>NW_028076902.1:2178813-2778813 GCF_014824575.4 Sturnira hondurensis | reverse complement strand
TATTGGTGTGTGTATATGTATACAAGTACATATATATAAACATTCATTATGTATTTATATAAAAACTTAGTGGATTTTAAAGGAGAAAGTTCAACACTTTCTGGTGTTCTGGGTTATGCAGGGTGGTGAAAATGTAGGTTTACAGTTGTTTATATGAAAAATAATGCAATAATTAATAAATAATAATAGAAGAATAAACTCTGTGTTTTGCATACTGTCAACTGTAAACCTACTTTTGCCTTACCCTTTATCATGAAGAGACTTTAGAGATGAGTAATAGCAGTAAATCTCTTATTAACTAGAGATAGCTGGTTACAATTTTAAAACTTTGTAAACAAACAAACATGGTCCTATTGACTTTCTCAGTGCATATCGGGCATTGGTCAATGTATGTGATTAGTGTCCAAATCCTCTTGGTAGGTGTTCTTAGTGTCCAAAACACAAAACAAGCAACAGCACAACCCCTGAGGACGTATCCCCATTTCCAGCATCCCAGATGCCAACTGTAAAAGCATATAAATATTACGTTATCCAATAGCGTGGCACCCACACTTGAGTATGCATTTGTAGGTGGGAGAATAGACACAGGAGCAGCGATTTCCTGAGTTTTTTCATGAGTTCAAATTTCCCTCTGAGGAGACATTTCCACCAAAACAATCCTGATTACACAAATCAGTCTTCTGCCCTCCCTGGCATGGATAGCACTGGGCTAAATCAATGACAAACCTGAGGAGCACTTGCCTCCGTGGAGCCACCTCAGTGCTATGCCCTGTCCTCAATGGGGACACACCTGAAGACACAAACTCATCCTCTTTTCCTCTGTGTGGTGCAGGGATGTATCGGTGTGGCCCAGCCTCTGTTCAAGCCATTAAGCATGGTCATGTTTGCTTCCAGTTTGACGCACCCTTCGTTTTTGCAGAGGTAAGTGGGAAGCTGGGGAAAGTGCTCCTTTACTCCCAGACCTCTTAACACCTCAAAGAGTAAGATACTGAGTTTTTTTTCTTCTAGATTTCCCAGATACGTGGCATAAGCTTTGTGCTTACAAAGTTAACTAGACATCACAACCTCCAGGTGATTCATTGTAAATGCAGTTCTTAGCTAACATTTTTCTTTCCTGGATGTTTTGAGATGATTTTTCCCTCATAAGCAATTGCTTTACTAACCACCACACTCTATGACTAGAATGAGTAAATATTTATTATTATCATGCGTCAGGCACTGTGCTGTGGGGACTTCAGGGGCCTATGTCCTTAAGAAGTTTAATTCTTGATGGGGGGTAGAGTACATAAACACATCAAAAGTTAAATAATAGTACATGAGATGCTATGAAACTGTCAAATGGGCAACTTAGGTGATAAATGATCTACATTTATACATACAGATGCATTAACTGTGAAATATGAGCCAGGAACTGAAGTAGGAGGGCAAAGGCCATAAGACCATGTCTCAGGTGGGTGGGTAACATGGGGACAGGCAGTAATGACACCTTGGTGATGGCCACACTAAAACAAGCAGAGTGTTGCCAGAGCCTGTAAGAATCATCCAGATGCTGACTGCAGGAATTAGTGCCTGAGATGAGTCTTGTTAGGTGATTAGTGGTTATTTGGGCAAAGCGGGTAAGAAAGAAGCCAAAGGAAGGAAAGGATTTCAGACAGGGAGGATGATTTGAGCACTCAAATGGTGTGTTGGGGACATTCAAAGCTATCTATTCAAAGCTCACAAAAAATGATGCAACTACAGGTGTCAAAAGATGACAGCTGAAGGAAATACATTTGAGGGACTTAGGTCCTGAGAAGTGGGAATTCCATCCTGCAGATAAGAGCATTACCACAGGGGAGAGATGTGAGATTTGTGGAGCATGGACTGGACAGGAATGTCATTGAGGTGGGGAGACCAGCTAGAAGGCTGTGACATCACTCCATGCCAGAGAGGACTGGATAAATGGCAATCAAGGGCAAAGGAGGAAGCAAGATTGGGAAATGTTCAGGAAGCACAAAAAGCATAAATATTTAAACAGCAAAACCAGAAATGTGAAATACATGAAACGAACAGCATTTCTTCCACAGTATCTCCCATTATAGTTTCCAGAAGCCTTGGGAGAACAAGCTTATCGTATTTGGAACTTTATTTCCTCAATTTTGCCTTGGGATTTGAAGATTTATCTAAACTTCCGAGTTGCCATCTAATAGTTTATGATGCTATGAGAACCTCTTAATAGAAAATCACTCTAAAATCCACAAAGCCTTGTTTTTATACTTTTCTTATGTTTTATTGCTGCAAAGAGGGAGAAAGGAAGGAACCTCCCTCCAAGAGCAAATTGCCTAATAACTGTTAAAGCAAACATTTTGCTGTTATTAAATATAGATTGGGGTATTTTGAATGTCATCAGAGTTTGCAGATTATACTCACTCCAGTCATCATTGCATACTTGTCTGGCACAGTGTACAGTCTGTTGCTCTGGTACAGCCTGAGCTCCAGGGCTGAGTCATTTATAAGAGATGTTTGAGCTGTTGAAAAGGGTATGAAGAATCTTTTCTCAGTGGTACCTAAAGTAGGACACCACAGTGGGCATCTCATGACTCAGGCTTTAAACTGCATCCTCTTTTCCCATTCTCACTTCCTGATTGCGTAAACTTGCCTCTCACTACCTACCCCAGGGGGTCAGCTGGATTCTGCCTTTTCTTGTCTCTTGGCATGCTTTCTTGGTCATTCCTTACTTGTTTCCGGGCCAGAGCGAGTACCATGTTTATTGACATTTTTGCTCTTGTCAGGAATTTGGTCTTCGTTAGTGAAGCAGAACCCCAAACAAGAGGGGTTATGCATAGAGAGCATCTTACCTCTGTCCCTTTTCCTCTCCTCCTCCATTTTGGAAATTTATCCTGAGCATTTATAGATTCTTTTCAGGGCTTGAAATTTATTTCTCTCCTCCTCCCTTCTCATGCCCTCGGTGCAGGGAAGAGTTTCTCAGTTCTGGAGGGCCATCTGCCTTTTCTTTCCCCAACTCGTGGTGCCCTCAAGCTCCAAGAGGTAACAAGGGAGCAGAGCAGTCCTAAAAGTCTGGAGTCATCTTCTGAATCGCTATGTCCATTAAGCTCTCAGGAATTGCTGCTTCTCTTCTAGCTTAGCTTCTTCTAATTGAATCTGTTGTCTCCACACCATCCCACTTCAAACTCACACATGCATGTATACATACACACATGTGAACACACACGTGCATGCAAACACACATGCACACAACACACACACTCCTGTCTTCCCTCCTGGCACCGAGCTGGTTTTTGCAGTGGTAACGACTGGTTCCTGAAGACCACAGTAACCACCCTATGACTCCAGAAGCTCCACTCTCCCAAGCTCTGGGCCGTCAGTTCTCTGTGTCCAACCTGTGTGGTTGCTTCTCTACAGACTCTGTATTCTCAATTCAAAGTTGTTTATATTGTGACCACTTACTAGATGCAGCCCATTTTGGCACCATTTTCTGACCTAAAATTATTCATCCATTCAATTAAATAACACAAAACTTGAAAATCCTCTTGGCTTCTTTTCTTAATCTTCCTCAGGCATCTTGCCAGAAACACCTTTAAAAATTGTCATTCATCAGCTATGTCTATGATGGTTGATCATTACCCTTTAAGCCATACAAAGCACCGAGCCCTGTGAAGTTGCTAATCCATCTCCCTCCTCCTCTTACCCCCTTTCCTATCTATTCTCCACAAATCAACCAGAATTTTATTTTCAAAATGTAAATAAAAACTTGTCACTACCCTGCTCCAACCTCTAATAGATTCCCACCACCCTTCAAATAAAATTGAACATAAATCTTTATCAGATTTGCTGTGATCTAGCCCCCAGCTTCCCCTTCACTCTGACCCCGTGCTCATTTCCTACCAGGTATCCTGACCCTCTTACTCTTCTGAAAACTTCCAAACATGCTCTCGTTTTAGAGTCTTTACACATACTGTTCCTTTTGCAGTGAAAACTCTTCCCTATTGAATGTTAGGGGAATGTTCTCTTCCCTCTGTACCCTGGTCTCCATTCAAGTCACCTCCCAAGAGGCCTTCACTCACCCCACCCTCCTCTGTTGTTTTTAATCTTTCTATCCTGCCTTAAGGGTGATTGTAACTCTTTCTGTATTCTCATTGCTGAAAGCAAGTTCTGGCACATAGTAGTCATGAATAAATACTTGTTGGGTGAATGAATCAATCAATCAAGCAGACAAACAAAAGCTGACCTGTGTACACTGCTGAGAATGGTATCTCAGAGAGATAGGGACCAGATGGCATGTCCCCCGCACTGATGGGAGATGAGGCCTATGGGGCCTGGCAGCATGGCCACTATAGGCTGCAGGAACGGTGAGCACAGAGCAGACACAGGGCAGTTGGACCAGGCAGGTACCCACTGCCTTGATGTATCCTCAGAGGACCACCACTTTCTCTGAACAGCTTAAGAGCCGTGTAGTTATATCTATCTGGGAACAAATGAGCAAAGAAAACTGTCCTGGGTTCTGAAGAAAGTCTCTGCCCTTGGTGGGGAAAAGGGTAGCTTCTGACAGCAGTGGGCACATGTTTCCATTCTAAGAACACAAGCAGAAGTTTGCAGAGAGGCTCCTCTAGCCTTCTACCCTGGCCCACCTTCACTGAGTCCCTGGGGCCTGCACCTCAGCAGAGGCTGTGTAGGAATCGCCTGTGTCTGACCAGGAGGCAAGGGTGTAGCACGCTGAAAATAGCACCAGATTTCAGGTTGAGGTGCCCAGGTGCTGCCTGACCATAGTCCCTTCAGATATACTGGTAGGACTAGATCACAGGTGGCAAACACAAGGCCCGCAGGTTGAGTCTGGCCCTCTACCTTGTTTTATCTGTCCCAGCACCTTGTTTCTACCCTGCAGCAGCACTGAGCTCTCACTTGACTGTTAAGGAGTAGTTAAATTTATAGGGTCCTAAAATTACATTTGGCCCTTTGAAGGCAACCACGAGGCTGATGTGCTCCCCGATGAAAATGAATTTGACACCCCTGGACTAGATAATCATGCAGACTTCTTTCCATTCAAAAGAAATTGCTTTAAACATAGGTTTTCACAAGTAGTATTGATCCACCTACCAGCTCTACAAGGATAGAGCTGGTATTATTAAACCCAGAGACATTCAGTTACTTGCTTAAAGTTACACAGCATTTATCCAATATTTTTCCAGCATCCCCTGCACTTTTGATTATTCTACTGTAGACATGCAATTGTTTTGGGGTGGGGACCTATCACTGCTGCTTATTAAACCCCTCGGTGACTCTAATGTGTGATCAGGATGGAGAACCTGAAACATCATGGGTGTTTAACAAATGTTATCTACTAACTTTCTCCCTAGTACAATCAAGTTTTATGTAAATTCCAAACATTTTTTGAGAAAATAGAGACTTTTAAACCTCTTTAACCTCAGCTTTAATACATAAGACTCTATTGTCAAGTTTCTCCATTAGGCTTTTACTGGGTTTTGAAATTTACAAGTCATGCTCACCTAGATTCTATTTAACTCAGTCCTAAAATGTTGCAAGACCAGTATAACTATTTTCATTTTATAGAAGCAGAGACTGAAGATCATAGAGGACAAGGTAACTTTTAAAAAGTATGCATGCAAAATCAGAATCCAAATATTTTACAGCTAATCCAGTGTGCTTTTTGAATATGTTCTTCAGACCATTTACAGGGACTGAGCACTCTGCCTGTTGTAGACTTCTTTCTTTCTGTTTTTATGCTTTAACTGATTTTAGCTTTACTGGGGGCATAACTGATCATTTTAAATTGCACACATTTAATGTATTCATCTGTGATGCCATCACCACAACCAAAGTACTACACATATCCATCACTTCAGAAAAGAAGTCCTTGTGTTCTTTTGTGAGTTATGTGTTTGTTTGTTTGTTTGTTTGTTTGTCTATTTGTTTTTTTGGTAAGAACACTTAATGTGAGATCCTTTAGTTCACTAACTTCTGTGCATCTTTCAGATTGAACTTGGCTGTTACTTCCTGGCCCCCCAACCCATCCTTCCCAACCCCAGAAGCCCCCATGGTATCTCAGATGTTCCCCTGCTAGGTACTCATTGTATGTATTGCAGGGGTTCTCTGGCTTGGGTGTCCAACAGGATTATCTTGGACAATTCTTTTAAAAAGGTAATAGATTTAGGGTTGCATCTAAGACCTCCTTGACCAGACAATTATTCATTTTAATTCCACCAAGTGATTCAGATGCACAGAATATTTCTTACTAGAGTGTAAACTCTCTAAGTGACTGAACTTACGTTGTTCTTCTATGTCATTAGAACTCTAGTACCTTAAAAATATCTGGCAATACTAATAAATAATTTGTTATTTTTATTATTGATAATATTTATGAGTGCTTGCTCTCTGCCAGGCACTATGATAAGTAATTTACATGTGTTTCTTTCAGTTAGTTCTTTGAACTATCCTGAGAAAAAAGTTATTATTGTCCTTTTAAAAAGAGGAGGGAACTGAGGCTTGGAGGGGGTTGGAAAATACTTAGTAAATACATTAGATAGTATTTTCAGCAGAAGCACCTGATATAGCAGTGCAATTTGTATATCCTGCCTGCTTCCATACTAATAAATGGAACACAAGGAAGTGATTGTAAAGAATGTAATAAGGGACACTGGGGGAATCAGCCTTCAGGCACAGATATAGATACTGTCTCTCAGATACAAAGTGATGAGGCAGAACCTTGGAAGGGAGTCAACCAGCATGGCACCAAGATGTTATTTCCAAGCCCCACAGATAGCATGGTTTGGTTGCTGAATCACCAGAAAGTTGCCTGAATTTTGTCTGGATAGTCTAATATTATTTTTCAATGAAAATGCTTTTGGCTGCAAGTAACAATTAAAATGACTTAAATGATAGGAGTTTAAGTTTAACTTTTCTCGTATAAGAAACCCTCAAGGTTGAAAGGTTAGTGCATGTTTTACAAACTTTGGTAAAGCCTTGACTGTGGAGATCATGGAAAGCTCTGGGTTGCTCTGAAAGAAAGGGATGTACCTCAGCACTGGAGTGTCCTGATGCCTGGCCTGTGTCACAGACAGGAAGTCACTGTAAATGGAAACAGAATGGTTTCCTACAGGCAAAGATGTCAGACAAATGTGCAGTTTATCTCCCTATTGTTTAATCTACACACGGAACATATCATATGAAACACTAGGCTAAACTCATAAGGAGGAGCAATGAATATTGGTGGCAGAAATAATAACTTGATATACGCAGATGGCACTATCTTGCTGGCAGAAAGTAGCAATGATTTGAAATGACTTCTGATGAAAGTGAAAGGGGAAAGCACCAAAGCAGGACTATATGTGAACATCAAGAAGACAAAAACCATGAAATAGGCAGCTTTAACATAAACAATGAAGACATTGAAATTGTTAAAGATTTTGCTTATCGGCTCAGTCATCAATATCGATGGAGACTGCAGCCCATAAGAAGATTGAGTTTTAAAGAGGAGCAATAAAAGAATTAGGAAAGATCACCAAGAACAAAGGTGTGCCATTAGAGACCAAGGCTAGGGGTTTGACAGCAAATAAAGCTAATAGAAAACAATTATTTATTTGAAATACAGTGTTGGAGGTGAGCTCTGTTGATATGCTGGACAAGTAGAAAAATGAACAAGTGGGCTTTAGAGGGTTAAGCCTGAAACATCTCTGGCAGCAAAAATGACAAAACTGAAGCTGTCCTACATCAGGAACATTGTGAGAAGATGGGGGTTCTTTGAAAACAACAGTTATACTGGGAAAAACAGAAGGAAGTGGGAAAAGGGGAGACCAAGTATGAGATGGGCTACATAAAATAAGTCATAGGCAGGAGTCTACAGGAGCTGAGCAGGGCTAAGCAAGACACTGGGGACATCACTCATTCATGGAGTCACCAGGAGTCAGCAGTGACTCATTGGTGTGTAATGTACCCAAGACATCTGAAGTAGGTAGTCCTGAGGTTGGCTTAGCCATTTAACAGCATTGTGAAGCCCTCCAATGCTTCTTAGGTCTCTACTCTACTCTTTTTGTACTATTGGCCCTGTTGCTCTTCACTGTCTCAGGATGGCTAAACCATCTCCAAGCATCATTTCACATTTGTGTGAAAAGCAGGAAGAGAAAGGCAAACTTTCCCAAGTCTTCTCTCCTTTTATAAAAGAGAAAAATCTTTCCGAGAAGCCACCCAACAGACTTTCTCTTTTTCCTAAAAGAATGTCACACAGCCACTGCTACCTTAAAAGAAGCCTGGAAAAGATAGTAATATTCCTGGAATTTTTGGCTCTCTCTTAGGAGGTGGAATTTACCAGCAAGAAAAAGGAGGGGAGGGGAAGAAGTCACTGATATTTAGACAACTGATAGTCTTAGTCCTAAATATTCTTAATTTAAAATACCTGATCAATATTCTAGCCTAGATTCTCTTTCAGAACAGTTTTAAAATAGTTTAGCCCCATGAATCCAGTGTTGTTGAAGAAACGTGTCAGTTCTAGGGATTTTAGATGACTTCACCAGTAAGAGTCAGAGATTTTGGTAACAAAGACATTTGACGATGGCTAATGCTCTTTTTTTTTTCCATTTTTAGGTCAACAGTGATCTTGTTTACATCACAGCAAAGAAAGATGGCACTCATGTAGTGGAAGCTGTTGATACCACCCACGTTGGAAAACTAATTGTGACAAAACAAGTTGGAGGAGATGACATGAAGGATATTACTGATACCTACAAATTCCAAGAAGGTAATTTACTGTAATTGTAGGACAATTTCTTTGCCCCAGTCCATTTAGTACCTACCAGCTGTGTTCCAGAGGATGCACTAGTGTTTACAGCATATGGGAGTCAGAGCAGAAGTATAAACTCTCATGAGTGAAAGACACATCATGCCCACAATTTTTCATTGTAGTTTCATTTGTGTTTGCTTTGAGCAGAATCCCCATTCACATGTTGTATCAAAATGACTTGATTTTAAATCATATCTACTTTTACAGCATATGGAATAATGAAAGAACAAAAATAATTTAAAATGATCCTGTTAGAAAATATTGTATAACTAATGTAATTTTAGTTCAATAATATAAATATTAATGACAATTCACGTCTGTTTTAGTGCTTCATACACTATTCTTATATACATTGTTCCACTGAATTATCCCTTGAGGAAGATAATACAATATTAACAGGATAGTGCAATCTTACTAATTTAGGCCAATTAAGTTAAAGGCCTATTTCAATTATAAAATAGTGACAAGGTGGTTTTGCTAACTTTTATTGTGTAGAATGTCTTAAATGGAGCTGTTGAGTTCAATTCTCTTTTAATTACTATTGATGGCCTACTCTATACCTGGGAATATGTTTAGTGCTGGGGATCATCTTATTGAGCAGGACTCAATTTTGGATCCTGGCCAAGTGATAGGATCATTATGCAGAGGGAAATTTGATAAAAAGAAGAGGCACTTTCTTTCACCACTTCTATTCAATATAGTATTAGAAGTTCTAGCCACAGCAATCAGACAAGAAAAGGAAATAAAAGGCATCCAAATCGGAAAGGAGGAAACAAAACTGTCATTGTTTACAGAAGACATGATAGTGTACATGGAAAATCCTATAGACTCTACCAAAAAACTGCTCAAACTAATAAATGAATTTGGCAAAACAGTGGGTTACAAAGTCAATATCCAGAAATCAAAGGCATTTTTGTATACTAACAATGAAACAGCAGAAGCAGAAATCAAGAAAAAATCCCATTCGATATAGCAAAAACAAAAATAAAATATCTGGGAATAAATCTAACCAAGGAGGTTAAAGACCTGTATGTGGAAAACTACACAACACTGAACAAAGAAATCAAGGAAGACACAAGCAAATGGAAACATATACCGTGTTCATGGATTGGAAGAATTAACATCATCAAAATGTCCATACTACCCAAAGAAATTTACAGATTTAATGCAATGCCTATTAAAGTGTCAATGGCATATTTCACAGACATAGAACAAACACTTCAAAAATTTATATGGAACCACAAAAGACCATGAATAGCAGCTGCAATTTTGAGAAAAAAGAACAAAGTAGGAGGGATCACAATACCTGATATCAAACTGTATTACAAGACCACTGTAATTAAGACAGCTTAGTACTGACATAAAAACAGGCACATAGACCAATGGAATAGAACAGAGAGCCCAGAAATAAACCCAAATCTCTACAGTCAATTAATATTCAACAAAGGGGACAATAACATAGCATGGAGTAAAGATAGCCTCTTCAACAATGGTGTTGGGAGAACTGGACAGCCACATGCAAAAAAATGAAACTTGAGCACCAACTTACACCATACACCAAAATAAATTCAAAGTTGATAAAAGACTTAAATATAAGCCGTGAAACCATTAAAGCCCTAGAGGAGAGCATTGCCAGGAAAATCTCAGATATTCCACGCAGCAAGATTTTTACTAATATGTCCCCTAGAGCAAGGGACATAAAGGAAAGAATAAACAAATGGGATCTCATCAAACTTAAAAGCTTCTGCATGGCTAAGGAAAACAGTATCAAGATAAAAAGAGAAGCAACAGTTTGGGAAAACATATTTGCCAATGACACCTCAGACAAAAGTTTAATCTCCAAAATATACAAAGAACTCACACGATTCCACTCAAAGAAGATGAGCAACCCAATTAAAAAAGTGGGCAAAGGACTTGAACAGACACTTCTCCAAGGAGGACATACAGAGGATCCAGAGACACATGAAAAGATGCTCGATATCACTAGCTATCAGAGAGATGCAAATTAAAACCACATTGAGATACCACTTAACACCAGTCAGAATGGCTATCATAAACAAAGAAACAAACAACAAGTGCTGGAGAGGCTGTGGGGAAAAGGGGACTCTAGTTCACTGTTGGTGGGATTGCAGACTGGTACAACCACTATGGAAAGCAGTATGGAATTTTCTAAGAAAACTAAAAATGGATGTGCCTTTTGACCCAGCAATTCCACTGCTAGGAGTATATCCTAAGAACCCTGAAACACCAATCCAAAAGAACCTATGCACCCCGATGTTCATAGCAGCACAATTCACCATAGCCAAGAGTTGGAAGCAACCTAGATGCCCATCAGTCAATGACTGGATCAAAAAACTATGGTACATTTACACAATGGAATTCTATGCAGCAGAAAGAAAGAAGGAGCTCCTACCCTTTGCAACATCATGGATGGAATTGGAAAGCATTATGCTGAGTGAAATAAGCCAGGCGGTGAAAGACAAATACCATATGATATCACCATTAACAGGAATCTAAACAACAAAACAAACAAGCAAGCAAAATGTAACCAAAGACACTGAAATGCAGAGCGTGCTGACGGGGAACAGAGGGGAGAGGGGAGAGAATTACAGGGGAAAAGGGGAGGGACTCACATGAACAAGTATAAAGGACACATGGACAATAACTAAGGTGTGGGGGCAGAGATGGGAGGGAGGTGGGGAGCACTGGGGGGGCAGGCAGGACTGGGAATACAGGAAAGAAAACTGTACTTGAACAAGAGTTAAATAAATTTTTTTAAAAAAATTTTTTTAAAAAGAAAAAAAAAAGATGAGGGGCACTCAGTCCAACCAGGAGATGCAGAGAAAGCAAAGCCGGGTTAGAGAAATCACAGACCATAGTTAAAGAAAGCTGGCTTCCAGGCAGTGGGAATGTGGCCAAAACAAGGCGTAGGAAGCACCTGCTGTGCTCAGGGTCCCACGGGCATCAAGCTCAGAGTGCCCAGTAGCTGAAGACAAAGCTGCCAAGGTCAACAGGAGACAAGAAAGGAAGGAGCTTAGGTGTCTTGATGGGGATTTTGGAGTATATTTTTTAGATGATTCACCATCAGAGTTCTTAGGAGTAGTATTTATTTTAGTAAATGTATAAAAATGATAAATAATTAGCATATATCTAATATTCATCAGTATTCCTGAAGTGCTAAGGAGTGCAGAATTTGCTTTAAATATTTTAGACACTCTTGTGCTCTTATTTACAAAAGCAATTTGCACTATAAAGAGGAAGTTTGCTGAACTAAGAACTCTTTGCATAGTATTAGAAATTCAAAAATTCTGTCACTGACCTAGTGAATTGTTGCTGTATTTCTAAAATCATTTATCCTTCTTTTGTTTTGATTATCATACATTGTACAACATAAATACAAAAGGTTTTTTTGACTTTTTCTTAAAAAGAGGAAGAAATAATTCATTTGAAGGCATAGCAATAGAAACAATCCAAAAGATAATTTTGTGCTAAAAAAAATATAAGCATGATAAAATAAACCAAACAAGCAATGTTCTCTTGTTATAGAGTTACAGGCAAAAAGGTTTGGAAAGGAAAAAGAAAAATGCATTAAAAAGGTAAAAGAAACTAACTGCAACATTCATTCCTCTGTGCATTCATTCAACAACTTGCTATTAGCCACCCCCATATTTTCAACACTGGGTACAAATGGAGACATGAAGATCCCTGCCTTCCCATCTAGCTGGAGAGACCAGCAGGAAGCAAACCATCACCAAGTTGTGGGATGCACGTCCTGAAAAGGGGGAGGAGAGCAACTACAGAACACAGAGAAGGGAATCACAGGCCAGGCCCAGAGATCCTGGAGGACTTTCCTGATGGACTCACCGAAATAGAAAGACAAACAAAAATTGGCTAGGTGAAGCATGGGGAAGCAGCTCTTCAGGAAGAGGCAGCAGGACAAGCATTGTGTATAAACTCCCCTAGGGTGGAAGAAGTCCTAACCAGACAAGAGAACAAGACATAGGCCTACAGGAAGCCATCAAAGCCATCAGCTGTCTTATCTAAATCACACAGCAGAATGGCATTACCTGTCATTGGCAGAGGTGACAGTGAAGTCCAAATAAGGGTCAGATGTCAAGAAAGGAAGGATCCAGAGGCTACTGCAAAAGCTCCTGACTACAAAAAGAAGTCCAGAGCTTGGCCAGGAGTGGACACCAGATTAAAACAAATAAAATGTGCTAGCTTTGAATGTGGAAAACATTTGTAATCCAGGCCTCCAGAGTTTGGCAAGATGCCAAAGCTCAGATAGGTGGACTGAGTGGGGGTCTTGTCTAAAACAAAATAGTTTCTAAATTTGCATAGCTGATTGTAAGAGACACGCATCGCATCCCACTTCTGGGCTAGACTTTGATCCCAAGTAGATGGACAGTTAACTTCTTAATCATAGATGGCACATGCATTTCAAATTCTAGCTTTGGGAATGACTGAGTGGAGTACTGTCTAGAGAAGGATGCTAAAACTGCTCTCAATGTAGTGGAAGGGTGAGTGACAACTGATGTCTGCCATGGGCATCCAGGAAGGTGCTGCCAGCATTTGTGGCCCTGCACTGGCCACACTGATTCTCATTGTTGAATCTCTCATATAAATTCTCTATCCACAAATTCTCAATGAGGCCACTAAAATTTGGCAATGCATAAAAACATAAAGAAGTTGTTACCAGATTTAGGAATTTACTGTTTTAATTAACTAAATTATGTAGAGATCATTTTTCACTTTGATGAACTAAAGTTTTACATTAATTTTATACCTTCTATACTATAAAACTTTGAAAACTAGAATCCTTAAAACTTGTTCTGTGGCAATGTATCTTCTTTATGATGGTGTCTGAATTATATTTCCTCATTGCTTCATCAGTGATTCCTTCTGTCACTTGTATTTTTCCCTCTCCTGTATGAGCTCCTTCCCATTAGAATTTCCGCAGGCTCAAGTGCCACCTATGTTTTAGAGTATACAAATTCTTTTTCAACAATATATTCCCCCACCAGATATACCTGAGCTTTCTTTCTTCTCACTTCCCTAAGCAGGTATTTGGGGAGAGCTGCCTACACCTGGCATCCTGTCATGTTCGTTTTCCCTTTATTTCTCACCTGTCATACCCTGAGATCTGCTACAGCCTATCCTTGAAATTTCTCAGGATTACCAAGAACACCTGGTTGCCATGTGGAATAGTCATTTTGTAGACCTCAGCTTACCTGACCTTCTTCCTACACCTGTTGATGCAATTGCTCCCTCCCGAGTCTTAAAACTCTCTATTTTCTTTGTTTCTATGATATAAATGTCTCCCATTGCCATCCCAACCTGCTTGGTTCTTTTTTCTATTTCCTTCCAATTCTAAGCTCCCCTTTTTCTTATTCCCTCTGAATTCTATTTCACTCAAAGCTCCCATCCTTGGGTTTCTTGCCCACTTCTTTTCCATTCTTTCTATACACATCCAAATAAACACTGATCACTCCCATGTTGTTCACTCCAGTTTAGACTTCACTTTTCAGCTCTACATTTACCTACATGTCCCCCAGAAACCTGAAACTGAACCTTCCCAAATGTCCCTTTTCCCACCCCTCCCACCCCACCCCAGATATATTTCTCCTCCACTCCATGCCCCAATGAAGAGAACCAGGATCCAACCAAATTTAGCAATTTAAGAATCAGTCAGGCAACAAATCTTCCAAATGCCCCCTCTGAAATAGCTGAAATTTGTCTGCTCCTCTTTCCCTCCATGGCCACTCTCTGAGAATTAACTGGAATCCTAAGCAGAAAGCCCTTATCATAGTGTTCCTACCTAGAAAGGTCCAGATAAAAGTAAGTCTCTGCCACTGCTAGTACTTTTATTATTTCTACCATAACACCATTAGCTTGGGCTAGGATGTTTTTTCTCCTGGAAACCTGCCAAAGCTTCCTAGTTCTACCTCTCTCCCTTACCCACTTTCCCTCATTCTAAACCCGAACTGCTGCCAAAGAGACATATTTAAAATGTAAATCTGAGCCTGGTACTGCACTACTTGAAAGCCCTTGCTCTCTTCAGCCACCTCTAGGGCATTACAATCAGTTTGGCCAAGCCTCTGCTCCCTGTCTTTTTGACCCCCTCAGGGCCCCTCCTAACCACACCCACAGGTATCATAAGCTTCAACCAGGTGAGCAGCTGACAGTTCCTCCAGCAAGCCAGGCTCCCACTTGCCTCCAGGCCTTTGTTCCCACTGTAGAGGGAAAACCCCTCAGAGAAGCCTCTTTGCCCCCAGGTGCTATTGAGTCTCTCCCTGTTTCCAGCATCACACAGAAATGTCTGCTTCAGCATCTGTGATAGAAGCAGATATGCTGATCCCTCTTCACTGGCCCCCTGGACCCCTGAGGGAACTGCTGTGCTTCTCACCTGAGCACAGAACCTGGGTATTAGAGGTATTCAACTATGATGAAATGATCAAATAAGTGGTAACTCGGGGGCATTTCATGGGTGAGCTTAATTAAACATCAAATGTCCCAAAATGAACTATTTAGTATCTATTATAAAGATGAAAGTTTTGTGTCTGGATGAAAGCAAAGGGCTTCACCAAATCTCATTCATTCAGAGTCTCTGTGCCAGGCTCGATCCTAAGTCCTGAGACACAGAGCTTGCATTATAATGGGAAATAATGCCATATAGTGACATATGGAAAGGCAAAAGGAAATAAAGTCATGTAATATGTTAGTGAGAGATGAGAGGACAGAGGTTGGGGACATATTACACAGGGTAATGGAAGGGAGGACACTCTGAGAAGGTTGACATCTGAGCTAAAATCCAAACAATGAGAAGAGGCTTCTTCAAACAAAAGGGCACTCCCATTGCACCCCAGTTAACAGAAAGATGTCTGTGACCTTGCTCCTAGAGGCCACAGAGAAATATCAGAAAATGTAATCTGGCTTTCGATCATACTCTCACGGCACTGAATTAATGGCCTGAATTATGTGAAACATCAGAGCACAAAGCCCAACTTCAGAGGGGCGGGAACTTCTGCCAAACTGGGAAACCCTGCACTGTTGCCTTCTGTTTGAGCCTGTGCTTTCTGTAACATCCCCACCTGCCTCTGCCTGGCACTTCCTGCTCACAGGGGCAGACTAGGCCCCAGAATGAAGCTAGAGGTCCCTTTATCCATAACACAACAAGCTGTAAAGTCTCTCATAGTGGTACAGGCCTTCCCAGGCTCCCCTCATCTCATCCAGCTCAGCCTCTCTCCTCAAAGTAGGCACCTCCCTGGCCATGTTTCTGCTGCTGCTATTCACCCCCTGCATTTTGCCTAAATGCATATTTGGTATCCATCCAAAGCAATAGCCATTAATGCTCTCTTTTTCACAGAGCTATTTGCCAGATGCATTTTGCTACAACACTTCACTGCACTTTCCTTGTCATAACCCCTCCTTCCCTGTATTACTATCTCCCCCCTATTGATCTGTAAACATGTGCTCTAACCAATCTTTGTCCTAAACAAACAGCTTCAGGCACATTCTGACAGTCTTTTTAAAAGATTTTATTTATTTTTAGAGAGAAGGGAAGAGAGGGAGAAATAGGAGTGGAACATTGATGTGAAAGAGAACATAGATCAGTTGTCTCTCATACACCCCCAAACCTGGGACCAAACTCACAATCCAGGCATGTGCCCTGACCAGGAATCGAACCAGCAACCCTTTGCTCTGTAGGACTTTGCCCAACCAGCTGAGAATCATTCTGGCTGTCTTGACAATTAGAGAAATTGTTAATACACACACACAAATATACATTTTCCATTGTTTGCAAAACCTGCTGGCATTTTTGCTTACTTTGCAAAATACAAGTAGCTGTCAGTTCTTATGCATATACTACCTTAAATCCACCTAACAACTCTACAATGTTGGCTCCCTTGTTTTACAAATCAGGAAACTGACGGGCACTGATAGTGCCTGCCTGGTAAGTTGATCTGAGGATTAAATGAGAAAATATACAATATGTATTTACCACAATGCCCATCACAAAGTTAGCTGTCAATGGTAGATATTATCATTTATTGACCTCTTCATCTCTAATGCATTTTATTATAAACTGAGTAAAGTAACAATATCTTAAAATTAACATAATTATTCAAGCCAGCATTTTTATACTGAAGAGTTTTTTTTTTTGTTTTTGCTAGCCATTCCCATGACTACTTTTTACAAGCCAAAAAATGTACATCTCTAGTTTCCACAATGCACTAAGATATACCCAAAGGTACTAGGGTGGTAAAGAGACTACCAACTCTTCTTCCACGCCTCCTCAATCCCTGTCCCCAAGGCCAAGCATTTTGTCCCGTACTCTGTAAGGAACGTTTACCCAACTTGGAGTTGGGAGCAGCAAACTCTGAGGCCTAACTTGTACCTGTACTTCTTACTTCTTCATCTGTAGAAAGGCTATTTATCTATTCCTCCAGAATTCACCCCTACTCCTCCTCTCCCTACTTTCACCTCTACCACCACCACCACCTTCAAAACCCTACAAAAGACATTCCTAAAAACAGCCCACATGTCTCAACAGTACCACCATGCCAATAGGTGTCCCTAAAAAAAAGTGTTCGGTGTCAGATGAGTTTGGGGGGACTTGATAAACAAGTCTCCCTGATGTAGGGCTCAATCTCAGAACCTTTCCTAGGCTGTTGGACATTGTGAATATCCAGGAGGCACTAAAGAACCCAGTGCTCCCCAAGGGAACTTGACCTAGAACCCTTTTTCAGGAAAGACTTGTGAACAGTTTGCTAGATTGTGGTCTACAGTGCAGTGCACTCTTTTAGAAACAGTGATCTCTGCACTCTGTTGGAAGCAAATGACAACAGAGGAAGGAGTGGAGGGCAGGATGAGAGCTGCCCAGGGTCAGCTCAGCAGGAGCCAAGGGGACAGGCCTACATGGGAAGACAGGTCTTGTTGGGGAGATCCAGGAATAGTAGGAAATTCATAATGGAGAATGAGGAATGACCAGATGTGACTATTGCCAACATCTTTGCTAAGGGATTCCCAAATTCTAGCTACATGGCTAGGACTTGGGGAGGGAAGCAAATTGATTCCGCTGTTTGAGGAGGGTTAGATTTTTGCAATTCTACTGTTGAACCCTGGAGAAACAACTGTTAGAGCAAGCCCCTTAGCAACCCCTGCCAGACTGGCGCTGGGAATGCTGCCTAACTCCACAACTGGGGCAGATCATGACTCTCTGGGAAGTTGATTTGGCAGACTTTGTAGCATAGGAAAAATTTTGACACCTGCCTCAAAGGGAGGTGGGTGGCCTATAGAGGAAACACAATAGGTACAGCACACAAGGTGTCTATTACTGCAACTTTCTCTTTGATGGGTTGCATTTCTTTTCCCCTGTCACTATCTCTTCATCTTTCCTAGGTCAAAAGGAAGAGAGACTGGCCCTTGAAACTGCCCTGATGTATGGGGTTAAAAAGCCTGTCAACACAGAAGGCATTGTGAAGTCGAAGTCTGATGTGGACATGGACTTTGAAGTGGAAAATGCTGTGCTGGGAAAAGACTTCAGGCTCACCATCACCTTCCAGAACAGGAGCCCCAGCACTTACACCATCTCTGCCTATCTCTCAGGCAACATTATCTTCTACACTGGGGTTTCCAAGGAGGAATTCAAGAAGGAAACATTTGATATCACGCTGGAGCCTTTGTCGTGTAAGCTAATCAGGAGGGCTGTTCTAGCTAGAACTTGTGATCTGCTTCTCTGTCTCACTCAGTGCTGATACCCTCTAATAACTTGCTGTTGAAGTTCAGGTTCTGCCCCAGAATTCAGAAGTGGGAACCACATGGGAGAACCAACCTCTTTCAGAGAGGCCTCACTTTTCATCTTCATGTCTCATGCATAGAAATGAGCATTGAAATTTTCAAAGTCTAGAGCCAGCCCCATAGGTCATGAAAATTAAATATAACTTAACTTATTGCTACTCAAAGTGCGGGTTGAGGACCTGAAGCATCAGCATCCCTAGGGAACTGGTTAGAATTGCAGACTCTCAGGACCCATCCAGACCTGTCCAATCAGGATCTGCATTTGAACAAGATACCAAGGGCATTGAGCGCACGGGAAAGTAAGTAAAGAACACACCCCAGAAAGCAGGTCTCCTTGTGCTGCCTCTCTCCCCAAGTCAGATTTTATAGGGCTTCCCCAGCAGGAATGATGGGTGTTGCTTTACAATTCAGAAGGCAGGGAGATCTAAGTTGCATAAAGGCCATTTCTGAAATTTGATCTGTCTGATATATAAGGACAGGAGAGAGCCCACCCTTGGGAGCAGAGATGTGAGGCTCAGGATGTGCTGTCCAGGAGCCTCTGAGGGGCTTTGTTCTCTCTGTCATCTCTCAGGGGACTCTTTATCATCTTTGATCCCTTCCAGCCTCCCCTGTATAGATGGTTCTCCAAAGTAAATTCACTTTAAAAGTCAAGGATGTTTTGGGCAGGATTGGGATTGACATAATGCAGCTTCCACTGGGGATTGTGATTTCAATCAATCTCATTTCCCGGGGTCCTAGTATTTAGTGGACACAGCAGATGAGCACACAACTGGCAAAATGAGCCAAGTAGAAGAAACTAGTCTCCAGGCAGAGCATGTCAAGTCAGACAGATCAGGATGGAAAGGACCTGAGCACTTCAGGATACCAGATTGTTGTTGACCTGATGTGTGGCACTGAAAAATAAAAGAAAAAGGAAAGGTATACAAATAATAACTTTCACAAAACAGAGGACCATATCATGTCTTCACAGTGTCCAAGATTTCTGGATTTGATGTCTGTTCTAAGCCACAGTAAATTCAGAAAGATATTCCCAGAAAAAAATGGGAAACTATTCCTAAAAATCCTAATTCTAAGAAACCTATCCTAACTTGAAGGAAGCAATGCACCCTAGCTTCTGTACTATGGTTTTAACAACTAGGAAATCAATCATCATGTTATTTTCTTTAGAAATTATAAAACCCAGCACTTTTCCTATCCCTGGGGATTGGAAAAGAAATTCTTAGAGAAAAGGGAAGTTGGTAAAGGACTCAGGAACAGAACAGTCATTGCAATTGTTTAGTGCAGGAGGCCACAGTGAATTTTAGGGCCTGAATCTGGAATTAGCCAAGTCTGGATTTGAGATGTGACTATGTCACCTACTAGCTATGTGTCCTTAGGCAAGCTGCTTTAGTAATGTGATCTCACTCTCCTCATCTGTACATCGAAGCAATACCACCCATATGACAGGGTTGTTGATTCATTCCTCAAACCTTTATTTTATGCTCACAAGTCCAGTTCTGCTTTGTGCTGGAGGTATGTCAATGAGCAAGACATAAGTGCCTACTACCCTCATGGAGTTTATGATCTCCTGTGGCGGGGATGGGGCTCAACAATAAGCAATCAGACAAGGGAATATGTAGTGTGGTTGGGATATACTAGGGAAATAAAAGCAGGGTAATGGAGATAGGAAGTGGTGGTGGAGATGGGGTGTTTGGGGGGAAAACCATTTAAGAGAAACCTGAAAGAAGGATAGGAGCAAACTATCCAATCAGGAGAAACCATAAGTGAAAAGACCCTGAGGCCACAGCATGTCTGATGTGTTCAATGAGCAACAAGGATCAGAGTCAGGGGAAAAAATGGCAAGTGGAGAGTGGTGGGTGCAGACCATGAGAAGGGTTATAGGCCCTTATGGACTTTGGCATTGGTTCCAGATGACCTGAAGAACCATTAAAGGGTTCAGAGCAGAAGTATGGCATGACTTAAATTTTGAAAGATCACTCTGGCTGCTGTGTTGACAATAGACTCTGGGAAGTAGGGCTAAAGCTTAAGACTAGTTAGGATGGTATTGCAACAATTTATTGAGAGATGGTGGGGTAACAAGGGAGGTAGTGAGAACTGATCAGATGTTTTGAAGGTAGAGCCCACCAGAGTGGTTGGCTGTTGGTTGCGCAGTGTGACAGGAGAGTGTGGAGGACATTAAATGAGATAAATACATGTGAAATGCTTCACACAAGATAGGCTCTCAGTAAATGTTAATTCCAACATGTTTACATTTTGGAAAACTGAGACTGAAGGTGTACGTGTTCAAGGTTACACACAGTCAATAAAGGCAAGGCAGCTAATACAAGGCAGATCCCATTCAGGCAATGACAGTAAGCCAACCTGCTGTAACCTTCCGCCCTAAGTGGGCCAGTTTCCTTACTCGTGCCCTTGTTACCTGGAGTCCAGCTGCCATCCTCCACTGAACAGGGAGCTATACGCCACCAGGGAACTGGTCCCACCCACTCAGCCCACCACCCCAAGGCATGTCCTGAAAAACTTGAAAGGAAATGGAAATTATTTCTTTCTACCCTACAGGTAGGTGGCATTAACTGCATGCAACAAACTGCATACTGCAATCTAAAATAAATCACACATTATTGCAGAATGCCACATGATTCTAGACCTTAATTTAGCAGGTCAGAGTACTTTCTTAGGAGGCTGTCTTGCAAAGAAAGTTTTCCAAGTAGAATGGGAGGCATACTTTCCAGATTGATGATTAAAGAAAATGTGTGGGCTGGAATCAGCTTGGAAAACTTGAATAACTTAAACCTCCCAGTACCTTCAAAGGTGCTATCATTTCGACATGGCTATATTTAGTTCTCTTTGCTTTTTGGAAAAGAGACGAGGCAGCTCCAGTCTGTGTCTCCCTTGGCTTTCCCCAGACACCGTAAATGATATTGGCAGGATCCCAGCTCCACCACTCATAGAATGAAAATCTATTCTTCTTTCTCTTGCCACGTTTAATAAACTTTATCTAGAACAATTTCTTGTGTGGTAGCAAAATACGGCACTTACATAACATACTATTTTGGGCATGCTGTTCTCTTGGGCTGGAAGTACAGCCCAGTTTCCCTGGTGCTATGAGAGAATACTCTGCCTTGGAGGCAAAGGGGTCCTGATGCCAACACTATATGCATAGCGAGAGCTCCTGTAAAGATTGATGGAAAGAAGTTAGGCATATCTCACAAGCCTTAAGGAACCCAGTGTTCAAACACAATCTTCTAGAAATGACCAGGGGAGGCCCCTATTTTCTTATTGCTGGAGGTATCTAGAGGCAAAGCGTACATTCTTCAAGGCCTGTTATTTTGCCACTTCATTTATCCAGATGTGGGGAAGTGAAAAGCAAGCCCCATGTGCTCATCGGAGATTGTATCTAACTGAGGGACAGAGTCTTATTCATCTGGACAATTAATTGATGGGGGAGCCATGGAGGATGCAGGATCCAGGCATAGGCCCCCCAAAAGTGGTATAATTGGGTCATTCAAAAATGCAGAATTCAAGGGCCAAGATCAAGGCCAGTTCATATATTCAAATGGCTGGCTCTGGCTGGTATAGGACTGCCCCAGAAATCAATCCAATTCATTTAGTACCTGCCTGGGAGGGACCAATGCCTTCTAATAACTCTGCATAGCCTAGGGCAGGGTCTCTGAGCAGAGGCACCACCTGCACTCCAGGCTTCAGGTGATTCTTATGGAGGCTGTTCTGTGCAGTGAGGAGTTTAGCAGCATCCTTGGCCTCTACTGACTAGAAGCCAGTAGCAACCCTCAGTCTGACAACCAAAAATGTCTCCACATTGCCCAACCTCCCCTGGGGGTGGGGGAGGGGAATGGACACCAGTTGACAACCACTGGTCTAGTATGACCAGCCTTTCCAGTTTGCCTGGAATTGAGTAGGCTCTGGGGTACGGAACTTTCCTTTTTAAAACTGACTGTCATAAGTCTGCCCTAAATCTGCTCAAACTCTGCCATTTCTGCTGCTAAAACCTCCTATCTCTGGGAGCTTTTCAAACCTGCATACCCATCATCTGGTCATCTTAATCAAGAGCAGAGCCTGATCCAGTAGGTGGGTTAGAGCTGGAAAACCTTCATCTCTCACAAGCTACCCTGGCCCCCCCACCTCGGTGACGGTGGTCTGCTGGGGTGGAGACCACACCTGGAGTAGTGGGGACCTGGGTAGAAAGGACATCCTTTCTGCTTGTACCACAGCTTTTTCAGAGCTGATTCCATGGGGAACCTGTGGTGGCTGGGGCTCTGCTTCTCTGCCCCCCAGCTGCTCACTATAGTCTGCATCAGCACTCAAAACAATGCCCAGCCCCAACCCACAAGATTCCGAATTAATTGGTCTGGGGTGGGATCCAGCAGGATGATTCAGATGTAGAGCCAAGATTAAGAACTTTTCAGTCAGAGAGCTGGAGGTGGTCACAGTACCTGCTCATTCGTGGGGAGCTTTGAATCGGGCTGATTCACCCTCACCTGTAAACCAGCCATCATGAGGCTTCCCAGTGCCCCGGAGCTGCCTCCACACAGCATCCTTTCTGGTTACGGGGCCCATTGCTCTTTATGGAGGGCTGTAAGAAACTATGCTCCGCACTTGAAACTATTGATCATGGGAGTCAGTTCCTTCAATAACTTTTGCAAAAAGGAGGAACCTCTGGCAAAAAGCAGACATTGGGCAGGGAAGCAGTGGTGGAGACATTCAGCTCCCTGAACATTTGCAGAGCCCATGCTCTGTGCGTGGGAGTGGGGATGTGAGCCACCATTTCTCTCTGGGCTGCTGTCTGACAATGTCACACTAACACGTGGCTGTGGCTCTGACCATGTAGGTAGCAGCAAGTGCTGCACTGTGGCCTGGGTTCAGCCTGCAGAAGGACTGCCCTTTGCTCTCTGGAATCCTGGGCTGTGGGACAGGGAACTAACAGAGAAAGTGGGTGATGCAGCCAAACTGAACCTCACCGCTATGGCCAGAGCCACAAGATGGAATTCCCATCCTCGGCCTGATGGTGAACCGAGGGAGCCAGGACCACTGCTCACCCTCCAATGTCATCCCCAAAGCTAAACTCAGTGACTTGAGGAAGCAACCTTTCAGCACAAATGTCTTTTAAATGGCAAGTGGCAGGGAGAGCAGGGGGGGAGAAGTTGAATGCCTATGGTGAAAACTGGTTTCAACAGCTTCTTTCTTTAAAAAAAACATTTTATTTATTTATCCTTAGAGGGGAAGGGAAGGGGAGAAGTATCAATGCATAGTTGCCTCTTGTGAGTCCCCTCCTGGGAACTGGCCTGCAACCCAGGCATGTGTCCTGACTGGGAACTGAACCTCGATCGTGTGGTTCACAGGCCTGCGCTCAATCCACTGAGCCACACTAGCCAGGGCTCAACAGCTTCTTTCTTTTAAATAAAAAACAATGTCAGATTGGTTCAGAAGAAGCTAGAAAGAAAATATGGAGCACTACATGGGAATAAAAGGTTTAGGTAATTTACAGTCTCACTCCACTGTGGCTCATGGCCTGCATGAGATGTTCCTTATTGCATGAGGGGTCAGCGTGTGGAGTGGTTCCCTTGAACTTCACTGCTTCACATCAGCTATCTTGAGATTGTCCCTGCCTAAATCAAAGCAGCTGCAGTTAAAACCCTTGGTCCTTGATTTTAAACATGGCATTATATTTTACAACAGCAAAAGCACTGTTTGGAAAACTTGACACGTTTTCTCTAATAAGACTGTACTGAATATTAAATTTCCAACACATTCTTTACCCAGAAGCAGGAGAGTTTATCCCTGATTGACTCCTTGTTCCGTCTGCCCCTCTCTCACCTTTGCTGTGTTTCTGGTGGGTGCTGTGCTAATGTGGGAAAAATAGAGGTGCTTGGAAAAAGTAAAGCAGATCCTATCTCGGGTCTTGACACCTGGCATGTTTGTTTCCCTCTGCCAGTCAAGAAGAAGGAGGTGCTGGTCAGAGCAGGCGAGTACATGGGCCAGCTGCTGGAGCAAGCGACCCTGCACTTCTTCGTAACAGCTCGGGTCAATGATACTGGGGATATTCTGGCCAAGCAGAAGTCCACTGTGCTGACGATCCCCAAGATCATCATCAAGGTCAGTTTTAGCATCTCAGACAAGAGAGAATGATGAGGTTGTTGATTATTTATTGAGGCTTACTGTGTTTTCTTGTGTGTGTGTGTGTGTGTGTGTGTGTGTGTGTGTGTCCTGCTCCCAAAAAATAAAAATGGAGCTAAGATCCTCCTGTTCTTTGAAAGAAGTAAACCACCCTATATATAGACACACACATATAACACTTTTCACTCCTCTCCAGATTTCAATATATAAATCTGGCTGCAGATATAAATATACCCTGTAGGTATAAAAACACATGTAGAGGAAGATAAAGATGTGTAATGGATACATAAACTTAGAACTCTCACTGCTTCCAGCACAAAGTGGGTCAGGCATGGCATGAAATGGAAACTGTTTGGATCATCTTCCACCTGTGTTTTGGACGGTACTATTATTCATTGAGATATAATTGTATACAGTAGAATACACAGAGTGAAATGTCAGCTTGATGACAATGACTTCTTACACACATACACACCTTGCAATCACCAGCAAGAGGAAGATGCAGAGCATTTTCAACACCCTGGAAAGTTCCCTCATGCCATTTCCCATAAACAACCTCCGCCCCCATTTACCAAGATAACTACTTTTCTGACTTTTGTCACAGTGGGTTTTTTGGTTTGTTTTCTTGTTTTGTTTTGTTTTTTGTTTCTTGGCCCACTTGGCTAGTAATTTTAACATTGTCTCCCCATTTACCACCAGAAATCTCTGCCCAGGTGGCTCAAAGGGACTTAGCAGAGAAGTGCTGAATATGATAGCCCACTAGCTCCCACATCTCAGGAGCACTGGCACCATTGTGGCCACATCCCTGACACACCTTTCTGCTCTGTGAGCAGAAACCAGGCCTCTAGCAGGTCCTTGGGGTGTGGCGCCAGCCTTATCTAGGGTTTAAAGACTTTCTCAAGTCACTGGACAACATTTTTCTTGAAGCGATTAAGAGTGATTAGCCAAGTGATGTCCCTGTGAACAGCTCAGGAGAGAGCCCCCAAGCTGTGCAGTGCTCATACCATGCCACAGAGTGGAATTGAATTGCACCACTGATAGTAAACTGGATGTATGAAAAAAATAGTAACTTTCATCCTTTAGACATTATTAATATGAAGGGTTATTTGTTAGTTATCTGTTTGGTTTACTTAAACTGCAGTTTAATTCTTCAGGGGCAGAATCAACAAAATACTTTCTCCAACAAGTTGGGTGAGATAGGTAGGGAGGGTACACTTTTTAAAAAGTTGTGTTTCTGTTTTGTTTTTAATTATCATTAATGTATCAGGGATGCTTTGCCTGGAGAAAACTTATTTAGAGGTAGAACTGTTTGATGAGGACTCAAGCATGAGGGAAATGGAAATTCTGGCTTGTGTTCGGTGCCCATATTGTTCAGGAAAGGAGGCAGGAGGTAGCCTCACATAAACTGCCCCTTAACCACTAAGCCCATTAACCATATTAACCTCAAGAACAAACTCAATCCAAGCAGGGGAAGAGGTGTTCCTGGGGAAAGCACCTCACACCCTGATTCCAGAAACTTTGGCTAAAGGAGCAGGGACCTGATTAGCCTGCTGGAGAAATAAAATACAGTCATGGCATTCAGATGGCAGTCTTCATCCTGAAAGGGACTGAGGAGGGAAAGAGGACACCCAGAAAAGAAGGGAAGGGAATGGAGGGGAAGGAAGAGAGGGGAAAGGAAGAGAGGAAAGAAGAGAGAATAGCGGGGGGGACGGAAGAAAGGGAAAGGGGCAGGAGAGAAGAGAAAGAAAATGTTGCATTAAAGTATTATACAAGAGACTTTACAAAGAGGGGTCAAATAAATTGAATAAAATAGGAGTTGGAGAGGCAGCTAAATGCAGTGAAAGCACAAAAAAAGCACAATGGCTCAGAGGTCCAGAATTGCCTAGGACACGTCCCCAAATTCTAGGAAAATACTAGAAATCTTTGTCAATGAGCCTGGCATGGGTCCACAGCTGGCAGAACCTCTCAAGGTCTTTACAATGAATGTGCCACACACAGGGGAGACGTGAATACCAAAGGGTAAGGGGACACTACTCTCCTCTCTGTCCTTCACTCTTGGCCAGGAGGAGGGGACAGAGTAGCACATGGTGATGACAATGATAGCAGCTATGAGCTAGTGTGCTCTATATTATACTTCTCTTGTCTTATTTTACTTAATCCGCCATCTTACAAGGTGGATATTACTATAATCCACATTTTACAGATAAGAAAACTGAGCCCAGATAGGGTTGTCCCTTGTAGCATCGTGTTCAAAAACATGGGCTTTGGGACCAAACTACCTGAGTTCAAAGCCTGTTTTCTCAGCATAATAACTGTGACCCTAGACACATCACTTGATCTCTCTCAGCATCATGTTATCACCTGTGAAAAAGAAATCATGGCAATACTTACTTCATAGGGTTGTTGTGAGTATATAATGAGTTAAGGGACACCTAATGCCCAACTCACAGTAAGTGCCAAGTGTATGTTGGTTGTTGTTACTGTCATTATTACTATTAGTAAGCAACTCACCTGTGATCATGTGCCTAATAAAAGAATGAGCGAAGCTTCTAACCCAGTTCCTTCTGACTCGAAAGTCTGTACAGACAACCATGAGGCTACATTGCTCTTACACTGGAACTTTCACAGAAAGTGGAAGATGGTGACTGCCTTCACAAAAGCTTCTGTGGTTTTCAAAGGAGAAAAATCACATGAATTAGGTTGAAGTAGAATATCAAAAATTAAGGCTATATATGATCCTCAATGAATGGATAGCATTTCAAGCAGTAGAGATGGATGGAGAGATCACTCCAGATCCTGGGCAATAATGTAATCAATGACAAGAAGAGAGGTAGATGCCAGGAGTGGGGAGCAACTAGAGGCCTACTTTGGTCAGAGTCAAGGCTGGAAGCAGGGGCCTAATGGTGATAAACCTAGAAAGGCAACTTGGGGCTATTATAGGCTGAGCCTAAAATTTTTAGGTGAGAGCTTTATAATTCAGTCTATGAACAGAGGCTTCAGTGAAGATTCTAGAACATAAACGTGACATTATTGTCAACATTTACTGTCTGGCTCTTCCCAAGAGCCAGAACTTCTTTTCTTTCTCCCTCTCCTCAAAGACTTTGTCCAAATCATCATCTTATTCTGGGAGTCCTGAGCTTAGCCTTGGGACCAGAATGACCTGCCAGCAAGTTTGTAGCTGTTCTTAACTAGCCCCCTTTTCAGAGCAATAGAGCCAACCTGGAACAATATTGAGCCCACCTGTCTGAATCCACAGGTGGGATTCAGATACCTGTCAACCAAAGCAGTAGGCCAGTGGACATGTACTTACACCCTTGTAAACTCAGTCTGGATTGGATTCTTCCCCATGGTGATAAGTTAACTATTCCCACCACCCACCATGCATGAATCATAGTGTATGCTCTTCACATGGGAAATGGCAGGAAGAGACATTCATTAAACTTTAATGAGCACACATTTCTTTTTCCATGCTATCAAAATATTTTGATGAGAAAAGTATATTTTATTAAAATCAGACATAGAATTTTTCTCTGCCTTCGCATGTGTTGATAGTTTTAAGATGCTTTAAGTCAGAAAAAAAGACTCTTCAGCATTTCAATTTTTAATGAACAGCTATTTTTTGGAAAGGATAGTGGCACTATCTGAGTTCAAATGGTGCCCCAGCTGAGTGCCCCAGACTAATTCCCCCACCTGAGTTGGGAGAATTCAGCTGGTCTCCAGGCTACAGACTGGTTTGTCTGGAATCTGTGGTGTGTGATATGGAAATAGCATTCTGGGGGCCTTCTCCCACTGTCAGTTAGTAGTGACATTTTGCGTGTTTTATGGTCTGATCCAAGTCCACTAGATCAAGACCGCAAGCAGGGACACCTGCAGCCTCTTTCATAGAAACATGGAGTAGCATGGTGGCTTAGAGACTGCTGCAGTCAGGCCACCTGGGTTCATAATCCTGCGGAGGCTGCTTTGGGCCAATTATTTAACCAACTCAGAAGTAAAGTGGGTCCAATAATAATACTGACCTCATTGGGTTTCTGGGAAGGATCACTGAAATAATTCACATACAGAGCTTAGCATAGTACTATACCTTGATCGTAGTAAGTACTCAATGAAAACCAATGTCTTTTAGCTTCCACCATGCATATCTAGCCTCCACTTTATTTTTCTTCTCCTCCACTCCTTCTCTTCTTTCTCCTCTCTCTCTCTCATAAACACACATCCTCTTTCTCTGAACTTCAGTGTCCCCTTTTGCAAAATGCTCAACCCATTGATAAATATAATACCAGTACTATTAATTACAATCACATATAACAAAACTTTGTGAGTTAATATCTATAATGTTTGTGAGAAGGCTTAGCCCATGCTAGGACCTAATAGTTGGTGATAAAAGTTTCCTCCCTCCCTACCTAGTCCCATTTTTCCACAGTCACAGCCTAAGAGCTGTTTAAAGCAGCATGTGGCCCTCTGGCCTAAAGTGAAGGTAATATTCACCTGGTGGTATTGAATCTGAATCTGACTGCTCAGTGTTAAGTGTGTGCATTGTTCCCTCATGCGAGGGGAGCCAGTCTTCAAGAGCCTAGAGTAAGGTTGGGAGGAAAGATAGCAGATCTTTTTATTTTTTTAAATATACTTTATTGATTATTTTATTACAGTTGTCCCATTTTCCCCTCTTTGTTCCCCTCTGCCCGGCATACCCCCTCTCACCCACATTCCCCTGCTTTAGTTTATGTCCATGAGTCATACATATAAGTTTTTTGGCTTCTCCATTTCCTATACTATTCTGAATCTCCCCCTGTCTATTTTCTACCTACCATTTATACTACTTATTCTCTGTACCTTTTCCCTCTCCCTCATCCTCCCACTACCCTGTTGATAACCCTCCACGTGATCTCCATTTCTGTGGTTCTGTTCCTTCTCTAGTTGTTTGCTTAGTTTGCTTTTGTCTTTGTTTTACGTGTGGTTGTTAATAACTGTGAGTTTGCTGTCATTTTACTGTTCATATTTTTTATCTTTTTTTCTTAGCTAAATTCCTTTAACATTTCAAATAATAAGGGGTTGGTGATGATGAACTCCTTTAACTTGACCTTATCTGAGAAGCACTTTATCTGCCCTTCCATTCTAAATGAAAGCTTTGCTGGATAGAGTGATCTTGGATGTAGGTTCTTGCCTTTCATGACTTGGAATACTTCTTTCCAGCCCCTTCTTGCCTGTAAGGTCTCTTTAGAGAAATCAGCTGACAGTCTGATGGGAACTCCTTTGTAGATAACTTCCTTCTTTTCTCTTGCTGCTTCTAAGATTCTCTCCTTATTTTTGATCTTGGGTAACTTAATGATGATGTGCCTTGGTGTGTTACTCCTTGGGTCCAACTTCTTTGTGACTCTCTGAGTTTCCTGCACTTCCTGAAAATCTATTTTCTTTGGCAGATTGGGGAAGTTCTCCTTTATTACTTGTTCAAATAACTTTTTCACTTTGTGCTCTTCCTTTTCTCTTTCTGGTATCCCTATAATTCAGAATGTTTTTTAAACATTGGAATGTTTAAAGATGTCCTGGAGGTTCTTAAGCCTCTCCTCCTTTTTTTGAATTCTTGTTTCTTCATTCTTTTCTGGTTGGATGTTTCTTTCTTCCTTCTGGTCCACATTGTTGATTCGAGTCCCAGATTCCTTTTCATCATTGTTGGTTCCCTGTACATTTTCCTTTATTTTAGTTAGCATAGCCTTCATTTTTTCATCTAATTTGCGACCAAATTCAACCAACCCTGTGAGCATCCTGATTAGCAGTGTTTTGAACTGTGCATCTGATAGGTTGGTTATCTCTTAGTTGCTTAGTTGTATTTTTTTCTGGAGCTTTGATCTGTTCCTTTATTTGGGCCAATTTTTTGGTCTCAGCTGCCTGTTTTGTAGTAAAGGGTGGAACCTTGTGTGTTCACCAGGGGTGGGCAGCCCATGATGCTGTTTTGTGATGCTGTGCATCGGGGAGGGGTCTAAGAGGGAACAATGGAGATTGCTCTGCTCTCTGCCAGATTTCAGTCACTTCCCCTGCTACCCACAAGCACAGTGGGCCCTTCTGGTGCTGATTCCTGGGTGGGTGGGCTTGTGTATGATCTAGGACCCCGTGGGTCTCTCCAAGGAACTCTCATGTGAGGCTGGGAGTTTCTCTAGCTGTGGCCTCAACCCCTACAGGTGTTTTCAGTCAGTGGTTTGAGACTTTATATCCCTGAGCTGGAGCCCTGGGTTGTGTGGTCTATTTTGCTCCCTAGTTGTTCTTCCTGGTTTGTCTGCATGCAAATGTGGGACTGCCTGGAGAGCAGAGGCTTTTACATGTTCCTCAGATGACCTCCATTTAGCATCTGGGAAATAAACTCTTCCAAGTGCCATTCTAAAGCAGCTCAGGTGCCAAGACCTGAGAAACAAGTCCTGCAGCCTTTGCAGGAAGAACATCACAAAACACCAGTAGCTCATTTTCTCATATGAGCTAGGAGCAGTTTTACTAAGAGAAAATATAACTATTTTATATGTGTACAATACTAAAAGTTACAACCATGAACACACAGGTGCCTCCACGTTTTAAAAAATTCTTTTGAACTTTTAAAACAAGAGAAATTAACTGTTTCTAAGTTTTTTTCTAACATGTGTTTTAGCATGCCTTGCTGACTTCCCCACCCCTAGGGTGAACACAGTCCCTGCAAGTGTAAGTGTTGGCCGGAAGTGGCATTGACATGATTTTAACACTTCACACATTTTAACACATTTACTCCTTACTTACTTGCTCTGTTGACTAAAAGAAATTTTTAGTGTTTATTCATTCCTTTGTTTAGTCTATCACTTGTTAGTTCATTCATTTAATTCACTCAACAAATAGTTATTTGGTGCCCCTTCTGTACATAAGTCATAGAAAATGCTTTTTAGAAATTATCAGAGAAAAACTGAACATTGAGAGCACTGTTGCTGACTTTTTCTTTAAAGGATTACTGATGTTTCTCTTCAGTCCTTGGTCAGCTCCAAGAGCACAGCCACCCTGTTTTCTCACGGGTTGACCACCACCACCCAGCCCGGCGGGTTCCTCTCCCATGGACAGTGTATACAGGGCCTATAAAAGTGGGTAATTCATAGAAATCACTAGCAGAATGTCTGTACCACCAGCTTTGACTGGCTGGGCCTCGGTGCTCTGGTCCTGCAGCAGTGAGGATAACGCAGGTCACATGGGCAAGGTCCCCACCAACCCTCCATAGGAGTGCTGGACCCACCTCTGGATGGGTTCCCTTCCAGACCAACACTTCCTAGTACAAACTACTCAGCCTGGGGGGTGGGAGTTGCAAGGGCACCAAAACCAGCCCTGTCACTACTCACCCCTCACCAAGCCATGCAAAGAGCTGCAACCACCCAGAAAAGTGAAGCCCATTCCCAGCTTGCACAGACATATTCAGTGCTGGCTCTATATCCCAATCTCTTCTAACTCAAGACACTACACAGTTTTTCTTAACAGCTGCTCTAATGTCATGTTCTAATAGAGCACACAACTCTCCCTGAGGTTAAGTGTAGAATCCTCCCCATGGCCTTCATTTTACCCAGAGGGGAACAAGGCAGGCACGGTTGCTGTGTGGGTGTCAGGGCCCTGCTCCTATGACACCCCAACTCATACACCCTTATTCTGCAGGAATGGTTAAACTTGGGGAATCCACTTGAGATGTATTAAGTGTCCCCCAAATGCTTGATAGCCAGTGGGTAAATTGTGAGACATAACCACAGTATACTTTTGTTCTATGAGAACCTAAATATCTGAAACTTTCCATCAAGATAGAAAATGAAATAGATACTGTGTTCTAATTAAGCCCTGACTCTGAACCATTTTCCCTCTCATACCTTCAACCAAGTACTTGTCTCCTTTCCCACCTCCCTGTGTTCTCCCTGGTGTGCACCAAGACACACTACTACCTTGCCCATCTCCATGGCCCCAAGTGGGAGGCTGGAGCAGGGGCACAGGGAGCTGGGCTTCTCCACTTCTCTTTAGAAAGTGTTGGTGAAGGCTCCCAGCTTCTCTCCTTTGCGGTTCTCTTCCCCAGTACCTAAGAAACCGAATTCACCTCATTCTCCATGGGGGAACTTAGGGATGAGGAGGCTCTCATGGTCACCTCAGCAACATATCTTCCTTTAAACCTCAGCAACATTTAGATTCAGTAGAAGCTGGTATGTTTCAGATGCTGCACCAGACCCTTTCGCATTGAATCCTCTCCCTAACCATGTATGAAACTGACACCAGAGAGGTCAAGCCACTTGGCCCAAGGACATACTGTCACAGCCCCTGGTCTTCAGACCCGAAGTCCAGCAAGTCTTCCCCTCACCTTCCCCAAATATGGTCACTGTCTGTGTCTCAGCCACTGCATTTGTACCCCATGGTATGGTCCTACATCATCTCTGGAGAAAATCAAACATGTCTACCTGAGGTTCTATAATGAGAGGCTCTGGGCAGTTATAGCCTATGTATCCTGGGAGGGTCCTAGGCAGGGCACCACCAGCCATGACTTTACATGCTCGGGTTGCTGACCTCACCCACTCATGGCTCGTGGTCACAAAGGACCAGACAGTGGGTGTACAGCCAGGAGAGCACGTGCTAGACAGAGCATGGAAGTGAGTGAGCCCAGCCACCAGAGCGGCACACTTCCTTCTGCCTTAGCAGTACAGCTGCAGAACAGCCTGTGCTGGAGACTGAAAATGAGAAATCTCTAGTGACTGGGGTATCTAAAACATAATTTGCTCTATGCATATCCTGTTTGCCATTTTTTTAATCTTAAAAAAAGACACACATAAAGTAAGACATCAAGAATAATGAGTCCCATTTACCTTATCATATAATCCCACTATATTTGGGTTACTAGTTATTTTTTAAATGATATCTCTATCTTTACACTAAATAGAAAATTCTATTATCATCAAGTAATATAATATATCAAGGCCCCATGGCTATCTTGCCACATTTTGCTCTGGCATAGGAATCTGATTCTCTCTCCATAAAGTAAAAAAAAAAAAGAGTTGGTTGTATACATGGTTTCAAATTTAGTTCAGGGTCAAGTTATAATCAACTGGTAGTTTAGTGACAATATAAGATAATACAGCAAATGATTCCTCAGTGGATTTCAGAAAATAATGAGGCTATTTCCAGCAAAGAAAACATTACTGTTTTTGCCTCTGTGCTGTGAGAGACTACAATGTATGTGGTATTTAACTATGACTGTTTTGCAGTCAGAAAGACCTAGATTTACATCAGGGTTCTGCCAACTTACCAGCTCTGTCACTTGGGTACTTTGTTTACCTTCAAAGTTTCAGTTTCACATCAGTAGAATGTGATATGTGGTATGTAATGATCATACCACATATCACACAGTAGAATGTAATGTCTACTCCAAAGCCTGTAGGGCTGTAGGGAGAATTGAACAAGATAATACAAATGAAATGATAACAAGAATGCCTGCATTACTAACTGAACACTAAAAAAATGTAAGTTATTAATATTATTATTACTAATCAGAGTCAGTCTAGGGAGATGGTTAAACAATGACTCTGTCACCAGACTGTCTGCATTTAAGTCTCACTTCCCCTACTTACTGTATGAACTTGAACAAGTGATTTATCTTCCCTGTACCCCAGTTTCCTCATCTATAAAATGAAGACTCATAGTATCTACCTCATATGGTTGTAAGGATTAAGAGTTAATATACATAAATCACTTAACAGCACTATTCACTGGAACTTTCTATGATTATGGAAATATTTTAAATCTGTGTTGTCCAATACAATAGCCACTAGCCATAAGTAGTTATTGAGCACTTGAAATGTGGCTAATGCAAATAAGGAACTGAATTTTTAATTTTTAAAATTTAATTCAATTAATTTTTATATATTTTATAATTTATTTAATTGTTGTTCAAGTACAGTTTTCTGTGTTTTACTCCCATCCCAGCCCACCCACCCCAGTGCTCCCCACCTCCCTCCCATTTCCAACCCCCTTAGTTATTATTCATGTGTCCTTTATACTAGTTCCTGTAAATCCTTCCCTTTTTCCCCTGAAATTCCCTCCCCTCTCCCCTCTGGTCACTGTCAACCTGTTCTCTATTTCAGTGTCTTTGGTTATATTTTGCTTGCTTGTTTGTTTTGTTGTTTAGCTTCTTGTTAAAGGTGAGATCATATGGTATTTGTCTTTCACTGCCTGACTTATTTCACTCAGCATAATGCTTTCCAGTTCCATCCATGCTAATTCAATTAATTTAAATTTAATTAGGGGCCACCATATCAGACAATGCAGATGTAGAACATTGCCTGGCTGTCTGTTTTTTAAATCCTCACCCAAGGACATGCTTATTGATTTTACAGAGGGAAGCATCAGGGAGAAAGAGGGAGAAAAACACTGATTTGAGAGAGAAACATGGATTGGTTGTTTCCCATAAGTGCCCTGACCCAGAACCAAACCCACAACCTAAGCGTGTGCCCTGACCAGGGATCAAACCCATGACCACTTGGTTTATGGGACAATACACCAACCAACTGAACCACACCAGCCAGGGCTGCCAGTCTATCTTAAACCATTTAAATGCCAAGATAAATGTGTTAGCTAATAGCAGTGGTGGTACCAGTGCTAATGAGCACAGTTTACAAATAAGTAGCTGCTTATTACCTGCAGTGACCACAGGCTGAGGAGGAGAAAGAAGTTAATTTTCCAGCAATACATGTAACACATGATTGAAAGCACCTGAAGTAAGGGCTGTGGGGTGAATTCATAAATCATATGAATCATATTGTTAACTATATTCATTCTTTCTCTAACTTTTTTCTTCATTTCAGTTTCAATTTTGAATATAGCTATATATATTGTAAAGCATATACTCCATGGAAGAGATCTTGTGATTTCCTAAAAAAAAAATCTTCCCAAAAGTTTGTGTTTGTGTATGTCAGTAACTTTCCTGTTTGTAAAAATATGAACTAAAGATAATATTTATAAAGACTGTGTAAATTTGCTCTGGCTGGTGTAGCTCAGTGGATTGAGTATGGGCCTGTGAACCAGAGTATGGTGGTTCAATTCCCAGTCAAGGCACATGCCTGGGTTGCAGGCCAGTTCCCAGCAGGGGACTCACGGGAGGCAACCATACATTGATATTTCTCTCCTTCCCTTCCCCTCTAAAGATAAATGAATAAAATTTAAATTTAAAAAAATGTAAATTTGAGAAAGCAGGCATGCTTCAGGGACACTACTGGTAAAAGCATTTGCTCTGATCACTTTAAGTTTGGGCGGGGGGGGGGTGTGATATTTTGAAGCCATCTGCCTTCCTCTGCAGCTTTGATAAGTCTGAGCAGAAGTCCCTTAAAAAATCTGACCCTTCTTCCACACAGACATACACAGTGGCAAATAGGAGACATGCACAACTCACCAAAGAATCAGAAGTTGCTCAATATCATGAAATAGCATAAAAGACAACTCAGTATGTCGGTATTGGTGAGTGGTGTTTAACTTGGTAAGCATATTTTGTCAACTTCTCAAAACAGATATATTTAACAGAAAATTTTAGAGAATCAGGACCATGAAACACATGGGAAAGAATTTAATGTCACCAATTATGACGTAGGCTTTTTCCTTTTCTCTGGCTTAAGTGGTAGCTTCTCTTCTCTAAGGTGAATATACACAAAAGTGTCTTCTTAATCTAACCATCTCTAGATTGCTAAAGGCTCCCTTTACCTAAGGTTTTATGAAAGCAAGAAAATAAAAAATATAATTTCTGATATGTGTTGATATAGAATTATTTTTACAGCATTGAAGAAAAGCAGTGCAGATTCCATAAAAAATTAGATTTGAACCAACACTTTCAGCCACAATAGTCATCATTCACAGTATTTCACAGATACCATCACATGGCACATCACTCAAATCAACACACAATATGAAAATGCTATGTGTATGCTCTGTTTTCCTCAAAAGAATGGAGGAAAGTGTCACCACTTAAATTCCTAAGCAGAAAATAGTGATGTTAAATGTTGGGCAGGCTTTTGTATTTGGTTTGGTTTGAGTTTTAAGGCTGATTATCATCTCAGTAGTCAGGCAAAACATTTAAATTTGGGTACAGGAGACAAACATCAGAAACAGACACTGAGTCTTTGTCAATCACAAAAGAAACATTCTACAACCACTTTTTTTCTTCTCCCACTCCTTCCCAGCCTCCTCCCTGCTCTAGCATCAGGGAAGCCTAAGCAGTATTTATATACTCCTGTCAGCAGCTAATTACAGAGATAATCTCTGGAAGCAAACTGATTAGGCATGGCATATGAAATTATCTGAGACTTACTTTTCTAATCATATTCAGATCTAAGACCTATCTATGAAGGCCCAAATACATAAACCAACCTTTCATATAACCTAATTTCCCCCATCACTTTCATCAGTGACCTGGAAAGGTTCAGTTAGCTTTCCACAGCCCCAGAATCTTCCTGTAGGGCTGGCCCACCAGTATGAAAGTGACTCTCAACCTGGAGCACACGAGCCCCAGAGAGCTATGGACAGATGACCTGGCTCTGTCTAAATGACTCCCCTAAAACTACATATGAGTTGTGCATGTCTCCTATTTGTCACTGTGTATGTCTGTGTGGAAGAAGGGTCATAATTTTTAAGAGACTTGTGCTCAGACTTATCAAAGCTGCAGATGAAGGCAGATGGCTTCAAAATATCCACCCCCAACTTAAAGTGACCAGAGCAAATGCCTTTACCAGTAGTGTCCCTGAAGCATGCCTGCTTTCTCAAATTTACAGTTTTTATAAATATTATCTTCAGTTTGTATTTTATAAAATGAAAAAGCATTGTGAAAAATTTTTTTCAACTTAGGAAAAATATATTGGACACACTTGAGAATTAAACCTAGGGTATCATGTGAAGTATTATCATAATGCACTTCCATACCTCCAACATCTGTGATAGCGTCAGGACATATGAGAAAAAGGAAAAATCCAGTCTCTTTTCCAAATGTTTAGTCTGCTCAGCAGTTTTCAGCTGGAGTGGGGGGTAGTTTTCTAAGTTATTCCTTAGAAATCAGCAGGGGTGCTTGAAGTACACAGGTGCTTGGGCTGTACCACCCAAGATTCTAATATAATTTTGAGGGGTAAGCCTAGACCTCTGTAATTTTAAAGATCCCCAAGCAATTCTATTGTGTGTGCTAGGCTGAGGACCATGGGCTAATGTGCTGAACACACTGCTTGGCCCACAGTCTGGGCTGTGTTGGTGACATGTGCTGTAGTCAGCATTGTGATCACCATCTGCTCCACCATGACTCCTCTGAATGTATTCTCCACCCACCCCATCCCAAGAGATGGGACTTGGGAATTGGCTGCAATTTTTAGTTGTCTTGCAGAGTTGAAAGATCCTATAGATAGAGATTTAGTTGTAAACTGTATCTTAAAGAGTAAAGCTATAAAGTTCTATTCTTGACTGTAGAGTCATCTTCTCTGGACACTGTTCTCACCCTTTCATAAGAAAGCTTCATTTCCACATGCTATTTCTGGTATTACACACACTGCTTGAAGAAATAAGGTATAGAGTTCTGGCCAGGATGGAGGTACAGGAAGAAACCCTTCATTTCCTCACACAACCAAAAGGAGGATAACAACCAATCTAAAATTAATAAACAACCAGAAGTACCAGAAAATCAAACTACATGGAACTCCAACAACCAAGGAATTAACGAAACAGTCGACCAGACCAACCAGACCAGTAAGATGGGCAGATGGAGAGAACCAAGGTGGCAGACCTTGCAGGCGGGGCTGGCTGAATAGGAAACTGAGACTCAGAGCTGACTCTGGACTACAACAGGGATTGCCATGGTGGGAGAAATTCCCAGTCTCACATGAGAGTTCATGGAAGGTGGGGCTAGAGCCAAGCAGGCCAGCTGCATTGTTCCCTCTCAGGCAGAGTTCCCTGAGAGGGAACTCTGTTCCCCTCCTGTTCCCTCTCCCCCACAGGAGTGCAGCACAGCAAGGAGGNGGAGAGAACCAAGGTGGCAGACCTTGCAGGCGGGGCTGGCTGAATAGGAAACTGAGACTCAGAGCTGACTCTGGACTACAACAGGGATTGCCATGGTGGGAGAAATTCCCAGTCTCACATGAGAGTTCATGGAAGGTGGGGCTAGAGCCAAGCAGGCCAGCTGCATTGTTCCCTCTCAGGCCCCTCCCCCACAGGAGTGCAGCACAGCAAGGAGGGTTGCCCTGCTTGGATGAATACCCAAGGCCCTGCCCCTTAAACTTAACAGGTGCACCAAGACAAAATAACAGGGCCCAAATGAAAGAACAGAACAAAACTCCAGAAAGAGAACTAAACAATGAGGAGATAGCCAACCTATCTGATGAAGAGTTCAGAGCCCTGGTAATCAAAATGCTCACAGAACTGATCGAGCCTGGTTACAAAATGAAAGGACAAGTGAATGCTACCCAAAGTTAAATAAAGCAAAATATTCAGGGAACCAACAGTGACAGTAAGAAAATGGGGACTCAAATCAACGATTTGGAACAAAAGAAAAAAATAAACATCCAACCCGAAGAGAATGAAAAAAAAATTCAGAAAAATGAAGAGAGGCTGAGGAAACTCTGGGACAAATTTAAATGTTCCAATACTCAAATCATAGGGGTGCCAGAAGAAGAAGAACAAGAGCAAAAAACTGAAAACTTATTTGAACAAATAATGAAGGAAAATTTCCCAAATCTAATGAAGGAAATAGACTTCCAGGAAGTCCAAGAAGTCCATGAAGCCCAGAGAGTCCCAAAGAAGTTGAACCCAAGGAGGAACACACCAAGGCACATCATCATTAAGTTACCCAGGATTAAAGATAAGGAGAGAATGTTAAAAGCAGCAAGAGGAAAGGAGAGAGTTACCCACAAAGGAGTGCTCATTAGACTATCAGCTGATTTCTCAAAAGAAATCTTACAGGAAAGAAGAGGCTGGAAAGAAGTATTCGATGTCATTAAAGGCAAGGACCTACATCCAAGATGACTCTATCCAGTAAAGCTGTCATTTAGAATGGAAGGGCAGATAAAGCACTTCCCAGATAAGGTCAAGTTAAAGGAGTTCATCATCACCAAGCACTTATTATATGAAATGTTAAAGGAACTTATCTAAGAAATTGAAGGTCAAAAACTATGAACACTAAAATGGCAACAAACTCACAACTATTAACAAATGAACTAAAAAAAGAAAAACAATGAAAATAAAAATTAAGCAAACAACTAGAACAGGAACAGAATCAGAGAAATGGAGATCACATGGAGGGTTTTCAGTGAGGAGGAGGAGGGGAAGAATAGGGGGAAGGTACAGGAAGTAAGAAGCAGAATTGGTAGGCATAAAATAGATGGGAGGAGGTCAAAAATGGTGTAGGAAACAGAGAATTTAAAGAACTTTCATGTACAACCCATGGACATGAAGGTAAGGGGGCATGCTAGAGGGTTGGAGGATGCAGGGCAGATGCAGAATAAAGGGGGGGGGGAATTGGGAAAACTGTAATAGCATAATCAATAAGTATACTTTAAATAAAATAAAATACAGGTTGTCTCCGGCTTTACAAAAAAAAAGAAAGAAAGAAGGTATAATAATGGGTTATTATATAGAAAAATCAAATGGTCATTAAATTCTTTTTTTAAGCAGGCAACCTAATTTAACAAATATTTACTGGGCATCGGCTAGATATTGGAACAGAAAGCAGGCTAGAATGTAAGACGAATAAAACAAACTACTCCAAGCACTGCCACTTCAAAAAAAGTAGGGGCTATACAGTGTGCCAGCTGCTTTTTACATATCATTTCATTCTATCCCTTTCTTATGAGGAAGAACTTTTATTATATTGTTCCCAAGTTACTTAGCACTTATAGAGATCCACCCATTTGGGATACACAGCTCCTAATAAGCAAACAAGCAAAGGCCATTTTCCAGCACGTTGTGTTGTGTTGCAAATGCATATAGCTCCCAGTGTGTGGCACAGTGCTGGCACAGAGAAACACGGCATCAAAACAACTACTAATAATAGCATTCCCCATAGATCACACCATGGAAATGTCAGTCTATTTCAGAGGCATGGAAATGGTCTCAGAAAGGTTGAGGAAGTCACAAGGCCTTACTGCTAGGAAGTGTTGAAGCTGGCATTGAACTCTGTCATCTCCTGCCAAACACCTGATACTTCCAAGATTTGTTATGGATAAATTCATCCACAAATAGCCTCACACCCTCCCGGACTCAGATGTTGTAGCTGCAAACAAAGTCTCTTCTGACTTTTTTAGTGTCCAGCTTCCTCTTCTTCAAGTTCAACAGTGAGGACTCCCTCTTTGAACATACTTCTCTACATTGTCTCTAATAGTGAAAAGGCTCAGGCTCCCTGGGGCATTTTTTCTCTGGAACTCAGGAATCCCCCAAGTTCTGACATGAAACTTGAGCCCCATCCAGAAGCAGAGTTGGCCCTGCTGCCCTCACCACAGAAATCTGTTGCTGCACCAAATGCATTTCCACCTCCTGCTGACACAGAGCAGCTGGTAGCCAGGCTATTAACCTGAACTCTAATTAGGCTGGTTTTATAATGAGGAAAAGAGTGTGATTCTAATTAGTAATTTTCCATCATTTTCTCAATAGGTATCTCCCAGTTAAAGCAGTAAGCTATCCTCATCACACTGGTTCCACTGTCAAAAAAAATAATCCTACTGTAAGACCGAAGCAGAAGTGAAGGTGGTTAAGGACACAGGAGAACAGAGAGAGGTTAATGTGCTGCTAATGAGCTGTGTTCTCCCCCAACTCATTTCTCAGGTCCGTGGCGCTAAAATGGTTGGTTCTGACATGGTTGTGACTGTTGAGTTCACCAATCCTTTAAGCGAAACTCTGCAAAATGTTTGGATACGCCTGGATGGTCCTGGAGTGATAAAACCAATGAAGAAGATGTTCCGGTATGTGCTGGGGGTTGTGGGATGGTGATGTGGGGATCTGGGGAGTTTTCTCTTCATGTGTCTTTTCCCAATTTACATCTAATTCTCAGTGAAAGTGTCTGAGAAGCTGCTACTTCCTTACTGGAATTTCTGTGGAGAATGGGGTAAAAATAGGGTTGGTTTGATAGGAACTTCCATTTTTGAATCCCTAAAGCCACCCAAATGAGGTGGGTACTGTTATTATCTCCATTCAGTAGGAGAGGAATTTGAGGCTTTGAGAGGTCAACTGGCTTGCCCCAAAGGTGCAGAGCTTTTAAGAGTAGCACCAAGATTCAGACTCAGGGTGGCTGATTGCAGAACCCAAGTTTCAAGCATTTTGCCATCCAACTTCTTTATGTATCAATTTGACTAATATTTATTGAGTTCCTATTACATGCATCAATTATTATGCCATTCCTTGGGTGTTCCTTTTCTTGGATCCTTTCCTTCCAACACCAGCTCCCAGATTTTACCAGCCAAGCACTCTCCCTAGAACCATTGCTTTCAGTAAAATAAATTTGAGCCTAAAACATTGTAAATGCAGTTCCCTAGTCAGTGAACCAATGACTAACCCAGGCTCTGTAATAACATAGTAAAACTTTGCTTCATTCATACCTAACACCATCAGACTGTGCCATACAATTCTCAGCTTCTGTGACTTCTACTGACATAGACTGTCACCCAAGAAAAGAGACAATTCCATGGTCAGGTAACTCTACTTGTTAGAAAACAATTGTACCTTTTCATCCTACCATTGATCCTAACTGTCATCTGGACCTATACATAGAATAAGGCCCATCTCTCTTCCATCTGATGGTCTGCAAATGTTTGCAGGCAACTGTCACATCTTCTTTGAGTCTTCTCTACACCTACCCTGACTTCATTCCTCTTGCCTCTAATGTAGTTCTAGCTCCCTCCATCTCCCACATACTCTAATTTGTCAGTGATCCTCTTAGAGTGTGGCACTCAGAACAGATCCCAATTTGAGGTTTATTACTTTCATTTCTACCACAAGTAAGTCCCTGTCAGCATCAATCAATCTAGCAAATTTCCTGTGGGGTGACCTTCTAAAGTATAGAAAAGGAGGTAGAAAGCTTTGGGAACTGTCTGATGACCAGGTATGTTAGGAATTTCCCCAATGTCCTATATAGAAGCTACCTTGCTCTGCAATCTGTGGGACAACTGCAAGGCCTCCTTCACCCCTTCTGGGGCACCTTTGAAAACCAATTTGCCCACTAAGGGCTTCCTGCATTTCTTTTAAATTACAGTGCTCACAGCTTTTGCCTCCCATAGTTTAAGAGATGCTTGATGTTTGTGGATGCAATAAACAACAGAGAAAATAATTTGAGTGCTTTAAAAATATGTAAGCACAAAATATAACAACCTTCCTGTGCTAATAGGAAAGTTGCAGGGGGAAAAAGATTTCAATTAGAAATCAACTACAGCTAGAGGGAGAGGTCAGCAATTATAGTCCTGCTTTCATCAGAAATGATGGTCTCACTCATCCGTCCTCACACCTTCCCACTGGAATAAGATGTAAGAACTGCTCAGGCAAAGTGAAACATGTTTCTTCTTCAAAACAGCTCCCTACTGTATCCATTTTTTCCTCTCAAACAGTAACCCCACATGTTTCATCTGAGAGTACCAGAACCTCCTGCTACCTGTAAATCTGGGCTATGCCAAAAAGCCCACGCTGATCAAAAGCCAATGCATGAAAAGAAACAATCTATGTGTTAGAGGGAAAATAAATGCTCACACAGTACAATGACCCACCATTCAGAAGGTATAATGCTTAAAATCAGTTGAGTGTCCAGCAAATTGTTTATTAGGGTGAACAAAGTGGAGTTAATCAGTGAAAGGGTGAAAGAGACTAGTCCCTACATGAACACTAGGCAAACATCCCACCTACCCTCTGCTTAAGGTACTATAACTAGTTACTTCAGTATATATTTCTCTGGAAGATAGGTAACAGACAGGACACCAGATCCTCAGTGTCTTTTAGGAATTCAGATCTGGCAGGGCTGAGGGGGTATGTATACATTTCCAAAACCAGGGAGGTCTTATTTCTCAGAGGCTGTCAAAAATTGAAAAACATTTATTATCTAGGGTGGATCTGGGGCTCTGGAGAGAGCACTATTTTATCCATTTCTACCTGACTCTAGCGCACACCTTCACAAACAAGCCCAGAGCCAACCAGTGCCCACATCCCTACTGCCAGCCAATTAGAAACATGCCAGTGTGCCCTCTGCTGCCAAGATCTGATCTAAGAGTGGCAGATCTAGGCAACAACCTGGACTTTTAAAAAAAGGCAATTGTGTAGAACTAGAATCCTTCACAAGATTACGTTCCTTTCAAGGATACTCATTATTAATAGTGGAGGGAGTTGCCACCCTGCCTGTCTACCCACACCCCTGCTGGGGTCCTAGAAGGCAGAGGGTTTCTTACTCAAAACAAGGGGCCTGGAAGGTGGAACCTGATGAGCAGGAAACTGAACTAGGAACAAGGAAGGTGGTGGGTACCATGTCTCATTCCTTGATCAGGGTATAAGCCAACTCTACTCTAAGAAGGCTTACCTTCCTGCTCTTCCCCTACTTCTTCTCACAGACTCTCAGCTTTCAAGTGTCTGCATTTGATACTCCTAGGACATCAAATGATTCATCTTCCAGGTTCATTTTTCTCTTTTAAAAATGATCAGGTTCAGGGAGTTATTTCAAGAGAAAAGTTCCCTGACTTTGTGATTTTGATTTAAATTTTGAGTTTTTCAAGTAGGATAGAAACTGAGGGTTAGATCCACAGAGGACAAACCATGGAGTTGCAGTTTATTGCAATAATAATCCCACTGCCTGCATGTGTTCAAGATGATAAATGGCCAGCATATCCTGATGGCTCAGCACATTACTGAGAATCATTTATCACCACATCTATTTCCAGACAAATGAGATTATTCCAGTATTACTCCACCTACCAACATGGGTAAAGGATTTATTTCTTTCTGTATCTACTTATCTGTAGGTAAATGCATACTTAGACATGCATGTGTATCTTCTTTTATGAGTATATTTGTGTGGTTCTCATATATGATGACTGTACATATTTGCACATATGAGATACAGGTATGAATATCATCGTGTGGACAAATTAATGAGTAAGCACAAATGATGAAGAAAAGGTCAGAGACTATAGTTTTTGATAGGTGTATTGGGTTGGCCAAAATGTCCTTTTGTTTTTTCCTATAAGAAGGCTCTAGTAGTGCTTAGTTGTCTTTAACTTCATTCAAAACAATTTTGTTAGGTTGTGTTGTGAGAGCTGTCATATCAGCATGAACTTTATAAAAACTTATCAAAATTTGTGAATTTTTGTGGAGCCATTTTAATTTTTTTATTTTTTTTAAAGATTTTATTTATCTTTAGAGGTGAAGGGAAGGAGAGAAATATCAATGTATGGTTGCTCATGTGTCCCTTGCTGGGACCTGGCCTGCAGCCCAGGCATGTGCCCTGTCTGGGAATCGAACTGCTATCTTTTGGTTTGCAGACCCATGCTCAATCCACTGAGCTACACCAGCCAGGGCTTGTGGAGCCATTTTAATATTGAAGATGGAAGAAGATAGGCAACAGTTGTCATATTATGCTATATTATTTCAAGAAAGGTAAAAACAGAACTGAAACACACAAAAAATGTTTGTGTGGTGCATGGAGAAGGTGCTGATCAAATGTGTCAAAAGTGGTTTGTGAGTTTCTTGGTACTATCGACATTTTGGCCAAATAATTATTTGCTCTGGGGTTGCCTTATGCATTGGAAGATGTTTAGCAGCACCCCTGGCCTCTATTCACTAGAAGCAATAACAGGAGACAGCCAACATACTCAAAAGAACCAAATCAGTAAAATTATTGGTGAAAATGAAAAACATGTCTTTATTTTATGAAAAACACCATACAGACTTTTTGGCCACATCAATACTTACCTCCATTACATGGCTCCAAGACAGATCTTTGAGAAAGATGACTGACTATTCCATGAAACATTTTCTTTCTTTCTTTTTAATTTTATACTACACAGTTGTCCCATTTTTCCCCATTTGCCACCATCTACCTGGTACCTCCCTTTCCCCCCAACAATCTCCCTCTTCATTCACGTCCATGGGTCATGCATGTTGAAACATTTCTGATTGATCACTTGGGGAAACCAGAGAAGGGAAAATGAATGGATCAGGGTAAAGTAACACAGTTATTGAGAAATAAATATCTCAAAACTTATATACCTATTGAAATAATCACTGTAAATTAAGGATGGAGAACTATTTTTCTACCTTATAGGCAATAGGAATTACTATTCTAAATTATTTTGCAGAGGGTCCAAGCAGAGCACACAGCAACCACAAAAGTTATGGTGATAATAAAAATAAAACCACACACCTAACACTTGGCATTTACCATGACTTACCATAGTTCTAAGTGCAGTACAAATATAAACTCTTCACATTCTATTCAATCTTCCACAGTATCTGACTTTTACTGGTGAAAAAACCTATGGTGAGATCAGTGATTGTCAAACCTTGAATCATAAAGTCAGTTTAATGAGTTTGAAAAATACATATACAGGTTATGTATGTGTACTTTTCACATAGTTTGGCTTTTATATATATCTGATTTAAATATATAGTCACATTTATAAGGAACAAAAATTAGAAAAAGCATTAGCAAACACCAGATTAATTGAGACATGCAAATTCTTGGTGTCAAAGTCAGTGCTGGAGAAGTCCCAAAGAGAGAGGTTCTCAAGGCCTTCAATGCCTTTCTCTATTCATTAGCCACAGATACAAGAGAGAAAGGGATCCCTTAGATTTTTGGGATTTGGGCCCTTTCCCTTTTTTGTCACAGAGGATATACCCACAGCCAGCTGAAATATATATAGTTTTAGTGACATTTGAGGAAATCTTTAGGTCTCAACTTTACATAGAATAGGTCAAGTACAAGTATATGGCCCCAGGTTTCTCCCTTCACTGTGGTTCTGTCTATCTAAACTGATACAACATGACTTTCAGCCAACATGGAGGTGTAGATAGATACAATGTGCTTTCTCACTCAATCAAAGCAAGGACAACAATCAATTTAAAAACAAAAAAAAGTAGAACTTCCAAAAAACAAACCGTATGGAAGTCCAACAATGAAGGAGTTAAAGAAGAAACATTCATCCAGATGGGTAGGAGAAGCAGAAATGGACAGCATGAGCAAAGAAGACATGGGAAAAGCCTGCAACTGGTGGACTGGGTAGGCAAGGCAGTGGCTGGAGGACCAGGTGGTTCCATATTTACATGCAGATATACATGGATAAACAACTGGGGGGTGGGACAGACCGACCACACAACCCAGTGTTTCAGCACAGGAAAAGAAAGTTTCAAACCTCCTGGCTTTACAACATCATACTCAATGGGCAAAAACTAAAATCTTTTCCACTAAGATCAGGAACAAGACAAGGTTGCCCACTTTCACCACTTCTATTCAATATAGTATTAGAAGTTCTAGCTGCAGCGATCAGACAAGAAAAGGAAATAAAAGGCATCCAAATCGGAAAGGAGGAAACAAAACTGGCATTGTTTGCAGATGACATGATAGTGTACATGGAAAACCCTATAGCCTCTACCAAAAAACTGCTGGAACTAATAAATGAATTTGGCATAACAGCGGGATACAAAGTTAATATCCAGAAATCAAAGGCATTTTTGTATACCAACAATGAAGCAGCAGAAGCAGAAATCAGGAAAAAAATCCCATTCGATATAGCAAAAAGAAAAATAAAATATCTGGGAATAAACCTAACCAAGGAGGTAAAAGACCTGTATGCAGAAAACTACACAACACTGAAGAAAGAAATCAAGGAAGACACAAATAAATGGAAACATATACCGTGTTCATGGATTGGAAGAATTAACATCATCAAAATGTCCATACTACCCAAAGCAATTTACAGATTCAATGCAATACCTATTAAAGTACCAATGGCGTATTTCACAGACATAGAACAAACACTTCAAAAATTTATATGGAACCAGAAAAGACCCCGAATAGCTGCTGCAATTTTGAGAAAGAAGAACAAAGTAGGAGGGATCACAATACCTGATATCAAACTGTATTACAAGGCCACTGTAATCAAAACAGCCTGGTACTGGCACAAAAACAGGCACATAGACCAATGGAATAGAACAGAGAGCCCAGAAATAAACCCAACTCTCTACAGTCAATTAATATTCGACAAAGGGGGCAATAACATAAAATGGAGTAAAGACAGCCTTTTCAACAAATGGTGTTGGGAGAACTGGACAGCTACATGCAAAAAAATGAAACTTGAGCACCAACTTACACCATACACCAAAATAAATTCAAGGTGGATAAAAGACTTAAATATAAGCCGTGAAACCATTAAAACCCTAGAGGAGAGCCTTGGCAAGAAAATCTCAGATATTCCACGCAGCAATATTTTTACTGATACGTCCCCTAGAGCAAGGGATATAAAGGAAAGAATAAACAAATGGGATCTCATCAAAATTAAAAGCTTCTGCATGGCTAAGGAAAACAGTATCAAGATAAAAAGAGAAGCAACTGTTTGGGAAAACATATTTGCCAATGATACCTCAGACAAAGGTTTAATCTCCAAAATATACAAAGAACTCACTCGACTCCACTCAAAGAAGACAAGCAACCCAATTAAAAAATGGGCAGAGGACTTGAACAGACATTTCTCCAAGGAGGACATACAGAGGATCCAGAGACACATGAAAAGATGCTCGATATCGCTAGCTATCAGAGAGATGCAAATTAAAACCACAATGAGATACCACTTAACACCAGTCAGAATGGCTATCATAAACAAAGAAACAAACAACAAGTGCTGGAGAGGTTGTGGGGAAAAGGGGACCCTAGTTCACTGTTGGTGGGATTGCAGACTGGTACAACCACTATGGAAAACAGTATGGAATTTTCTAAGAAAACTAAAAATGAACGTGCCTTTTGACCCAGCAATTCCACTGTTAGGAGTATATCCTAAGAACCCTGAAACACCAATCCAAAAGAACCTATGCACCCCGATGTTCATAGCAGCACAATTTATGATAGCCAAGAGTTGGAAGCAACCTAGATGCCCATCAGTCAATGACTGGATCAAAAAGCTATGGTACATTTACACAATGGAATTCTATGCTGCAGAAAGGAAGAAGGAGCTCCTACCCTTTGCAACATCATGGAAGGAACTGGAAAGCATTATGCTGAACGAAATAAGCCAGGCGGTGAAAGACAAATACCATATGATATCACCGTTAATAGGAATCTAAACAACAAAACAAACAAGCAAGCAAAATATGACCAATGACACTCAAATACAGAACAGGCTGACAGGGTCCAGAGGGGAGAGGGGAGAGAATCATAGGGGAAAAGGGGATGGACTCACATGAATAAGTATAAAGGACACATGGACAATAGCTAAGGTGGGGGGTGGAAATGGGAGGGAGGTGGGGAGCACTGTGGGGGGGCAGGGCTGGGAATATAAGACAGAAAACTGTACTTGAACAAGAATTAAATAAAAATTAAAATTTAAAAACCTTCTGGCTGTAAAAATCTGTGGGGGTTGAAGAGATGGGAGAAACTCACAGTCCCATAGGAGAGTCCATTGGAGGGACCCACAGCACCCTAGAATGTACACAAGCCCATCCACCTGGGAATAAGCATCAGGACAGCATCTCAAAGGGTTCAATCCACTTGTGGGTAGCAGGGGAAGTAACTGAAAGCAGGGTAAGAGCTGAGCCAGTGGCATTGTTCCTCCTCTGACCCCTCCCCTACATATAACACCACAACCCAGCAAAGTGGGTTGCACCACCTTGGCGAATACCTAAGTCTTTGTCCCTTACAACATAACAGGTATGCCAAGACAAAGAAGAAATATGGCCCAAATGAAAGAACAGAACAAAACTCCAGAAAAAGAACTAAGTGATGAAGAGATACACAACCTATCAGGTGCAGAGTTCAAATCAGGATGCTCACAGATATGATTCAGTATGGCAGCAAAAATAAAGAAAGAAGTGAAGGCTATGCAAAGTTAAAAAAAGAAATATCTACAGAGAAACAAGTGAAGGGAAATAAACCAGGGCTCAAAACAACAATTTGGAACAGAAGGAAGAAATAAACATTCTACTGGAGCAGAATGAAGAAAGAAGAATTCAAAAAATTGAGAAGAGGCTTAGGAACCTCTGGGACAAATTTAAATATTCCAAAATTCAAATAATAAGTGTTCCAGAAGGAGAAGAGGAAAAACAAGAAATTAAAACTTATTTGAGAAAATTAATGAAAGAAAATTTCCCCAATCTGGAGAAGACATGCAAGTCCAGGAAGCTCAGAGAGTCCCAAAGAAGCTGGATCCAAGGAGGGACACATCAAGACACATTACAGAAGAGTTCGTTGAAGAGACCCACAGGATCCTAGAATGTACACAAAACCACCCACCTGGGAATCAGCACCAGAAGGGCCCAATTTGCTCGTGGGTAGCTGTGGAAGTGACTGAAAGCCAGCAGAGAGCCATGCAAATGGCACTGTTGCTTCTCAGACCCCTCCCCTGCACATAGCACCACAAGGCAGCAACGTGGGTTGCCCTGCCTTAGCAAATACTTAAGGCTCCACCCCTTACTTTGGAACAGGCATTCTGAGACCAAAAATGGCCCAAATCAAAGAATAAATCAAAGCTCCAGAAAAAATACAACTAAGTGATGAAGAGATAGCCAACCTATCAGATGCAGAGTTCAAAACACTGGTAATCAGGATGTTCACAGAAATGGTTGAGTATAGGTCACAAAATAGAGGAAAAAGTGAAGGCTATGAAAAGTGAAATAAATAAAAATGTACAGGGGACCAACAGTGAAGGGAAGGAATTCAAATCATTGGGCTGGAGCAGAAGAAAGAAATAAACATTCAACCATAACAGAATGAAGAAATAAAAAATGAAAAAATGAAGAGAGATTTAGGAACCTCCAGGAGAACTTTAAACATTCCAACATCTGAATCATGGGGGTGCCAGAAGGAGAACAAGAGCAAGAAATTGAAAACTTATTTGAACAAATAATAGAAAACTTTCCTAATTTGGCAAAGGAAATGGACTTCCAGGAATTCCAGGAAGTTCAGAGAGTCCCAAAGATGTTGGACCCAAGGAAGCACATTCCAAGGCACATCATAATTAATTACATTACCCAAGATTAAAAATCTTAATCTTAATCTTTAAGAAGACAATCTTAAAAGCAGCAAGAGAAAAGGAGACAGTTATCTACAAAGAAGTTCCCATAAGACTATTAGGTGATTTCTCAAAAGAAACCTTGCAGGCAAGAAGGGGCTTGGAAGAAGTATTTGACATCATTAAAGACAAGGACCTACATCCAAGATGACTCTCTCCAGCAAAGCTGCCATTTAGAATGGAAGGGTAGATAAAGTGCTTCCCAGATTAGGTAAAGTTAAAGGAGTTCATCATCACCAAGCCCTTCTTACATGAAATGTTAAAGGGATTTATCTATGAAAGCAAACAAGATAAAAAAATGCAAACAGTAAAGTGACAAAAAAATTACAAATATTAACAACTGAACCTAAAAAAAAAAAAAACTAGGACAGGAACAGATTCACAGAAGTGAAGATCACGTGGAGGGTTATCAGTGGGGATGGGAAGGGGGGAGGAAAGAGAAAAAGATACAGGGAATAAGAGGCATAAATGGTAGGCACAAAATAGATGGGGGAGGTTAAGAATAGTATGGGAAATGGAGAAGCCAAAGAACTTATATGTACGACTTATGTACATGAACTAAGTTGGGTTGGGTATGCTAGAGGGAGGTGGTTTTAGTGCAGAGAGGGATAAAGGGGATAAAAAAATAGGACCACTGTAATAGCATAATCAATAAAATATACTTAAAAAAGTAAGGTGATACAATATGGCCCCAGCTCCCAAGAGCAAATGCAAGCTCTTGCAGATGAGTCCCTTGAACCATTCCTGACTTTTCTTCAACATTCTCCTTCCTTGCAACCCATTGAACTCCCACGTCTGAAGCTGCAGTTTACTTCCAGGTTCTTTGTTTCCCCATGCCCTCCATGGTGCTAATAAAAGTGTCTTCCTCCAGCCCTTGACCTATCTATCTATGGATATATCCACAGAATTCATCTACACAACACATTTTTCATTTTTTAATACAAGCATCCTCATTATGTCCCCCAGTGTGATCTCTTCTTCTATCATCTGGACTGTTGGTCTCTATGACCATGGGAGGTTCCATATGACTCTTTGGATCTCAGTCTCCTCATCTGTGGAATGAAAGCATTGAACTAAGTAATGTCTACATGCTTTCCAATTCTCACATGCTGTGCCTCAATACACCCTGACAATAATTAGATCCTTTTTCCCCTCTTGTCAAAACGTGCATGGAGTCTCCATTCATTTCCCTGATGCTCTCCCAGAAAAGCACTGGCCAAGGGTCCCATGCTGCCACCCAGCACATGCCCTCCCTGAGAGTCAGAGAGAAAATTCCAGGAGTCCTCCAAGGACAACACTTGCAGAAAGATCTTGGGACAGAATAAAAGGGTATCTGTCTAGCTTGAGAAATCAAACATGTGGAAAAGCAAGCACAGTGGTCAAAATGCCATCTTATAGGACATAGTATGATATAAAGTGTAGAGTAGTAGAAAAAACATGGATTTGGAAATCAGATAAATCTGGATTCGAATCTTGTCTCTGCCCATTAACATATCTATGATCTTGTAAACTGTTGCTTCATATGTTTTATTTTCCATTTTTCTTAACTCTAAAATGTGTCAAATAGTATCTACCTCAAGAGACTATCACACACATTAAGCCTGCTATAATCTCCTCTTAAAACCTGTATGGGGTGATATACATGAAGCACTCCAGGGAAGCCTAAATACCCCCAGCACTTACTGACTTCATTTATGCACTGGGGTGGGCTTGGCCATGACGCTTAGGAAGGCCTCAGAGCATGGGTTGCAGAAGAGGAGAATACTTGAGACTACTATCAGCAGGCAACAAATGAGGAGAGAAAGGTGTGGCAGGCAAAAATATGGGCAGAGGACCCAGTTTGGTGGTTGAAACAGGATTGCAAACCACAGGCCATACAGACACTCAAAAGTTCATGGGTAGCAGACAGGGTTGTGATCTTGGGCCTTAGGAACAAAGTCTATCCCAAGGAGCCTGGTAAGAACTAATCAGAGTGTCAGAACCTCAGCAAACACATCCAGGGGATTTAGATAGGAGCTGAGTCCCAGATGGGAACTAGGGAGCAAAAAAAACGAGTCAGGGCACATTAGTCACGTTGACAAGGATGCTTGGGAACAAGTTAGAGTTCAGTTAACTTGTAGCTCATAGGACTGAGCCCAGCTCCACCACACACTGCATGGACCACACATATTGAGACACACACTGATGCATCCAAAAGGAAAAAACATGACCCAGAGGGCTGTCAATAGCAGACCCTGGCAGAGCCTTCTTAGGGACCTTATTTGGGTTTTAACAAGTGTAACCAACCAGATTTTAGCCACCATTTACTGAGAGAAGAGATCAGGTGTTCTCACTGCTTCTTGATCAAGATATGAAACTGGATCTGCTTTGTTGGGGAGTAAAACCTTTCCTCTCTTTTTATCCTTTCAGTGAAATCCGGCCCAACTCCACTGTGCAGTGGGAAGAAGTGTGTCGGCCTTGGGTCTCCGGCCCTCGGAAGCTGATAGCCAGCATGACCAGTGACTCCCTGAGACATGTGTATGGGGAACTGAATTTGCAGATTGAAAAACAACCTTCTGTCTAAATGCACAGGGGGCTGAAAGGGAACTGGGCACTTGGCCTCTTGTAATCTTGCCTAAGGAGATTCTAATGCAAAATAGTCAGCTCTTGCTTTAACTTAGGTGTGAAGACCCAGACAGGATTGGATAGGCCACCAAAGGGTGAATGCAAAAACACACTTTCCAAACCCAGACTATTCAGAGTGGAAGTTAGTTTATAATGACTCTACCTTTCAAAGGATTCTGAGCATTAGCTTTAATTAAGCCCTAATTAAGCTCTCATAGATCATAAAAGTCATCATTTATCATTGCAAATGGCTGCAGCTTCAAATATCAGAGGACTTCCCTTAGTAAGGGGATTCACTTAATACCTGGCACATATAAGACTTCTGCTCCCCTTCTCAGCTCTTAATGGTAACATACTCCCCAAAAAGGAGAGAAGCACATGATTCAAGCCCTAGAATTCTATTCTCCTTTCATAGAAACAGGTTCTGCCCTCTGTGTCAGAATATTTTTCCCACGGACTGAGTACAACATCATTTGTCTTCTTGGCAAAGCCAGGGAAAGGTCTTTCATCTTGCACCTGCAGCAAAGCAACTGCCTGCCAAGTTTCACAGGTTTACCTTGTGAGAAGATGTGCCCCCATATCAACAAATTGCATTTGTGAGAAACTTAATCACCTAAAAGGAGCTAAGAAAGCAGGTGCAATGCTCAGGCCTATTAAATAATGTAGTTTTATGGTTCATTTCATAGGAGGTATCACACCATGGCCTGATCAGCAGGGACCAATAGCCCTTACTTTAACCCTTTTTGGGGGCTATGGTACAGGCATACCTCAGAAGCATTGCAGTTTCCATTCCAGACCACCACGAGAAAGTGGAATATCCAATAAAATGAGTTGTAGTCTTTGTAGTGCTGGAGGGTTTTGCCTTCAATTCGTAAAAAAAATGCAAGTATGCCTGTACTAGAAAGTAACACGGTTGGCTTGGGACAAGAGGAATGAGAAATTAGTCTCTTTAATTAGTGATTATACTTCACCTATCCCTATGAGATCATCTTTGAGTAATGATGCAGACCCAGGCACATTTTTAGTAGAGATACAATAAGAATAAGCCAAACAATTTGGACAAGCTGGCAAATTAAGTGACCAAACATGTGGGAAGGTGAGCAGCCACTAATTCTCTCTTGTCCTTCACATCGCTCATGAGGAGACCTCAGCTCATCAGTTAGGTGCTGAGAGGCAATACACACCTTACAAATAGCCAATAGTACTGCTGTCCTGTCATTTGTATTGTGCTTCAAGGTTTCAACAGACAAGACTACTGGGCATTTATTTGCAAGGCTGATTTGTGGCAGAATTATCCGCTGATATGCCTAGGGTGTGAGTTAGATCAGCAGATTGTGATTCTTAACAAACAAAAAACAGCAGAAAGAAGCCTGAGGGAGAAGCCAGGATGGAATTCCCTGGTCTATATAACCATATTTCAAGCCTTGTAGACTATTCCTGAGCTTTCAGCACCAGGAGTCCATGAAGGTACCTGGGCCGCATAGGAACATCATACTAACTCTACTGAATAATCTTCCAGCATTTGCCAAACCTTCCAATATCCAATTTTAAAGTTAAGTGCATTTTTTCTAGACTGCTAAACTGGCTTAACATAGTATGTTCTTATTAACTAGAATGTAATCAAAGCTTAAAATAAAGTTAATCTAATTGTATTTGCATCTGCACGTAAGTGAATGCTTTCAATTTGCAGTACAACATACTACAAATCACAGCTTCTCAATAAGTCACCCTCCTATAGCAGTGGATAATCCACCTGCATAGGAAGAAAGTATTTCTCCTTTAAAAAAATGAGTCTGATAGGCATTGATCTCACAGTTAGTTTTTCTCAATGCTCTCTCTACATTTAACTGCATTCACAGAAGAATATTTACATATTTAGTTCAAAAACTAGCTTCTAGAAACTGCAAAGTATCTGTAGAAACTTCTTCATGAATGATTTCATGAACCACTGGGGTGAATCAGTGAACAAGCCAGCATGAATATCTATCATAATGAATACCTATCATAATAAACACCTTTTGTGGTCTTAAACCAAATAAAAATATATGGCAAATATTCACAGGAGAACCTTGATTTATGGCAGTCATTACTGAACAATTGTAGCTCAGATAGAACTTCAGAGTCCTTCTGAACACAGTACTCCAGAAAACTATTACAAACTAATTTGGAGTTGGCCCACAAAATCTATTTGCTATGACTATCTTAGAGCCAGCCCCCAACTCTTTTGATAACTGGAATTCTGTAATGTGTAATAACACTGTTGCTCTACAAATTGTATTTGGTACTAGTAAGCATGTATCACAGATAGCAGCAGAGATTCTGAATTCCAGTTTCTTCCTGTGCTAGTCCTCTGTGCTTCTGAACAAACCCTTATTTGTGTTTGTAGCTTCAATGACCAAAGAGGGATAACAATACTTATGTTTCCACAAGGTTCTTCTGGGGGATATATCGAGCAAACCTTAACAACAACACATGCAAAACTAAAATTAGATAGATGATAGACAGATAGATAGATATTATAAAAATATATGTGGGGTTTATTCAAATAATTTTACTTTACCAACCCATAAAAGAAGTAATGTAATAATTTCCAAACTGTTGATGAAAAACTTAAAAAAGGCCTAAGAAGCTATGTATCATGGCAAATTCACTGGGATGGGAGTAGGCAGTGAAATCAACCTCTGGATGTCTGTGCACTCTTTAAATCTCTAATCCCCAGAGTTTTAAGATTCCTAATTTAAAAGTACCTTCCAGACTCACTGAAGAACTGTAGTATAACCAACAAAAATGTGCACATATACAATAGTAGTAATATGGGGGAAATGAAGTTTGTTCTAGACTCAGTGGCAATTAAAAGTCACAGAATTCTAGGTATAAACCCATTTATGAACATCCATCCAATATTACTACAAATTGAAAAGTAGTCAGTCAACCCACCATCCATTCATTCACCTTTTCTACCGTTCAGCCATCCTCCCGTGATTCAGCCAGCCAGTCAGCCTTCCAACCATCTGTCCATTCTTTATTCCAATCATCCATCTAACCACCCCAACCATTTGTTAATAAATACATTCAGGCATGAATTCAGAATGTATTTATTGAACATTAGGTATCATACTAGAGCTTCAGGATTCAAAGATGGAAACCCCAGGATCTCCACCAAGGAAGAAGTCACAAGCCAGCAGAGAAGCCAGATACATAAATAAAGTACAAAGGATAGACATGTTAAAACAAGTATGGCCAGAGAACCATAGAAATAAACAGAAAAAAATGCATGAAAAAGGCTTTCCCAAAATCTGCAAGAATATGGGAAAAGATTTAAATAGACTCTTGCAAAAAAAAAAGAATAGGAGGTAGGTCGGAGACCATTTGACAGAGAAGAACTCATGTGATAGCCTAGAGGACAGGAAGAGCATGGCCCTTTTAGAGAACTGCAATTAGCTGGGCATGACAACATGGTAAATACCCAGCAGGCAGAGGGAGGGTTTTCCATGTTCACCATAATCATTCATGAGGTCATGTGTGAGCAACTATCTGCAAAGATTTCTAGCCACAGAAATGCAGGAGTTGGCGCACATCCATGAATGAGAATTTGTTCCATCTAAGCCATGCCATGAAGGGAAGCTAATAGAAAATGCTAATAACACACTGGATGAAGAACTAAAAACTATAGGTGGGTCAAGGCCAAGAGAGTTTGGGTAGAATGCTTAACTCAGGTCAGTGAGGGAGGTATAAGATTGGGATGTAGCTACATTTGGGTTCAAATATGAGAAATGAGATGTAGACAAAGTAGAAAAGGTAGCATGTTGAGGGGAGCTGCCCATTTCAAAAACTGATACAAGTATGTGATGACCAACTTCCTAGAGGCTAACAGTGGCAACCAAGGGAATGATAAGGACTAAATCTTTTTCTGAGGGCCATGCTCACTTCTGCTTCAAAGCCAAAGCTCTGCAACTCAGTACTCAAGAAATCCAAGTGCTTCTGAAGATACTTCTTCCCATCTTACAATAAGGTTTTTTTTTCTGTTCTAGCACCTCAATGGATTTAGACTGTTTTGCTTTCATAAGACTCTATTAAAAATGAAAACAAGACAACAATAACAACAAAATATTTTGAATGTGTCTTTCAGATTCCATTCTTTAAAAACAAATACATGATGAATAAAAAGGAAGAGTTGGGGAAAGCCCCTTGTGGCAGCAGGAAAACTTACAGGAAATTATGCTCACCTCCGTTGCCAGGAGTCACAGTGAACATTTTCTAACTCTAAAACTAATGGACATTTTTTAAAAGATGCTTGGAAAGTTTACTGCTGATACAATTCCTGAACTCCCATTTCACATTAATTAATCATTGTTCTAGGACTTAAATAATTATCTAAGCAAAATTTCACCCTTACTGAAACTAATCAAACATAAGGAGTCCTAGTGAGTATTTCTATTAGTAAAAGCAAGTGATAGAGCATCAATAATCATAGAATATCCTTACTCTTCCAACTGAGAAGTAAGATCCAACTTCTCTCCCTTCCCTTGGATTCTAGATGGCTCTCTGGTTGCTTTGACAGATGGAATGTGGTAGAAACAACACTATCAGTTCTCAGCCCAGGCCTTCGGAAACTGGCAGCTTTCATGTCATGTTTCTTGAAATCCTCTCCATGGAAGTCCTGAGCTTCCATATGAAAGCTCAACTACTTTGAAATGCTATACTGGAGAATCTACACGTAGATGCTCTGGTCAGCCATCCTCGCTGAGCTCAGCCTTCCAACTACCCCCACCAAGGCACCAGACATGACAATGAAGCCATCTTGGGACCTCCAGACCAGTCCATCCACCAGCTGAATGCTAGCAAGTGATCTCAGTCAATACCTTGAGAGGAGAAGACTCACTCTGCCAAGCCTTGCCCAAATTCTTGACTAACAAAATTATGAGATATGTAAAATGGTTATTTTTAAGCCATCATGTTTGAGATCATCTTTAATGCAGAAGGACATAAACAGAGCACTTGCCCCAACAATCTCATAAAAGAGAGCAACTTACTGATTAATACTATTCTTTTCTTTTTCAAAGAAACGCTTGGTGTTTTGATCATCATGTTTTTCTTTCTGAAAAATATATTGAGATATGTAGTTTGTACCTTAACAGTCTCCATAGATTTGAAGAGATGTAACATGTGTATTACTAAGACTAATTTAAGTATTGCCATTGTCTTTAACTCTTCCTTTTAGGCTATTGTTTTCTGGACACTTCATCACCTTCATCTCCATCAAGATTTGGTTAACTTGACGTTGAGAGGGCACAATGATAAAGGATGACATTGTCCTTTCACAAAGACTTAGGAAATAGGACTGTTCCACTGAGAACCTCAAAGAAATTTCAGACCCTCTACCACCCACACAAACCCAACTTTTCAATGAGCTAAAACACTAGGAAATAGTCAGTCTGGTCATGAAGCTATACTCCATTTTTTTCTCCCTGAACATTCAAAAATGTCTTGATTTGCACAAAGGTCTACACTGATTTAGTTCTAACTATATGAAACACAATAGAAAAAAATTATTTTCATGTTACTTGTACCTAAAAGTTTATGGTCACTGCTACAGCTAAGTTAAATAATGGCCTGAAACCAGAGTTTCTCATTAAAGATCAGTCATAACGTAGCCATAGAGGTAGGAAATGCCACCATTTTGCTATAGTTGATGGCATGACCCTAAAAACAGTCTTATCCTCTAGAAATGTGTCCTCAGCATTCACCATGAGCCGCAATTCACCTGCCCAGACCTCTCTTCCACAAGAACCTTTGTGCCCCAGCTGGGCCCCATATTTCCATACAGAGTCTTTCATCAAAGCACCCTCCAAAACCCACAGGAGGTCACCTCCCCATGGTCTCTGACAGGTACTGGAGTCAGTCTCTCTAATGTACCCTCATTGCTCTTGCCTCTGCTCAGTGGGACTACATGGTCCTTAGAAAGCAAAAGAGCATCTAATTTGTCATTCTATATCTTTTCCTCAGAAGAGAGAGTCCTAAACTTAGTAGAGTGTTTTCTTACATTATGAATTATGGCATTTAATATGGGTTTTGAATATTTTCCTATCATAATGACATAATATTTTATCGTTCACTTAACCTTTACTATTTCTGGTGCCAGTTTCTCATGGCTATTACCCATACTTCAAATATGGACATCTGTCTCTTCCAGAAATTCACAAATGACAAGTTCACACCCCCACCAAGACCAAGCCTGTCCAGGCTGAAGTGCCCACAGCATTGATCTACTGCTGCCAAGTTTGCTTTTTCATATATCACTTTTATTATAGATGCAAGGCTGAGCTCTTAAGTAGTATTCTTTTATCTTGCCCGTAACCATGAATTCAAAAAGTATAACTCTAATAAAGGAATCTGCCTTTTATGCCGATCATTAAAAGAAATACTTGGTATCTTCAATAATATCCCAATTAGCTTCATCAAGTATACAATGCTGAAAGCCCAGATAGATCAACAAAGTATTATTACTGACATAAAATTAAAAAAAATAGGTATAAAACAAAACCTTTCTCTATAATAAAAAATAGGTTTCAGCAACGTATTCACTAGCAATTTTGAGCAAAAAATGAAGGTCACTATTTGAGAATTGAAGCTAAAAAAAAAAGCCTGAGCTCATCTAAGTCACCTAATATTGAGAACATAAGAGAATTCTACTTTGACTATTTTTATTCCTTACTCCTGGTTATCTCCTATAAAACCTAATTTAAAGACAGCCATTCTAACTAGTACTTAATGTGTTATTCTGTTAGTGCTCAATACACATAAAATTATTATAGATAAGTACTGGTTGTATGTATATGGCTCTTTGAAAATTAATATATCAGGTAACTAGGTATCCAAAATGTACCTTCACTGTTATGATTCTTTTTATTAGTATTATTACTAATAAAATATGCCATTAAAATTTTATGGCATACTTGGTCCTGTGCTGAACTGAGAGGAACAAAGAGTCCAGCCAAAAGAGTGAAATACTAAATTGGTCTTGAGCACTGCAGGTAAGAGTGTAATTGGTGCAACTTTTTTCAAACACTATTGGCATTATATACTAATCTGACTTCATGTGGTGACCCACTAATTCCACTCCTAGGCATATGTCTAAACAAAAATTTTTACATATATTCACCAAAAGATCAGAGTATTCAAGAATATTTATAGCATTCAAAATACCAACCTCCTCCAAAAAAAGTTAGAAATCCAAACATGGCTTAGCTGGGTGCTCTGGCTCAAGGTTTCTCACAAGTGTGTGATCAAGGCTAGCCACCTCCGTAGTGTCCTCTGGGAGAGACTCTGCTTTTAAGCTCATTTATGGTTCCTTGCAGACCAGTAATCTGAGGGCCTCCATTCTTCTCTGGCTGTTTGGTGAAGGCCTCTCTCCATTCCCTGTCATGCTGGTCTTCCCGTCAGGCAGCTCACAACTTCACACCTGACTTCTATCACAGTCAGAAAGCAGGAGAGCAAAATAGGCCAAGCAAGACAGAACCCAAAGTCTTTTTGTTACTTAAACACAGAATGACACCCTATAATTTTTGTCATATTCTGTTAAAAGTGAGTCACTGGGTCCAGCCCATAGTCAACGGGAGAAGATTGCACAGGGCATGAATACTAGGAGGCAGATATCACTGGGAGTAATCTTAGTTGTACCTCAATTTATGGAAAAATTATTCTTAGAATTTTTAAGATGAAGTCACAGGGTCTTACTACACAGGCTTTTTTTTCATAGCATCCTTCCCTGGCCTAAGAGGCTATCCTTGAATATTTATAGAGTTCTAACACACCTTACTTGAGTTCTTAACACACCAGAAGCTATCAGGTTTCAGGACTCACATCTTGACAGACCATCATCACCAGATAACAAACCATCATCTGACTGGACCCAAATTAGCCACTGCCCTGCTAGTCTACTTCTCTAGCTAAGAAGGCAGTATCTGGATGCCAAGGAGGGAAGAGTTGCTGTCTTCACTTCAGTATCACATTTTAGACACAGCTTAGCAAAGAACCTGAAAAACAAATGTCTTTCACCATTAATATTTGGTCCCATTCAACTTGGACTCACCTCATTGTATATGATAACCAGTAAATACAACAGAGATTATATGTCAGACCACATGTTAACATGTGGAAAAATAATACCCATTAAGTTTAAAGTTGATTATTTCTTTTCACCTCTGTTATGCCTTGGCATGGCTTCCCTGACAATTTCTACCAAATGTTGAAAGAAGTTGTAATATCTGACTGACCCATCACGATGATTTTCTTTGTCAAAAATGACTAACAGTCTCAAGTGACTAAAATAGATCCCATTTAAGAAACATCCACTTTTCAACTTATAAAAGGAACTGAGTAGTTCTGGTGCATGAATCGCTATGTGCCCAGTACAGAATAGCCTTTCAATAAGAATTTGGCAAATGAATGAATGAATGAAGAGATAGAGTGTTACCTTCCCTGGACTCCATAGTTCAGGCTGCCCCCTGTCATTTTGGTTACTCCCATTTAAGCATTTTTTATACCACTAAAATCCCAAAGTCCTCTGTTTCTGGAGAGTTCGTTTTCTCTTTACCATCCCAACTTCTAGAATTGACCTAGGTATCAAAGCCCAGATAATATCAAAGGAAATTGGGGTCAAGCTAGAATGAGAATCAGAACTCAGCTATTAAGCACAGCTCTTTGAACATAGTCTATTGTCTATCTGTCCCTCCCTAGAAATGAATTATTCTGAATCATCCTAAACTGAATGATAAATAAGTTTCCCAGCAACACAGCTCTCATTTTCTCATGCTCAAGCACACTCAAAACAATAATCAGGGACTCAGAAATAGCCCTTTTTCCTCCTCATACTACTGCCAAAGTGATTTTAAACAATTCTGCAAAAAACATCCGTCACTCTAAACTCCTTCTTTTGCTAAGATTAGAGCTCAGGATGAGGCTAGGTTTAGAGAATTTAGAGATGAAGCTAACAGAAGAAGCTGAGCTTTCATTTTCTATCTCAAAATTAGAAACTATGTATTTACCTTCCCACAAATACTGATTTCCCACAAATTTATCATCATAGACCAAACAACAATTCAACATAATGAGCTCCAAACTGAGGATGTCCAAGCAGGCTAAGCACCCAGCCCACTCGGTGCAAATGGTTTGGTGAGGATTGCTAAACGAGGCAAAAGAAGGTATAAGATGATTCCTGAAGATGATTTCTAAGAATCTATGATTATAATATTCTATATTTGAGATACTATAACACCTAACATCTCCCCACCAACACCAAGAGCTGAAATACTCATTGTGTCATTCATGGATTGTGTATGTAAATAAGAACTTTATACCTTACTTATAACTCATAATTTAAGCTTTATCAGTATGCCTTTCTAGCCAAATGTTTTTCTCAGATAAAGACAATATGTTCTTTGAATGCCAAAAGTGAAAGTTGCCAGACGGAGGAACAAATGGAGTGAGAGACTTTCCAATTCATTAGTTAGATTCAGGCCTTTTCCACAGCACCAAAGACGCCATTTTTAATAGCATTTGCCTCCCAATTAACAACTAGAGAATGTTGTAAAAGCAGAGAAAAATAAAGATCTGGAATCAAAGAGATGTTAAGGTCTAGGCAACTAACAACAGTCCTGGGTGCAAAAATGACTGTTCGTTATATCAGCAGGTTGGAAGAGATAGAGTTTCAAAAAACACCGCATATGTATTGGAGGCATAAACTCACGGGGAAACACATGGTACTCTGTGCTGCAGGGACATATTCCTAGCTAACCACCACCCAGAATATGGATAAGCTTTTAGAAAGCCCGGATAAGAAGGCAGGCCTAGGCAGGTGGGGTGGGAGGGAGGGTGGGATGGGGGCAGAGGCAGGAATGCTCTCGGGAGCAAGACAGCTGAACCCCATACGGCAAGATAAAGAATTACCCTCCATCAAAGTTAGCTGGGAGAAGGACACCTTCTTTAGCAAGGGAAGTGTTAGGGATTGGTGGGTAGGAAGGGTAAGCTGGAGTGGTAGGCCACAGTGAATATAGTGAAGGACCTGGGCCGAACAGGGGACACTATAAAATAGGAAGCCAGGACATTTGAATAAGAGGGGTACCAAACTGTCCCTTACTTTATCAACCCTCATCTATTTAATTTTGCTCCACCTTCTCATCTCACATCCTCCACAGATTTTAACAAATTTCTGGCTCATTGGCGTTGGTCCTTGGGAACCACGTTTCTCTGACTTTATCCACCAGGGGGCAGTAAGAAGTCTTCTGTGCTGATGAGCTGAGCCAGGCTGTTACTCTGAAGGTTCAGTCCCCAGAGTCTATAACACTACTGAAGGTCATAGCATATTGGGACATGTGTTCTATAAAAAATAGAACATTAAGGGCTGATGATACAACTACCACTTTCTTTGTCCTTCATCTTAACAGAGCAGAAGAAATACCACCTCTAGACAGAAAGAGTGATATTTAAAACTCCATTCTTGTGTTTTTCCTTTCGCCTCCCCTGGAGTAATTTTCTGGGAAAGAAAAAGCCTGTGATTCCAGATATACAGATATCCCATTTAGAATTAAATATAAATGTCTATTATTTCCAAATTCTTAAGGTTTTAAACATATGAGAACTATGTTCTTGGGGAAATATAAATCAAAGAAAATGATGCTACGGAAAAAAAAAGAAAATTCCTTATGTCTCAGAAGACCAGTGCTGACAACATATCCCCTGATTGTAGATGCATTGGCACCAAGTCCTGAGAAAGGGTGGGAGGCCTGAGCAGACTGGAAACTGACACATCATGACTCAATGCCGCCTCCTTTCATAGATTTCATCTCAGACTCACAGTAGCTCCCTCCCTCGCCTTTTCCTGGCCCTTTCAAAGGGTTCTCAGCATCTTTGCTTCCCCTGTGCAGCTCCTCTCTGTGTTGGCTCATTTTCATATGCATGTGAAAAACAAAAACAAAACTAGATTTTGGAATTCCAGGAAAGAATAATAAAGATGCAGGACCTGTCCTGTCTGGTGTAGCTCAGATCATGGTTCAATTCCCAGTCAGGGCACATGCCTGGGTTGCAGGCCAGTTACCAGCAGGGGACACATGAGAGGCAACCATACACTGATATTTCTCTCCCCCTCTCCTTCCCTTCCCCTCTAAAGATAAATAAATAAAATCTTTAGAAAAATATTCAGGACCTCACTGGCTGATCCTTGAATGGATCAAAATTAAAATGTGGGCTGTGCGGAGCACAAAAGCATCGTCAACTATACAGGTCACTAAAAGGATTCTAGATTTGTATATTAAGGAAGCTTAAGATAGAGACAATAGTCCTTCTCTAAATAGGCAGTCAGTCATAGCAGGACCTAATTTCATTGACTTTTATGATAATTTCTCTTTAACTCTACTACAATTAGTTGTTAATTATATATAAAGAGAAAGGAAAGACATGAAAAAGATGAGTGAAAAGCTATTTGGAAGATAAATAATAAAGACGCACTTTTTGATAATCTCTAACAGTCATTAGTCTTCAAATCAACAGTGATGATTTCATTCCCTGTTAGTTGTTGGAAGGCAGTATCATTTGTCTTAAAAGGCTAATTCGTCGTCTACCCTCAGTAAGTGCTCATCTCAAGAAGGTAACCACTAGATACTAGAGCTTACAAGTACAAAATTACAATTCTTGATTTGCAAAATAAAGAACATTTCTTATTAAATCAGCTAAGCCAGGTTCAGTAAACTATTTTTAAAGCCATCCAAGTAGATTAGCAAATTCATATAATCTATCTAACACCTGTGTTGTACACATCATCTATATAATGCTTTACATATAGTACATTCTAAATTTATATAAATTGAATTTGACTTTATCTTTTTTTAATTTATCCACATGAAAAAAGACCATTTAGACTTTCCTCTTTTATAACAAACTGAAAACATGTTTTTTTAGCTCTTACTATTTTTCTGTATTCCTCTCATGGACTTAATGGGAATGAAAACTTAAGGTCACCTTCTCATGACGTCACAAAATGACCAGGCCCTGGATAGAAGACAAAGGTTGAAGACACTCCTAGGTTCCAATAATCAGTGCAGAACAGAGACTCCGCAGCCCTGGACCAGGCAGATTAACTAGGGAGCTGACAAAGGCTACAGAGCCCCTCACTTGCCCAAAGCCCTGGGGGATGGGTCTTGGCCTTGCTTTCTCACTGTCATAAGCATTCCTGAAATTTTCAAAAGGAATATATTTTAACTATAATCAGCTAAATTAGCAGTTTTCTCTCTGTCACATGTCCTTTTGCATCAGGTAGTATTAGAATATCTGCAGGCATTTTGAGAATCTAGATAGAAAGGATGAATTAAAGATAAATTCATTTTGTATTTACTTGCATACACTTATGTGGTTTATTGTGTTGTATGTAATGAAGTTATTGCTTGTTGCCTCTGTGTAAAAACAGTTTCCAGGAATACTGCCGTTTCTTACGCACAAAGGTGGAGGAAACAGAACTCAGCCATGGTACAGATGTGACTGAAGTGCTCCTCACTAGAAATATGTGGGAGAGAATAGGTCTAAAACGTAGAGAGCTGGAAGCTGGCCCATGTAACTTCATAAACTATGGATTCAGTTCCTATCAATACCAAGTCAAAGTGAAAGAGCTCTTCTGTCAGCTATACACTAGAAACTACAGCATGTGTAATTCTAAACACACCATATGTCTGTTTTTCATGGGATGATGTAAAATAGAATTGTGAAAATTCTTGAGTTTATAGCACACAAGCAATTACATCAGCCTCTGTACTCACATGTTTTGTGCCTCCCAAAGTAGCAGATCACTTCTTAGCAGATTTGATGCACCAAATCCTAATGAAGCATGGTAGTGCCAGATGAAATAGCATAAAAATCCTCACTAGTGCAATGAAACAGGCTGAAGAAAGAAGTGTTGCTGTGAAAAACTGCTGTATATATTCATTAATAGGTCAAAGGTACAACATCTAGTAATTTGACTACATGATTACACAACTAGGTACAACATTGCAGTAATTTTTAAATGTATTCAAATTGCTCTACCAGATAAATTTTGAGATATTTTTAGAATTCCAGATCATATTAAAATTCAGAGTTAACTTAGAAGGAATAATCCTAATAGGAGCCAAAATGTAAACTAAAAGAAAGACTAGCAGAGACTCTAAAGTCAATAGAGTATTATGAAAGTCAGTGGCAGCTTCATTTGATGAGTTTGTTGATAGCAATTTGTACTGTGATCTTTCCAAATAAACTGTTATACTAAAAATAATTTTATTAGACATCCTTTAGTATAAGACCATCTAATTTTGTAAATCAGGTACACCAAAAACTTTAACACAAAATAAAATAAAATACCAAAGGAATTTTAAAATGCTTTTAGTAATAAACGTTGAAATTTCAAAATATTCTGAGCTCTGGGGTAGCCTATTACATAATTGGAAATTTTGTTATTGTTTTACTAACTTTGTTGGGGAACTGTTTTCAGCAAAACAAAAATTATTTAGGCCAGATGGATATGCAGACTTGGGTGAACATATTAAAATCTCTCAAAAGTCATAAAGATTTTATAAAGTACAACAAGGATCTGTTTGCTCTGATTACAAAATTAAAATGTATGGAACAAATAGAGTTAAAAAAGATAAGAAAGAACATTGTTTTGAGGTGCTGTGTGAGTAGTTGTAGCTACTACATTTTTTTACATAAAAGAGGCTTGGTATTTACATGCTGTAAAACAGCATTCCTCAAATAGTAGAACTATGATAGGAATTGTCAAGCCAATTGCTCATTTTGTTTACTTTTCATGACCACTGAAAAGATGAGAATAAGTAAAAACAAAGTGACTAATTTATTTAAAATATTTCACAAGAAATCAGTTGAAATAATGGGGAAATGTGTACAAAATTAAGCCATAAATTAAAACTACTGTTAATGGAGTCTGCAATATATGTGACAAATGTTGAATATCTGGAGATTATTTTGTGTACATATTCTAATACAATGTTCTATAAATGACCTTTAATATTTTTGCTAACTGAAACTCATCTATGAATTAATTAAATAAACTTAAACAAGATCTGGAGAATTATAATTTGGAATTAAACAACATTTGTGATCTGTCAACAATAAAGCTATTGTGAATGGTGAGAACAAAGGACTGCAGGGGATTTTTTTTTTTAGTGTTAGTAAAGGACTTCAACTTCTGATAATGCTGGAAGAGGGGTATGAATGTAGTTCTTCATCCAGACCAAGTTTTGGAAACCAGCACTTCAAAATGTTGAATACCAAGTACAGAACTGTAATACTTGAGAGAAGGGAAATGGCAAAATGAGCCCTGTTATCACTCCAAATTTCTGTCTGAAATTCCTTTCTAGTTTTTTTTCACTCACTTATTTTTTTTATTAAATTCTTATTCAAGTACAGTTTTCTGTTCTATATTCCCTGCCCTGCCCTGAACAGATACATTTAATAATGTACCTGAACAGATACATTTAATAATATATTGTAAAACCCCTATACTGAAGCTATTATTGAGAAAATAAAGCTATTATACTAAATTTGAGACATTTGAGACATATACAATGTTTATGTTTTAAAGTCTCGAAATTGTGATGTGAAATCTCAATTCTCCTCAAATTGATCTATAGCCTCCATTTAATTCCAATAAAAATACCAGAGGGCATCATTATAGAAAAAATACCAGAGGGCATCATTGACAAACTGATTCTAAAATTCATATGTCAATAGCCCTGGACGATGAGGGTGCAGGGAACCCTCCTGCAAACCAAAAGGTCATTGGATTGATTCCCAGTTAGGCCACACACCTGGGTTGCATGTCCCATTCCCAGTCCTGGGGCGTACCAGAACCAGCCAGTCAGTGTTTCTCACTCACATCATTGTTTCTGTCCCTCTTTCACTCCCTTCCCCCCTCTAAAATCAAAAATAAAATAAAGCTTAAAAATAAAATCTATGTAACAATATAAAACACCTAAAATACCCCAAACAATCTTAAAGAAAAAAATGAAGTTAGAATATGTGTCTATAAAACTAGACTTTAAAGCTTATTATATAACTATAATAAGTGAGATATTGGAATAAAGACAGTCATATGGATGAACAGAGTGAAATAAGAGAATCCAGAAATAGATTCACATTTACATGGCAAATTGATTTCTGACCAACCAAAGCAATTCAGTGAAGAAAGAAAATCTTTTCAGTAAATGGTACTGGAACCACTGAATATACAAATCAGGGGTGAGATGGGAAGGAAGAACCCTGACTCATACCTATCAGTACACACAAAATTAATGTAAAATGGATAATTCACAGACCTAAATGGAAAATCTAAAACTATAAATCATCTAGAAAAAACAAACTATAACAGAATATATGGACATTTATCTTAAATATGTGTGTGTCTTATAAACCAGCAATTCCACTTTTAAGTATTTACCCAAGAGAAATTAAAAAATATATAAACATTACAAGAGTTATACATGAATGTCAATAGTGGCCATCCTTACAACAGTATAAAAACTGGGGGGAAGGGACCAGAGAAGGGGAAATGCCTGCAACAGAAGTATAAATAAATTGTGATTACATATTTATAAATAATGTTCCTCAGCAATAAAAAGGAACAAATTACATATATATTCAAGCACATGGCTGAATCTCAAAATCATTTTGCTGAGCAAGAGAAGCCATACGGAGTACATGCCATTTAAATGAAATTCTAGCATAAGCAAAGCTAATCTGTATTGATAGAAATCAGAAAAAGGATTGCTTCTTATGCATACAGGTGTGGGCAAGGATTGACGTTAAAGGGGCTTGAAGGATTTGCTAAAATAAGGAAACATTCTGCATCTTGATAGGGGTGAGAATTACGCAGGTACCCACAAGGTCTGTCCAGAAAGTACCCGTCCATGCAATATGAAGCATAGAGACATTTATTGAAGAAGATACAAGATATGAGAAACACTGTACACAATACAATGACGCCACAGTCTTGTTCAAAGCAGACACCCTGGGACCTCACACGGTTCACTAATCTTTGTTGATTGCATCCTGTATACATTCAACATTCTCAGATGTTCTGTTTGTTGCAGGCCTTCCAGAGCATGGGTCACTTTCAACAGATTCCTGATCATCTTTGGAGCATTTGCACTATACTTTTATTCGTGCTGCATTCATTGTATTTTCCCTGAAAGCCTTCTGAATTATCCAAATAGTTTCTGTGGAGTTCAAGCTTAATGCAAAATTTGATACATATTTATTGTTCTAGTCACTTAGTTATTTCGAATATGATGGCCACAGGGCACACATGTTCACTCAACAGCATCTACCCATCCCCACTACTAGTAGAGTGAAGTCATCATTGTTCATGCATGTACATTCCAGTCCACAGTCCTTGACTGCCAGGTTACATCAATGTTGCACACACCAGTCTCATTATATTAATAATGGCTGGGCTTTTCCTGGACAGGCCTCATATGGTTCTTTTTCTGACCTTCAGTAGTTTCCCAACAAACATGCACAGACCAGTTATCTGCTAAACACCAAAAAACAACATTGTTGAGTAGGACAAGGATGCAGAAATGGCTTACATATTTTTTGAGCTAACCTGCCAAAACAAACAAGACAAAAACTTTGTTTATTTTATACAATTTTGAAGAAGGGAATGAAAACCATTATGCAATATTCAATAAGAATAGCAGGTCTAATGTAAATCTGGGGGCAACTTTCCTCGTAAGTTCCCCTGTCCGTGCCATGGATCAGAGTAAACATGACTGAGACATAATGTGATCTGCTTGGGGAGGAGAGGTAGCCAGTTTCCCAAAGGAAACAGGCCTTGAGCAGTGGCCAGTTTCTCCAGAGAGAAAAAGGCATTGAGTCCCTTTCTCCAAGGGCTTTTATTGGGTGGTAATATACAGGAATACAGGGCGGCAAGGATCAAACAGTAGATAACATTTCAGAGAAATCTGAGGGCTTAGTCTGAGTCAGAGTCTGTCAGGAACAGAGTTTTAGAGTTTACTGCTTGAACCCTTAACATATGAATGAAAGCACTCTTAGCAGAGCAGATTTCACAGGTTTATCAGGAAGTCTTTGTGATTCCAGATTTTTCCCCAGGATACACTCTAGCAAGGCAAGGAGCTGCATCCCTCCCCATCAGGTATTCAGGCTTAAGAGGATTACAGCCAGGAAGCACTTCTCCCAGAGAACGTGGGGACTCAGGCTATCTCAAAGCTGGGGGGTGAGAGGCCATTGCTCTTTGTTGCAGCCCCCCAAGTCCTTCTATGAAGGCCTCCCAAGTTATCATGTCTGGCCTAGGTTACCCCTCACTGTGAGGGGTCTTACTTGTCAAGGACTTCCGACCATGCTTTGAGGGCAGGGAGGAAACTGAGGCAGCATTTTCTACCAGAGACAAGCCTTGTTTCCTGCGGCTCACATTCCAGAGGTCACTGACTCCTCCTTAGCACAGGTGGTAGAGTTACAATTCCTAGAACCAGGCAGAGCGATCCTCAACAGTCTAATATAAATACAGTATTTTCTCCTGATCCAAATGTGCTAGGACAAAAGAATCTAGAATTAAAAATCAAGTTTCAAAGTTCTGGCCAAGATGGAGGCATAGGTAGAAACCCTTCATTTCTTTGCACAACCAAAAGGAGGATAACAAGCAATCTAAAATCCATAAACAACCAGAAGTGCCAGAAAATCAAACTACATGGAACTCCAACATCCAAGGAATTAAAGAAACAGTCAACCAGACCAACCAGACCAGTGAGACAGGTGGACAAAGAGAACCCACAGCAAGGCAGTGGATCATGTGGGCAGGGCTGGTTGAATGGGAAACTGAGACTCGGAGCTGACTGTGGACTATGGCAGGGGTTGCTGCAGTGGAAGAAACTCCCAGTCTCGGACCAGAGTTCCAGAGTTCGTTGGAAAGTGGGGCTAGAGCCAAGCAGGCCATCTGCATTGTTCCCTCTCTGGCCCCTCCCCCACAGGCAGTGCTGCAGCACAACAAGGAGGGTTGCCCCTCTGGTGAATACCTAAGGCCCCGCCCCCTTATAACATAACAGGTGCATGGAGACAAAGTAACAGGACCCAAATAAAATAACAGAGCAAAACCCCAGAAAGAGCTAAGTGATGAGGAGATAACCAACCTATCTGTTGGAGAATATAAAGCCCTGGTAATCAGAATGCTCACAGAATCAATTGAGCTTGGTCAAAAAGTAAAAATCAAAGAATACCCAAAGTGAAAGTGAAATATTCAGGAAACCAACCGTGACAGGAAGAAAACCAGGACTCAAATCAATGATTTGGAACAAAAGAAAAAAACAAACACCAAACCTGAACAGAATGAAAAAACAGGAGTTAAAAAAAAAATTAAGAGAGGCTGAGGAAACTCTGGGACAAATTTAAATGTTCCAATACTCGAATCATAGGGGTGCCAGAAGGAGAAGAACAAGAGCAAAAAATTGAAAACTTAGTTGAACAAATAATGAAAAAAAAACTTCCCCAATCTGGTGAAGGAAATAGACTTCCAGGAAGTCCAGGAAGCCCAAAGAAGCTGGGCCCAAAGAGGAACACACAAAGGCACATCATAATTACATTACTCAAGATTAAAGATAAGGAGAGAATCCTAAAAGCAGCAAGAGAAAAGGAGACAGTTACCTACAAAAAAAGTTCCCATTAGACTATCAGCTGATTTCTCAAAAGAAACCTTGCAGGCAAGATGGGGTTGGAAAGAAGTATTCCAAGTGAAGAAAGGCAAGGACCTACATCCAAGATGACTCTATCCAGCAAAGCTTTCATTTAGAATGGAAGGGCAGATAAAGTGCTTTCCAGATTAGGTCAAGTTAAAGGAGTTTATTGTCACCAAGCCCTTACTATATGAAATGTTAAAGAAACTTATCTGAGAAAAAGAAGATTTAAAACATGAACAACAAAATGACAACAAACTCACAACTATTAACAAATGAACTAAATAAAAAACAATGAAAACAAAAACTAACCAAACAACTAGAACAGGAACAGAATCAGAGAAATGGACACAGCATGAAGGGTTTTTAGTAGAGAGAGGGAGGGGAGTAATAGGGGATTAAGGTTAAGGGAAGAAGAAGCATAATTGGTAGGCATAAAATAGATGGAGAGAGGTCAAAAATGGTATAGGAAACAGAATTCAAAGAATTTATATGTACAACCCATGGACATGAACTAAGGGGTAAAATGCTGGACGGTTGGGGGACGCAGAGTGAAGGGGGAATAAAATGGGGAATATTGGGAAAACTGTAATAGCATAATCAATAAAATATTAAAAAAAACAAGTTTCATCTCTTAGCAGGCCCTAAAATGAATTGGATGGGAATATTTAAAATATACCCAGAGGTGTTTGATTTCACACCACATTGAAAAACAACCCAATTAGCTCCACAAGTGGCATACCCAAGCAGAGGTCTCAGCAGGCACCAGAACCACCTGGGGCAAATTCTACTTCATAGGTAAGCCCCGGCAAAGCATGTCATGCACTCTGATTGATATCAGTCCTCACTGTCAGCCAGCCTGAGGGTCAACTTTACCCACAGATGAGGCAACAGCAATCAAGACTCAACTACAACAGGAGGGATCACATAACTCACAGGGACACTCCTGGAGCACCCAGCTCAGGAGACCAGGGATACTATACCACTGAGCCCCAAAGTACACCTATTGTATAAAGCCACCCTACCAAGGATGAGTGGGAGCAGATCTACCTAGTACACAGAGATGAGTATAGAGAGGCATCCAAAATAAGGTGACAAAGAAACATGCACCAAATGAAGGAAAAGGAGAAATCTCCTGAAAAAGAACTAAATGAAATAGAGACAAGCAATCAATCAGACACGGAGTTCAAAACAATGGAAATAAGAATGCTCAAAGAACTTAGGGTTAGAATGGATGAAATCAGTGAGAACATCAAGAGATAGTAAGCATAAGAAATGACATAGAGACCAGAAAAAACCAGTCAGAAATAAAGAATACAACATATGAAATGAAGAATACACTATAAGAAATCAATAGATGATTAGATGAAGCAGAGGATCGAACAAGCAATTTAGAAGACATGGTAGCAGAAAATAAAGAAGAAATTAAAGAAGAAAAAATAATTCTAATTAAGATAATTTAAGTGATATTTGGGATAACACATTCATCATAGGGATACCAGCAGGAAAATATAGGCAAAGCAAGGAATTGAGAGCATATTTAAAGAAATAATGACTGAGTATGTTTCTCACTTGGTAGAGGAAAAAGGCACAGAGGTCCACAAAGCATAGAGTCCCAAACAAAATAAACCCAAAGAGACCCACACCACAACACATCATAATTAAAATGGCAAAGGTTAAGGATAAAGAGAGAATCTTAAAAGCAGCAAGAGAAAGTTATCTACAAAGGAGCTCCCATAAGACTCTCCGCTGATTTCTCAACAAAAAACATTTTATGCCAGAAGGAATTGACAGAATATATCCAAAGTAATAAAAAGGAAGGATATATAACCAAGACTACTTTACTTAGCAAAACTATCATTTGAAAATTGAAGAAGATGAGATAAGAGTGGCTGAGTAGGTGGAAGCTGAGACTACTTGCTCAGGCCCCCAGCACAGATTTTTCAGCCAATCTTCCAACAAATGACCTGAACAATCAACAAAATCACAGCTGATATAAATTTTTTAAGCCAAGGAGTACAAAGGATGCTTTGCACCATACAGGAAGAGATTTTGTAAGTTGAGAGAGAAATGTTCTGGATGAGGCATCTACAGCAAAGGAGAGATCAGACAGAAAACAAAGCTTAGTGGTCCCCTCACCACACACAGGGACACCCAACCCTAATCAGGAAAGACTTGGAAGGATATATGGAGTCTGGGAGACTCAAGCTGCATACATGCAGTGAGCAGCACATCCATAGCTTCGTCACCAATCAGGAGAGTTTCAGAGAGAAACTCTATCTCCTAAAACTGTCAAAGGCACTGGCAGGCTTTGGACAGCACTGACCAAGAAAGGCCTTTGTTTTGGGGGATGTAGAGTGTATGGAGAGCCAGTCCATGGCTCTGTGCTGCAATGTGGATGCCACATAAAGACTTTTTAAAAGGGGAGCTGAGGCATGGCTGTGTGGGGACCCCATGCAAGTATACAGTGGCTCTGCCAACTAAGAAACCAGAAAGAAAGTGCAGTTCATTCCTACTGAGTCCAGCTGCACGGGAAGAACAGAAAGAAGCCCAGCAAAGGGATTGTGTGGGACCCCATCCAGCATAGCTGGTGAGTATGGGACTCAGAGGGGAAAATTCAGGTCTGCATCTCCCAAGAGAGCAACAAGTTGGGGCCTGGATGACCAGGAGCAGAGAATTTGAGAATCTTTGCAGCCAGCAAGTCCCTTCACAGGCAGGTGTACCCAAACCTCAGCTGGGGGGTTGCAGGCTCTGCAGAATCATGAGGTCAGGCTCAGGAGCTCCCTGCCAGGCACATATCCATAGGGGAAAGAAGAAGTTCTAAAAGGGCGTTTTCTGAACTTTTATCAGACACCACTAGCTACGCTGGTTCCTTGAGCCCTGATTTGCTGAAACCAACAGAGCAGAAAGATTACAGGCAGGCATAGCAAGGGGTGTTCCAGCCTCAGCTCTTATACAACACTGCCATCAGCAACAAGCAGGAAAGAGCTGGCCCTTTTATACAAATTTGCCCCTCGCAGGAAATAAATAATTAATTCATCAGAAACTACACATTATGGGAAATAATCTGAGATAGACCAAGACATGTTGTGAGGGAGTGGGGAAACACACTCACCATCTTCCCTGAAGACTGAAAAGCACCTCTGAGGGATGATCCAGAGATTCTACTGACCCAATTGCACCAGAGGCCCCCTCTGGAGGCTGGCAGAGGTGGTAATTGCAGTGCTCTGGGACATTAGATGGATCACTCCTGGGCCTCGTGCTGATGGAAAGCAGTAAGGGCAGAACAGGAAAGACCAGCCAGGCCTGAAGCAGACAGCCACAGACTGTGGATTACATGTAGCCTCAAACAGGCTGTGTAGGGCTAGACTGGGACACCATCTGACATTACCAGGAGTAGATCCAGAAAGACAGTAGTAAATTCTAGACTCTGCTGAGACAAATTCCACCTCAGTTATCTCCATTATTTTTGTTATTTTTTCTCCTTCATAGCTTTTTAACATTTTTCCTTTTTCTTCAACTTTGTTTCTACTATTTCACCATTTTTTATTTTAGTTTTATTTCAGATATAAAATTGTACTCCTCCTTTCTCTTATGCTATTTTGCCTTTTATCTTTCTCTTTTTGTCTTAAATTTTATTTTTCCCTTCCTACACCATGTTTTATATTCCTCACTCTCACTATTTCTCCTCCTTCCAGCCTCTCAAAACCATTTTTTTTCCATTGGTCATCTCACATTCTTTTTTTTCATGTAATATCCTTATTTTCTCTCCACCTATATTAATCTTGGCTCATTTGTCATTGATATGATACTTGTTCTTGCATTTCTACAATTTTATTCCTAAATGTTTACTATTTTTTATTTCAAATCTCAAATTTTACTGTTCCCCTCTCATGTGCCATTTTGCCTTCTTCCTGCCCTTTCTTATTTTCATTTTAAATTATGTTTTTCCCACTGTTAGCCTGGCTTTTAGTATTATTCTGATTATTTCTTCGCCCTGTATCCTGTCGGAATTATTTTTCTTCCCTTTAGATATCTTATAATCGTTTTTCTTTCCTTTCCCCCCTTGTAAATTCTCATTGTTTTTCCACCTTAATAATCTTTGCTCATTTGTCATTGAGATTGCTGTGGTGGTTGTTTATCTTCAATTTTGTTCCTATTTTTTACTATTTTTTAATTTTTAAACCTTATATTATACTTTTCCCTTTTCTTACTCAATTTTTCTTCTTCCTTTCCCTTTTTTTTTACATTGTAAATTTTGTTTTCTTTCCTTCTTTGCCTTGTTTCTATTCCCTACCCTGTACCCTCTCTAAATCATTTTTCTTTTTGTCATCTCATATTAGTTTTCCTTTTCTTATAATATCCTTATTCTCTTTCCACCTTTATTACTGTTTTCTCATTTGTTGTTGATATTGTGATTGTGGTTGGTCGCATTTTTGCTGGTGTGGATTTTATTTCCTGGGTTGTTTTGTTTGTTCTGGCAGTGCCTGTACAACAGAATACAAGTCATGGGGGGTGGTATGACTGTCAGTCAGTGAGCTGGAGGGAAGAACCCTACCAAGAATGACCCAACAACAACCAAAACTCAATTGTAAAAGAGCCACGGAAATGGCATAAAGAGCATCCAAAGAGCACCCAACTCAGGAGATCCAAAAGACAGCACTACAAGTCCCACATTTCTCCTACCATAGAAGGCACCACACAAAGACAAGGAGTCAAAGCATATCAATCTAATATGCAGAACCAAACAAAAAGGGTCACTTAAAACAGGGAGATGAAGAAAAAACCCAATTAAAAGAAAAAGGAATCCCCAGAAAAAAAACCCTAAATGAAATTGAGGCAAGCAATCTATCAGACATAGAGCACAAAATAATGGTTATAAGGATGCTCAAAGACTCAGTGACAACTATGAAGAAATTTATGGGGGCTACAAGGAACTTTGTGAGAACTACATCAGCATGTTGTTCTGGACATAGAAAAAGGACATAGAAACTATGAATTAAATCCAGAAGGAAATGATTAATACAATAACTAAAATGAAGAATATAATAGAAGGAATTAAAAGCAGGCTAGATGAAGCAGAAGATTAAATAGGCAAGTTGGAAGACAGGTAGAAAACAAACAGCCAGTCAGAACAATAAAATGAAAAAAAACTCAAAAAGAACAAAGATCATTTCAGGGACCTGCAGGACAACATAAGACATAATAATATTTACAAAATGGGGATAGAGGAAGTAGAAGAAAAGGAGCAAGGGATAGAAAAAAATCCCTTCAAAAAGTAACGTAATTCTCCCCACAACAAGAATCTTCTCTTTTTTCTATCCTTTCTAAAAAGTGGCTACTTCTGTGAAATATCATGGTTAACACTATATATATCCAAAGGATTTTCTATCTCTTCTGTGTGGGTTGGTACTTTAAATACCATAGAATACATTCACACTGTATTAAACCATTTTGCCTTCCTCCTCCAAATGAACACAAACAAACAATGGAAAGACAAAGAAACAATCTCCAAATGAAAGCAAAGGAGGAAACCTCAGAAAAAAATGCTAAATGAAATAGATGCAAGTCAACTATCAGATATTGAATTCAAAGGAATGGTTACCAGGAAGCTCAGTGAGCTCACAAACAATTACCAAAACCTACAGGGAAACTACAATGAACACACTGCAAGTTATATCAACATGAAAAAGAAAATAGAGGACTGCCACCTAAGATGGAGGTGTAGGTAGACAAACTGTGCCTCCTCACACAACCAAAAGAAGGACAACAACAATTTAAAAACAAAAAACAACCAGAACTGACAGAAAATCTAACTGTATGGAAGATGGACAACAAGGAGTTAAAGAAGAAATATTCATCCAGACCAGTAGGAGGCACGGAGACCTGCAGCCAGGTGGAGAAGACTCGAGGCAAGGCAGCACAGCGGCCCGCTGGCAAGGCAGAAGCTGGTGGTCCCAGCGAGGTGGTGGCTGGAAGAGTGGGAGGTCCCACATTTGTATGCAGATAAACTGGGAGGAACGGCTGGGAAGCGAAACAGACCATGTAGTCCAGGGTTCCAGTGCAGAGAAATAAAGCCTCAACCCACCAAATGAAAACACCTGTGGGGGTTGAGGTTCTAGGAGAAACTCCCAGCCTCACAGGAGAGTTTGTTGGAGAGACCCACAGGCTGTTAGAAAAAACACAAGCCCACCCACCTGGGAATCAGTACCACAAGGACCTAATTTGCTTGGGGCAAGCGGGGGGAAGAGACTGAAATCTGGCAGAGAGTAGAGCAAGCACCATTGTTCTCTCTCAAACCCTTCCCCACATCCAGGGTCACAAAGCAGTGAAGTGGGTTTCCCTGCCCTGGTGAACACATAAGGCTCTGCCCCTTAAACATAGTAGGCGTACAAAGACAAAAAATGGCCCAAATGAAAGAACAGATCAAAGCCCCCCAAAATATAACTAAGCAACTAAGAGATAGCCAACCTATCAGATGCACAGTTCAAAATACTGCTAATCAGGATACTCACAGAATTGGTTAAATTTGGTCGCAAATTAGATGAAAAAATGAAGGCCATGCTAAGTGAAATAAAGGAAAATGTACAGGGAAACAATAGTGCTGGGAAGAAAGTGGAACTCAAATCAACAGTTTGGACCAGAAGAAAGAAAGAAACATTCAACCAGAAAAGAATGAAGAAACAAGAATTCAAAAAAAGGAGGAGAGGCTTAGGAACCACCAGGACATCTTTAAACATCCCAGCATCTGAATTATAGGAGTACCAGAAAAAGAAAAGGAAGAGCAAAAAGTGAAAAAGTTATTTGAACAAATAATAAAGGAAAACTTCCCTAATCTGCCAAAGGAAATAGACTCAGGAAGTGCAGAAACCTCAGAGAGTTGCAAAGAAGTTGGACCCAAGGAGGAACACACCAAGGCACATCATCATTAAGTTACCCAAGATTAAAAATAAGGAGAGAATCTTAGAAGCAGCAAGAGAAAAGAAGAAAGTTGCCTACAAAGGAGTTCTCATCAGACTGTCAGCTGATTTCTCAAAAGAGACCTTCCAGGCAAGAAGGGGATGAAAAAAAATATTCCAAGTCATGAAAGGGAAGGACCTACATCCAAGATTGCTCTATCCAGCAAAGCTATCATTTAGAATGGAAGGGCAGATAAAGTGCTTCTCAGATAAGGTCAAGTTAAAGGAGTTCATCATCACCAAGCCCTTATTCTTTGAAATGTTAAAGGGATTTAGCTAAGAAAAAAAAGATTAAAAATATGAACAGTGAAAGGACAGCAAACTCACAGTTATTAATAATCACACATAAAACAAAGACAAAAGCAAACAACTAGAACAGGAATAAAACCACAGAAATGGAGATCACATGGAGGGTTATCAACAGGGTAGTGAGAGGGGAAGGGAGGGGGGAAAGTTACAGAGAATAAGTAGTATAAATGGTAGGTAGAAAATAAACAGAGGCCTATTAAGAATAGTATAAGAAATGTAGAAGCCAAAGAACGTATATGTACAACCCAATGACATGAACTAAAGGGGAGGAATGTGGGTGGAAGGGGGTGTGCAGTGAAGAGGGGAATAAAGGGGGGGATGGGACAACTATAATAGCACAATCAATAAAATACATTTAAAATAGAAAAACAAAAAACAAAAAAAGAAGAAGAAGCTCTTAGGAAAGACACACAGGGAAGGCCATTTGAAAATCCACGAGGAAGACAACTATTTGCAAGTCAAAGCAAGGGGTCTCAGAAGGTATCAGCCCTGCCAACAACTTAACCTTGAACTTTTATCCTCCAGAACTGGGAGGAAATAAATTTCTGTCATTTTAAGTCACCCCATCTGTGCTACTTTATTAGGATAACCCTAGAAGACCAACACCGATTTCAATGTATTCAGTGACATTTGTTAAGAAATAAAATTTCTCCACTAAAAAAAGAAAAAGAAAAAGAAAAGGAAATAGAAACTATCAACAAGGGCCGAGAGGAAATGAAGAATACAATCTCTGAATTAAAGAACACAATAGAAAAAAATCAAAATCAGGCTAGATGAAGCAGAGGATCAGATAGGTGAACTGGAGGACAAGGTAGAAAGAAATACCAAGAATGAAAAAGAAAAAGAAAAGAGACTCAGAAAGAACAAAGAGGGGTTAAGAGAAATGCAGGACATCATGAAAGATAATAATATCCGTATAATAGGAATACCAGAAGGAGAAGAAAAAGAGCAAGGGATAGAAAACCTGTTTAAAAAAGTAATGATGGAAAACTTCCCTAATTTGATGAGAGAAAAATTCACACAAAACCAGGAGTCACAGAGAGCCCCAATCAAAAGGAACTCAAGGAGATCCACTTCAAGAAACATCATAATTAAAATGGTAAAATTCCAAGACAAAGAGACAATCCTAAAGGTAGCACGAGAAAAACAGAAAGTAACATACAAGGGAGCCCCAATAAAACTAGCAGCAGACTTCTCAATGGAAATGCTCCAAGCCAGAAGGGAATGGCAAGAAATATTCCAAATAATGAAAACGAGAAGCCTGAAACCAAGACTACTTTGTCCAGCAAGGTTCTCAATTAAAATAGAAGGTCAAATAAGAAGCTTCCCAGGCAAAAGGAGTCTCAAAGAATATACCTCCTCAAAACCAGCTCTGCAACACATGCTGAAGGGTCTGTCTACTTTAAGAACAGGAAGAAAAACAGTGACAGAGGGAGGAACATAGGAATAAAAAAATGCCAATGAATAAGTACCTATCAATAATAACATTAAACATAAATGGATTAAATGCCCCAATCAAAAGAAATAGAATAGCAGAATGGATAAGAAAGCTTGACCCACACATATGCTACCCACAAGATACCAACTTCAGAACAAAAGAACTACACAGACTGAAAGTGAAGGGCTGGAAACAAATTTTCCAAGCAAATGAACAGGAAAAAAAAAAGCTAGGGTAGCAATACTCATATCAGACAAAATACACTCCAAAAGAAGAGCCATTAAAAGAGACCTAGAAGGTCACTTCATTATACTCAAGAGAAGAATCCACCAAGAAGACATAAACATTGTAAATATATGCGACCAGCATAGGGGCACACAAATACATAAAGAAAATCTTGGAGGACTTCAAGAAAGATATTGACAGCAACACAATAATAGTAGGGGATTTTAACACCTCACTGTCAAAAATGGATAGATCTTCCAAACAAAACATCAACAAAGATATTGTGGTATTGAACAATGCAGTAGATGAAATGGACTTAACTGATATATATAAAGCCCTTCATCCCAAAGAAGCTAATTACACATTATTTTCAAATGTTCATGGAATATTTTCAAAGATAAACCACATGATAAGACACAAAACAAGCCTCAAAAATTTTTTAAGAAAATTGAAATCATATCAAGTATTTTCTCTGATCACAAGGGACTGAAACTAGAAGCCAATCTCAAGGAAAAAAAAACAGAACATTCAAACTCATTGTTGAATAGCATGCTATTAAATAATGAATAGGTCAAGAATAAGATTAAGGAATAAATTTAAAATTTCTGGAAATAAATGAAAATAAACTCACGACAACCCAAAACTTATGGGACACAGGGAAGGCAGTCCTGAGAGGGAAGTTCATAGCAATACAGGCCTACAAAAAAGATAAAAACATTTCGAATAAACAACCTAACCCTATCCTTACAAGAACATGAAGAACAACAACAAAGACAACCCAGGGCAAGTAGAAGGAAGGAAATGACCAAGATCAGAGCAGAATTAAATGACATAAAAGCAAAATTCTAAGTATCAATAAATGCAGGAGTTGGTTCTTTGAAAAGATAAACAAAATTGACAAGCCTTTAAGCAGACTCATCAAGAAAAAAAGGAAGAGGACCCAAATAAGCACAATCAGAAATGAAAGAGGAGAGATTACAACTGATACCACAGAAACACAAAAGGTTGTAAGAAATTACTATGAACAACTATATGCCAAGGAGTTTGAAAACCTAGGTGAAATGGACAAATTTCTAGAAAAATAGAATCTTCCAAAACCTAATGAAGAAGAAGCAGAAAGCCTGAACAGACCAATAACAGCAGATGAAATTGAAGCAGTAATCAGAAAACTCCTGACACGCAAAAGCCATGGACCAGATGGTATCACAGGAGAATTCTACAAAGCATTTAAGGAAGAGCTAACCCCTATCCTCCACAGATTATTCCAAAAAAATGAAGAATATGGAAGACTCCCAAACTCTTTTTATGAAGCCAGCATCATTCTAATTCCAAAACAAGATAAAGACATAACAAAGAGAGAAAACTTCGGGTCAATATCACTAATGAACATAGATGCTAAAATCCTCAGCAAAATATTGGCAAACTGCAACCAACAATATGTTAAAAAGATCATACACCATGGTCAACTGGGATTCATCCCAAGGATGCAAGGATGGTACAATATTCACAAATCAATAAACGTAACACATCACATAAACAAAACAAAAGACAAAATTACATGATCATATCCATAGATGCAGAAAAACATTTGATAAGATATAACATCCATTTATAATAAAGACACTCAGCAAAGTGGGAATGAAGGGAGTATTCAGCAATATAATAAAGGCCATATATGAGAGACCTACAGCCAACATCATACTCAATGGGCAAAAACTAAAAGCTTTTCCACTAAGATCAGGAACAAGACAAGGATGTCTGCTTTCACCACTTCTATTCAATGTAGTATTGTAAGTCCTAGCCACAGCAACCAGTCAAGAAAAAGAAATAAAAGTCGTCCAATCTGGAAAGGAGGAAGCAAAACTGTCATTGTTTTGCAGATGACATAATAGTGTACATAGAAAATTCTATAGACTCCACCAAAGAACTACTGGACCTAATACATGAACTTGGCAAAACAGGGAGATACAAAGTCCACATCCAGAATCAAAAGCATTTTTGTATACCAACAATGAAATGTCAGAAACAGAAATCAAGAAAGAAATCCCATTTGATATAGCAACAAGAAAAATAAAGTACCTAGGAATAACCTAACCAAGGAAGTAAAAGACCTGTACTCAGAAAACTACTCAACACTGAACAAAGAAATTAAGGAAGACACAAATAAATGGAAGCATGTACCATGCTCATGGATTGGAAGAATTAACATCATCAAAATGTCCATACTATCCAAAGCAATTTACAGATGCAATGCAATTCTTATAAAACTACCAATGACATATTTCACAGATGTAGAACAAACATTTCAAAAATTTATATGGAACCATAAATGACCCCAAATAGCTACAGCAAATTTGAGAAAGAAGAACAAAGTAGGAGGGGTCACAGTACCTGACATCAAACTATTTTATGAGGCCAAAGTGATCAAAACAGTTCAGTACTGGCATAAGAACAGACACATAGACTAATGGAACAGAATAAACCTATGGTCAACTAATATTCAACAAAGGGGGAAGAAGCATAAAAGGGAGTGAAAATAGCCTCTTCAACAAATGGTGTTGGGAGATCTGGACAGCTACAGGCAAAAAAAAAAATGAAATTTGATCCCAACTTACACCATACACACAAATAAATTCAAGGTAGATAAAAGACTTAAATATAAGTCGTGATATCATAAAAGTTCTAGAGGAAAACATGGGCAGGAAAATCTCACACATTCCACACAGCAACATCTTCGCTGATATGTCTCCTACAGCAAGGGACATAAAGGAAAGAATAAACAAATGGGACATCATCAAATTAAAAAGCTTATGCAGGGCTAAAGAAAACAGCATTAAATTGAAAAGAGAACCAACTATATGGGAAAACATATTTGCCAATGATACCTCGGACAAGGGTTTGATCTCCAAAATATATAAAGAACTCACAACTCCACTCCAGGAAGACAAAAAAATAAAATAAAAAATGGGCAAAAGACTTCATCAGGCACTTCTCCAAAAAGGACATACAGAGGCCCAGAAACATGTGAAAAGATGCTCAGCATCACTAGCCATCAGAGAGATGCAAACTAAAGCTATAATGCAATACCACATCACACCAGTCAAAATGGCCATCAGAAACAAATCAACAAACAAGTGTGGGAGAGGATGTGGAGAAGAGGGATTTCTACTGCACTGTTTGTGGGAATGCAGACTGGTACAGCTACTGTAGAAAACAGTATGGAATTTCCTCAAAAAATTAAAACATTTTTTATGGAACTGCCTTTTGACCCAGCAATTCCACTGCTGGGATTATAACCCAAGAACCCTGAAACACCAATCCAAAAGAACCTATGCATGCCAATATTCATGGCAGCACAATTTACAATATCCAAGTGCTGGAAGCAACCTAAGTGCCCACCAGTAAATGGGTGGATCCAAAAACTATGGTACATTTACACAATGTAATACTATTTAGCAGAGAGAAACAAGGAGCTCCTACCCTTTGCAACAGCATGGATGGAACTGGAGGGAATTATGCTAAGTGAAATAATCCAGGTGGTGAGGGACAAATACCATATGATCTCATCTTTAACTATAACATAATGAACAAAAAAACAAGGAAAATATAACCAGAGACATAGAAATTAAGAACAATTTGACAGTAACTAGAGGGGAGGTGGGAGGGGATAACAAGGGGAAGGGTTTTCAGGAACTACTATGAGGGACACTGGACAAAATCTGGGGGGGGGAAGCAAGAGGAGGAGGTGGGTTTGGCTGGGGTCAGGGGTAGTGTTTGGGAGTTTTTTGGAGTGATGATGATTTTTCCAACCCATCAACACGTATGCTTATATTTATTTGTATCTTTCTCACTTTCTTTCTTCAGTGTTCTATAGTTTTCCCAGTACAGGTCTTTTATTCCCTGGTTCCATTTGTTGCTAGGTAGTTTATTATTATTTTTTTGTTGCCATAGTAAATGGGATTTTTTTCTTAGTTTCTCTTTCTGATAGTTCACTGTTGGTGTACAAAAATGCCATCAATTTCTGAATACTGACTTTGTATTCTTCTATTTTGCCACATTCACTTATTAGGTTGAGTACTTTTTGGTGACGCCTTGTAGGGGTTTTTATGTACATTATCATGTCATCTGCAAATAATGAGAGTTTTACTTCCTACTTTACAATTTGGGCGTCTTTTATTTATTCTTCTTGTATGATTCCTGTGGCTAGAATTTCCAAGTACTGCGTTGAATAAGAGTGGTGAAAGCAAACACTCTAGTCTTATTTTTCATCTTAAGGAAAATTCTTTTAGTTTTAGGTCATCAAAAATGATGTTGGTAGTAGGTTTTTTATATGGCCTTCATTATGATGAAATATGCTTCCTCAATTTCCATTTGGCTGAGTGTTTTTGTCATAAAGGGATGTTGGATTTTATCAAATGCTTGTTCAGCACCTATTGTTATGATTGTGTGATTTTTGTCCTTCATCTTGTTTATGTGGTGGATTCTCTTCATTGATCTGCGAATATTGTATCATCCTTGCATCTTTGAAATAAATCCCACTTGATCATGGTATACTGATCTTTTTAATATATTGCTGGATCTAGTTTGCTAATATTTTATTCAGGATTTTAGCATCAGTGTTCATCAGAGGTATTGGCCTATAATTTTATTTTCTTTTGTTATGCCTTTGCCTGGTTGGAATTAGGATAATACTGGTCTCATAACAAATATTTGGGAGTCTTTCCTCTTCTTGAATATTTTGGAACAGTTTGAAAATGATAGGAGTTAGCTCTTCCTTGAATGTTTGGTAAAATTTGCCTGTGAAGTCATCTAGTTCAGGGCTTTTATGTGCCAGTAATTTTTGATTACAGCTTCAATTTCACTTGTAATTAGTCTATTCAGATTTACTACTTCTTCCTGATTCAGCTTAGGAAGGTTGTAAGTTTTTAGAAATGTATGTATTTTGCCAAGGTTGTCCAGTTTCTTGGCATATACTTGTTCATAGTAATTCCTTATATTTTTTTGAATTTCTGTGGTATTGGTTGTTACTTTCCCTCTCGCCTTTCTGATTTTATTCATTGGGGTCTTCTCTCTCTTCCTCTCTCTCTCTCTCTCTCTCTCTCTCTCTCTCTTTAAAGATTTTATTTATTTATCTTTAGAGGGGAAGGGAAGGAGAGAAGGAGAGAAATATCAATGTATGGTTGCCTCTTGAGAGTCCCCTGCTGGGAACTGGCCTGCAACCCAGGCATGTGCCCTGACTGGGAATCGAACCACGATCGTGTGGTTCACAGGCCCGCGCTCAATCCACTGAGCTACACCAGCCAGGTCTCTCTCTCTCTTTTTTAATGATTCTGGTTAAAAGTTTTTCAATTTTGTTTATCTTTTTGAAAAACCAACTCCTGGATTCATTCATCCTCTGAATTATTTTTTTAGTCTCTATGTCATTTAATTCTCTTCTGATCTTGATTATTTCCTTTCTTCTACTCACTTTGGGCTTTGTTTGTTGTTTTCCTCTAGTTCTTGTAGACGTAGGGTAAAGTTGTTTATTTGAGATTTTTATCTCTTCTTTAGATAATCCTGTATTGCTATGAACATTCTGTTCAGGACTGTCTTTGCTATTTCCCATAGGTTTTGGGTTGTTGTGTGCTCATTTTCCTTTGTTTCTAGGTACTTTTTGACTTCTTCCTTGATCTCATTGTTAATGCATTCATTATTAAATAACATACTTTCAGCTCTCATGTATTTAAATTATTTTCTTGAGCTTCCTTTCTAGTTTCAATCCATTGTGATCAGAGAAGATGCTTGATATGATTTCAATTTTCTTGAATTTGTTAAGGCTTGTTTTGTGTCCTACCATCTGGTCTATCTTTGAAAATGATCCATGTACATTTGAGAGGAACATATATTTTGTTTCTTTGGGGGTGAAATGTTCTGTAAATATCAAGTAACTCAATTAGATCTAGAAAGCCACAACATATTTGTTGATTTTTTGTTTGGAAGATCTACCCATTTTTGACAGTGGGATGTTAAAATCCCCTACAATGGCTATATTGTTGTCTCTCTTGATATATTTAGTTGCTCCTATTTGGGTGCATCTATGTTTACAACAGTTATATACTCTTGTTGAACTGCTCCTTTACATTTTATGTAGTGACCTTCTTTGCCTCTTGTTATTGCTTTGTTTTGAAGTCTATTCTGTTTGATAACCATATTGATACCATTTTTTCCATGTTCATTTGCATGGAATATATTTCCCATCACTTCACTTTCAGCCTGTAGATATGTTTTGTTTTGAGGTGGGTCATTTTCATTTGGCATGTATGTGGGTCATGTTTTTTTTATCCATTCACCTACCCTATGTCTTTTGATTGAAGCATTTAATCCACTTGTATTTAAGGTTGTTATTGTTAGGTACTTATTCATTGCCATTTTTTCCATTGTACCTGCGTTCCCTCACCTTCTTCTTAAAGCCAACCCTTTAGTATCTCTTGTAATACTGGTTTGGTGGAGATGTATCTTTTAGTCTTTTTTATGTGTCTCTGGAAAGCTCTTTATTTCACATTCCATTTTAAATGAGGGCCTTGCTAGATAGAGTAGTCTTAGTTGCAGTTCCTTGTTTTTGATTACCTGGAGTATTTCATGTCTGTCCCTCCTGGCTTGTAGGGTTTCTGTTGAGAAAACAGCTAATAGCCTTATTGGAGTTCCCTTGTATGCTACTAGTTGTTTCTCCCTTGCTACCTGTAAGAGTCTCTCTTTGTGTTTAAATTTTGCCATTTTGATTGTAATGTGTCTTGGAGTGAGCCTCTTTAGGTTTATCTTGATTGGGACCCTCTGCATTCCAGAATTTGTGTGGCTTTTTTCTTCACCAAGTTAAGAAAGTTTTCTCATTTTACTTACCCCCTTTGCTGGCATATCTCCTAAGGCAAGGGAAGTAAAGGAAAAAGTAAACAAATGGTACTACATCAAATTAAAAAGTTTCTGCATGGCTAANAAGAGTCTCTCTTTGTGTTTAAATTTTGCCATTTTGATTGTAATGTGTCTTGGAGTGAGCCTCTTTAGGTTTATCTTGATTGGGACCCTCTGCATTCCAGAATTTGTGTGGCTTTTTTCTTCACCAAGTTAAGAAAGTTTTCTCATTTTACTTACCCCCTTTGCTGGCATATCTCCTAAGGCAAGGGAAGTAAAGTTTCTGCATGGCTAAAGAAACCATCATCAAAATGAAAAAGGAACCAACTGTATGGGAGAACATATTTACTAAAGACAAATCAGACAAGATTTTAATCTCCAAAATATATAAAGAACTCATTTGACTGAACACCAGGATGACAAAAAATCCAATTGAAAAATGGTCAAAGGACCTGAATAGACACTTCTCCAAGGAGGTCATACAGATGACCCATAGACATATGAAAGTGTGCTCAGCATCACTAGCCATCACATAGATGCAAATTAAACCACAAGAGATATCACCTCACACCTGTCAGAATGGCTATCATTAATAAATTTTTTAAAAAGTGCTGGTGAGGATGTGGAAAAAAGGGAACCCCAGTACACTGTTGAGGGGAATACAGATGGGTAGAAAATGGTACCAAATTTCTGCAAACAACTAAAAATGGAACTATGTTTTGATCCAGTGATTCCACTGCTGGGAATATCCCTAAGAATCTCAAAACACCAATTCAAAAAAATTTATGTACCTCTATGTTCATAGCAGCACTATTTACAATAGCCAAGTGCTAGAAACAGACTAAGTTCCCATCAGTAAATATGTGGATAAAAAAAAACTGTGGTGCATTTACACAATGGAATACTTTGCAGCGGAAAGAAGGAACTCCTACATTTTATGACAGTATGGATGAAACTGGAGACTATTATGCTAATTCACATAAGCCAGTTGGTAAAAGCCAAATACCATATGGTATTATTTGTAAGAGCAACCTGATGAACAATATAAACTAATGAGCAAAATAGAACCAGAGGCATAGAGTTATGCAATAGACAGTGGAAAGAGGGGAGGAGGGAGGCCAGAACTATTCAAAAGAGGATAAAGGGATTAGTCAAAGAACATATATGAAGGACCCGTGGGTATGGACAGTGGTGTAGGGATTAACTATGGAAGTTGAAGATGGGCTCTGTGGAGGGGAGCAAAGGGAAAAAAACTGGGACAATGAACAGCATAAACAATAAAAAAATATTTATTAAACCATGCTGTAAACAGATGTGCCATTATTCAGACTTTGTTGTTCCATTTATAGAGCACAGGCAGAGTAAATTTACCATAATTCTTAAAGGCCCTAGGATTTTTTGAATGGTAAATGAGCATTGGCTTTGACTTAAAGTGACCAGCAGCATTATCCCCTAACAGAAGAGTAAGCCTGGCTTTTGAAGCTTTCAAACAGGATATCAACTTCTCTTCTCAAGGTATGAAAGTCATAAACAGTTCTGCTTCCAAAAGAAGGCTGTCTTATTATCTTACTAGTTACCTTAGCTAGTTCTTCTGGATAAACAACTGCAGCTTCTACATCAACACTTGCTGCTTCACCTTGCACTTGTATGTAATAGAAATCACTCCTTTCCTTAAACCTCACAACCAACATTTTCTTGCTTCAGGCTTTTCCAAAGCTTCCTTACCTCTCTCAGCCTTCATAGAACTGAAGTTAGGGGCTTTTCTCTGAATTAAGCTTTGTCTTAAGGGAATGTGGTGGCTACTTTGATCTTCTGTCTAAACCACTAAAATTTTCTATCAATACTGTTAACTCTGCAGAGGTAGCAGCTGATCTGAGAGATACAAACAAACTCTTTTCTTAAATATTGTTACATAAATTAGGTGCATAGCTTCAAGATCATGACTAGCTGTGCATTTGGACATGAATAATGTTAAGCCATAATGTTTAAGACATTAGTTTGGTTCTATGTATTTTGTAAGGGTGTGTGATATTCGATACACACAGCATACACTGTGATTTTTTTTTACTGTGACCTGGCCTCTGTGGATTAAGGTTGTTTTACTTTCTTATCATTCATATGTTCACTGAATAGCACTATTTAATTTAAGAACATTTTCCCTGTATTCATAGCTTGACTGACTGGCACAAGAGGCCTGGCTTTGGGCCTGTCTCAGTTTTCAAGGTGTCTTTCTCACTAAGCTTAATTATTTTTGACTTTTTATTTGAAGTGAGAGATATGAGATTCTTATTTTCACTTGAACATCTAGAGGTCATTGTAGAATTATTAATTGACCTAGTTTCAGTATTTTGTATCTCAAGGAACAGGGAGGCCAGAGTGGAGGGAGAGAGATGGAAGAATGGCTGCTGGAGGAGCAGTCAGAACACACAAGACATTTATTAGGTCTGCCATCTCAAAAAGTTGCGTTCATGGTGCATCAAAACAATTACAATGGTAACATCAAAGATTACCGATCACAAATCACAATAACAAACACAATGGTACTGATGAAGTTTGAAATGTGAGAATTAGCAAACTGTGATGCAAAGACACGAAGTGAGAATGTGTCATTGGATGATGGCACCTATAGACTTGCTTCCATCTGCTTCCATTGCATCCACTGAAGTGCAGTACAGTGAAGCACAATAAAATGAAGTATGCTTATTACTGAAATATGAACACACCAATAATTAGTAGATTGGATCAGTAGTCAAAAACTTCCCAACAAAAATTTGAAGAACAAGCAGAGAAAGAAAATATTAAGAATTATTTTCCTTCACCCTCTCTCTTGGTCATCATGCACATGCACATTCACCTAAACTGGTAATACTTTTGCCTTTAGACATGACTAATGTGAGGTGAAGGAATGATTCGGTGACTTGGGGGGACTCCTGCTGGCATCCTATAGATCCCTGAATTCAAAAGAAAAGAAAAGTCTCCTAAAAAGGACCAAAGGGAGTTAGGAAGGGTGAGTTGTAAGATGGGGAGATGTTTCCCAGAAGAATGTAAAAAGGTAAAAGGAAATTCTCTGACTCAATTCCATCAGGAAGTCACTGTAGAAAGACGGGGCTTTGTGAGGAGCACTGATCCACCATCTATAGGAAAGGGAGAATACGAAAAAATGCTGGGAGGCATTTAACCTCCACATTATGACTGTGAAGAGCCCTTCAAGACTGGATGGCACCTGGATACTTGGGGAAGTAAAGCACAAATGATACTCTCACAGTTCCATCACTGTGATTTGACACAAAATGATGAAGGGAAAATGTGGCAGTGGTCTTTAGGAGATACACTGTTAACTCACCTCAGGTGACTCCACCCTCACAGGAGGCAGTGTGTTTACCACCGTAAGATGATTACAGTATTTACTGCAAAGTGTGGTGACTGCTCAGTAGAAAAGCTTCTAAGAAATAGTCCCAACACCCTTCTTGCTTTTATTACCTATGAAGTCCACATCTGTCATTGCTGGGGCTTGAGGCAGGACATCAACTCCAGCTACAATACAAAAATCTATTGTAAATGGGTTATAGAAATTGACCAGAAATATGAAATGACATTAAGTGTGTTAGATAATGGCATGAGGCCATGAAGAAAATGCAGAAAACACTCTGATTCCTGCTTTATTGTTTCACACAGCATGCTCATGGTTTGAGGGGGAAATGCTCAAATTGGAAGTAAAGATGTTTCTCTTTTCCTGGATTCCACCCAATGACAGGATGATAGCAATCATTCTGAGTACTCCCAAGCCATGAACCTTGTGACCTGCTGCCTGCCATCCAAGCTCTCTACACACAATGGGTGGTCATTTTGTCCTGGGAATTGTTTTATACATTTTTTAGTTGTAGCATAAAAGTCCTTTCACTCATAAAATGTCTCCAAATGTTATCAGAATATCCAAACATTCCCAATACTTCAAATCCAAATTAATTAATATGAATCTTGAAAGTTTAATGTTTATTACATTCTGCAATACTCTAGGGTTTTGTCTTTGGAAAAATATTTATGGCAAAAGAAAAGACAGCTATACTTTAAGGCTCTTTAGCTCAATGTGTCAACTCCTCCCCATTTTTCTTTAAAAATATTCATTGGTGTCATTGAGGGTAGAAATGACCTGTGTGCCCTAATGTGGCAAGGACTGGCTGTTTCTATCCTGTCATGGCCTCTCAAGAAGTCTCTTTTCAGCTGCCTTTGCCTTTCTTGGCCAAAAAAGGTGTACTCTGCTTTTATTCCTATTCTCTCCCCTCTAGATGCCATAGGTTGAGACTTTTCCTCTTATAGGTATGCTAAAAGCAAATGCAACCATCTTAATCACCTGAATGTTACATTTATTGTTTGTAACCAAAAAGACACTTGTTACCAAAAGCAACCTGATCACCCAAGGGGCCAGCCTGTGATGGTATTGGTGGGTGGACAAATATAGTCACACTGCCTTCTTGCAGTAGTTGCACTGTTGTTAAGGGAACTCAGAGAATCATGTTCCCATGGTGAATGAGCATACTAATTTGTGCTCACTTCTCTTAAAAACCCTAAAAAATTTTTGATGGGGCCAGTTTTATGGTTTCTATGAAATTGGAAAGCTACCACTCAAAATAACCTCTGGTCACTTATTCATTGGATGGTCTAAACATGAGACACAAGTTTTCCTCCTATTACTAACAAGCTAGCAGGGGCTGAGAATAAAAACAATTTTTAGTTAGCCCAGAAGTCCCCATAGAGGTCATTGCTCCTCCCATGTTTACTAGCATCATATCTCAGGGGTAGGTAGAGTCAGTTGTGCTACCATATTGTCCAAAGGCTGAGAGGGTCTGGAGCAGCACTGTCCAGTAGAAATGTAACTCACGTCACGTATTTAATTGTAGAATTTCTAGTAGCCACATTAAAAAGGAGTAAGTAGAAAGAGATGAAAACAGTTTTATTAATATATCCTATTCAACCCAATGCAAAATATGACTATTTTAACATGTAAGGCAATAGATTAGTTTTCTATTGCAGCTATAACAAATTATCACAAATTTAGTGGCTTAAAACAAGACATTTTTTACCTAAAATGCAAAATGTGTCTCATTGGGCTAAATCAATGTGTTGAGAATGCTGTTTCTTTCTGGAGTCTCTAATGGAGAATTTGTATTTTTGTTTTTTCCAGCTTCTAGAGGTTGTCTACATTCCTTGGCTTGTGGTTTCTCTTCCATGTTGCATTACTCTGATGCTGCCTCTTCTGCTTCCCTCTTCCACATTTAAGGACACTTGTGATTATATTAAGTTCACCCAGAGTAATCCAGGATATTTTTTTACTTAAGGTCAGCTCATTAGCAAACTTAGTTCCATCTTCAACTTTAATCTCCTTGCCACATAACAGAAAACATTCACAGGTTCTGGGGGTAGAACATGGACATTTTGGGGGTGGCAGAATTCCGCCTACCACTATCAATATAAAATTTATTAATGAAACATTACTTCATGGTCTTGTTTTCATACTCTCTTCATAATCTTCAAAATTTGGTGAGTGTTTTGCACTTAAAGCACATTTTAATTTTGACTAGCCACATATCAAGTGTTTGATAGCTACATGTGTCTAGTGGCTACTGAACTTGACAGCAGAGGTCTAAAGAAATGGTCCTCTATGTGAGCTGCACAATAAAGTCATCTAGAAAGCTTTTTAAAAAATTATCATTCATAACCCATACTCTGTTCCAAAGAAACCAGAACTAGACATCAGTATTTTTTAAAGCTCCTGAGATTATTCCAATGTGTAGCCAAGATCAAGAACCTCTGGTGTGGGCAAGAGTAAACCTCATTCTTCCTAAGCTATCAAGACGTTTCCTCAGTCCCCCTCTTTCTCAAGACCCAGAGCTATTTCCCTGATTACAAAGGCTTGGTGGTTGTGTCATCTTAAGCACTCAAACTGTCAGATATCAAATGAATGTGTTTGTATACATTCACCCATGTGTGTATCTAGGCATACAAATGTGTGTGCACTTAGCTTTTGTCATTTGAAAATATAATACTCAATTTAACTTCTGAATCCTTTTATTGACTCTCAAATCCAGTCACACATGTGTGTTTGTTCACTTGATATTTACTGAATACCTGCAGTGTATCAGAAAGTATGCCATTGTATTATAGCACCTCCTACCTATGGTTGATAGGAGAAGCTGTTATGGAAGAACCATAAGGTAAAAATTTCCATCCCACTATGCCTGTTAGCTCTTCTGGGGACACGCAATGCACACACATACAAATATATATGTATGTGCATACATACATAGTTTTCATAACATGGCATCAGCACTGCTGAAGTTACATCTGGGTAAGTCAATTCTATTCCTGAAAACAAGCTCTGGATGAACTCATCCTCAAACAGAAACGATGAAATCTTAACAGCAATTCTGTCACTAAGTCCAAATGATGAAATTATCCCTGACCCTTGAAACACCAAACTCCCCAGAAGTTTCCTGAAAACTTTCACCCTCAACTTGTTTGCCTCCGTTTCTGCCACTCCTTTCTCTTCACTTCTGTGTATTTCCGGGACTCCCCTCTTTCTTAGGAAGATGGTCCTACACGATATGGCCTGCCTGCCTTTGGCTCCCCTTTTTGCTGAAGAAGGTTAGTCTTTTGTCCTATCTGGTCCTTTAACTGATTGCATGAGGTCCACCCAAATTATGCTAGTCAATCTGCTTTAATAGCTACCAACTTAAATATTAATCTCATCTAAAAACACCATCACAGAAGCATTCAGAATAATATTTGGCCACACATCTTGGCACCGTATCTCAGCCCAGTTGACACATAAAGTTAACCATCACCAACCTCTTTGAGTACCTAGAAAGCAAAGATTATGGCTTTTCCTTCACTGAACCCCCATCTTGCTGCCCCACAAGGGCATGCCGTGATCACCTACCCATGACAAGCCCTCAGCAAATATGGACTTAATTGAGTCCAACCAAATCACACATATAGGCCCTGACTCTGTGTGGTGCTGTCAGCACCTAAAAAGCAATCATTCTGTCACCCAGACAAGACTTGCCCTTTGGAAGAACTTCTCTGGCCTTTGATTCTTCCTCCTCTTTCCTCATTGAACTTGCCTGGGCATAGTAAAATGGGGGGAAAACCCCTTTCAAATAAAAAGTACTTACATATGTTTAAAATCTTGAGGTGGCTGCTGGTCAAAATGGAGGCATAGGTAAACACATCTAGCCTCCTTGCACAGCCACAGCAAAAAATACAACTAGACTACAAAAAAATTTCCCTGGAATCATCAGAAAGTCTAGCTGTATGGAAGTGGGACAACAAAGGAATTAAAGAAGCCACATTAATCCAGAAAGGTAGGAGCAGTGAAGATGCATGGAGAGGCACAGAGTAGATATGGATAGGGATGGAGACATGGAACGGGTGGTCTCACACACATGTGGTAGATAAAAATCAGGAGAAATGCCTTAAGAGCAAGGGATCCCAGCCCCACACCAGACCACACAACCCAGATTCCAGCACCACGAAGATAAATCCCCATAACTTCTGGCTGTAAAAACCAGTGGGGGTTGGGGCAGTGGAAGAATCTGAGAGATTCTCAGAAGTCTCCTCTTGAAGGGCCTACAACAGACTTAGGACTTACACTGACTCACTCTCTCTAGGCTTTGGCACCAGAGAAACAGATGGAAGGGCACTAGTGGCACATAGGGAGAAACTGAAGTGTCTGGCATCAGGGCAAGTGCTGGGGGACAACTTCCTCCCAAACAAATTCCAAGGCCAGGCAGCATCATTTTCCCTTCTCTGAGCCCTCCCCAACACAGATTCACAGAGTGATGACACAGGTTGCCCAGCCCTGGCAGTTACCTAAGGCTCCACTCCATCCAATTTACCAGTGTGCTTTTCTATAATAGGCCACCCTTCTAAGACAGGGAGTCAAAGCAGCTCTACCTAATACTCAGAGATGAACACAGGGAAGCTGCCAAAATGGGGAGACAAAGAAATATGACCCAAATGAAAGAACAGAAAAAAAACTCCAAAAAAAAGAACTAAATGAAATGAAGATAAGCAGCCTGTCAGACTGAGAGTTCAAAACACTAGTTACTACGATGCTCAAGAAACTCACTGGGTACTTCAGTATAAAAAGACACAGGCAGAAATAAAGTTTACACTATAAACAGTATAAAAAGACACAGGCAGAAATAAAGTTTACACTATAAACAGTATAAAAAGACACAGGTGGAAATAAAGTTTACATTAAGTGAAATAAAGAAAAATTTATGAGAAATCACTAGCGGAGGAGATGAAGCTGAGAATCAAATAAATCATTTGGAACATAATGAAGAAAAAAACATTCAATCAGAAAAGCAAGAAGAAAAAGAGGATAAAAAAAAGAGGATAGTGTAAGCAGCCTTTGGGACATCATCAAATGTACCAGCATCCAAATCGTAGAGGTTCAGGGAAGAGAAGAGCAAAAACAAGAAATTGAAAACTTAAAAAATAATGAAAGAAAACTCCCCTAATTTGGTAAAAGAAATACACATACAAGTCTAGGAGGCACAGAGAGACCCAAACAAGATGGATCCAAAGAGGACCACACCAAGACACACCATAATTAAAATGCTAAAGGTTGAAGATAAAGAGAGAATATTAAAAGCAACAAGAGAAAAGTAGATTGTTACCTACAAACGTGTTTGCATAAGACGGACAACTGATTTCTCAAAAGGAACTTTGCAGGCAAGAAGGAATTGGCAAGAAGTATTCAAAGTGATGAAAAGCAAGGACCTAGATTACTCTATCCAGCAAAGCTATCATTTAGAATGGAAGGACAGATAAAGTGCTTCCCAGACAAGGTAAAACTAAAGGAGTTCATTATCACTGATTCATTATTATATGAAATGTTAAAGGAACTTATTTGAGAAAAAGAAGATCAAAAGTATGAAATTAAAATGGAAGTAAATTCAGAACCCTCAATAATTGAACCTAAAAAACCAATTAAGCAAACAAGCAGAACAGGAACAGAATTATAGATATAGAGATCATTTGGAGGGTTATCGGTTGGGAGGGGGAAGGGGAACAATGGGGAAAAGATGCAGGGATTAAGAAGTAGAAATTGGTAGGTACAAAATAAACAGAGGGATATTGAGAACAGTATAGGAAATGGAATAGCCAAAGAATATATGTGCATGACCCATGGACATGAACCAAGGGGAGATTTTTGGAAGGAATTAGAGGTACCAGGTGGTGGGGGACAAAGGGGGTGGAAATTGGGACAACTGAAATAGCATAATCAATAAAACATTTAAAAAATAAAAAATAATAACAAATTAAATTTCTTTGATGCTAATAAAAATGTCAAAATCACAACTTGAGAGCATTGTAATGACCAAAATGCCTTTGGCCAAGTAAACCCAAGGACATTACATAGACACCTACCAAAATGGGGTCTGGCCTTGGCTGGGTGGCTCAGTTGGTTGGGGCATCATCCCGTACACCAAAAACTTGCAGATTCAGCTCCCGGTCAGGGTGCCCAATCAGGGTGTGTACAGGAGGCAACAGATCAATGTTTCTCTCTCACATCAATGTTTCTTTCTCTTTCTCCCTCCCTCCCTTTTTCTCTCTCTAAAATCAGTAAGCATGACCTTATGTGAGGATGAAATCTAAAGAATAAATAAATAAAAGATTAAATAAATAAATAAAACAAGGTCTGATCTGCTAACATGGGAATTTCTACTGGGTTGTGTGCCCTCTTAGGTTCCTAGTACAACAGGTCAAGGCTCAGGAAGGTACACAAATGTACACACACAACTCATAGGACGTAAGTCTGATAACCAAGAATGAAATCAGAAAACAAAAGATTCATTCTCGCACCATACTCTGAGATCTTTGGTGTTTAGGGCAGAGTTGAGTAAGCAAGTGGCCTGCCTGCTAGCAAGCCCTGGGGAATTGTAGCCAGTGAGAGGCAGAGAAGCAAACACTGCCAGACTTCCCCATCCATGGAATGCCTTACTGGAAGAGATGGAGCTCTGAGAAGTTCATTTCCTTTTTTCTCTCCCACTAAGACCCCATATGGTTTTATAATAGCATTTTAAGCTAGCTGTTAAAGTGGGTAATGTAGTTTGGGAAAAAACAAATAGGCCCAATTATAAGAATCAATATAATGTGTGAATGGGGAAAAAAGCCTCTATTAAATATGAAACAGGGCTTCAATTCCAACCAGAACTAGGCCAACAAGGAAAGCAAAATCATCACGTGAGATGGACGTGAGTGCAAGAGAGGAGTGTTTCTCTGAACTGAGTTTCTTCATTCCTCCCGGGTGGTGAAAATGCTGAATTATGCCGAATCTCCACTGGACAAATTAGATAACCTGGGTAATCCCAGGCCCAGTCAGCACCTGCACAGAGTACACAACAGGCCCTTAGTAAATACTTGTTGAATTAATTCATGAACAAATGAATGAATAAATTAGTTGACAGAGAGCCCTGCCCTCCCTTATCTATTTCATTTAAATCAGTACTTTCAAAGTCCCCTGACCAGAAGCATCCACTTCACCTGGGAACTTGTCCAAAATAAAAGGCTTCTTCCCCAAAACTAACAGACCTACAGTATCAGTTCTGCAGGCAGGAGGCCCAGAAATCAGTTTTACCAAATGCTGAAGGCAGTTCTAATGTGTGAACTACCTGTGTGAGAACCTCTCCTCAGGTTTCAACGAGAAAACCTACCTCTTAAGAACTATGCATTCTTGCTACTACAGGGATAAAAAGGTGACTGTGACTTCTCCCCTGTCCTTGGAGAGTCTTTTTCTTCAAGCCAGTGGCACTTTACAGTTCAATTAGAAAACTTTATTACTCTTCCCTCCTACTGTCCCTTTAAAGAGGGTTCAAATCCAACTGTGGACTAGGGCATTCCTGGCCCCACAAGAAATCTGCATGTTTCATGATTTCTCCTGTCACACTCAGAGAACAAAAAGATTGTGGCCCATTTTAGTTATAGGAATAGTCTTATTTCAGTAATATCTAGTTCAATGTCAAAACCACACACATGGTTTTCTCTTTTCAGCTCTTGCTGAAGAGGTGAAGCAAGCAAGAAAGACAGTAGGAAGGCATAGTCACATTCTCCTTTACTTGCCAGCTAAGTTGTTCTATAATTTCTCCCCCAGTCACCAAACTGTTTCTGTCCAAAGTAGAGGCACGGGGCGAGAAGAGAGGTAAGGAGCAAGAGTGGTCTTACTTGACTCTGATGGAAGCTATCAGGCACCCCCATGGGAACCTTCCAAGTTCAACCTTCCATGTGTGGGCACTGCCTGACAACTTGGGACTTTTCACCTAGTCTCTGTTATCCATTAGTGCCCTTCCTACAGAGTCATCCTCACTGTTGCAGGCAATTCTCTTGGGTAGAATCGCACAACTGCCCCTAGGCTCGCATCAGGAGTCAATACTGAGTCCCCAGACAAAGCTTTCACCTTTGCACCATTATCTTTGAGAGAAATGTTCATGTTCAAACCAGCTCTCTTTCTTCATTCCTTAGGTAGGCAGGTGGAGTCCAGCACAGCCTTCCTCCTTTCAAAGTAGGAAAAGTCAGCAATCTCTGGGTCCTTCATACTCCAGAAGACAAAGGTTGGCTCTTTGCTCCTCTCTTTTTTTTTTTCAGTATAGAAGTCTTTTTTTCCCCACACTTATTATGCCATGAATTCATAGGGAATGGTTTCCAACAACTCAGGCTCCTTTCCATTAGTCTCACAAAGTGTGCTTATCTGGGTGGAGCAGGCTGACACTTCATTCAGTTGAACTCAGGTACCTTTCACTTTGGCTTCCTTCCTTTTCTTTTTTTTTTCTTTTTTTTTAAGATTTTTTATTTATTTACTTATTTATCTTTAGAGGGGAAGGAGAGAGGGAGAGAAACATCAATGTATGGTTGCCTTTCGTGCGTTCCCTGCTGGGAGTTGGCCTGCAGGGAACTGGCCTGCAACCCAGGCATGTGCCCTGACTGGGAATCGAACCGCGATCCTCTGGTTCGCAGGCCTGTGCTCAATCCACTGAACTACGCCAGCCAGGGCCGGCTTCCTTCCTTTTCTGATCATTTTCCTTCACATGTTTCAGAAGCTGTCTCAAATCTTAGGAGGCTTAATATGATCAATTTGCATATTAATTTTCTTGAGAAGAATCCCACCCTTAACTTATTTGTTTACAACAATGTCTACCACATGCTGGGTGAAACTGTAGACTCTTCCAGTTTTGCCATGGTAACATTTGTAGGGTTTTCCTTTTCGAACAGTGCCCAGTCCCTTGATACCTACAGTATCACCTTTCTTGTAGATTAGTGTGTATGTAGCCAAAGAAACAACTCCGTGTTTTCTAAAATGTCTAGAGAACATATAACGGGTACCTCTCCTCTCTTCCTTTGTGTGAGTCACTTTGGCGAATTACTGGAAGATGGTGGTTCTGGCCAAAAGGCTCTTTGCCCCTCCCCTAGTCCCTCTCATGCAACTCGAGGGATGGGAATTGGCACAACCTACCAACAATTCTTCCAAAAGGAACTACTTGCTATTATAATTTCTAACCTTTTCCCTAAATTCTTAATTTTCACTTGGTGTTTCCAGTTAATAAAGTTCACCCTGATGTTATAATATATGTAATGGCCTTGTTGAAAACCAATAAGATCCATAAGAAACAAAGAGATAAGTTTAGAGTTTAGAATTTTGACAGAAAGATCACTTTCACTTGGGGGGGATCAGGTGGCCGTTAATAACTACTCGCAACAATAGAAGATTTCTAAAAATTTTAATTGCTGTTCAAGTACAGTTTTGTGTTCTTTACTCCCATCCTGGTCCACCCCCCCCCAAGTCCTCTCCACCCCCTTTAGTTTTTGTCCATGTGTCCTTTATACTTATTCCTGTAAACCCTTCCCCTTTTCCCCTAAAATTTCTTCCCCTCTCCCCTCTGGTCACTGTCAGCCTATTCTCTATTTCAGTGTCTTTGATTATATTTTATTTGCTTGTTTTGTTGTTTAGGTTCCTGTTAAAGGTGAGATCATATGATATTTGTCTTTCACCACCTGGCTTATTTTGCTTAGCATAATGCTTTCCAATTCCATCCATGCTATTACAAAAGGTAGGAGCTCCTTCTTTCTTTCTGCTGCATAGAATTCCACCATGTATATTCAAAACTCACTTACCAAACCTTTAACAAATAAACCTTCAAAATAGCTCACTCAGACTGGCCACTGCTGTTACACAACTTCCAAGCTCCACCACTTGCCTCTCCCAACTTCACTGATAACCCTGTTTCCACCTTTTCACTTGTCTTTAATGCTTTCGAAAACTAAGAATTTACCCAAGGCCTTATTTTAGGCCCTCTTAAAATAGACACCAACTGCCTAAATCATCCATTTGGGGAATCTGAACTGATTGTTAAGCTGAAGTCTCTTTTGACTATATTTTAAAGTTATTAATGCTATTACAGTTGTCCCAGTTTTTCCCCCTTTGTTCCCCTCCCTGAGTCCCCCTTCCCAAAATCAATCCCCACACTGTTGTTCATGTCAATGGGTCATGCATGTATGTTCTTTGACTAGTCCCTTCACTTTCTTCCAACCAGTCTTAAACTCACCCCTCCCCTCTTACAGCTTTGGTGTGTGTGGTTTTTTTTTCTGTGCCTTTGATTCTATTTTGGTCATTAGTTTATCTTGTTCATTAGATCCCAGTTATAAGTGAGTTTGTATGGCATTTGTCTTTCATTGTCTGGCTTATTTTACTTAGCGTATATTCTATAGGTCCATCCATGCCATTGCAAAAGGTAAGAATTTCTTCTGTTTCACTGCTGCGTTGTATTCTGTTGTACTACAGCTTTTTTATACACTCATCTACTGGTGGACACATGGGCTGTTTCTGAATCTTGGCTACTGTTCATAATGCTGTTATGAACATAGGGGTGCATATATTCTTTTGAATTGGTGTTTTAGGATTCTTTGATTATATGCTCATAAGTGGAAGGAATAGATCACTGGGTCTATTTTTAATTTTTTGAGGAAATTCTATATTGTTTTCTAGGGTGGTTGTACTAGGGTTCCCTTTTCTCCACATGCTCACCAGCACTTGTTGTTTGTTGATTTGTTAATGATGGCCATTCTAGCAAGTGTGAGGTAGTATTTCACTTTGGTTTTTACATCTCTCTTACTGCTAGTGATGTTGAACATATTTTCATATGTCTATTGGCCATCTGTATATCCTCCTTGGAGAAGTGTCTATTCAGGGCCTTTGCCCATTTTTTAATTGGATTGTTTGTCTTCCTGGTGTTGAGTCATATGAGTTCTTTATATATATTTGACTATGTTTTCATAGTAACATAGTCTGAGTTTTTACCACAGAGAACGCAGGAATTTGTCAGCAATGGACTCATACTGTGGTTCTTACCTAGGAGTTAACCAAGCTGAGCCTGAAGGTACTCTGCCACTCTAGCCTTCCTGACCTGGCCAAACCTCAGACATAGCCAGATCCTACTCCTATGGAACATAAAATCTCTGAAAATTCAAATCTGTTCCCAAGACCTCTCCTCCTTCCTGAGCCTTTCCAGAGAGCACAGCTAATTGCCTCATATTAAGTTCAAGTGAAGTTTCTGACACAACCAGATTCAGGAGAACTAGTTTCTTCTTGACCTGGTTCTATGGACCCTGGAGTTCATCTGCACATCAGCATGTGAGGTGTCTTCCATACAAACCCATCACTAATGTTCCATGGTTTGGGTTTATTGTCAAGTAGACATTAGTAGAAACTAATGCAGAACTTCTATACTTAACCAGAGGTTTCAAATATTGATAAAGTTTGCTGCTTACTGCCCAGGCCCTAGCCCTAAAACATTAAGTATTCACAAAAATACATAAATCAAATTGATAAAGAGCACTCTAGAGTTGAGCTCTCCATAAGGGGCCAGTAACAGAGCAGGTGAATAATTTTATGCACAAATAATATTGCCTGCAATTATACATGTGAACCTCAGAGATATTATGGTTTTGTTCCTGACCACCGCAATAAAGTGAGTATCATGATAAAGCGAGTCACACAGACTTTTTGGATATAATATTTGGATGTAATTTCTTGTACATGAAAGTTATGTTTACACTATACCATAATTTATTAAGTATGTAATAGCATTATGTAAAAATGACACACTTTAGGTAAAAACATTTTATTGCTAAAAAATACTAACCATCACATGAGCTTTCAGCAAGTCATACTCTTTGCTGATGGAGCATCTTCCCTGAAATTTGTTTTTTAAAAATGCAATCACTATGAAACACAATAAACAAAGCACAATAAAGCAAGTTTTCCTTGTCCCTGGTCAGTTATATCAGTTGGTTGGAACATCATCCCATACACCAAAAGGTTATGGGTTCAGTTCCTGGTCAGGGTACAGGCCTAGATTGCAGACCTGATCCCTAGTCAGAATGTATACAGAAGGCACTATATTCATGTTTCTCTCTCACATCAATGATTCATTCTCTTTCCCTCTCTCTCTATCCTTCTCTCCCCCTTTCACCCTGATCCTCACTCTCTAAAATCAATAAAAACGTATCCTTGGGTGAGTATGAAATAAATAATAATAAAATAAAATAACCAGGTATGCTTGTGTAGTTTATGTTCCCTATAATGCTTATAAATGGGTTGGCCACATGTCCTATCTTCCTCCTTCACCACTCATTCATTACTTCCTTATAACCGTTTTGAATGCCTGGGATGGTCAACACTGACCTCTTAATTCCAAAAATTTTAATACTTTCCTGGGATTTATGACCCTGAACCACACTTGCTCACCTCACTCCATGTGAAGAAGCTTTCTCCTCTCTTCTCGAGCTTGTCTGATGCCCCTTCTTTCATTCCTACTGCCACCTAAAGACCATTTTCTCCAAATTCAGTTCTCGACCATCTTCTCTTCCCATCATATCCTACCAGGGGTGTCCAACCCATTGGTGTCTCTGAGCCACACTGGAAAAAGTGTTGTCTTGGGCCTCACATTAAATACACAAACACTAATGAAAACTGATAACCAAAAAAAGGTTTTAAGTAAGTTTACAATTTTTTTGTTGACCCAAATTTATAGCCATCCTGGGCCACAGATGGCCCATGGACCACAGGTTGGACACTCCTGCAGGGGAACAACCCTTTCCAGAGCCGTATCACCAACCCCGTCTTCTCCCCTGAGGTTGAGTCCAAACTTTCTAAAGCCCTGGTAGGTACTTTTGTTTGAATGTTCTTTTGGCTGCCTGGCATATGCCCCCTTTCCTACACTGGGAAACTTCCAAGACCTGATGAACTACAGTGGGACAGAGAGGCTGCATCCCACTCTAAAGCTGAGAAAGCCCCCCACTCTTTCAGCTGCTCTTGCAGCTTAGGTGTGTCCATATGGTCTATCTTAATTGAATGCACTTGCCTCTTGAATCAGGAGTTCATTGTGTAGGGAGGCAGGGGCTGAGAAGCCTGGGAGTACTGGTGCCTTAGGCAGTGTTCAAGAGGCTGAGGGAAGCAAAACCCAGTGTCAGCCGCTCTCAGTGGTCAGGGTTCAGAGGCAGTGCCAGGGCTGACCTCTTAGTTAGGGACATTATTCAGGGTGAGAACCTCTCAGCCTGGTCCTATAGATCTCCTGAAGCCTGCAGACTATCCAAGTCCCCTCTACAAAGTTCTTTTGCCACTTAGAGTTAGTTTGATTTCTTTCAAGTAAGAATTCTAACTGATACAGTTTCTTATCCATCATCTTGAATTCAACTTGTCTAAAATGGAATTCTATTTTTCTCCTAAAACCTGTTATTTATTGTAACTTTCCTTTTCTCTCCAATGACATCTCCCAGTCACCTGGACTGTAATTTCAAAGTTATTTTTAACTTTCCCCACTCTCTTTTCCAAACTTCCATTCAATTATCAAGTGATGTTGATTGGTCTGTGAAAGTGAGTTTCTCATACATTTTTTCTTGTTTTTTATATGGTCACACCCTTTGCTTCTAATTTTTTTAAAGATTTTATTTATTTGTCTTTAGAGAGGAAGGAAAGGAGAGAAGGAGAGAAATATCAATGTATGGTTGCTTCTTGTGAGTCCCCTCCTGGGAACTGGCCTGCAACCCAGGCATGTGGCCTGACTGGGAATCGAACCATGATCGTGTGGTTCACAGGCCCGTGCTCAATCCACTGAGCTACATCAGCCAGGCCCCTTTGCTTCTAATTTAATCTAACTTTATCTGGTATTATACTAATTCAGCAAACAGTAGTCAAACTGGTCTCTCTACTTTCAAGTTTTTCACCTTTTATTTTCAGCTCCTGTCACTGAAAATGCCCATAATACTGTTTTGGTTGGATTAGCTCTGCTCATAAACTTATGTAGGGCTCCCTAATTGCAGAGTAACTTCCAACTAGTTTAGTGTAACCCAGAGGCTAACTGACCCCCAACACTTGAGTTTTTTCCTTTCAAACATGCTGTCTCTATTGTTGTACCATATAAGAGTATATTAAGAACTTAATCTTTGGATATATACCCAAAAGAGGAATTGCTAGATCACCTGGTGGCTCTATTCTTAATTTTGGGGGGAATCTCCATAGTGTTTTCCATAGTGGTTACATCAATTTACCATTCCACCAACAGTGAACAAGGGTTTCCTTTTCTGCACACCAACTCCAACACGTATTTCTTGTCTTCTGCTAATAGCCATTCTAACAGGTATGATGTGATATCTCATTGTGGTTTTGATTTGCTTTTCCCTAACAAGTAGTGATGTTGAATATCTTTTCATGGATATTTATATAATGCACACATACATGAGTCTATTCATGAATGCACACAAGGTCTGTTTGGAAAAAATCCAACTGTTGTTAATATAATAACAGTTTGTTCAACATCGATGTAATCTGGCAGCCAAAGAACATGGACTGTAGTGTGCATGCCTCAAAATGACTTCACTGTACTAGTCAGTGGGGGTGGTAGACACCATTGAGTGAGCATGTGTACTGTATGGCCATCGTATTCAAAATGAGCAAGGAGAGCAACCAATCTGCATCAAATTCTGTGCTAAGCTTGACCATTCCTTCGCAGAAACTCTTTGGTTGATTCAGATGGCTGCAACTAAGGGCAACAGGTGATTGGCAGCTTCCTCATGACAATACAACCACACATGTATCATGGTCTCAAGAGGTTTTTGGTGGAACATTGAATAACCCAGGTGACTCAGCCCCACTACAACCCAGATTTAGTGCCCCGTGACTTCTGGTTTTTCCCCAAACTAAAATGACCTTTGAAAGGAAAGAGATTTTGGAACACCAATGCGATTTAGGAAAATAAAAGAAGGCAGCTGATGGCAAATGGGAGAACTCTGTGAGGTCCAAGGTGCCTACTCTGAAGAGGACTGAGACATCGTTGTCCTATATAACATTTCTTGTATCTTGTATCTTGTATCTTCTTCAATAAATGTCTCCATTTTTCATATGACATGGCTGGATACCTTTTGAACAACTCTCATATGGTGTTAGATGGGAGCTAGACTATTGGTGGTGAGCACCCAATAGAGTATGTAGATACAAAATTATAATGCTATGCACTTGAAATATATATAACATTATTAATCAATGGTACCTCAAAAAAAGAGCTAGCTAGCCCTTCTTTGGGTGTCCCCAAATAAACCAAACGTTCCAAAGCATTGGTGGCTCCATAGGACACATAGGAGTTCACATTGCACACCCTGAACAAACACATTAGAAATCTGTAGTGGATGTCTCTGCTTCCTCAGTCTTTTCTTGAGTGTGGACACACATACATGCAATTACTTAACTCTTGGTTCTTTGTTTCCCTCTCTGTGTCTGTTTGCTCATCCACAAAATGAAAATAATAACATAACCCACCTCGCTAGGATCATTGTGAAAATTAAAAGGGTGGATAGATGTAAAGCCCTTAGACCTGTGCCTCACACTGCACATGTTTATTATTATTGCCCATGAACTTCCCAGTTATGTGTGCCAAACTTCCTATCTTTAATGAAGCAAATCGGAGTTGATTTCCTGTCCTCTTGCCATAAAAGATCTGATCATAAAGATCATAAAAATTATAAAAGACATAATCATATGAAATATGTTTTATTTTTCTCATTTTTATAGGGAGTTAGTGATCTCCCTATAAAAATAGTCTTTCACCATCTAATATATTCACATTTGGCCTTCAGTGCCATTTTAACCATGGGAAATTGGGAGATGTCTATTTTAGGGTTATCATAAATATTTTGCACTTTAGATTTTCTGAAACTCTCCCCCAAATAGCACAATTTCCCAAACATCTGCTTCATGTGCCTTTTCTTAAATAATTTTTAACTATGAAATATTTTAAGAACATAGAAAAATGCTAAAAATAACAGACATCTTGGGTTTATTCCTAAAATACATACAGTCTGCTTTTCATGATTGGTCTTTAACCCATCAGGAATTTGGTGAAGATTTTTGTGCACTAAGGGATAAAGATATAATTGCACTTTTTCCACAAAGATAATCCAGTATAGCTTTATCTATTGCAACAGCATGGATGAAACTGGAGAATGTTATGCTAAGTGAAATAATCCAGTTAAAGACATATACCATATGATCTCACCTATAAAAGGACTCTAATGAGCAAAATAAACTAACAAACAAAATAGAACCAAAGGCATGGAAACATGGAACAGACTGAAAGTGACCAGAGGAGAGGGGGGAGGGTTAATGGTGGAAAGACGGGGAAGGGACTAGACAGAGAACTTGCATGAATGACCCACAGACATAGACAACAGGGTGGGGATTGACTGTGGAAGTAGGGGGTGGGATGGGTGGAAGAGGGCAAAAGAAAAAAAATGGGGCAACTGTAATAGAACAACAATAAAAATGATTTAATAAAACAATAATTCATATTTTCCACAATAATTTTCACTGCCATTCCTGTCATTTAAGTTAGCAGATATTTGTATGCTAGTTTCTAGGTTCTGTATTCTGGTGTATTACTTGTTTATGCTATGCCAATCTCTTTCATTATTGTCCATTTTAATTATTTTATTCAATATATAAAGTATTTTTATCTATATACCTCTTTTCTTTTCCTTTTTCAGCTTCTGCTGCTTCTGCTTTCGCTTTTACTGCTCATGGCACTGCTTTCCAAAAATCTTTTACTGTAATTGTCCTTTTACTGTTTCATGAATTCTAGGATAAGTATATGAACTCTGTGAAAAACCTTGTGAGAATATTATTATTGATGAGTGAAATTTTCATTGGAATTTCATTGAGTTTATGAATGGTTTGGGAAGAATCAAAACAATGGCAATATTGCCTTCTCATCCAAGAATGTGATATTATTCAACATTTATTTACATCATCCTTTATATCATACAGCAAAAGTTTTAATTTTATCAATGAAGGTGTTATATTTTTATAGCCATATTCCTAATAACTTTACGGTTTGGGGTAATATTATAAATGTTATCTTTTTAAAAATTGCATTGTCAATCATTTAGTACTTCTGTTTAGGAATGTCATTGATTTCCATATATTACTCTCTATATAACAACTTTGGCAAATATTCCTAATAGTTCCCACAGTTTACCTGTAGAGTTTTTTACATTTTTCCATGTAGACATTCTTGTCATCTGCAAAATAAATAACAGCCTGTTTCTTCCTTTCCAACCCTTATATGTCATATTGCATTGTCTGGCGTATTGCTCTGGTGAGGGCCTTCAGCCAGTATTCAGTAGACACAGTGGCAGCATAAATTCAAATTTTGCCATGGAACTAACTCTAATGTATCCTCCAAAGGGAATTACCTTATATTCCTAGTCTATTAATAATTTTGTCTATTACTAGTTCAATAAAATGTTTTGTCTTTGATGGCTGTTGAATTTTAATGAATGTTTTTTCTACATCTTTTGCGATAATTATATAATTTTTCTTCTATCTGTTCATGTGGTTTATTATCATTTATTATGATAGGTCATTAATGTTAGATTATTTGTCCATTCCTTGATTGGAGTGTTAGTATTTTATTTAGAATATTTTCTTCCATACTGATGAGTGAGAATTGCATATAATTTCTCTGTTCATAACACCTTTTCCCAATTTTTTGCAATAAGATCATATGAGCCTGCATTCTTTTTTATTCTCTAGAAAACATTATTAAGAATTATTAGTTCCTTAATACTTGATAGAAATAACTAGTGCAACACTTTGAACTGGTGTTTTTAGATGAACATACATCTTACTATCCATTCAACTTTTTAAATGTTATTTATAATATATATTCTTTTAAATTTTTTATTGTTGACATTATTAAAGATCTCCCCTATTTCTACCTTCTCTCCCCTTCCACTCAGCCCACAAACATACCCCCACCATTCATCACATTGTTGTCTGTGTCCGAGGACTTTGCATATATGTGTATGTTCTTTGGCTATTCTCTTCCACTCTCCTTTGAGATCTGTCAGTCTGTTCCATGAATCCATGCTTCTGGTTTTATTTTGTTCTTCAGCTTATTTTTTTCATTAGATTCCACATATGAGTGAGATCGTATGGTACTTGTCTTTCTCTGACTGGCTTATTTCACTTAGCATAATGTTCTCCAGGTGCACCCATAATTGTCACAAAGGCTAAAAGTTCCTTCTTTTTTACAACCATGTAGTGTTCCATTGTATAAATGTACCACAGCATATTTTTATCCTCTCATCTACTGATGGACACTTGAATTGTTTCCAGACCTGGGCTATTGTAAATAATGCTGCTATGAACACAGGTGTGCATATATTCTTTCTGATTAGTGTATTGGGATTCTTAGGATATATTCCCAGAAAAGGATTATTGAGTCATAAGACAGTTCCATTTTTAACTTTATGAGAAAACTACATACTGTTTTCCACTGTGGCTGCACCAATCTGCATACTCACCAACAGTTCACTATGGTCCCCTTTTCACCACATCCTCACCAGCATTTGTTGTTTGTTGATTTATTGATGACAGGCATTCTGGCAGGTGTGAGGTAATACCTCACTGTAAAAAGTCATCTATATGTCTTCTTTAGAGAAGTACCTATTCAGGTCTTTCGCCCATTATTTAATTGGATTGCCATCCTGATGTTAAAAGTCACAGGACTTACACTTTGTGTGTCTCCTTAAGTAGGTGTTGGAGAACTATACTTTTGGATACTGTCCATTTTCACTCAGTTTTCAATTTATTGGCATAGATCATCTAATGATTTTCCTAAGTCTGTATCATCACTATAGTTAAAGCTCTTTTTTATTTCTAACATCATTTTTGTGTCTTCACAAATCTTAAAACTTTGCATATTTTACTGAGTGTTTCTTTTTCCTTCAAAAAATAATACTTGGCCTGGCTGGTATAGCTCAGTGGATTGAGTGCAGGCCTGCAAACCAAATAACCAGTCAGGGCATATGCCTGGGTTGCAGGCCAGTTCCCAGCAGGGGACACACCAGAGGCAACCATACATTGATATTTCTCTCCCTCTCTCTTTCTCTTCCCCTCTAAAGATAAATAGATAAAATCTTAATAATAATAATAATAATAATAATAATAATAATAATAATTGTCACAGTTGGTTTTCTCTGTGGTTAGTTTTCTATTTTTTTAATTTCCACTCTTATCTTTATTATTTTACTTTTTGGATTTATTCTGTTTCTATTTTTCTAACTCCTTGAGTTGTATACCTACCTTGTAAATTTTTCTGTTCTTTCTTTTTGAAATTATGTACACTTAAGGATATGATTTTTTCTTTAAATACTACTTAATCTATAACTTTAAAGTTATGATAGGTAAAGATTATGTTGTCATGCACCTCTAAAAAATTTTAAACTTCCTTTCTGACTTCTATTTAAACAAATTATTTAGAAGTGTGGTTGTTAGCCCTGGCTGGTGTAGCTCAGTGGATTGAGCGCGGGCCTGCGAACCACACGATCATGGTTTGATTCCCAGTCAGGGCACATGCCTGGGTTGCAGGCCAGTTCCCAGCAGGGGACTCATGAGAGGCAACCATACATTGATATTTCTCTGCCTCTCTCCTGCCCTTCCCCTCTAAAGATAAATAAATAAAATCTTTAGAAAAAAGAAGCGTGAATTTTAGTTTCTAAATGCATAGAGTAGCATCTTTCTTTTGCCAGTTTCTAATTTTATTGCATTTAAGATGACAGAATATTATTATTATTATTATTATTATATATCATTATGACATCAATTTCTTAACATTTTAGACTTGTTTTATAGCTTATTAGATATTCAGTTCATTGTAAATGTTTCAAATGTGCTTTGAAATAATGTGAGTTCTCTAAATGTTGAATAAAAGTTTCTATGTATGCAATTCAGATCTTTCATATATTTATTCATTGTTTGTATACTTCATCTGCCAATTTTTATGTTTTTAAGGATTTTATTTATTCATTTATTCTTAGAGACAGGGAAAGGAAGGGAGAAAGAGAGAGAAACATCAATGTGTGGTTGTCTCTCAATCACCCGCTACTGGCCACCTGGCCTGCAACCCAGGCACATGCCCTGACTGAAAATCAAATCCATGACCTTTTGGTTCACAGGCTGGTACTCAATTCACTGAGCCACACCAGCCAGGTCTTCATCTGCCAGTTTTTAAGAGGACATTAGAATGTGATTATATTTGAAATTATTTATATCTTCCCACAACTATATAAATGCTTGCTTTATATATTTTGGTGGTATTTGTTAGTTGCATACAAGTTCAGTATTATTCTTCCTGGTGAATTATTACTTTTGTCCTTAAATAACAGCTGTTTTATTGCAAATAATGTTTTTTACATGAAAATATATTATGCCTAATATATTCTATTTAATTGTTGTTAAAGTACAGTTTTCTGTCTTTTACTCCATCCCAGTCCACCCCGCTAGTGCACCCCACCTTCCCCCCATTTCCACCCCCCTTAGTTGTTGTCCATGTGTCCTTTATACTAGTTCCTGTAAATCTTTACCCTTTTTCCCCTGAAATTCCTGCCCCTCTTTCCTCTGGTCACTGTCTGCCTGTTCTCTATTTCTATGCCTAATAATATTGCTTAACCAGCTTTGTTTTGGTTAGCATTTTTTGTGAGCTATTTTTCCTCCCTTTATTCTTCAACACCTTTTCATCATCAAGATTTATGTGTGTGTATTTTACATACAATAGATAGCTGAATTTGTTGGTATTTTTTAATCTAAACTAAGAATATCTTGATTTAATAAATATGTTTTATCTTTTAGTTCCAAATTTTTATAATTATTCCTTAGTTTTAATTTATTTCTATTATCTGATTCTGTTTTGTACTTAAACATGTTTTTTGCTTATTTTTCTTTTATGTTCTGCCTTTTTATTATAAATCACATTTTTAATTCCCTATTTTCTCCCTCTACCAAATTGGAAGTTATGTATTCTGTTTTTAATATGTTAGTTATTTCATTTTAAATGTGTAATTGTTCAAAAAAAGGAATACTGGAATTAATCTTTCTGCCTTTTGTTCAAACAATGCAAACATTTTAGAGCATCCTAACTCTGATTATGATCAGGCCATTATGTTGTCTATAATATGGTTTATAGTTTTAGTTTTACCTTATTTCTTAGTCATGCTATTGTTGTTTTTGTTATTATTGTCATTGTGGTGGAAATGGTTTATAACACCAGGTTTTTCCATTTTTTTTGTGCGTCATCACTCTTATATACCACACCTAACTTTTGGATTCAACTTATTTTTATGAATTTGTTTATTTGTAAGGATTTATGGGTTATAAATCTCTCAGTTTCAGTCTTAAAGATATATTTATTTTATTCACACCTTTTTTTGTTTTTTTCTTAGGCTACAGAGTTTTGAGTTAAATCTTATTTTCTCTTGGTTCTTTGAACTTATTATTTTTTTGAGTTTAGGCTTCTATTGTTTTCCTTGAAAAGTTTGTTAGCATTCTGCTATTGTTCTTTTTTCTTTGTTACTGTTGTTCAAGTACAATTGTCTCCATTTCTCCTCCACCACTCACCCCCACCCCCACCCCAGCTATTCTCACCTCCCACTCTCAATCCTACCCTCTTTTGGCTTTGTCCATGTGTCCTTTATACATATTCTTGATAACTCTTTCCTCTTTTCCACCCATTTTCCCCTCCCACCTCCCCTCTAGTAAGCGTTAGTAGCCATCAGAGAGATATGAGTTAAAACCACAATGAGATACCACTTCACATCAGTCAGAATGGCCATAATAAACAAATCAACAAAAAAATAAGTGCTGGCAAAGTTGTGGAGAAAAGAGAACCCTAATACACTGTTGATGAGAATGCAGAATGGTACAGCCACTGTGGAAAACAGTATGGAATTTCTTCAGAAAACTAAAAATAGATCTGCCTTTGATCCAGCAATTCCACTGCTGGATATATACCCTAAAAATCCTGAAACACCAATTCAAAAGAACCTATGCACCCCAATTTTCATAGCAGCGCAATTTACAATAGCCAAGTGCTGGAAGCAACCTAAGAGCCCGTCAGTAAATGAGTAGATCAAAAAACTATGGTACATTTACACCATGGAACTCTATGCAGCAGAAAGAAAGGAACTCCTATCCTTTGGGAGAGCATAGATGGGTCTGGAGAGCATTATGCTAAGTGAAATAAGCCAGGTGGTATCATTCTTTCATAAGTAACTTTCTCTCCCAGGTGGCTTTAAGATGTTCTCTTTGATTTTTGTATCATGCAGTCTTGCTACTGTGTTTTTATATATAAAATATGTGGAATAATTTTTATTAAGCTTGCATGAGACTCCAAATTTCTTCAATCTGAGGCCTATTGCTCTTCAATTCTGGGAAAAAAAATTCTACCATTATTATATGTCCCATTCTATTTAGTCTTTTCCTCTAAAATTTCTATTAGATACAGCATATCTTCTAATTTTATTCTCCATGTCTATGAACTTTGGTTTTATGTCTTCTATTTTTTATTTTCTGTTTCATTATGAGTAATTTTTAAATACTCTGCATTTTATTTTCACTTCATAATTGTCATAATTGTTATTTAACATATACAAAGGGTTTTAGCGTGTTAGCCTAGTGTGATCACAGGTGTAGTGATGTTGGCACCAGGTGGACTGGAACACTGCTGTGACCGGCTCTCACCTTGGGCACTTGCACTTACTCCTACATTGCCGTAGATTCATCCCTTCATCATGGACACCCACCACGTCTGGCTCTTATCGTGGAATACAAGGGGTGACAGCTGTTGTGCCTCTCTTGCCACTCCACCCACGCACCATTAGAACATGGACCTCTCTCAACATGGAAGTCCTGTCATCCACCTCCCAGGCTGGAGCCGTTTCCACATACAGATGCTGCAGCCACCTGCCTGCCTCAGACAAACCCACCAAACCCACTAACCTCTTCTTGGCATTTGAGAGCTGCGTTGGTACTCTTCCCGCCCTCAGTCCCCACAGCTGGGGCAGGGTTCTGCCTGGGTGTCAGAGTGGGAGAAGGGCGGTCAGCTGGCACACTGTGTATTACTGTTTGAACAGAGTCACATATTTCTTATTTGGCCCCAGCACTTCCTGTGTTGCATCTTTGTGTTGAAGCATATTAAAATTAATTTGAAGGGGAAAAAGGCACACTGTATGACTGCTAGAACAGGGTCACACATTTCTTGGACCTTTCAGCATCAATCTGAAATTGATTATATCTTTCAATTCTAGAACTAAAATTAGTACCTCTTTAAATCTGCCTATTTTTCTCAGACTCTGGTTCTTTGCTTAGGACATCAATTGCTTTTTCATGTCTTTCATTATTTTAAACAAACAGTAGTGCTTTTTTATTTGTGTTTTTGATTTCACAGTTTTAGCCAAAACTCATGGTAAACTGTGGTCTGAAATACAAATAGAAAATTCTACAAACAATTCATAAGTTTTAAATTGCACACTATTCTGAGCTGTGTGATGAATTCTCAAAGACGCTCCCTCCCACCTGGGACATATGTCATCCCTTTGTCCNCTTTAAATCTGCCTATTTTTCTCAGACTCTGGTTCTTTGCTTAGGACATCAATTGCTTTTTCATGTCTTTCATTATTTTAAACAAACAGTAGTGCTTTTTTATTTGTGTTTTTGATTTCACAGTTTTAGCCAAAACTCATGGTAAACTGTGGTCTTAAATACAAACAGAAAATTCTACAAACAATTCATAAGTTTTAAATTGCACACTATTCTGAGCTGTGTGATGAATTCTCAAAGACTCTCCCTCCCACCTGGGACGTATGTCATCCCTTTGTCTGGTGTATTCATCTTGTGTACACTACTTAGTGGCCTTCCAGTCATCAGATCAATTGTTGCAGTATTGCATTGCTTGTGTTTGAGTCACCCTATTTTGCATAATACTGGCCCTAAATGCAAGAGTGGTGATGTTGGCAATTCTGAGAAGCAATAAAGTGAAGGTATTTATAGGAAAAGAACGTAGTATATATAGGGTTTAGTACTGTTCATGGTTTTAAACATATGGGCGGGTCTTGGAACATATCCCCTGTGTTATAAGGAGGAACTACTGTATTAATTTGTGTTTTCCCTCAGATAATCTATTATCTTCAGGGTTTGTTTGTGGTTTTTTTTTTGAGAATTCTAAATCCACTGCTGACTCTTGTCCATGGTGAATTATTTTCTAATAAAGTTGTGATTTTTATATGGTCTCAGGTTAATTTGGACTTTTTTTTTCTGTTGAGTGCCTTGTTGATGCAGCTTTACAGAGTGATTTGGGGTTTCGCTCTGACACAACCATAGGGGTATCACCATACCAGAATGAATTATATACTGATATTTCTTGATTTGGCTGATGGTTCTGACCATGTGAGTAATAAAATTTGAGCCCTAAACTTGTGTAATGTTTAAACTTGGGTTTTAGAAATCCAAGATGAGACCTGTTTCTCTATTTGGAACTCATTTGATGCAAACAGGCTTTATTTTCCTATTCTGATTCACCATTTAATGGATGACAGAGGCCTTCCAAAATTCTAGCATTGTATTAGAGCTCCTCAATTCCAAGTGTCTGTCTCACACAGGTGCAAGTCTTCCTTTTTTGTACCCATACAAGCAATGACACCTGTGCAGCTAGAGTCACAAAATCAGTACACACTCCCTACCTGCTCACTGGACATCACAAGCATCTGTTCATGTTGTTCTCACCCAGAGTTTTTAGTTTCCTCTATTTCTTGTACCAGACTTGTTTTCTTTTTGAGGTATTTAAAAGACTATTTGTTATAGTTTTTACTCACTTCTTCTAGATATTTGTAGCAGAAAGGCTTCGGGCTGCCTTAGTTTATCATATACCCAGAAACAGAAGTCCTCCATACATATATTTTCTTAATATTAACTATCTCTAAAAATGATATCATGGGAAAATTGAAACTAACCCAGGGAAAAAATCAATGAACAAACTTATGACTCACAGTGCCCTACCAATCTGTGCTTACCTTCAGTAAATTCACACAGATTTTTGTTAGGAAGTAACAGTCCATTCTACACTGGTGCAAAACTGGTAAAGAGCTTTTAGGCTCTCAGTCATTTGAGACAAACTTCCTAAGCAAAGTTTCTACACTAGAAGTAAAATGAACAAAAATAGCCTTAAGAAAAATGATTTTCTCAACACTAAACATGAATTGCTGGTAGAGTAAACCTCTACAAATATTTTGCGGTGATTTCAATAAAGATACAGTAATGAGAAAGCATGACATGTCACCATGATGGGAGGTATTAGAGATGACTTCTGGTAATTTGGATACTTAAATTCTTGATTTTTAATGTTAAAATACATTTAGGAGGACCACATCTTTAAAAAAAATTCTCTAGGCATACATGAAAATAACACGTTTTTCATAAGACAAGTAAATAAAACAGAGATAAAAAAATTGTATTCCACCCTGTCTAAAAAAATTTAGACCATCTAAACTTGAGTTCCATGCTGAGAGAGCCTCACAGTGATGAGACCTGTGTGGAGCTTCTAAACAGCACTGTTGATGGAAATACAATTGAACTCTACATGCAAGTTTGAATGTCTCAGTACTCACATTAAAAGAAATGGCTGAAATTACCTTTAACAATATATTTTATTTAACTCATTAGTTCCAAAATATTAACATTTCAACATCTAACCAACAAAAGAAGTATTAATGAGATCAGTTACATTTCTTTTTTGTGTTAAGTCCTTGAATTACAGTCTGCATTTTATACTAACAGCACATCTCAATTCAGACTAGTCACATTTCAATTGCTCATCGGGCTCCTGTATTGAACAGCTCAACTTTATATTCATTCATAGACATACCTTTTTCTAAAAATATATATTTATGCAAGTGCTCTATCATTTTATTAGAATTAATTTTTAGAAATAAAATTTCTGGCAAAGAACATACAAATATTACATTTTAGCTTAATGTCAAACTGGCCTCCAGAAATGTGTGTAATTTAAACTTCCACAGCAATAACTAATGGTGTCATTTCTCCAGGACAATGCCCTTTGATTGGAAAACAAAAGCATTTGCAACAAAGTTATCAATGGAAAACAAAACTGACTAGCCAGGATATATTATTTATATTTAAAAATTAGGTTTTTGTTAATAAAAAATAATACATTCACAACTCACTGAAAATATTAATAAAGAAGAAATAATTTATGTTCCAAAGACCTAGGGATAACTGTCATTAATGTTTGGATGTCTTTTTCCAGATTTGTGTTTTCACTTTCACTTATGTATAAATAAAAATGCTTTCATACTATTAAAAAACACAAAATTATAAACAAACACAAAGCACAGGTATGGAGACATTTTTAAAGTATAATCAAACACAATATATAATTCGATGTTTAAAAATTAAAATCACAACAAAAGGTATCATTTTATGATAAAATGAAAGTTGCCAAAATGACTCATAAAGAGATTGAAACTAGCACAGATTAATAACTTTGGAAATACACTAGGAAAAGAAATATCTCCTGAAATCCCCAGGCTTAGAATGTTTTACAAGTGAGTTTCTCAAACTCTTAAGAAATGAAATTCCTAACCTATATGAGCAATTTCTCAGAACCTAGAAAGGGAAGGAGGGGAGAATCCAAATCCAGGGACTCAAGAAACTGTAAAAAAGTAAACTCTGTGGACTCTGTCATGAGTGTACCCTCCCGGTGTACACTGATGTCTGTACTTACACAGATTACTCACAAAAACATCACAGATGTAGTAAGTCATAATCCTATTTTATCTTTTAGGTTGAGAAGGTTTTTTACAAGCATTTTAATTTTTGTATTAAATTTATTGAGGTGATATTATTTAACAAAAGTATATAGGTTTCAGGTATACAATTCTAGATCATCTATATATTGTATTGTGTTCACCACCCCAGGTCAAGTCTCCTTCCATCACCATTTCTTCTCTTTTATCCTCTTCAAACTCTCTCTACCACCTTTTTCCTATGAGTTTTGTTTGTTTGTTTGTTTTTGTTTTGTTTTGTTTTTTCTTAATCCCTTGCCTTTCTTTCTGTAGCTGGGATCTCATTTTTTTATATAACTCAGATACAAACTTAGCCTCCAAAGAGATTCTACTTTTTATAAGTTAATATTGTGTCACAGGCACACTGAAGAAGGAAATTGTTAAATTGCTGTCAATGAAGAATAAATTAGGTCAAATTTATACTTAGTCAAAAAATTTTTCTGTGGTCTTTCTCCCACAATAGTAGAAATCCAGTGGGTGATTTTTGAAAGTTCTGCTTATCTAGTTAAAATATTATTTCATCTTTCAAGGATGATTGATCAAATGAGTTTTTTCCATTTATTTCTCTTTTTAAAATCAAATTGTTTCAACAAATTTCCTATGCACTATGTAATGATTCACTTTAGTTATATGACAATTGCCTAAATAATGGATGGTTTGTCTTCTCCCAAGATGTTATTTGTCTAACTTAAATATCATTTACCCCTAGTGGGTAAAATATGGCATCAGGACTTCACTACACTAATAATCTTAATATGTTTAGCAGAAGAAATAATTCTATTTTACTTACTTAAAAGTTATTCATGATGCTAGGCAAAAAATAAAGTATTTTGTAAAAGGTATATTATTATAGGGGGAATATTGTTATTAATAATATCTACCCATCAAAATATTCTAACAGATTATATTGTTTTACCTCAAAAAGTACTTTATAAAGTTAACATTCTATTTTGAAAATTTAAAATGATTTTACCTTTAATACATATAATAAATGCTGTCTTTTATTGCTTCAGTGTTATAATATGCTCTTCAAAATCTAGAGATGAAAGTCATTCATCTTTCATCTGACAGTCATTCAGCATTCAAACCATTATTATTTTTTTATTGTTGTTCAGGTACAGTTGTCTCCATTTTCCCCTCACCACTCCCCCCACCATATTATTTTTATTAATTTTTGGCAGATAATGTTGCTGTTAACGCTTCTTCTAAGAATGTTCTGAGACATTAACATAAAGTTTCAAATGAGAACTTAGATTAAAAGAGCATCCAAACTAGCTTTTGTTCTAAAGTTGACCTTCACACTCTAGTGATTTCAAATCTCCATTTTGAGAGCTATGTGGATCATGGGGAAAAGGCAATAAACACAGGATCCCACCAAAGTAAGAATCAGATTAAAAATCTCTACATAAAGCTGAGAGCCCCAAGGGCCTAGAAGTTCACTGTAAAGGTGAAGAAGAAATCAATCTTCACCTGAAAACTTTCTATTCTCTACTCTTATACTAAATAGAAAGCAAAATAATTGCCTTAAGAATTTGTAACAATGACTTGTCTAACTTTGTTTAACTCTGTTTAAGAAGGAGTCTCTAGGGAAATTCAAAGACAACAGGGGGCACAAAAGCAAAGGCCTGAGATGATATTTTAGCTTCTACAGCCAAAACACACAGTAAATATAGTCAAACTCCTAACAAGATAAACATAAAAATTTATATGAAAGGCTTATTTACCCAATTTACCTTTTACCTGGTACATTATGCCCAGCTTTCAACAAAAACCTAAAAGAGCCCTGACTTGTGTGGCTCAGTGGGTTGGGCATTGTCCTGAAAACCAAAAGGTCACCTGCCTGACTGCCATTCAGGGAACATGCCTGGAGGCATGGGGAAGGCAACTGATCAATGTTCCTCTCCCTCTCTTTCTCCCTCCTTTCCCCTCTCTCTAAAAATAAATAAAGTCTTCTTTTTAAAAAAATTATAAAGCATGCTAAAAGGTAAATAACAAAATCTGAAGAGGCAAAGCAAGCATCAGAACCACAGTGTTAGTGTGGTAGAAATTTTGAAATTATCAGACTGGGAATTAAAAATAAACTATGATTGATGTTTAGGGCTCTAAGGGAAAAAACGGACACAGACAAGAACAGATTGGCAAGACAGATGGTAAATGACACACCAATAGCACAAAGAGATAGAAACTCTAAGAAAGAATCCAAAGGAAATATTAGAAACAAACAAACAAATAAAAACCTCTGTAAAACAAATGGAGAATGCTTTTGACAGGCTCATCTATAGACTGAAAATAACTAAGGAAAAAATCTTTAAGTTTTAAGATATGTTAATTGAAACTTCCCAAACTAAAATGCAAAAAGAAAGAAAAATAAAGAAAGAACAGCATATCCAAGAACTGTGGGGCAATTACAAAAGAAATAACGTACATGTCATGGAAATATCAGGGAAAAAAAGAGATAAAAGGTCAGAGAAATATTTGAAGGAATAATGGCCCAGAATTTTCTAAAACGAATGAGATACACTAAACTGCAGATCCAAAAAAATCAGAAGGCACCAAGGAGGATAAATCCCAAAAAAATCAAAACATAGGCATATCATATTTAAACTGCAATAACCTAACACAAAAAGAAAATCTTAAAAGAAAACAAACCAAAAAAATTTCTATAAAGAAACAAAAATAAGATTTTATTATTTTCTGCAGAAACTATACAAACAAGAAGACAGTGGAGAAATGGGAAAACAGGGATCATACTTCAACATAAGGGCCATATATGACAAACTCAGAGCCAACATCATATTCAATGGGCAAAAACTGAAAGCATTACTCTTAACATCAGAAACAATACAGAGATGTTCACTTTCACCACTCTTAGTCAACATAGTATCAGAAGTTCTAGCCACAGCAATCAAACAAGAAGAAAAAAAGGCATCTGAACTGGAAAGGAGGAAGTAAAACTATCATTATTCACAGATGGCATGATATTGTATATAGAAAACCCAAAAGACTACACCCAAAATGCTGCTAGTTCTAATAAATGAACTTGGCAAAGTAGCAGGATACAAAATTAATATTTAGAAATCAGTGAATATTCAGAAATTGGTGCATTTTCATACACCAATAATGAACTATCAAAAAGAGAAATTAAGAAAACATCTCCATTTACTATTTCAGTAAAAAAATAAGGCACCTAGGAATAAATTTAACAAAGGAGGTAAAATACCTGTACTTGGAAAATTATAGGACATTAAAGAAAGAAATTGAAGAGGATACAAATATGTTGAAATATATAGTGTGCTTATGGATAGGAAGAATTAACAGCATTTACACAATGGAATATGGCTACAAAAAAGAAGGAAATCCTACCTTTTGTGACATCATGAATAGACCTGAAGATTATTATGCTAAGCAAAATAAGCCAGTCAGAGAAAGGCAAATACCCTATGATCTTACTTATATGTGGAATCTAATGAATAAAATAAACTGACATGCAAAATAAAAACAGAGACATAGATACAGGGAACAGATTGACAGCTATCAGAGGGGTGAGAAGAGGGAGGACTGAATGAAAGAAGGTAAAGGGATTAGCCAAATGTATATATGTATTCATGTGTGTGTGTATATATATATATATGTGTGTGTGTGTGTGTGTGTGTGTGTGACATGTATATATATTAGGTTGCTGTATAGACAACAGTCAGAAGGAAAGGGGCATGGAAGTAGGTGGAGGTGGGCCAAGGGGTCAACAATGAGGATAGAAGGAGACTTTGGGGTGATAGGAGCACAATGCAGTGTGCGGGTGATGTTTTATTGAGTTGTAACTTGAAACCTTATGATTTTGCAAACCAGTGTGACCCCAATAAATTCAATTAAAAAACATAAAATCAAAATCAAGTAAACAACTTTATTTCAAATTTAAAAATTAATTTATATAATTGGATAAAAAATGTGCCCTCCCCTAAAAAAGAGTGGAGTAAAATATTTCAAGTTTAAAGAAAAAAAACACCAACCTAGGATTCTATATCTAATAAACTTATCCTTGAAGAGTAAGAAAAAAATAGAGTTTCTCAGACAAATAGACCCAATGGCTTCACCAGCCTCCCTGGCTCTATTCTTTCTGAGTTTTGTCATGCTGCAGCTTTAACTGACCTCATATGAGTTTTTGCCTTGCTCCCTCCATCAATAATCTAGGGCTTATTGGTGCCACAGTTCCACTGTCTGTTGTGAAGGAAGCCAGGAAAAATTCTCACTTTCTGTGCTTAGTTGGGAAACACGGGGAGGGAAGTAGAGAATATCCCACCTGAGGTTTGCTTAGTTCTCAAATTCTTGCAGAGTAAGGGAGCAAGCTAGCTTTTCAGGTCACACAGGTGGACTCGTTTGTCCCCGTGGCATGCACACACAGCACCAATTCTCTCTCAGTTCTCTTCAGTGGCATTGCAGACCTTCCCTTCAATCTCATTTCCATTGACCTCTGCCATTCTTGTTCAGCTGAAAAGTCTGTCTATGTCTGAACCCTTAAAGAAAATACTATTAAAACGTCTATTACCTAAGAACCAAACTGTAATGAATAGATCTTGTTTAGACCCTTACCTCTCCCTTCCAAGTGATTTTTTTAATTTAAGAATGGAGTATTAGGCCCTGGCTGGTGTAGCTCAGTGGATTGAGCGCGGGCCTGTGAACCAAAGGATAACAGTTCAATTCTCAGTCAGGGCACATGCCTGGGTTGCAGGCCAGTTCCCACCAGAAAATTCACAAGAGGCAACCATACATTGATATTTTTCTCCCTTTCTCCTTCCCTTCCCCTCTAAAGACAAATAAATAAAATCTTTTAAAAAAAGAATGAAGTATTAAATATTACCAAAAAATAAGGTTTATAGTGATGTTGCAAATATATTTCTAGAGACGCATACTGAAATATGGTAGGGATAAAATGGCACGATCAATGGGATTCCCTTGAAGATATTTCAGCAACGAAAATAAAGTGATATAAAGTAAGTGCAAAATTTTGACACTTGTTAAATCTGAGTGATAAGTATATGGAAGTTTATTCTATGACTCTCTTTTCATGTGTTTGAGAATTTTCACAATAATACTCTTTAATTGTATCCTTGCTACTTCTTCAGAAAGTGTCTCAGTTTCCATTTAATCAGATGTAAAATAGATGCCAGAACAGGGCTTGCTTACCTGGTTCAATCTCCATTCATTTCCTAGTCTCCACCCATAACAAAAACAACATTTCAGTAAATTCACTGGTACGTAAGTCTTTGCTCATGGTTCTTATTAAGAAAAGTTTATTGAATGGTGATTCCAGGGCCACACTGACTGTGTTTCAGAAAAGTAAAACCAGTTACATTCCCTGCAGTAATGGGCAAGGTGCCCTTTTCACATGGCCTTGCCAATACTGAATTCTTTTTTTTTTTGAAACTTTCGTAAATGTGATGTGAAAAGGTAAATAGATTTAACGTGGCCCAGGCAAGGGGGAAGAACATTCAAGGTGGCAGAAAGAGTCTCAGCAAAGGCGTAGAGGTGGGAAACTACCTGATTTCTTTAGTTCTGTTATCAGAATTCACTCATTCACTACATATTTAAATGCCCAGAGCCTCTTTTTTTAAATGGATATTAAAGTTATTAGCTTTTAAAATATATTAGTAATATTAGTAGCTAGTTGAAGCTTTATTGTTGATAAAGAAGTGAAAAAAGCCATATTTCTTTTAAAAAGTTACCTGTTCATTTACACTAATAGCATCCAACATTTTTTTAAATCTTGTTAACACTTTCTTAAAGTTTCATGGTTTAAAGCCCTTTTCTTTTATAGCGTGGTTTAAAGCCCTTTTACTAATACCTTTTATTTTTTATTTAATTATTTTTCAAGTAGTTTTCTGTCTTTTACTCCCATCCCAGCCCACTCCCCCCGTGCTCCCCACCTCCCTCCCATTTCCACCTTATAAAAGAAGAGTTAAAAAGCAAGTTCTTCCACAAAGAGAAAGACACAATCATTTCCAACTGGGCTGAAATCCAGAAGACTTCAATAAGTAAATCCTATTCTCTAGAAGTCACAATGTTTACCCTGAGGAGAAAGGATATTTTCCTTCGGGAATCACTAGAGGTAAATTACCCCTGCATTGCAAAGCCTCATTGCTCAGTGTTCCGTTTAAAAGCTGAATTCTAACAGCCTCCTAACTCTGGCTGTGTTTAACTCTCTGGTTGCTTTAACTTGCTAGTCAGCCAGCACCTTTGAAGGTGAATGATTAGAAACTGGAATAGTGAGCAAGAACCACCAAGACAATGAGCAAGGGACAGAATGTTGTTCCCACCACAACATCTTATTACGATGTTTTCCAAGCAGCGGTTTGAAGTGAACGAAATTCTTGAGAAAACCTAAGTAGGACCTCTGCCAGCTGGTCTCACCGCACTGCGCAGAGACCGGCGCCCCGCAGGCGACGCTGCGGCTTCTCGTCGCCAGGAACCTCCTCCCCTGACGCCTCCGCAAGCTGACCTTCAAGGTCCATTCTAGTTCGGGGCTCTTTGGTCAGGCACAACTGAAAATAACTTAGGTCAGCATTCTTTATTCCGGTATTTTAACGATCATAGTCTTTTTCAAGAAATTAGCATTCTTCTCCCTGGAGAAGAAAAATGCAGTAATCCCTCCCCTTACAAGCCAGAATCAAGAACAATGTTGCTTAAAAGAAGAAAAGGAAAAGAAAAATCCATGTTTTTCTTACTCCACAGTGAATGGAGTAAGTATTATACAACAATGCAGTGCATGCTTTGCATTTAAATGCTTTATCATCCATTTTTCATGTTCAAGCCATGTTTCCACACGTAAGCAATCTCTCCTCTGGCCTGGAGAAAAGATAAATTCTTAAAGGAAAGTCAAATATAGTATGTGTTCTATATTGTTTCATGGTTGTATAGTTTGTTGTAATATAAGGCATATTTAATGTTGAACATATAGAATACATATAAATATATAAGGACAGCAATGCAGTGCCCTCTACTGGATCAAATTCAACTTGATTAACCTCTCTCTTAACAATAGTTAGTTTAACTTTACTTCAAGTGACTATCAACACCTTAATATTAGGTGATTCTTCAGGTGAGCTGTTCCCTCCCTGGCTCACACTCACAACAAGCAAAATGTCCTTGCACATGCTATTTGTCTTGATGCTTGCTTGCCTTATTTCAATCCTTCATGTTCAAAGGATTTTTCAAATGTACATGTGCACATGTGTTACCATCACAGTACACAACAGAAAATAAAGGGAAATTTGACTGATTGACTGATTTCAGCAACCTAAGCAAATAATGCAGACTCTGTAATTCCCAAACCGAAAATAAATTTTCTTCATAGTGGGCCATTTGAACTAATCAGATATAATTTTAAGAACCAGACGTATATGGGTTCATGCACAATATCCATTTTCAAAAAGATGGAGAAATCAAGAAATTATGCAAATTGCTAACTATTGGTTTAAAAGTAATATAACAGATGACTTAAATAATACAAAAATCATAATTATGAATAATTTGTTCTTAGTAGTACAGAGACACCATGGAAAAAAACATATCTGATCCCAAAAGTGCTGCTAAAATTTGTTATGTAGATTTTTGAATATTGGGAATAATGGATTTAGAGATTTGTGGGAATGATTAATATATTATTAAAATATTATTAAATATTTTTCTTTTTAAAAATAAGAATAGTTTCAAAACTGCACACACTACAATTTAGCACATATGTGACACTGAGGGACAGCTGGAAAGCAGAAAGATTCTTCAAATATTGAGGTTACCATTGCCTATAAAAGCCTTCTTACTATAACACTGAAAATGTCAATGTCCCCTTTTCCCAAGGGGGCTTTTTCCTTACCTGGACCTCATCTCCTCGCTACCAAGTGCAGAGAACCTTCCACAGATTATTAGAAGCTGGACAGAGTTTATTATGGCAGTTCACAACCCAGGCAAAGTAAGCCATCTGGGAAATCAGACACCCATGATACAGGAAATTTAAAGAGAAGACATCAGGCTGATTGCAGTCTCATACCAACCTCTGCTGAAAAGAAACACGGAAGAGAAACTTTCTAAGTGCCTTTCAGCCATCCCTGTCAGTAGCATGGAGGAGAACATTGTGGACTGGCCCCAAAGAAGACGCACAGTTGCAGTTGAGATTTGCCCCCTCCCAGGTTTCCCAGGAGCGCTCAGGTTGCTGTCTGGGATATTTGAGCTCTACAATTCAACCATCACATGGAAGTGTTGACTCTCCTAAGAAGCTAGCTCTTGTCCAAAGTCAAAGATGATGAGAAAAGCCGAGAAACCTCTCCCTGGGCAGTGGTTCTCACCCTACTGTGATTACAGGGACCCCTTGGTGAGCCTTTGGAAAATCTGGAGTCCACACCTGCTTCTGGAGATACTGGTTCAGTGGGTCTGGAAGAAGGCCCAAGAATCTGCATTTTAACAAGGAGCCAATGGTGCATGTGGTACATGTGGTCCTTGGACCATAGTTTAGATACACTGTCTGAGGATGTGAAGAAACATATATTAGCTGAGTGCACTGACATCTAAAGACCTCTTCTTTATGAGTTATCCATGTTCTAATGAGATCCTCATGGAATAAGAACTTGCTTGTACTCATTTTTGTCCTTACATAAAGAGTATTATAATAAATGTAGCTACTACTTTAACCTTATGACAGTGTAAACACCCCTGAGATACTTTTTAGTCCAAGACTAGCCCCTAACCATGCTTTTTATTTTATGCACCAGCTGCAGAAATTGGTTTTTTGCTCCTTTCTCAATATTGTTTTCAGCTATTCTCTCTGACCAGAGTTTTCTCCCTGCAGCACTGCAGAGAAAGCAATCTCATTGTCTCTTAAAAAGGGCACAAGACATTTCAGGTTTTCACAGAAGCTTTACTACATGCAACAAAGAAGAAAAGACAAAAAGAAAATAAATATGGACATAGATCTGGAGAGAAACCTCACAGTCTTACAGTAAGGTTACCCCCAAAATTCAGTATTTCTTGTTAGCAACTGTTGACTCAACACCATTTGTTTTATCCCTTTCCTCCTGTCTATTCTGTTTATTTATTTTTCCTTCTTTTGTTCTTCCTTCTTTCTCTGTCTCTTCCTTGCACAAATGTGTACTGAGTGCCCATGTGTTACACACTCTGGGCTTTAAGGCACAATCTACACATAACTGAACAAATGCAACAAAGTGCTATGAAAGCACCAAGGAACGGACATTTCTAAGTAGTCAAACACTGAGGAATGATATGAGAAAAGCCTGGAAGAAAGAAGAATTGACTGAGCAAATTGTGAAGAAAGTAAATCCCCTTCAGCAGAGACAACAACCCCATACAAAGCCACAGAAAAATAAAATGCCTGAGAACCCAGTAGTTTCACAGAGCTGGAAAACAGGGAAAGTCTTATAAATCAGAGAGTGCTGGAAATCGGACTAGAGTGGTAGGTGGGGGTCAGTCATGCAGGGATCACACTAGTGAGTGGGAGTTGATCTTATAAAACATGTACAAATGATCTGAAGAACAAAATAAACAAACAAGCAGAACAGAAACACCAGATTCATAGATACAAAGGACATTTTGACATTGTCAGGTGAGAGCAGGTATGGGGGGCTGCGTGAAAAAGGTGAAGGAATTAAAAAATACAAACTGATTACTATCAGTTTGTTCTTAATTTCAATGTCTCTGGCTATATTTTGCTTGTTTCTTTCTTTTGTTGATTATGTTCCACTTATAGGTGAGATCATACGATATTTGTCTTTCACCACCTGGCTTATTTCACTTAGCATAATGCTCACCGGGGAAGTGCGAGGGGCTAACTCGGGTAAAAAGAAGGAGGATTGTCAAGGAACATGTATAATGGACAAATGGAAAAAGCCAAAGGCGGGTAGGATTGACAGTGGGAGGTGGGGATGTCTGGGGTTGGAGGGAGGTGTGGGGGGGAAATGGAGACAACTGTATTTGAACAACAATAAAAATATTTTAAAAATAAAAGAAATACAAATTTGTAGTTACAGAATAGTCACAGAATGTAAAGTACAGCATAGGGAATATAGTCAATAACATTGTAGTAACTATGTATAGTGCTAGGGGACTACTAGATTTATTGGAGGATTACTTCATAAATTATATAAATGTCTAGCCACTATGCTCTATACCTGAAGCTAATATAAAATAACACTGAATGTCAATTGCAAATGAAAACAAAACTATGTTTTTTTAAAAAAGGAAGTCAAAAGGGCCTTGAAAGGTAATCTACCTCTTGAAAAAGAAAAGAGCCTCAAGACATTTAAACATCCTCTCACTCTAAAATTATTAAGCAAATCAAAATTTATATTTAAAAATGGGTTTATTATTTCACTATTTAGAACAATGTTAAAATGACCATATAATGCAAAGTTAGCAAGTTTATAAATCTAATTTAATGTCCAAACCAAAGTGGGCATGGGGAGAAAGAGGCAGGCCTACTAGTTATCATTCTGGGATAGCAGGCACAAGCCTAGGTCATCAGGGGCAACCCCCTAGTAACTTCAGGGTGTCCTGACTGGGCTGATAAAGTACCTTGATTCATGTCTCTCCTTGGTGAGAAGGTCCCATCTCCTGGGCTTCACCCACTTTAGCATCTAAATACCATTAGTAGAACTAGTTGAGAACAAAATCCAGAGGCATCATTGTCTTTAAGTTCCTTTCACAAAGAAAAGCTTCCCCAAGCACCTGCTTGATTTTTTAAAAAGTAGCTTCTTGAAAGGAAGAATTGACTATTTCAATACTGTATTGTTGATACTGACCACAGTGTGGCTTACTTAATCAATCCTTTTTTCAATTCTTTAATAATAAATAATAAGGAAGATTGAGATACTACATGATCTTAAAGACACAAGGTCTACGATTTCCTAAGTACAAAGAATTTCTTGCATGTTTTTAAAAAGGTTCTACATTTTATATAATTAAAGTTTCTGCCATATACTGTCTTGGAGCTCTAATAGTACTCACCTAATATTACCAATACCATTGTGAGAACCAATGAGACAGTCAGTTCCTAGATCAGCTGGCTGGGCCGCAGAAGCTGTGAGCTATTCTGGGGCTGGAATAGTGCATAGGACACTTCCAGCTGCCACATGAGCTCAGTCATTTTTCTGCTTATGAACCAAAAAAAAAAAAACCACACACACACACACACACACAAATTAAACAAGAATTTGGTATTGCTCCAGGATCTGGAATGAAATATCTATCTGAGGGCTAAAGACTGTCAGCAGCAGACATATTATGATGCTGTTTCCCTTGTGAAGCTCTTAATCCTTTTTACCAGTTAGGCCAGATGTATGCTAAGTGAACTCCATTAGCCAAATCCCACTCAGGACCATGTAAAAGATTCTGCTCTGGTAACGAGAAAATACAACCTCCTCTGGATTTCTTTACAAAGGTCACTTCATCTTGCTCTGACAAATAATTTTTGTGCAGCTAATTATTACAGATACTCTAGAACCATGATTCACAAACTGGGGATCTCATGAATTTGCACTCGATAGGTCTGGGGAGGGACCTCAGACTCTGTATTTCCAACAAACTTCCGGGCAATGTCTTTCACTGCAGGTCCACAGACCGCACTTTGAATCCAAAGGGTCTAGAACATAGTGAGAAACTAAAACAGCAGCATTGCTAGATAGTTGATTGGTGACAGAGACATCAAGCCAGAAAAGTTATGTTGACTCATTCTGGAAACTCTGAGATGTGTGGCTGTCTCTTCTTGCAACAGTGTCTCTTAGAACCACACGTGAGTTACAGATCTTCACAATTTCTTACACAATTGTTCATGCAAATTTTATTTTGGATACTCACCAAGGCTACTCATAAGCAAACTGATAACAAAGGGGGTATTTTTAATATTGTACTTCCTCACAGTCTGCATGTCTGCCCCATGTCATGGAACCCATCCTGCTTCCTCTTCATCATCCATTCCCCCACTCCGACCTCCCACCTTCATCTGAATCAAGTACTTCTCAGTCCTGTTTCCCAACCTCCCTACCCATGAAAATGTTCTTCAAGAGGAAAATCTGACTAACTGATCCACATATAAATAACAATAGTTTAATGAGGTGTCATCCTAAGCTGAAAGAATGACTGTCTGGTGGCAGAATTCCGAACACCTCTCAGAGAAGTGAAAACGGCATTTAAGAGTATGAAGGCCTTTCCAGAGTGGCCTGGGGCTGACCTGGAGGTCCATTTCACCATGCCTGAATCTACTTCTAGAGCTTCCTGGGGTGCAGAATCTCTTACACCTGCCCCAATCCAAGCTTCTATTCCCAGAGCTAGAGCTGGCCTCGGGCCACTGCTGTCTATGCAGGCCCAAGGACAACACTTCACGATTGATTTTATGATGCCTATTAGGTATTATATACTTTAACTAAATTATCTAAATGAGAATTTTTAATCTCAAATTTATTTATTTATGTTTACAGAATCAATGAGCAAAGTTAGAAAACCTTAGTGAAATTTAACAGCTCTAGAATGTCAGACTTTGCTATGACTAAAAAAAAAGCCCTCTATTTATTCTTCATCTTCAGATGCATTATTTTTTATTAAATGTCTGCAAATTGGGGGAAGCAGGGACAAATGGCAAGCCTGTTTCCTCACTTTCCTTTTCTCTCCATGTCCTAAAGAGCAGTCCCCTGTCTTAATTCAGTGGAAAAGTACAATGTTTCTTGCATCACCTGGACTGGATTTCTTCAGCGAAACCTCTGGCATTGAGTCACTGGGGCCAAACTAAAAGTGCTCGCTGCCACAGATTGCCCAATATGTCCACCATGTCATTTAGGAGGTAAAGAAAATATTGAATTAGGATACAAGAGGGCTATGAATCCAGATGTCCAGCCGATGGAAAGATCGGTAATGAGAAAACAGAGCTGACCTCTTTCAGCAAAGCTAGAAAATGGCAGGGGAATGTAAGAAGCAGCTGCTTACTTTTGGCAGCTGCAGGGGAGGGCAATGTTATGGAATGTCAAAAAATGGCATATTTCATTGCAGCTTCACTAGTGCCCTTTAATGATTCAGGAGCAGAGCCATCTTTAACGACACTTGGCATGCTGTCTGGTTTAAAGACAAATAAAATGTTCTTGTTTCATCAGCCTTTCCAGAGCAGGAGAAATGGAAAAAACTGGAAAGAAGGGATAAAGGGCAGAATGTGTCCTTCTCATGTACCACTGGAGTATCAGTTTCTACTTGGGAGGACCACAGGCACACTTCTCTCTTCCATCTGCACCTATGAAATAATTTCCTATTTTGCCTTGAGAACATCTACTAAGATATTTTATACCAAAATTTTATCACAGAATCTAAATACTCTAAAAATTGTGGATCATAATTTAAAAATATAATACCAAATTAGAGCTGTTATAATTTTCACAGCCAATAGCCCTAACTAAGGCTTTCCTAATTCAGCAGTGAAAATTTTCATTATTATCAATTGTAACACATTCATTTTTAAAAATGGGCTCTATTCTTAAAATCCCCTCATCAAGTCATTGAATAGAGTCATATGAAGATATTTTCTCATACTTTACTTCTGGGTAGATAACATGAATGCAGAGGAGGACCTAGTGAATATTATATTTGATCAAACCAAAGTAAACCAACTAATGATTTTTATTAGATAAGTCAGTAATTTTACTATTCACCAGGTTCAATGAAAGCATCTGAAAGTTTCTTTAATTGATGATAATTATGTCATCATGATGCAAAATATAAAATGTGTTATGGGGAGAACATTGTGATTTATAAACTAATTAATTTTCCCCAAACATTCTGTGATTTTGAGAAACCTGGCTTGTCAATATCAATTCCAAGGTGCATCATTAATAATTTGTCACACTTAATTATTAAAGTATTACCATAACCCACAGATGCTCTTGGATACAGAGAATGAGTTGTTCTTGGTAATGTTGTAAAATGTAAAGACTTCTCATCCTCTGTTCTAGACATTTTTATGATTAATGAGTGAACTATTTTTGTATGTAAATTTTTTGTGCTAACTTAAAAAAGTAATACTTAATAAAAGTATTGTGCTAACTTAAAAGTATTTAAAAAAGTATTAGGCTTTTATAATTTGCCTTCTCTATTGGCCACATTTCTAAATTGTCATGTGTGTATGTGTGTGCTAACGCAGATTCAAGTTTATCCCCAATAAGCCATTACTCCTATTCATGTATCCTCATGTTGTACGAGAGAGAAAGAAAAAAAAGTGATATTGAAGGAATAACTACTGAGTCAAAAGTGAATGTAGCCATTGGTAAGTAACCATTGTAAATGTCATCAATAATTATGTTAATAAAACTGGATGATATGATATTCCCAAGAATCTCATGTAGGAGCAAGTGGGGATAAATAGGACCACAGCTCCAAGTGATATTAGCAACTGTATAGAAGGAAGCAGAGGGAGACAATAGGGTGTTTGTCAGTCTTAGAATGGAAGAACTCCACAACAGCCAAGATTTTTACTTAAACCAAACTGACTTTCAAACATGAAGCCTGCAGAGAAGCTGTTATGTCATTATGTACATAATGAAAAATTTTAAAAAACATACATACATACACATATACAGAAATCAGAAAATGTGTTCCCATGAGCCTTCCTAAAAATTCCCAGGACTACATGAACTACAGTCAACAAAAATGGTTTGAAAGATTTTATCATAAGATTGGAAGGAACACAGGCAACAGAGGAACATAAAAATATTGATAAGATTGGATTCAAACAGAAAAAAATCAGAATGTGAGGAAGTCTACAAAAAAAAGACTCATCAACAATAGTTCCAGCCAAGATAAAGTCGTAGGTAGAAACCCTTCGCTTCCTCACACACCCAAAAGGAGGATAACAACCAATCTAAAATCAATAAACAACCAAAAGCACCAGAAAATCAAACTGCATGGAACTCCAACATCCAAGGAATTGAAGAAAAAATCAACCAGAAGAACCAGATCAATAAGGTCTGAGTCAACCAAGCTGGCCAACTCAGAAAAACCTCAGCTACACCACAGCCTTGGAGTTGGGCCTGGCTGCTGAGCTCAGCGGGCTGCATGGGACAGTCTGACTTAAGGGGAAAACTGAGACTGAAAGCTGAGCTATGAGTCTCTGGGTGGGCTATGGCTGGGGATGCTGTGATGGGAGAAACTCCCAGTCTCACATGAGAGTTCACTGAAAAGTGTACCAGAGGTGAGCAGGTGAGCTACATTTTTCCCTCTCTGGACCCTCCCCAACAGACAGTGCCACAGGGTAGCAAAGAGGGTTGCCCTACCTGGGTGAATACATAAGGTCTCGCCCCCTTACAACCTATCAGCTGTGCCAAGATAAAGAAATATGGCCCAAATGAAAGAACAGAGCAAAGCCTCAGAAAGAGAACTAAATAAAAGGAGATCACCAACCTATCTGATGGAGAATTTAAAAACCTGCTAATCAAAATGCTCACAGTCTGATTGAACTTGGTCAAAAAAGGAAAAAACAAATAAAGAATACCCAAAGTGAAATAAAGCAAAATATTCAGGGAACCAACAGTGACAGGAAGGAAACCAGGACTCAAATCAATGATTTGGAACAAAATAAAGAAATAAACACCCATCCAGGAAAAAAAGAAAGGAACAAGAATTGAAAAAAAAGAAGAGAGGCTTAGGAATCTCTGGGACAACCCAAAACATCTCAATATCTGAATTATAGGGGTGCCATAAGAAGAAGAACAAGAGCATTAAAATGAAAACTTCTTTGAAAACATAATGAAGGAAAACTTCCGTAATCTGGAGAAGGAAATTGACTTTCAGGAAGTCCAGGAAGCCCAGAGAGTCCCAAAGAAGTTGGACCCAAGGAGGAACACACACCAAGGCACATCATCATTAAGTTACCCAAGATTAAAAATAAGGAGAGAATCCTAAAAGAAGCCAGAGAAAAGGAGCCAGTTACCTACAAAACAGTTCCCATTAGACTATCAGCTGATTTCTCAAAAGAAACCTTACAGCAAGAAGGGGCAGGAAAGAAGTATTCAAATTCATGAAAGGCAAGGACCTACATCCAAGATTGCTCTATCCAGCAAAACTTTCATTTAGAATGGAAGGGCCAATAAAGTACTTCCCAGGTAAGGTCAAGTTAAAGGAGTTCATCATCACCAAGCCACTATTATAGGAAATGTTAGAGGGACTTATCTAAGAAAAAGAAGATAAAAAATATGAACAGTAAGAGAACAACCAACTCACAACTATCAACAAATGAATCTGAAAGAAGATGAAAAGAAAAACTAAGGGAACAACCAGAACAGGAACAGAATCAGAGAAAGGGACACCACACAGGGATTTCAGTGGAGAGGGGACAGGGAGGAATAGGGGCGAAAATGTACAGGGAAGAAGAAGCATAATTAGTAGGCATAAAATAGATGAAGAGAGATAAAAATGGTATAGAAAACAGAGAACTCAAAGAACTTAAATGTACAACCCATTGACATGATCTCAGCTGGGGGATGCTGGTGGGTTTCATGGGCAGGCTGGAGGGGGAATAAAGGGAGGAAAATGGGAAGACCATAATAGCATAATCAATAAAAAATACTTAAAATAAATAAATAAATAGAAAAAAAGACTTGTCGACACAAACAACAAACAAAAAAGGGGGTGGGGCAAACACATACATTAAAGATACTTATGTAACATAAAATAATTACAGTATGTTGAAACTTTATATTCCAATTCAAACAAACTTTAAAAAGAATTTAAAGACAATGAGGAAATGTAAACACTGGATATTTAGTGATATTAAGGGAATGGTGTTAATATTATTTAGGTGTGTGAAAATGGCATTGTGGTTAAATACCTTTTTTTAAGGGTCCAAATCTTTTAGTAATGTGTAGTGAACTGTGCTAACTGGTAATTGCCCCAGCATAACCTAGAGTTGGTGTGGAATGTGCATAGGACATACGTGGAATGAGATTGTCTGTGGGATGGTGGCTGTTGGGGCTGGGTGTGGGAACAGAAGTATTTATTGTGGGTTGCCTTTCATTCTGTGTACATTAGGAATTTTTATAATGAAAGCTAAAACAAACAAAACTAGATACATTAATAAAATTCAATGGCAAACTCTAATCCACAAATAGCCACTTAGGTAATATAATGTGAGAGAAAAGCATCTTTCTTAATAGCAACAAAAAATGCATAAAATATTTAGAAATTAACTCAAGAAATATAAAAGAGCTATAGAGGAACAAAGAGATTACCATTCTTGACTGGAAGACATGGAATAGCTTAATCAATAAAAAGACATTTTATGCTCTAAATGGAAAGGTGACATTTCAAAATGTAATTTTTCATGGGTTAATCTATAAATTTAATGCAATTCCAATCAATTTTTAACAAGATATTTTTAACTTGACCAATTAGTTGTAATGTTTACCCCCAAAATAAAAGATTAAAATATAATGAGAATATTTTTTAAAGAATTAAAAAGAAAGAATATTTGCCTTACCAGTTAACAAACACAGAGCAATACGGAGAAATTAAAACAGCTCAGTGCTGTTCTGGCCCAGACAAATCAATCAGTGAAGCAGAATAGAGATTTGGGAAAGACACACAGGCATTTATAAGAATTTATTATAGGCCAAGACTGCATTTAAATCAGTGGGAAAAGGAGGGATTATTCATTGTTGGAACAACTGGGTCTCCTATTGAAAAAAAATGTTAAATTCAATTATTACAAAATTAATTCCCAGGTATTATGTATATAAATGAAAACTAAAACAACCAAAATGTAAGAAACATTAAAAAGTACTTCTATAATTTTAAAGAATGGAAAGCCTTTCTTATTGTGACACCCCAGCTCTGAGAGTGAGAAAGCTGTCTGTGGCACACTGAAGCCAGAGGAACTCCAGAAGGAACTGCTGGATCTTAAAAAAACCAAGGTACGGAAGGGTGTGTATAATTTCTACTTTCTATGTAGACATCAGTATTTGTGTGTAATGAAATAAACTGTGAAAAACACATACAGCACTCACAATATTAAAACCTGCCACCACTGGGCAGCATGAGAACTGACATGGGGAGGGAGAGCACAGTAATGGGAAAATGACTTTTCACTCTACAATTTTGTTTTATTTTTTAATTATGTCAATATTATTCATTTCAAAAATTAGAGAAACAAATGTAATGGAAAGGTAAAATAGTTTTGTAATATTCTATAAGCAAACTGAATAGACAAATGACAAAGGAGAAAATGTTTGTCTTCTAGATGACAGAGTTTAATGCCTTAATATATATCAAAGCTATTTACACTAAAGAATGGAAAAATAAACACCTAAACAGAAACAAAATATATCAATAAACAATTTACTCCTCCAAAATGCTCAATGCCTTAGAGAAATGTAAAGTCAACCAACAGTTGTTTTGCCTTTCAAATCAACAAGATTGGTAATACCTAAGGTCCATGAAGACGTGAATAAAACAATACTTCACCCAGTTGTTGGTGATGACATGAAATGGTGCGATCCACTCCCACTTGTCCTTAACCCCAGTAGCTTTACGTAAGCTGCCCCTACTAAGGTTACTAATGATTCCCACATCAATAAATTCAGGACCAGTTTTCAGCATGTGTTTTTGCCACACCTTTCTGTCTTTGGCTTACAAGATACTATAGTTCCATTCATTTGGTCATTAAAAATGTATTTATATTCCAGGAATTGTGCTAAACTCTAGAGATAAAAGAGTGACTAAAACTACACTTGGTCCCTAACTGGAAGGAGCTGTCTGTAGTTTTTCTGCTCTCTCCCTTGCTTCTCTCAGCCTCCTTCATCTGCCTCCTTCTCTGGCCCAAGCCTTCTCTCATTCAGTGTTTTCACCAGGGGGTCTACTGCCTTAATCTCCATATAGCACCAATGAAACCTAATACTCAAACCACTTCTCTGTACTCCAGACTGGTAAATATTCACTCAGATGTTCCACAGGCACTGCAGATTCAACAGTCAAAATGAACTCATGATTTTTCTGCCTCTCACAACTCGATCCTCCAGTAGTCCCTCATATAGTAAACAGGACTCTCTTTAGCCAACCTGGCCAGCAAGAAACCTCCAAGAAATTCTCCACACTTGCCTGTTACTTCAGACCCATGGCCAATTAAGAGGATGTTTCTATTTCACCTTTAAATAGATCTCGAAACCATCCGCTTGCTCTCCAGCACCACCCTGTTCTAAGGCACCATCACCTAACCTCGCTATAGAAAAAGCGGTAGCCTTGTTCATTCCTCCATATGTATTCTTGTCCCCTTTTCATCCATTTTTCACACTGCAGACTTGGAAGGCAGATTTGATCCTCTCACTGCTCTGATTCCTCCAAAAGATTCTCAATGCTCTTAGTATGAAAATTTAGAACTATTGCCAGGCTCTGCATTAGCTGGTCGCTGCCTGCTTCAGTGGCCTCCTCTCAAACTACTCTGCTTAGCAGTGTGTAAAAGGATGTGTTAGCTCTACATGTACTCATATGGCATACGGAGACCTATTCATGCTCAGATTGATAGTGTGTGTGTATGTGCACACACACGATTTATACACAGTGTTTTATTTGTAAGGTGTGCTTATGCAGAGGAAAAGTCAACTTTCTTCATTATGTACTTTGTCTTTTGATTATGTAATACCCATGTACTACTTTTTATAATCAAAACACCAAAGCATTAAAGCCCATTTGAAACTTATTTGAGGCTTATGAATTTTTGTAATGCTTCTCAGTTGTGGTTTTATAGCTAATCCTGTCTGATTTTGCTGTTGACTTAAGAAAGAATGCAATGTTAGGTAAAGAAACATGACTGATAAGTACATACATATCTTCAGGGCACATAAGTAAGAAGGATGCTATGAACATGCTGGCAAATCAAATGCCAACCATTATTTCAAAATTAAAAGTGGACAAAATGATTATACAAGTGAAAGTATCGATACTATTACTCATGGTAATAAAGTATGTTGAAAATTGATAAATCTACATGTAATTTCTGCATGTTTTATTTGTTTTTATTTTAACAGTACATACTCACTAGCTTGTTAATATTACAGAGTATCAATCTAGAAGCATCAAGCCTGGTTTTAGAAGTTCAATAATTTTTTCAAAATTAGATAACCCATATGTTCATTGTAAAAGGGCAAGTTTTGAGATCTCCAAAAGGTTGATTCATTACTCATATGCTTATACAACTTATTTTATGAATGACATAAAAATCATAATGCTATTTGCTTTACTTCCCTTAAACATTGTGTGGGGATTCATCAAAATCCAGAAACACATACAGCCAAGTGCAGTGCCCTGAAACAGCAGCCATCATGTGTACACGAGCCAGAGACCAGAAGAGGCTTGGAACTGCTGCTGGTCTAAAACACAGAGATCAGAGCTGTACACATGCCGCCTTGGCCTTAGTACCCATTCCGTGCTGACTTCCGGAAAGCTGGAATTCTAGAATTCCTTTCCCTCCATCAAAATATGGTTAATAATGTCAACATTGCTACATCAAAACACTTGCTTTAAAGACCCTCAAAAAGAAGGCATGTCAGCCCTGGCTGGTGTAGCTCAGGGGATTGAGCACGGAGTTGAGAACCAGGTGATCCCGGTTCGATTCCCAGTCAGGGCACATGCCTGGGTTGCAGGCCAGTTCCCTGCAGGCCAACTCCCAGCAGGGGACGCACGAAAGGCAACCATACATTGATGTTTCTCTCCCTCTCTCCTTCCCTTAAAATTACCTGAAGAGAGATAGGAGGGCTGTGCCTAGAGAGGGACTTTTGAAGTGACCTCAGTTAGGAGCCTGGTGGTGGAGTGGCTCACTACAGGTATTGGGGAACAGGCTCCATACATGATTCATAGACTCCAATTCCACTTGTCCAACTGTCTAAATACCTATAGTGGTGACAATGATGTCCTGATCGTGTGTTACCATCAATCCTAAGTAACGTGACTTCAGAGTTTCGGAAGGGCACAGAGACATGCTAGCATTAAAAAATAAGTTTATGAAAAAAATGTGAATGTTAAGTATTGTGTTTTCTCATAGCTGTCTATACTATTTCTCGGCTAACATTCTATTCTTCATGAAAAATGTCATAGGCAATTGTTTTGTTACCAACACAATCTATTTTCCATCTCCTCCAGCTGCTTATCATTCCTAAGAGAGAATGGCACAGGGAGAATATATTTGTTTTGTTTTCACTTCTCTAGTTGTTTTTTTAAATGAGCCCACTAAAGCAGTGAAGGTGGGGTTTTGCCCTTCCTCTTACCACTCTTCAACACAAATGTTGCTTGTATGAGCAGTTAGCCCTCTGTAGCTCTCTCAAATCTACTGATATGTGGACTCCAAGCAGCAGTGCCCAGCAAATGCAAATAAAGGAATCCCCAAATTTTTGATTCGGTCTACAGACAGAACCATACTACACTTCATTTTTATCTTCCACACTCTTCACTCCCTTGCCTGGCTCAGCCCTCTTTTAGTGATCTCTGAACACTGCAAAATATTTTGGTCATTGGTGCAGGCAGAGCATGAGCTCTGAGGCAGCATGAGCTCATGAGGTCAAAGGCAGCCCCTCATAGTCCACTGCCTGGCACAGTGATGCTCCAGCCTCCTGCTCTACTCAGGGTCCACCCGCAGAGTCCTGTGAAAGCCAGCAAGCTTCAGTTCCCACATCTCCAAGACAGTCTGTGGTGATGTCCATATGGAGCCACACAAGATATCCAATCTCATTGTATGTGGACCCTTAAAAATCCAAATTCTGAACCTCTTCCACATTACCTTATCTCTGATGGGCTCCCCTGAAACTAAAAGGCAGAAAGAATCTAAAATCAACACATCCCCCCAGAGGTATTCATGACAGAACCAAAAATACCAATCTCTCCCTCTACTCCAGACTACTTTCATTCTAGTTTGGGCCTTTGGACTACTGTCAGCCTCAGGGTTGCCACAGGTAATCCTGGAATGTCTAGAAGAAGCACAAAGTCCAGGTGTAAGGATAGGATGCCACTCCGCTACTGGATCAAGTCACAACTTACTTCCCCTCTCACCTCTTTGGACATGCCAACACAAAAAACTTGTTCCCTGAAACTGCAGAAGACAGACAAAAACATACCTTTCCCCTTACTCCTGCATATTCTGTCCATCCAGCTCATTCATATCCTGATGAGTGTAGGACAACTTGGCAAAAGCCACTTGGAGAGTTTCCAGCTCAAGGGCACAGTGAAATGAGCTATTACATGTTTTTTAAAAATGTACAGTGTGTCCTGACTGGGTAGCTCAGTTGGTTGTAGTGTCATCCAACACACCAAAGTTGCAGTTTTGATTCCAGGTCTGGGCACATACAGGAGTCAACAATAAATGCATAAGTAAGTGGAACAATAAATCGATGTCTTGCTCTCTCTCTCCCATCCTCCTCTCTAAAATAAATTTTTAAAAATGTAAATGTGTAGTTTTGGCCACTCTAGTTCTTGATCAACAGTTCATGAGCAATCTCATGAACTGCTACACTATAATTCTGAAGAAGAAAAACAAGGTCATGTGCCAACCTGATGTGTCTATCTGCTGAAAAATTTTTCTTCATATGCAAAATAATCAGAAGAACTAGAATACATGGTCTTTGACATCATCTCCAGGACCAATCATACAGAAAGTTTCTGGGTGGAGATACCATGTGAGATGACAGGACCCCTTTCCAGAAACCTACTGGCCATCATGCAAACTGATCAAGTCAACCCAGTTTATGCACCTACTCCAAGCTCTCTGTTCTCATATTTTGTAATGTGTAATTTGTATTATTATATCTAACTACATGTTTCAAATACAAAGTTAACAGATATCCATAATTTCCAAATTGAAGCACTACAAAATCTTGATATTGTCAGAGGGAAAATATGCTCAGTTTAGTTTGGTTTGTTTTTAAGATTTTATTTATTTATCTTTAGAGAGGAAAGGAAGGAGAGAAGGAGAGAAACATCAATGTATGGTTGCCTCTCATGAGTCCCCTGCTGGGAACTGGCCTGCAACCCAGGCATGTGCCCTGACTGGGAATCGAACCACAATCATGTGGTTCACAGGCCTGCGCTCAATCCACTGAGCCACACCAGCCAGGGCTAATTTTGATAGATTTAAATACAGTCTTTGCATATTACCAAATGCTATAATCTAAACATTCTGGAAAACAGATCTAGTTTACCACAGATACATTAAACTGTACTTCTGTTAGTGATATAATTAGAACATTCTGGCATTTTGGACTTGTTTTTAAGACTACATTTTGTTAATATTTTCCTGAATCAAATATCAAGAATTATTAAACATTGATAAGCTCATTTTGAACCTTTGCCTTGATAAGTCTAATAACATTCTAATCTGAAATACTAAAATATGACCCATGTTTTTCCAGATGCGAACAAAGTACAAAAACCCAGGGCAGGGTAAAGGATCTGCCAAAGGTTACAATGGGTCTTAACACTCACATCAGGACCTTCTAAGAAAAACTGCAGAAGGCCTGTATTTTGTCCACATGTGTGCACTGATCGAAGGCTAAGACATACTGTTCCAACATTCATGACCTCATAATTGACCAGATCCACAATAGTATTCATTTGTTTTTATTTTAGGATTAGTATGGCCACAAAGGAGCCAGGCTTCTACATCTATGTCAGTCAGTCATTAGCTTCAGCAGGTTGCTTGGCAGAGAATATGGGCATAACCTCCCAACATCTGTGGACAAGGGGGTCCTGTTAATGGAGGGGAAAGCTCCAGAAAAGGCTGCAGCTGTGCATGGTTAGTAGGCAACACAGGCTGGAGGCACCCACTCAGTAAAGACAACATGGGCAGAGCATCAGAATAACTACTCCACAGATGGAGCCAATGACTACCTAGGTTACTAGGGGAATAGAGGGATATCTATCCCCAAAGCCAAATCAAACATTGTACTCAGAACCATGGGAGAGCCTGAACAGTTCATAATTTTAAATTTTTAGAGGAAATTTCTTGAATGTTGGGAGAGAGAATAATAACAATAAATTGCCACCCTTCGAAACTCTTAAATCCTTGCATTGTTTTACTGATTCAGAGAACATACGTGCCTAACCTATGCTAAGCTAGACTTTGAACCTATATAGATGTATGTCTTGTCCCTGCCCTTGAGTTGCTCACTATCTAATGAGAAGACAGGTGTTTGAACAGATAATGATGGTTGAGTTACAGAATGTGTAATGGTAGAGACATAAGAGAACCTACAAAGAATTGCTGCTGCCTTATTTTGTGTTACTCTCTTCCAAGTGCTGGAGATTGCCTGCAGATGTATATGCACTATCTCACTTAATTGTCACAGCAGCCCTATCAGATGAGCCTTTTTATCCCCCTAAAGGATGTGAGGCAAATGAGGCCCAGAGAGATTAGGTAACTTGTCCAAGGTCACAGAGCTACTCTGACTTCTACCTCATAATGAACTCCCAAGCCCCTATTTCTGACTACACATGTGCTGTCATCACCTATTAAGCTAAGAGGGCAGGGAGAAGAAGAGGAAAAAAATCTCCTAACCATTTATTTAGCCTACAAATCCCAAGTTTGGGGAATCAACTGGGAAGAGAAAACAGGGTTATTTCTGAGATCGAATATAGTGAAATCATGTTTTGTTTTGTTATTTTGCATTCTTAGCAATTGGCATATTTTATGAGCAGTCTCATGAACTGCTACACTATGGTTTTGAAGAAGAAAAATAAGGTCATGTGCTAACCTGGTATGTCTTATCTGCTGAAGCAACATAAAATGCTTATGCACATTTTCCCCCTAAAATAAGAGAGATATATTATCATTGTAGCTATCGAAATGTCTGTGAATGCAGAAATGTCCATTATTTATATATCAATGTAAATGTATGTGGCAGTTTACTATACATAGCACCTGCTGAACAAACACTCCCTCCCCCAAAGAGCTAAGAAGAGTACAATATAGAAGAACACACCACAGGAAATACATAATCTAGGCAAATAGGAAGTCATTTGTGGTCTTTATCATCAAAAGCCTTTATGGAACAGGTATTATTTTCTGTTTAAAGTACAGACAGATCTCATTTTACTGTGCTTCACTTTTTTGTGCTTCTCATAGATGTTGTGTTTATTTTTTTACAAATTGAAGGCAAGACCCTCCACCAGCAAAAAAATTACAACTCGCTCTATCATGATACTCTCTTTACTGCAGTGGCCTGGTACCAAGCTTATGATATCTTTGAGATATTCCTGTCTGTACTCAATGATGAAACTCTACACATTATGTTTATTGGTTATGAATTTACCTGATCAGATCTATCCTTTTTATGTGCTTCAGGAAACCAATGAAACTGTGTTTCCAAATCAGCTCCTTGGGTATCAAAGTTGTATAAAGGACAGTGGTTTAGGAAATGGAGTTGAGAAGTTGATAAAAAAGACAAAATGGGATATAAAAATCAACATAGAATTGGTCATAATTTATAAAGAATCTGCTTGAGAGCTTAGAAAAAAGCTGTTTGTCCTATAGAAATGTGCTCTGGATTGGGCAATGGATCAGAACAAAGTCAACACGGCCCTATGTAAGTTACCTGTGAGCACAGATTTTATCTGTGGGCACACATTCAATCACATGGTCTACACAAGCAAGTCACAAACACATAATGTGAATTGCAAAAGCAAATGGGCCACAGTGTAGCTTGAGAAACAGACATCATCACTACTTCAGCAAGATATTCCAATTAGCTATTATGATGATGGTGATAATGGTGAGTCAAATTAGCTAATGCTGGAAAGTTACTTTGAAACTGATAGCACTATAGTAAATAATTAAATGGTATGAATGTATTATCAAAATACTCTCTGACAATATGGACAAACCATGACTATTTTAGGCAAACATGGCCATATCATCACCCTAACTACTTGTGAGCCATGTACCAAATGAGGAAATGCCGATGTTACCAAGAAAAATTCATGAAACCTGACTCCTCTTTATTCATCTTCTGCCATCAAGAAGTCAGTTACCCTCCAGGAAGTATGATAAATACAAGAAGCACTCACAGAAATCCCTGGATTGTATCCAGAAATAGGTTTCAAAGAAATTTAAGGAGTGAGATTATCTTTATTGCCTACTGCATTTCTTAACCAGTTTTACTGGCTTTGAAGAAAAAAATAAGAATCTTTAAGATATGTGTGAAAACCTGAGCACAAAAGGTACATTTCACATTGTTTCTGGCTCATTGCTTAGGAAAATACTACCTGATGAATATGAGTCAGGTTTATCCATCCAGTAACTCTGTTCACTCTTCAACAGAACTCAATATATTCTTAAACTATAGGCCAGCATTTCTCAATCTTGCCACTTTCAACATTTTGGGCTGAATACTACTTGTTCAGGAGCTGATATGTGAGCTGTAAGGTGCTTATTAGCATACTTGGCCTCTACCCACTAGATGCCATTAGCACCTCCCCCCAGTTTTGACTACCAAAAATGTTTCCAGACATTTCCAAGTGTTCCTAGAGGACAGAAACACCCCCACTTGAGAACCTCTGATATAGACCACGACCCTTTTTACCATGCAACTGCTCCCAACTTGGCCCATGCCCTGAAACTCTACACTTTCTTGCATCTTTCAACTGGAAGGAATCTCAGAAGAAATAAATCTGTCTCCTACATGTTTGTTAAAGCATCTGTAACTTTCTTGTCAGGTAGTCATCCAGATCCTCCCAACTCTTCCAACATCAAATGGCTCACTTCCCCATTAGAATATAATGGTTAGACATTTTGAACATGACAACACTCATTAATGCTGAGCCGAAATCAGCTTCCCTGTGGTTCCTCCTTAACTTTATCCACAGGAGCTCTATATAAGGTGTCTCCTCCTTCTTCTGCCATACACTCTTCTAATATTTGGAGTATTCTTTCTTCCAAGAGAAGCTTCTTATTTCCTTCCAAAATAGCTCCCTTAAACAGCACACCAATTTTGAGCAATCTCATGAACTGTTAAGTCTCTCCCTGCCTCAACATCAAAATTACAATGGGAGTTGAGGGTGATAATGATGCTCCTGGTGGTGGTGGTGATGATGTTAGCTATCATGTATTTTTTACTTTGTTCTATATGCTTGTTATCCATTACAATGCAATCCAATGTACTGAGCACACTAACTACACCAAAAGCTGGCAGATTAATTTACTAAAGTTTCATTTCTGCCAATGTCACTTCCTACTTCATAGACCAAGCATGACTCTCTACTGCCTACTCCTCTCCAAGGCTTTGGCTTTAAGAGCTCTTCTTAAACTGTCTCCACCTTTGGAAGCCAATATGATTTTCCACTTTTCCCTCTGAAAGGCTCCAGTTGCATCTTCTCTTGTCTCTTTACCTTCCACCACATACAAATAAACCCACAACTATACACACATTTATCCTCCTTTCCTTGGAATTCCCTCTTACAGACTCTATACCCACTCAATTATTGTTCTCCTTCAAAGCCAGGTAAAAGTCTTCCTTAATTCACTTCACTTCTGAAAACTTACATTTTGGGGTAACTCTTTGAGCCAAGTATTGTGCTGCCCACTAAGATGCAGAAATCACAGCTGGAATTTCAGATAACTTGTAACACACACACATTTTAATCATTAGTGTGGTTTGCCAGCCTTCTCGCCTCCCACTTCCAGCACATGCAAGACAATTTAGGCTGGCAGATTCAGGTTCTTTCCCTCCCGCTCCCTCTAAGGAGAGTTCTGCCTTTACCAGACTGGTTTTGGAGGCTTTGCAGAATTAAGAGAATGGATAGAGAAAAGGGAAGCCACATAAGCAAAAAGATTTAAGAAAGGTGAGAGACACAAAGTAAAAGATTTGGGTTGAATGTCAGGAAAGATAGAGGTGTTAGGTTTGAAAGGCAGCCACTAATCCCAGGAACACTTAGGGGAGAAAAGAAGCAGACTCCAGAGGAGTTCCAATGTAGATTATAACTGAGATCGCCTTTCATGTTCTTCTTGAGACATAAGAAATTTTTTTAATTATTTTTAGCTACTAGATTGCTTGTTTAGTTACTAGATTGTTCATTTGACCACAACAGCCTAAAAAAGTCTGAGCTAAACTGACCCTCAGTTTATATTTGAGTTATATTTATAATTACACTGGGAGCAAATGGGAAAACTATTAATAATTATTCTGGAATAAGAAACATAAACCAGGACTGTTTTGAGCAAACTAGGGTGTTTAGTCACTATGAAATGTGGCAAATGAAGGGATGAGATGGGCCTAGAATATCACTGGGTCTGGAGCATGAGCATCTACTCCCAGGAGTGCACAGAGAAAGGAAAATGTCTGGAGAAGAAAAGCCATTCCAACTACATGGGCCTGTAGCCAACCAACTATTTCCTGAGTTAAACAGCCTGTATCACCTGTTAAGAACTAAATTACATCCTGTCTCATGTTATTTGTAAAGTTTTTCTCATGTTCATAAAGAATAAAAAATGAAAAACATCAATCTTTTATATCATCGAAACAAGAAAAGAAAAAAATCATTTTTCTATATCTCTAATAATGCTTAGCAGTGTGAGGTACTACAAAGAAGAAGAAGGAGGAGGGGAAGGGGGAGAGTACAATAAATGCATGTTGTTTGAGCAATCTTATTCCCCTAGACTAGGGGAGGTTCACCCATTTTTTAATTATCTTGTAATGGCCTTTGAGCAAATGCTCAGTATTGGGCAATGGTGTAATGTCAATAGTTTCAGCCAAGCAGACAAACATTTCTATTTCTGATTAAAAGAGAGTAGAGGGAACTGGAGACCCATTTAGTAGGCTTCCCCAGTATCCCAGAACATCACTTACCCGTCCAACACATTTATTCACCTACATTGCCAAGTGGAGGTAAACACTATTTGTCTTGAGCTGTGAAAAAAGAAAAATGCTCATCACACTCACCACCACTTTCCTGCCTCCACCCCCAATCTGCTGCTCTACCATTACACTAGATGGCTTCCCTAACAAATTTCAAATGCTATCTCTAACCACTGGGCAGAGTCCAAGAGAAATGGATGGTGTTGCTCATTCAGTTAAACTCAACGTGATGCAGAACTTGAAACAGCAGGGAATGCAGCCTGCACCCACTGCCTTTGCAGCTCACTTCAGACACAAGCAGCTTTCCGATGGAAGGGAGTTTTCTGCTGCAAAATCATATCCTGGGCCCTCCAGAGGGCATCTTGGTGTCCAAAGTGAGTCTTTTGCTTTAAATGTCAACTTAACATTGACTTCTTGCCTATGAGAACAAGAATGTTTTCCCACCTGCCTAACCTGAGGTGGCACTTTCACTAACTGGTCAGCACCACAAGCAATTGTTTCTTGGGTACCCGATTTTATGACATATTGTTTAAGACATATATGTAGGACACAACTGGTTGTTTTTCCTGATAGCTGTTATTTATTTATTCGTCTGTGCTGTGTTTAATATAATAAAAATTAAGCATTATATTAAAGGAAGGAAGGAATAAAAAATGTTTCCTTGTGACCAAGGTCAGGCTGAGACAGTGTCATCAACAACTCATTGGATCCGCAGAGTGACAGAAACTTGAACAAACTAGGGGACAAATTGTGTCAGTCCTGCCTTCTCTCCACTCAATTCCTCAAAAAACATAAGGGACTCCAATAAGGCAGGTCCCATTTTCCAACACCAATACTATTAAGGATCTCTACTTTAAACCAAAAGTAAAACACGTACATTAATAAAACTATCTTCCTACTTTTTCATTAAAAGTAGCCATCATTTAATGGGGACTACAAATGTCACCTCACCTTCAAACTCAATTCAAGGCAAATCATAATTAAAAACAATCTGTCACAAGACTTTTGAACATTTTACCCTGGTTTTGTGGCAAAACAACAAACAATTAGACCAAAGGGTATAGGGACTTAAAGCTCAGTAAAGTTCTAGGAGTCTAAGGAGTAGCCTGTTCTTTTATTGTTCTGCTAATAAATATTTATTGGTGTTAGGAGAACATGTAAGTGAAAACAGCAATTTCGTTTCTGTGACTTCTAGAAATAGTAGTTATTTCTTCATGAACGGAAATAAGAATTTCCTTTTATCTGCTTGCCTGTGAATAAAACCTCACTTAGATATGCAACCAGTATGTTTCTAAAAAACTGGGTAAGAGATTATTTCACTTTAGCTTTAGTCATACATCTAAAGAAATAAATATTAGATTTTGGGAAGCCTTTGCTAAGAAAGCATTTTCTCATAGTTGAAGTTTTATGCAATTTACAGTTCCTCATGGCTTCATAATTTAGAGATCAGTTCATGGGGAACATGTCTAAATCAATTTTCTAAGGCACAAATAATTACTGAAATGCCTTGCTTCCAACAATACTAGGAAACACCATATTTTGTAAAGGTCAATTTCCTTGAACTGGAGTTGAATAGAAGCTTTATTTTTTATGACTTAGTCATATTTGTAAAAATTCCACCAAAAATGTAGTATGTATTTGCTTGCTTTTTAAAACAAGATATGTGCATAAAGTACTGTACATAGTCATTTGAAAAGCAGCCATGACTGATTCCAGATAGTTTCAGGGGAAATGACTAAAACCTGAGGAAGAAGCAAGAAACCAATTGAATTCCATACTTGAACACTAATGTGGGAATCACTCAGACCACCTCTTGGATTTGCCATACTCCTTCTGATTAAAGTTTATAAAGTCTCTGGAGAGAAAGACATTTAGTCTGAATCGCAAACACTCAAAGACCCACCCTTTGCCACACAAGCTCACAAGGAAATATGCAGAGGACCACACAAAGCAGACTACTCTGTTTATCATAATTAGGCAGAGGAGCACACTCAAGCTCCACGTGGTCTGGACAGGTAAAGTTAAGTAAGAGACCTTTGTTGGATGAAGGGAAAATCACTTTGCTGACACCTGGAAAGCAGGTTGTCTGTCTAAAGGGAGAAACTATTACTCAACTCTAGCTCATTGAGCCAAGCAAGGTTGCAGGCTCCATTTTGCCCAGCTCTCCTGACTTTGCAAGAGCAGCTAGGAGTCTAGATTTTTATGTGACTATGTAGAACACACAAAAGTTATCTCAGATAAAATGCCAACACCTAGTAAAAGGCATTAGACTCAAGCTCTTATGTGGATACTACCTAATTTAGGTGAGTTAAACTGATGAGCTGAGTTAAGCTTTGTTCAAGTCCCTAAAAATTCATCTAGTACCTCTGGTCCAAAGCCTGGATTGGAAATCAGTCCCTCCAAATCAATCCTGTTGATTCATCTCCTAATGCCACAGGAATCCATCCACTTCTTTCAGATCCATGGCCACCCCAGCCCATTCTCACCTGCCACTTCAATAGCTTCAGGTATGGACCCCTGCCCATTCCCCACCCTGCCCCACTCAGTCCGTACTCCACAGGGCTATCCATTGCTGTGCCCAGATCAGATCAGGTCTGATCATGTTTCTACCCTTATGTGACATTGCCATCCTTTGAAACCCTTTAATGGCTTCCCATGGCTCTTTCTTAAAATAAAATCCAGACTCCTTAAACTAGCTTGCAAGGCCCTGCCTAATCTGACTTCGCCAAACTCATCTTGAACCACTGTCCCCTTCACCATACTACACCTTCACTGGTCAAGCTCTTTCAAACTCTCACACATGAAAGCTCCTTCCCACCTCAAGTCTCTATAACAGGTTTTATTTTTCCTGGAAAAATAAACCTCAGTTCTTCCCTGGCTCTTTATCCAGCTAACACTTTTTTGTCTCTGAGATCTCAACTTAAGTATCAACTCCATGGAGAAAACATCCATGATCACTGAAGTGGGTTGAATTGTGTCTCCCCAAAAGGATAGGTTGAAGTCTTAACCCCAAATACCTATGAATGTAACCTTATTTGGAAATTGGGCCTTTGTAGATGCTATCAAGTTAAGTTGAGATCATGGTGGATTAGGGTGTGCCCAAAATCCAATGTCTGGTGTCTTACAAGGAGAGGAAGATTTGAAGACACAGTCACACACAGAGAAAATACAAACACATGAAGACAGAGGCAGAAAGTAGAGGCAACTATGAGTGAAGAAACGTCAAGAATAGCCCGCAGCCCTGGCTGGTGTAGCTCAGTGGATTGAGCGCAGGCCTGCAAACCACACGATCGCAGATCGATTCCCAGTCAGGGCACATGCCTGGGTTGCAGGGCAGTTCCCATCAGGGGACTCACAAGAGGCAACCATACATTGATATTTCTCTCCTTCTCTCCTTCCCTTCCCCTCTAAAGATAAATAAATAAAATCTTATTTTAAAAAAAGAATAGCCAGCAAACTAGAAGAAAGAAAGAATACTCTTCTCCAAAAACTTCAGAAAGAGCATGGCCCTGCAACATCTTCATTGGAGGCTTCTGGGCTCCAGAACTATGAGACAATAAATATGTTATAGCAGTAAACTGGTACACAGAAAAAGAATACAACCACCCAATGGAAAAGTAAGTTCCTCCTGCTAGTTCTTTTTTCTCACACCTCAAGGAAGTGTGAGCCCCTTCACAATTTGTAATTATTCATTGGCATGCTTACCTATGTCCATCCCACTAGACTATAAGAAGCATGAGGTCAGAAACTAGGTACATCTTGCCCACCTCCATTTACATAGATCACACCTGTCTTATAGAAGATGCTCACTCAAGGCTCATTTAGTTCTACACGTGGCACTTTAATACTTCATACTCTTTTGAGCTCTTTATGTGTGTGGTGGTTAATCCTAAAACTAAATACTCCCAGATTGCCTATTGAAACCTACTAGTTCTTCTGTCCTCCCAGAATCATGAAATTGTAGTACTGAAAAGAATCTGAGAAATCACTTAGCTCACCACCACTACCAGCCCCCACTGGTTTTTCAGATGCAAAAATGGTGCCTTCTTCACATGTGACCAGCTGTCAGTAGATTCCTGCTTCTGAGCAGCAACCCTAGATTGGCAATAACCGCCTCACTGAGGGTCCAAAGGTGGCTTTCCTTCACATGCAAAGAATGGGGTTTGTGGTAGCCAGTCAGTGTTCAGTGGTATTTTTGTTTAAAGCTTAAGCCTAAAAGTGTCCTACTCACGTAGCATCTGAACAATACCATTCCCTCATTTAATGGAGTAAGTCTCAGTTGTATATACTGTAAAGGTTACAAGATTTATTGCTGTGAATTATTCAATAACCACTCCCAAATAATTCCCCCAGATACTTTTGAACATTTCCCATAGTACCACCTTAAATGGGCCAGAAGCAAGCCCCTCAGATTTCCCTGCTCAAACACTCCCCCAGGGACTGGCTGAGCCTCTGATGGCCCCAGGAACATCTTTGTACTCTTCTGATGCCTTCTGTTGACCTCTCGTCTACTTCACCCTATATATGGGGCATCATTTCTCACAACAGAGCAGATAATGAGCTATAAACTTTTGGTGAAGAAAATAGTAGAATAATGGAAGGCAAATATAATGCAGAAAACAATATACCACTGTGACCCAGTCCACAACTATCCAAGGTTCTGGTTCAATCTAGCCTGCCTTTGCATGTCAGAGCAACACCAGGCCTCCACCACTTGAGGCTTCCCTGTGCCTAAGAGGCTCAGCCCCATAGTTCTCTGGCCACAGGAAAGGCAGGAAGCCCTTCCTTCACATAACTCTAATGCCTACCTCATTTCCTGCTTCAAGACAGATTTCTCCCAGGAATTCCATTTCCTCCAGTGAAGCCCCATCCCACCCTCACCAGTGTCATCTGGCCCTGTGGATAGTCTGCCAGAGCTGCCATTAAGAGTGCCACAAACTATGTGGCTTAAAAGAAAGAGATTTATCATCTCAAAGTGAAACTATGTGGCTTAAAAGACAGAGATTTATCATCTCAAAGTCCCAGGGGCTGTAAATCTTGGACCAAGGTCTTGTAATGGGGTATAGAGAGGGGTTCAGAGAAAAAGCCTCCACAGTGTTGGCTTGGGTGATGGAGAAGTGGAGGACAGCCATTCAGAGTTACTTTTAACTATGATGGTGACTTGGCTAGCTTCATAGTTATGTTAAATAGCTGTGCCTGCTGCTCAGGGCCAAGGAGATGAAGATGGGCAAGGCTTTTAACCTGCAATATAGCTGATGGCTTGAAGCACCTGTGGTGAGAGCCTGGGGGCAGTTTCCTTGTGTCCTGGGGAGACACCTGCCTGGCCTGAGAATGGCAGCTGAATGAATGTAAGATACCAGAACACTGGCAAAATGTAGCAGATTGAGGGAAGAGTTGGAAATTGGGTTATGGAGGAGGTACCAGGTGAGGAATATAAACTAGGCATAGCAGCCAGTTGCTCTCTTGGCCGTGTGGGTTGAAAGGGTGCATTTTGGATTAAAAGCTGGAGAACACAGCAACATGGATGATGATGATGCTGGGAATTGTGGGACCTGCCTATCCAAGTACAGATTACTGGAAGAAGCCAGGAGTGCTGAACTGAGGCTTGGGGAAGGTTAAATCACAGATTTGGGTTTGTTGGGGTTTTTTTCCTGAAAGACAATACCTCTGACTGGCATGTTCTGAAACTGCCCTGATTTGGTAAAAGGGAGGTATGAGTATGTATGTGTGTGCTTGTGGGTATCTTAAAGGGAGTGGGATTTGAGAGCAGAATTTTGCCATTATTCTAAATCTGTATAGCATGGGGCCCACACATTTGTTTCAGAACTGCATAGGCTGGGATTCTGTAACGGTCTCAGCTGCAATGGTTTTTTTCTGAGGGCTGTGAGGGAGAATCTGTTTGATGCCGCTGTTCTAGCTTCTGGTTGTTGCTGGCTGTCTGTGGCAATCCATGGTATATAACTGCACCAGTCCAATTCTGACTCCATTGTTGTTGGTGGTCTTCAAATTAACTTCCTGTTCTGCGAGCCCATCTCAGTGTCCAAATTTCTCCTTCTTATAAGGACACAGGTAATATTACATTATGGCCTACTTTGATGACCTCATTTTAACTTGATTACATCTGTAAGGACCTTATATTTTTGTTTAGATATTGCATTAAAATATTTTATTAAGCCCCAGCTGATGTAGCTCAGTGGATTGAGCATGGCCTGTGAACCAAAGGTTCACTGGTTCAATTCTCAGTAGGGGCACATACCTGGGTTATGGGCCAGGTCCCTGGTATGGGGCATGTAAGAAGCAACCACACATTGATGTTTCTCTCCCTCTCTTTCTCCCTCCCTTCCCCTCTCTCTAAAAATAAATAAAATATTTAAAAAATAAAATATTAAAAATAAATTTGCTCATTTCTTTTTTTATTGTTGTTCAAATATAGTTGTCTCCATTGTCCCCCCCACCATTCTCTCCTGCCCCACCCACCCCCACCTCCCATCCTCATCCTAGGCCCCTTTGGCTTTGTCCATGTGTCCTTTATACACATTTCTTGATGACCCTTCACTTTATTTCACCTGTTATCTCCTGCTCCCTCCCCTCTTGTTACTGTAAGTTCATTCTTTATTTCCATGTGTCTAGTTATATTTTCCTTGCTTGTTTGTTTTGTTGATTAGATTCCACATATAGGTGATATCATATGGTATTTGTCTTTCACCGCCTCGTTTATTTCATTTAGCATAATTGTCTCCAGTTCCATCCATGCTGTAGTGAAGGGTAGGAGCTCCTTCTTTCTTTCTGCTGCATAGTATTCCATTGTGTAAATGTACTATAGTTTTTTGATCCATTCATTTACTGATGGTCACTTAGGTTGCTTCCAGCACTTGGCTATTATAAATTGTGCTGCTGTGAACATTGGAATGCATTGGTTCTTTTGAATTGGGGTTTCAGGATTCTTACTAAGGACTCTATTTCCAAATAAGGTCCCATTTTGAGGTTCTCTGGTTAAGACTTCAACATATCTTTTTTGATGGACACAATTCAGCCCATAATACCCTATAATTTCAACAAGACAATCACACCATAGTTTAACATTAATCTGTTTTTCAATGTCTGAGTTACTCATTTTGAAATAGTGCTTCACCAACCACCTAATCCAGATTTTGCTGTTTCAAGCTCATTCAGATTCTTTATTCAACTGTCATTCAAAATACATTAGGGTCCAGACTGACCCATGGTTACATGTTTTACACACACAAACACACATGCACAACACATTGAGCAGTGACTATGTGTTAATGTATTGGGAATTTGGGATGCTGCTCATCCCTCCCTTTGCCCAAGGTTCTAAAAAGAGTGCACACATAGACCAAGACTGATGGGAAACAGAAAAGATTGTTGATCTGGACGAACACTCAGCACCTCATAGCAGACCTAACAGAACTGGAGTGAAGAAAATGGCTTAATCTTGAGGTCTAAGCAGCCCTCCCACTTCCTGCTCCAAATTTAGATCTTGGGATCAATGGACCATACTCACCTGCCTCTAGAGGGAGAGAGAGATAAGCAGGCTACAAAGTGGATTCCCAGTTCACATAACTAGGACTTTGTTGTGGAAGTGGATTATAGGCCAAACTCAGAGGCTTCTGGATATTCCCAAGGTAAGAACTGGTGAATATTACAGTGATCTGACTCACTTGGGAGAAGTGGCTGGGGGAAAAAAACAGCCCAAGGAAAAAAGTGTTGCACTAATACTCCATAAGTGACAGGGCTGAGAACCTCTGTGGTCTGAAAACTAAAATCTAGAAGACAGGTTTACTCTCTTCTCAATTCCATGTCTCACAGTGATCTTTTTAAATACAATAGCATGCTTTCTCTTCTCAAGAACTCTCATGTAATAAATATTTTTATACCTATTTTATAGATAAGGGAACTGAAGCCTAGGGAAGTAAGTCATTAGACTGTGTCTCTACAGACACAGATTTACAGACACCTCCAGGTTTAGGGAGGAAACCAGAACTCAAATCCCGCATCAGTCTATCTGACTCTAAGCTGCAACCTGGAGTGTGATCATTTCCATTCTGTGTTAATGAATGATTCATGATCAGGAATTCACTGGTTGTAATCCGTGAGGGTAAATTTACTGTTTCACCAGGGCTGGACAGATTGGCCTCAAAAAGTTTATTACCAGAAGCCTCTTTATACCCACAAACAGAAAGGAAGTCTATCCAAACAGTGTTCACTACACTGACCTGGAGCCCAGCCTCAACCAGGACAGAGACGGGAGAGAGAGGACACACTCGCAGGGTGGCTGCTTGCTGCCAGCCAAGCTCACTTTCTAGTGCCTTCAAAAATAATTGGTGGTACTGGTGTCCAGCCTGGCCTCCATATCAGGACTGTCTCAGTGCTGAAGAAGCCTGTGTTCTTTCAAAATTATAGTTAGAAAAATATATATCTGGTAAAATGACACTTCAAACAGATGAATCAGTTAAACTTATTTTTAAAAAAATCACTTTCAAACCAAGAAAGATGACACACTGGAGGTTCTGTTGGAAAAAAATGGCTGCTCTTTCCTGTGTGGCCACAGATCCTGATGGGCAGATAATGGTTTCACTCTCTGGTGACAAAGAGCCACTTTTAAACCCTCTTCCAGGCACAAAACAAAATTGTGTAATCAAACCATATTCCATTGAAAGAAAAAAGGAAGAGCCGCCAAATTTAAGAAGTTCTCCCAAAACAGCTAATAAGGTCATGCAGCTGGTAAAATAACTAGGAAAAATGAGTGCTGACACCTCAGGCTCTCATCTCTACAAATGAGGGGCTGCCTGCAACGTGTGGCCTCAGAGCCTACAACGTGATAGTGTGAAACACTGAGCAGAGGCAGCCACAGTGATGATTTACAAAGTTAAACACCAACTACTCGCCAGAAAAATAGCGCAGGACGTGGTAGACCAGAGAGTACAATAAACATAAAATAAAAATGAAAAACTATAGTAAAAATAAAGTTTCATAACTGGACATTTCCCAAATATTTAAAAATGTTTTAAACAATTAATCGAAGGTTAAAAGATAGCCTCTATCTAATTCTAAATCTATACAAAAGTAATGTGGTATACTTCCAAAACTGCACAAGTTGACAACAAGATGTCTGAGAAGCTATGTAGATCAGAGTTTAAGAATCCATCATTTGCCTTGTCATTTTTTAAAAATTTTATTCCAAAGTCTTTTTCTTTAAACCTATTCCATATAAACAAAATAAATAATTTTCATTTAATAAATGCTCACTTTATTACTGTAATGCTTTCTTTTATTTTTTAAGTCCCCATTAAAAGATTGTACCATGACTGCAACCATGTTTTATGTCTGGAGAGCATAATTGCTGAGGTCCAGCCCCACTGGCAGATCCATGGTCCACTAAGAAACTGCAACCCCTGGTGAATGTGCCCTGTGAACCCATGCTTATTTCTGTGACATGAATGTCACAACTTTCTTTGATCATCAAAATACACTGATTGTTGGTTTTGCAATGTAGGCATCTATTTGATTCTTCAATACAAGAAAGATTTGATGGGAGAGAAAATAATATCCCTAGCAACTCTGAGCTCTCAAGCCAGATATCAAGCAATCTTGCAGCAAGAATTCACACCCCCTGTAATATCCAGAAACCCTTGAGTATACAATTTACTAGAAGCGGCGAGGGTTCATTTTGCCCCAACTGACTGGGAGAAACAACACAAATACATCCAGACTAAAGTCACTTTCAACACAACGTCAAAGATTTCAAACAAAAAAATTCAAGTATTAGAATAGGAAGATATGCTCAAACACTCCATATTTCTAGGTACATTGTGTACCTAGAACAAGTCACAAAACAAAATCCTAGACTGTATCCAGACTCAGATTGCTCTGTCCTCTTCATTGTTCAAACATGATCTGAATCATTGGGGAAAACCATCACACTGACATGTGTCCAAGATGGAAGCGTAAGTAGAAATGCTTCACTTCCTCTCACAACCAAGAGAAGGATAACAACCAATCTAAAAACAATAAACAACTGGAAGTGTCAGAACATCAAACTGCATGGAACTCCGACAACCAAGGAGCTAAAGAAACATTCACTCAGACCAGTAGGAAGGGCTGAGACAGGAGACATGGCAAGGCAGACCCATTAGGGCTGGCTGAATGGAAAACTAAAAACTCAAAGCTAGCTGTAAACTACTGTGGGGATTGCCACAGTGAGAGAAACTCCCAGTCTCACATGAGAGTTCTTCTGAAAGCGGGGCTAGAGCAAAGCAAGCAGCTGGCACTTTTCCCTCTCTGGCCCCTCCCCCACAGACAGTGCCACAACACAGTGAAGAGGCCCCATCCCCTTATAACATGCCCTGCCCTGACAAATACCTAAGGCCCCATCCCCTTATAACATAACAGGTGCACCGAGACATGGAAATATGAATGAAAGAACAGATCAAAGCTCCAGAAAAAGAACTAAGCTGCAAGAAGATAGGCAAACTATCAGATGCAGAGTTCAAAACAGTGGTAATCAGGATGCTCACAGAACTGATGGAGCTTGATTGAAAAATGAAGGAAGAATGGAAGGCTACCCAAAGCGAAATAAAGCAAAATATACAGGGAGCCAACAGTAAAGGGAAGGAAATCAGGACTCACATCAATGATTTGGAACAAAAGGAAGTAATAGACATCCAACTGGAACAGAATGAAGAAACAAGAATTTTTTTTAAAATGAGAAGAGGCTTAGGAAATTCTGGGACAAATTTAAATGCTCTAATAGCAGAATTATGGGGGTGCCAGAAGGAGAAGAACAAGAGCAAGAAATTGAAAACTTATTTGAAAAATTATGAAGAAAAACATCCCCAATCTTTTGAAGGAAATAGACTTCAGGTAAGTCCAGGAAGCCCAGAGTCCCAAAGAAGTTGGATACAAAAAGGAACACATCATCATTAAGTTACCCAAGTTTAAAGATAAGGAGAGAATACTAAAAGCAGCAAGAGAGAAGGAGACAGTTGCCTACAAAGGAATTCCCATCAGACTGTCAGCTGATTTCTCAAAAGAAACCTTAGAGGCAAGAAGGGGCTGGAAAGTATTTGAAGTCATGAAAAGCAAGGACCTACAACCTAGATGACTCTATCCATCAAAGCTATCATTTAGAATGGAAGGGTAGATAAAGTGCTTCCCAGATAAGGTCAAGTTAAAGGAGCTCATCATCACTGAGCCCTTATTATATGAAATGTTAAAGGGACTTATCTAAAAAATAGAAGTTCAAAAATTGAACAGCAAAATGACAACAAACTCACAAGTATCAACAAATGAACCTAAAAAATGAAAACAAAAAACTAAGCAAACAACTAGAACAAGAACGAAATCACAAAACTAGAGATCACATGGAGGGTTTTCAGTGAGGAGGGGAGTGGAATAATGAGGGGGGAGATAGAGGGAATAAAAAGCATAATTGGTAGGCATAAAATAGATGAGTAGAGGTAAAGAATAGTAGGAAACAAAGATTTAAAAGAATTTATATGTACAACCCATGGACATGAACTAAGGGGAGGTATGCTGAAGGGTTGGTTATGCATAGTGAAGGGGGGATAAAGGAGGAAAAATCAGAAAAAACTGTAATAGCATAAGCAATAAAATATACTTTAAAAAATAAAATTATAGATATGGGAAAATATTTGAAGTAGATGTAGAAAACACAAAGTTTACATTGTAAATGCACTTGACTTAGTGAAGAACTGGTCTACTAGACTTTTCTAGAAAACATAGTCAAGCAGTAGAGTCTCTCATCTCACATAATAAATTTCTTCTAATGTGCATACCTCCTTGAGACTTCTGATTCCTCCCTCACTACTCCACCAAGGCAGTTCTGCCATGTCCGACTCTACCCAACAGACAGGCATTATATGCAAGCTGTAGGCAACCATCCACTTGGCATATCAGCACTGATTCTAGGACACTCTGCTAAGGCCTTAAATGCCTAGTCATGGGAGTCCCATGGCAGTCAATTCACCCCTTACCTCCTTTATATTTCACTTTCATCCATCCACTGCCTTTAAGATCTGCTTTTACCTACACATTGGCAGTTCACATTGACATATATTGCTAGGTCTTGTAAATCTTTGTGTGAGTGCATTCTTTGTCCTAGAGCAAGAATGAGGCTGTGCTGCACCTTGACCCAAATTATTGTTCTGAAGGCAATGAGGCAAGGCAGGTCTAAATTTCAAGAATAATATACCTGCCTTGGATGAGGCTTTGCAGTCTTTATGGTTTTTATTTTTTTTAATATTTTATTTACTTATCTTTAGAGGGGAAGGGAAGGAGAGAGGGAGAGAAATATCAATGTATTGTTGCCTTTGCTGAGGAGACACAATGCATATCGTGTGTCCCCTGCCGGGAACTGGCCTGCAACTTAGGTATGTGCCCTGACTGGGAATCGAACAACGATCCTCTGGTTCACAGGCCCACGCTCAATCCACTGAGCTACAGCCGCCAGGGCCAGTCTTTATGGTTTTTAAAGGGAAGCTGCTCTCTTCCTGCATGCGGCAGGTGGGTGGTGGACCAAGGACGGTTCTGCTGGCCTGGCGAGTTCAGAGTTAATTTCAGCTTAAATATTAGCAGGCTCATTTATCCAAGCGTCTCATTTCAGGTGTCAGGGTACCACTCTTTCTATATCAAGGTCCTAAATTTCACACAGGGACTGGTCAAGCCTATGCATTCATTATGCTATCTTTGATAGCCTTAAAATTAATCCTCAGTTTCATTTCAACACAGTCTGAAATAAGGCTGTTGAATATAGGGTCCTTATAAATATTAAACTACCAAATAGGGGAACCAGTAGCTACACGCATCTAATGAGGACTTGAAATATGGCTATGCCAAGCTAAGAAACCCTAGAAGTATAAAATGCATCCTGGATTTTGAAAATTTAGTATTGAAACTATAAAATAGCTTACTAATAAGTTTTTATATTTACTGCCTATTGAAATTATAATACTTTGGATATACTCAGTTAAATGAAATATATTATTAACATTAATTTCACTTTTTAAAAAAAATTGTGACTATAGAAAATGTAGGAAAATCTCAGATATTCCATGTAGCAATATTTTTACTGATACGTCCCCTAGAGCAAGGGACATAAAGGGAAGAATAAACAAATGGGATCTCATCAAAATTAAAAGCGTCTGCATGGCTAAGGAAAACAGTATCAAGATAAAAAGAGAAGCAACTGTTTGGGAAACATATTTGCCAATGATAACTCAGACAAAGGTTTAATCTACAAAATATACAAAGAACTCACACGACTCCACTCAAAGAAGATGAGTAACCCAATTAAAAAATGGGCAAAGGACTTGAACAGACACTTCTTAAAGGAGGACATACAGAGGATCCAGAGACACATGAAAAAATGCTCAATATTGCTAGCTATCAGAGAAATGCAAATTAAAACCACAATGGGATACCACTTAACACCAGTCAAAATGGCCATCATAAACAAAGAAACAAACAAGTGCTGGAGAGGTTGTGGGGAAAAGGGGACCCTAGTTCACTCTTGATAAGATTGCAGACTGGTACAACCACTATGGAAAACGGTATGGAATTTTCTAAGAAAACTAAAAGTGAATGTGCCTTTTGACCCAGCAATTCCACTCTTGGGAGTATATCCTAAGAACCCTGAAACACCAATCCAAAAGAACCTATGCACCCCGATGTTCATAGCAGCACAATTCATGATAGCCAAGAGTTGGAAGCAACCTAGATGCCCATCAGTAAATAACTGGATCAAAAAGCTATGGTACATTTACACAATGGAATTCTATGCTGCAGAAAGGAAGAGGGAACTACTACCCTTTGCAACATCATGGATGGAACTGGAAAGCATTATGCTGAGCGAAATAAGCCAGGCAGTGAAAGACAAATACCATATGATATCACCATTAACAGGAATCTAAACAACAAAACAAACAAACAAGCAAAATATGACCAAAGACACTGAAATATGGAACAGGCTGACAGGGACCAGAGAGGAAAGTGGAGAGAATCAAAGGGGAAAAGGGGAAGGACTCACATGAACAAGTATAAAGGGCACATGGACAATAACTAAGGTGGGGGGTGGAAATGGGAGGGAGGTGGGGAGCACTGGGGGAGGGTGGGCAGGACTAGGAATGTAAGACAGAAAACTGTACTTGAACAAGAGTTAAATAAAAAAAAGAAAATGTAAAATTACATATGTGGTCCACATTATTTCCATAAGACAGCATTGCTTTCAACGCTGCCATGGGGGCTGTCACATTTTCATGGTGTGCTGCCTTGAGTTAAGGGTTGGCAAAGTAAAACTTATCAGTTTCTTTTCTGAAGGATTCTAAAACAGCATAAAAGTAAATCAATTTCAATTTGCACAAAGTGTGAACCTACATGTGTACAAAATTTAAAGTATTATTTAGGAGTTTGTGGAACCCAGAATAGGATGAAGAACATGACAAGAGTCTAATTGCATTAAAAATTTATGAAACAACCTTACTGAAAGGAGTTGGGTGGGTAGTGAGGAGGGATACTCACCTAAATGACTTTGAACTGAATGGGGGTTTGTAAGACTCACACAAAAGAAACTGTACATGAGTTCTACACTTGGAGTGATAAAGTTATTTACTATAGAAGAACAAGTTAACAATGCTGAAACCGCTATCCATGTATACTAGAACTGAACAATTAAGAAAATAGATGGCACCCTGGCTGGTGCAGCTCAGTGGTTTGAGTGTCAGCCTGTGAACCAAAGAGTCACCTGGTCAATTCCTAGTGAGGACACATGCCTGGGTTGCAGGCCAGGTCCCCAGTTGGGGGTACAGAAGAGGCAACCACACATTGCTGTTTCTCTCCCTCTCTTTCTCCCTCCCTTTTTCTCTCCAAAAATAAATAAATACATAAAAAGTTTTTTAAAAAGGAAAATAGATGGCAGATGGTGGGAGTCAGGTTTCTCACTGTTGTAGTGGGAGTTATAGATAAACAAGCAAGGGAAGGTGGCTAGGAATGAGCCAATATGGTAATGGATTAGAGTTAAAGACCTTAGTATAAACTAATGTTTAATTTAATATAGATGTTACAGAACAGACCAGGAGTCGGGGTCATGAATGATATACTATCACCAAATGGGCCCACCCTTGTGCTCCAGGGGTTCCCCCACCCAGTACTAGATTCATCTTGCCCACTGCCAATGAAAGGCATCTCTCAAAGCCAGAGACTGGTGAAAAGGAAAGGGATTATTTATTTAAAGAGTTACAAAAACGTAAGATTAATAACTTAATGTCTTCATTGGGATCCCAAAGTCCTTTAGAATATTCACAAACTCAGTCCTTCCTTCCCCCTCTACCCAGTCTGGGGTATGGTATCTTAGAAAAAGAAATAGAAGTCCATGGTTGTTCTCTGCCCAAGCCACATGGTCCTCAAAAGAACCCACATGGCTGCCACACCTGGGTTTAAATCTCAGCACCAATCTTCCTCTGCTGCACCATTTCTGACTCCTCCCACAAATGGCCACAGTTGACAGCATTCCTGTATTTTTCCAGCTTTATTGGGCTGCCATAGTAAATCTAGGCAGGTGTGGTCCTGTGTTGTGGAGCCAATCATCTCCAAGCTCTTAGGCAGGCTCTGTAACCAGGGGGAGTTGCCTCCCAGTTACATCCTGGGTTGAAGTCACTCCCATCCCCCTGGCTCAAAGCATGGCCACAGCTGTTTAACATATCTATGAAACCAGTTAAAAGTTATAGATATGTTAAACAACTGTTCTGGAGGTTACCTGCACAACTGTTGCTATTCAGAACAACTCTCAATGGCCCTGCCATATGTGTCCCATCCCCCAATTCAGACTTGAGAGGGTGAGGACATCATAGATGGATATAGACAGATAGATATAGATATAGCTACAGATATAGATATAGATATAGATATAGATATCTAATATTTCCTGGACACTGAGTTCTGGACCCCATTACAAATCCCTATTTGGATGCCCCTGCCCTTGAGTGCACTCTGTTTTGTAGACTCACATGGTTATATAGCAAAATATTTATATACATATGCATATTCACCTATGTTTAGCATATACTTCCTTGTTAAATCAGATGAAAGGGCCTAGAAGCAAAAACACTTCAGTAGCAACAAGCACACCTACCACCCAGATCTTGATTTTTTAAATATATTTTTATTATTTATTTACTTTTTTAATATATTTTTTTATTTAATTCTTGTTCAAGTACAGGTTTCTGTCTTATATTCCCAACACTGCTCGCCCCCCACCCCATGCTCCTCGCCTCCCTCCCCTTTCTGCCCCCCACCCTTAGTTATTGTCCATGTGCCCTTTATACTTGTTCATGTGAGGCCATTCACTTTTCCCCTATGATTCTCTCCCCTCTCCCCTATGGACCCTGTCAGCCTGTTCCATATTTGAGTGTCATTGGTCATATTTTGCTTGTTTGTTTGTTTTGTTGTTTAGATTCCTGTTAACGGTGATATCATATGGTATTTGTCTTTCACTGCCTGGCTTATTTCGCTCAGCATAATGCTTTCCAGTTCCATCCATGATGTTGCAAAGGGTAGTAGTTCCCTCTTCCTTTCTGCAGCATAGAATTCCATTGTGTAAATGTACCATAGCTTTTTGATCCAGTTATTTACTGATGGGCATCTAGGTTGCTTCCAACTCTTGGCTATCATGAATTGTGCTGCTATGAACATCGGGGTGCATAGGTTCTTTTGGATTGGTGTTTCAGGGTTCTTAGGATATACTCCCAAGAGTGGAATTGCTGGGTCAAAAGGCACATTCACTTTTAGTTTTCTTAGAAAATTCCATACCGTTTTCCATGGTGGTTGTACCAGTCTGCAATCTTATCAAGAGTGAACTAGGGTCCCCTTTTCCCCACAACCTCTCCAGCACTTGTTGTTTGTTTCTTTGTTTATGATAGCCATTCTGACTGGTGTTAAGTGGTATCTCATTGTGGTTTTAATTTGCATCTCTCTGATAGCTAGTGATATCGAGAATCTTTTCATGTGTCTCTGGATCCTCTGTATGTCCTCCCTGGAGAAATGTCTGTTCAAGTCCTCTGCCCATTTTTTGATTGGGTTGCTTGTCTTCTTTGAGTGGAGCCGAATGAGTTCTTTGTATATTTTGGAGATTAAACCCTTATCTGAGGTATCATTGGCAAATATGTTTTCCCAAGCTGTTGCTTCTCTTTGTATCTTGATACTGTTTTCCTTAGCCATGCAGAAGCTTTTAATTTTGATGAGATCCCATTTGTTTATTCTTTCCTTTATGTTCCTTGCTCTAGGGGACGTATCAGTAAAAATATTGCTGCGTGGAATATCTGAGATTTTCTTGCCAAGGCTCTCCTCTAGGGTTTTAATGGTTTCACGGCTTATATTTAAGTCTTTTATCCACCTTGAATTTATTTTGGTGTATGGTGTAAGTTGGTGCTCAAGTTTCATTTTTTTGCATGTAGCTGTCCAGTTCTCCCAACACCATTTGTTGAAAAGGCTGTCTTTACTCCATTTTATGTTATTGCCCCCTTTGTCGAATATTAATTGACTGTAGAGAGTTGGGTTTATTTCTGGGCTCTCTGTTCTATTCCATTGGTCTATGTGCCTGTTTTTGTGCCAGTACCAGGCTGTTTTGATTACAGTGGCCTTGTAATACAGTTTGATATCAGGTATTGTGATCCCTCCTACTTTGTTCTTCTTTCTCAAAATTGCAGCAGCTATTCGGGGTCTTTTCTGGTTCCATATAAATTTTTGAAGTGTTTGTTCTATGTCTGTGAAATACGCCATTGGTACTTTAATAGGTATTGCATTGAATCTGTAAATTGCTTTGGGTAGTATGGACATTTTGATGATGTTAATTCTTCCAATCCATGAACACGGTATATGTTTCCATTTATTTGTGTCTTCCTTGATTTCTTTCTTCAGTGTTGTGTAGTTTTCTGCATACAGGTCTTTTACCTCCTTGGTTAGGTTTATTCCCAGATATTTTATTTTTCTTTTTGCTATATCGAATGGGATTTTTTTCCTGATTTCTGCTTCTGCTGCTTCATTGTTGGTATACAAAAATGCCTTTGATTTCTGGATATTAACTTTGTATCCCGCTGTTATGCCAAATTCATTTATTAGTTCCAGCAGTTTTTTGGTAGAGGCTATAGGGTTTTCCATGTACACTATCATGTCATCTGCAAACAATGCCAGTTTTGTTTCCTCCTTTCCGATTTGGATGCCTTTTATTTCCTTTTCTTGTCTGATCGCTGCAGCTAGAACTTCTAATACTATATTGAATAGAAGTGGTGAAAGTGGGCAACCTTGTCTTGTACCTGATCTTAGTGGAAAAGCTTTTAGTTTTTGCCCATTGAGTATGATGTTGGCTGTAGGTCTTTCATATATGGCCTTTATTATATTGAGGAATGTTCCCTCTATTCCCACCTTGCTGAGTACCTTTATCATAAATGGGTGTTGTACCTTATCAAAAGCTTTTTCCGCATCTATTGATATGACCATGTGGTTTTTGTCTTTGCTTTTGTTTATTTCGTGTATTACATTTATTGATTTGCGTATATTGAACCATCCTTGCATCCCCGGGATGAATCCCACTTGGTCATGGTGTATGATCTTTTTGATGTATTGTTGGATGCGATTTGCCAATATTTTGTTGAGGATTTTAGCATCTATGTTCATCAGTGATATTGGTCTGTAATTTTCTTTCTTTGTTGTGTCTCTATCTGGCTTTGGGATTAGGGTGATGCTGGCTTCATAGAAAGAGTTGGGGAGTTTTCCCTCCTTTTGGATTTTTTGGAATAGTCTGTGAAGAATAGGGGTTAGCTCTTCCTTAAAAGCTTTGTAGAATTCTCCTGTGAAACCATCTGGCCCAGGGCTTTTGTGTGATGGGAGTTTTTTGATTACTTCTTCAATTTCATTTGCTGTTATTGGCCTGTTCAGGTTTTCTGCTTCTTTTTCATTGAGTTTTGGAAGATTATATTTTTCTAGAAATTTGTCCATTTCACCCAGGTTTTCAAATTTCTTGGCATACAGTTCCGCATAGTAATTTCTTACAATCCTTTCTATTTCTGTGGTATCAGTTGTAATCTCTCCTCTTTCATTTCTGATTGTGTTTATTTGTGTCCTCTCTCTTCTTTTCTTAATGAGCCTACTTAAAGGTTTGTCTATTTTGTTTATCTTTTCAAAAAACCAACTCCTGGATTCATTGATCTTTAGAATTGTGCTTTTAGTCTCTATGTCATTTAATTCTGCTTTGATCTTGGTTATTTCCTTCCTTCTACTTGCTCTGGGCTGTCTTTGTTGTTGTTCCTCGAGTTCTTGCAGGCGTTGGGTTAGGTTGTTTGTTTGAAATGTTTCTATCCTCTTTAGGTGAGCCTGTATCGCTATGAACTTCCCTCTCAGGACTGCCTTCACTGTGTCCCATAAATTTTGGGTTGTGGTGAGTTCATTTTCATTTGTTTCAAGGAGTTTTTTGATTTCCTCCCTAATTTCAATCTTGACCCATTCATTGTTCAATAGCCTACCATTCAGTCTCCATGATTTTGGGTGTTTTGGGTTTTTTCCTGTGGGGTTGGTTTCCAATTTCAGTCCCTTGTGATCAGAGAAGATGCTTGGTATGATTTCTATTTTCCTGAAGTTGTTGAGACTGGTTTTGTGTCCTATCATGTGATCTATCTTTGAAAATGTTCCATGTGCGTTTGAAAAGAAAGTGTATTTAGTTTCTTTGGGATGGATGGCTCTATATATATCAATTAGGTCCATTTCTTCTAGAGTGTCGTTTAATGCTGCTATATCTTTGTTGATATTTTGTTTGGAAGATCTGTCCATTTTTGACAGTGGGGTGTTAAAATCCCCTACTATAATTGTGTTGCTGTCAATATCTTTCTTGAGGTCCTCTAGGATTTTCTTTATATATTTGGGTGCTCCTGTGTTGGGTGCATATATATTTATGATGTTAATGTCTTCTTGGTGGATTCTTCCCTTGAGTATTATGAAGTGACCTTCTGGGTCTCTCTTTATAGCCTTTTTTTTGAAGTCTATTTTGTCTGATATGAGGATTGCTACCCCGGCTTTTTTTTCATGTCCATTTGCTTGGAAAATTTGTTTCCATCCTTTCACTTTCAGTCTGTGGTGGTCTTTTGTCCTCAGGTGAGTCTCTTGTAGGCAGCATATGTGTGGGTCATGCTTTCTTATCCATTCAGCTATTCTATGTCTCTTAATTGGTGCATTTAATCCATTTACGTTTAAAGTTATTATCGAAAGGTACTTATTCATTGCCATTTATGTACCTGTGTTCCTCTCTGTCTCTCTCTTTTCCTTCCTTTCCTTAAAGCAGCCCTTTTAGTAATTCTTGTAGAGCAGGTTTTGTGGAGGCGTATTCTTTTAGACTTCTTTTGTCTTGGAAGCTCTTTATTTGGCCTTCTATCTTGATTGAGAGCCTTGCTGGATAAAGCAGTCTCGGTTGTAGGCCTCTGTTTCTCATTACTTGGAATATTTCCTGCCATTCTTTTCTTGCTTGGAATGTTTCCGTTGAGAAGTCATTAGCCAACCTTATTGGGACCCCCTTGTATGTTACTTCCTTTTTCTCCCTTGCTGCCTTTAGGATTCTCTCTTTGTCCTGGAGTTTTGCCATTTTAATGATGATGTGTCTTGCAGTAGGCCTCTTTGGGTTCCACCTGCCTGGGACTCTCTGCGATTCCTGGATTTGTGTGACTTTCTCTCCCCTCATCTCAGGAAAATTTTCCATTATTACTCTTTCAAGTAGGTTTTCTATCCGTTGTTCTTCTTCTTCCCCTTCTGGTATTCCTATTATTCAGATATTATTATGTTTCATATTGTCTTGCATTTCTCTTAGATTCTCTTCATTTTTTCTGATTCTCTTTTCCATTACCTCATCCATCTGGGAGATTCTTTCCAGCCCGTCTTCGAGCTCGCTTATGTGGTCCTCCGCCTCATCGATCCTACTCTTCATGCCTTCTACTGTGTTCTTCAGTTCAGAAATTGTATTCTTCATTTCCTCTTGGCCTCTGCTGATGGTCTCTATTTCCTTTTTCATGCTGGTATAGTTTGCGGAGAGTTCATTGTAGCTCCCCTGTAGTTTCTGGTAGCTCATTGTAAGCTCTTTGAATTTCCTGATAACCAGTGCTTTGAATTCAATATCCGATAGTTGACTTGCCTCTATTTCATCTAACATTCTTTCTGAGACTTCCTCCTTTTCTTTCATTTGGGGATTGTTTCTTTGTCTCCCCATTGTTTGTGATGTTCTTCTTGTTGGCCTCAGCTTCGTAGATTGATCTGTTCTGGTACCCTGAGTTTATGGCGTGAACTTCTGTGGTAGGATACCTGTGGAATTCAGTGGTGCAGTCTCCTGTAGGTATCTTGGTGTTCTCTGTTCCCACTACTCCTCTGGTTGGTGTCCAGCGAGTCAAACCTTTTCTTCTGGTCTCACTAGCTGTAGCAGCCTGAGGGGCTGTTATTGTGGCTCTTCTTGTGCCTTGGTACACTCAACTGGTCTTGCCAGTAACCCCCAAGATCCAGACTGGCGCCTCTCTCCCGCGCCCTACTGAGAGCGGATTTTCTCCCAGGCTTCCCAGCCCTGGTCTGACATGAGGGTGCACGCTCCCAGCCAGGCTTTCTTGTTCTCGTAGGCTTGGGTGTGGACCTTTCCCTGTGTTGTGGCTGAATACACAGGGCAACTCACATTTCTCCCAAACCAGCAGCAACAGCCTGACTCCCTGTGTTTCCCTGTCTGCGCCAGCTGAGTAGGGGTGAAGCTGGCAACTGGCTCTCTTCCAGGGGCCCAGCCAGCAGCTGGAGACTCCCCAAGACTGTTCGCCAGCTGGTGCAGTTCCCACGCCACAGGGATCGCCCAGGCAACTCTCAATTCCCCAAGCTGAGGGTCGGCGCAGTCCCGGCCCCACCAGAAAAGCACGGGCGACTGGCGGTTCCCCAAGTAGACGGCCTGCGCGGGGCCCCTCGGGGGCCGGGAAGGCGTATTTATTTATTTTTATTTAATTCTTGTTCAAATACAGTTTTCTGTCTTATTTTTAATACCATTCTCCAATAAAAAGAAACCAGAGCTCCTTGAAAAAATAGCTGATTTTAAGACTGGGGTAAAAAATATGTAAAATGAGCCTGGAGCATTTGTAGCAACATAAAGCATAAAGGTGCTCCAATAAAACAGAAAAGGCCCACAGTTCATTTCATTCCGAGGCCTCCTTTCTCAGCTGGTAGGCAGCCGCCTTCTTGCTGAGTCCTCGTGTAACCTCTTCTGTATGCATGCTTACAGGAGAAAAGAGCAAGCCAGCTAGTGTCTCTTATTAAGGTGCTAATACCATCACGAGAACCCCACCCTCTTAACCTCATCTAACCCTAATTATTTCCCAAAGGTCACATCTCAAATAACTATCACATTAGGGGTTAAGGCTTTAACATATGAATTTGAGGGAAACTAACATTCCATCCATTGTAGTTGTATTGATAGTATGCCTTTGATACAATGTGATAAAATGACGTTTTACCTCCATGGTCTTATTCCCAAAAGCTCATAACCACAGTCGAGTCATGAGGAAAGCATAAGACAAATCTCAGTTGAAGGATATCCAAAATACCTACCAGTACTCCTTAAAACTGTCAAGATCATAAAAAAAAAAAAACAAGAAAAATTTAAAAAACAACCACAGCCATAAGGATCCTAGACAGTTGTGACAACTAAATGGAATGTGGTATCTTAGATGGGATTCTGGAACACATGAAGTAGAAAAGCAAAGGAAATCTAAATGAAGTATGAACTTTAGTAGTTGTAACAAACACATCATGTTTATTATATAAGATGTTAACAATAGTAGAAACTGGCTATGGGGAATATGGGAACTCTTATTTTCACAGTTTTGCTATAAATCTGTTCAAAATTAAAACTGTTATAAAATTAAAAGTTTATTAAAATAAGACACTTCCAAAAATCATCTACAACTGTCTTCTTCTAGAATAATAGCTGAAATTAAAAACTTAATGTTTCACTTTAAAAACAATATAGATAGAGGTAAAGAGGGAATTTATAAAGAAAAAATATATAGAATGAGACATGGTAAAACAAAAAAATAGAAAATATGAAAGAGAGGGTAAGACATACATAAGATACAGTGAGAAGTGACGGATGGGTGGGTGAAGACAAGATAAGACCAGAATATCTTTTTGTGTCAGGAAATAAAAATTCTCAATGAATGATTGGGATACACTGAAAGGACACAAAAAATCAACTTGAAAGGGCTGTCCTTGGCTAAATAGGAGACAATTTGGCCATTAAAATAATAAAAAGGGATTATAGCCCATTAAATAAAATAGGAATTCATGAGTTCATACTGACAGAAAGGAATGAAGGAAGGGAAGGAGGGGGAAAGGAAGAAAGAAGAAGGAGAAAGAAAGCTAGCTTTTGCTGAGAGTAAATTTCAAATAACAAATTTAGAAGAAATGTGGAAATTAGAGGTTCACTATTTGGCAATCACCATAAAGGTGGTTGATTCAGTCACAAGTGATAAATGAATGCTAAGGCCATTGCATAGTGGTATGATGAGGACTAGGAAATTAGTGTAGTCTCATAATACTTCCCCACAAAATATTAAATAGTTACAAGATGGGGTGGGTGGGACTGGATAAAAGGTGAAGAGATTAACCAAAGAAGTATATGCATAGCCCATGGACACAGACAATAGTGTGATGAAGGCCAGGGGAGGGGGCTGTCTGTGTGGAGGTGGGCAAAGGTGAGGGGGATGGAGGCATCTGTAATAGTATCAAAAATTGTTTCAATTTAAAAATAAAAAGAAAGAGAAACCATATAGACACCAACAAGATCAGGTAATCCAGGTTCAGATCACCAGTGATGGAACAGATCAATATGGCCTTATTCCTAATGAAATGCATTGAGAAGAACACAGCTTCATTTCTGAAGCTGTGTTTAGTCACGAAACATCATGATTGTAAGGCGTGAGTTGGGTCATGAGAAAAAATCAGACGCACCAGAGCACTGTCATCCTAAAATGAAAGGCCTATAATCTTTAAAACTCTCCTGGGCATGAATGACATGAAGACACAGAGAGTTTTGAATGTTAAGCCAGTTTTGTTCGTATTCCTGGAATAAATCAAATATGCTTTCTCTTTTAGGAAATACCTCTTCATGTCTTTTTCCCAGTTTTATTTTGGGGTATGTTTGTGCACACACAAGCATGAGCTTTAAAAAATTTGGTTTGAAGAGTTCTTTAGCTTTTTCTACCATTTTTGTGACAGTTTGTAATGTGCTCTTTCATTGCCTTTAAGCTGTCACTTTATGAACAAATGTCCTTTATTTATTATGCTCACACTATCAATTTTTCCAGTTTATGCCTTTTATGCCTAAAGTTTAGAAACGTTCATCTATACATTTCACTAAGTATTTTAAAGCTTTGTTTTGGACAAATAAGTAAATTTTTAAAAATAATTATTTTGAAATAAAGCCAAACTTAAGGAAAAATTGCCAGACGGTGCAAAGAACTCCTGTACCCCTTCACCCAGAGATTTCCTCATTATAAACATTTTACTGTTTGTTGCATAGTTATCTATTTATCCCCATTATTGTCATTCCATTTCTGAACCTTTTGCGAGCAAGCTGTAGATCCAGTGTGTTTGCTGCCCAAACAAGGACATCCTCCTCTATAATCAGCATACAACTCTCCAATCAAGAAACCAACACTGGCCCTGGCTGGTGTAGCTCAGTGGATTGAGCACAGGCCTGCGAACCAGAGGATCACAGTTCGATTCCCAGTCACATGCCTGGGTTGCAGGCCAGTTCCCAGCAGGGGACACACTATACATTGTGTGTCCTTGGCAGAGGCAACCATACATTGATATTTCTCTCCCTCTCTCCTTCCCTTCCCCTCTAAAGATGAATAAATAAAATCTTTTTTTAAAAAAAGAAACCAACACTGGTACAAACTAATGTCTAATACAGACTCCATTCAGATTTTGCTAACTGTCCCAGCAATTTCTCTCCAGCCTGTTGGTTTGGGATCTTATCTAGGAATACAGGTTGCATTTAGTTGCCATGTCTGTTCTGCTGTTCACTGTGAGTTGGACTACATAAATATTCACCTGGTGAATAATCAATAAGCTGTGTATCTTTGCTTTGTACATTGTTCTCTGTGTATACTTCGTAATAAAATGTTAATTTTTAACCAAATATTTATTTTTAAATAAAAAGCTAATCACACTCATACATTTTCAAAGACAGCACTTGCTTCTGGAATTCAAATTTCTTCATTAAAATAAAGTTTATTTAATCATCTATATATTAAAACCTGGAAGTTTCAACTAATTCTGAAACAGTGATCAAAGAGTGAAAAATTGCCTTACCAAGTAACAGACGCAAAGGGAGACCTAGGCCTCTCAATGTAGATTTTTATTTGGACCTTCACCAACATAGCTCCACAAAGATTTCATCCCCATCCAAATTTCAATCATTGCTTAAATTTGACGTACTTATTATTATTCTAAATTTTAAAAAAGCTGTATACATTTACATTCACATTCTAATGAAGGATTTTAGTTGAAGGTGTATAAAATGACAGGCTGAATTTATGAAAGAGATGTATTGCTAGACAAGAATATTCTAACATAGCAGTGGGGTTTTTTTTCTGACCAAGAAGACAGAAGTGAAATTTCCTAGTGGCTCTTACAAATAATTTCAAAGGGATGTTTTGGGAGGTAGCTGTCCACTTATAATGCATTGGTAGAGAGAGAGTTGGGGAATCGGCTGGCTCAACGCTTTGCCCTGTTGCCAAAGCAAGAACACAGGGCCTGGCACATGCCAGAGCACATGTATGCGGAACACAGGCATGCTCGCTTGCTGAGACTGGGACTGTGGCAATGTGAAATTGAGAAAGGAAGTTGGTGGCAACCTTCAAATTAGAAACAATCTCTTTGTGGAAGTTTTAGGAATAAAAAGTTTGGCATATTTATATGCCTTAATTATAAAGGCCTACTTTCAAGGGTACCTTTGGCTCAAGTTGACCTGTGGACCCAAATGGCACTGGAACTGTATGTTTCTTTAACTTTAAATGTAATTGCTTACCAAAAGGAAATATTCCCTTTGCAAGATGTTGACATTTAGCAAGAGTTCTTACACAGGCTTTTCTCTGTTCTTTGGGCTGCTCATGCCCCACACCAAGCACAGCATTGTAAGAAAGCTCTGATTCACAAAATTTTGAAGGTGAAACCCGCCTTGCAGATCACCTCATAGTCCTATTTCCTCCATTTTTCAGGTTATGGAACTTCAACCACTATGGGGACAAATCAAGGTCATTGCAATAATGACAACTCAGGGTCTAGTACAGTGATCCCTCACCTGTCTCGGGAGTTACGTTCCAGAGCCCCCCGCGATAGGTGAAAATCCGTGAAGTAGTGGCGCTGTATTTATTTTATTATTTATATATATATTTTAAGGCTTCATAAACCCTTCCCACACTCCTATAAACCTTCCCCACTCTCATATTAACCTTTCCCGCACTCTTATAAACACTTAATATGCTCTTAAGCACTTTCTATACTCTTAAACCTACGTAATTTTGACAGCATATAAAATTCTGTATGGGTGCTCACAAGTGCACCCTCGCTATATCGCGGGCCCGGGATACAGTGAAGCCGCAAAAAGTGGACGGTGATATAGCGAGGGACGACTGTACCTGAGTTTTTTCACTTTCGTTCACTGCTCTTCACCTCAAATATCATCTGGGGTGGATTTTTCAAATTAAAAGAAGGGAAGAGGAAACGTTCTTCAAGGCCACCTTCATGGATACTGCCCCCAGTGTTCCCAAATAGTTAGTATACGCTGGCAACCATGGATTTCATTGGCTTGTAATTATGGCACTAGAAAAAAAACCTTACATGGAGCCCCTGCTGCAAACAACTTGTAATTTTTTAAATAAGAATTAAAAAAAAAAACATTAGCACCTGCTTTCAGAGATTCGCTCCAATATAGTTCAAGTACAGTACTAATTATGCTCTCTCGCATCTTCGCTTTCAGGACAACCTAAGCCGGCGAAGGAAAACTGGGACGCCAGAGAAGGAAAATGGAGAGGAAAGGGTCAGCAGGGGTTCCGGGGCTGGCGACGCCCGGCAGCGCGGGGGAGAGGCTACCAGGGAGCCCGCAGGCGGGCGCCCCGCTCACGCGCGAGGGTCCAGGGGCAGCTGCTCTCCGCGCCCCACCTCCCTCTACTTCGTTTAGCGCTTCAGTGTTGCCTCCTCCCGCACCCAGCGCCCTGAGCTCGGGATGACAGGAAGTGGGATGCGGGGGGCGAGGGGCATCCCAAGGCATTCTCAGAAAACAGCGTTTCGGACGATCCAGGGTGAGTGAAAGGAAGTCACGTACGTTAAGAGTAAAAAAAAAAAACTTAAACCTCCCTGAGCCCGTGGTTTTGCTAGAGTTGAGCCGGCACCTCAGCTCCCCGCGTCGGACGAGAGAGCTGGACTGGCCCGACAACGCGGGACCCCGAGGGGCGGGGCCGCGATGTGGGCGGGTCCGTGCCGCGACCCGTACCAGGCCCCGCCTGTCAGATCAATCTCCCGCCTTGCTATTGGAGATTGTCGGAGGCGGGTCTGAGGGACGCCCCCCTCTCGCCACCAATCCCAGCCCCGCCCCTGCCCGCCGCGTTTTCCGCTTCTCCAGGAGCCTCCCAACACCGAGAAAAGAAACGCCCCGGGCTACCACAGAGACCCCGGACACTAGAAAGGCCAGCCCCACCCACCGGCATGATGACGTCACTGGGTGGGGATACGTGGTTCCAGCCCCCAGGCCAGGACCCTGGGGCCCCACCTCCAGGTCTGCGGCCCCTTGGGACTTGGGGAATAGGTACCCTCTGCCCACACATCCACATTACTGAGTGCTGCAAGTCAGGACCTTTCGCTCCTCCTTAACCCCTTACTCTCCAAAGCCTGTCCCATCCCCTTATTTTGCACTTCCTATCCTTTTCACTGTCTATGCATCTCCTAAGAACTAAATGAGTATGGGGACCCGGAGATGGGCGAGCAGGTGGTACGCTGCCCGGAGAAATAAATTTGATTCGATATCTCCTTAATCCATTTGTTTTTCTACTGCTTATTTAATATCTCGATGTTTCCTCATGTATTCTTAGAAGGTTTTGGGGAGTCGTTTTTATTTTCTTTTTTCTCTTAGCGAACTTAAAGTTGGCCGATGCATCCTTTAGCATTTCATTAAAGAAGCTAGGATTTAGGCTTCTTTTGATGCTGAAGAAGGAAAGGAAACCAAAGCCTAATAAAGGCGTTTGGGAAAGAAAAAAACAGCCCTGTTTGTTTTTCATTCTCAACTCAAGCTGTCGTGGATAGCACCTTGCAGAGAGCACAGACGCAGCTTGCAGAAGCACTTTGTTGCAGAGTAGGCTGCGTCTGCACAGGGTTTGTGCGTGAGCATCAAAAGACAGTGCAGGTGTGTGGGGATCTGGGTATGCGTGTGCGTACGTGATGTACGTGTGTGTGTACGTGTGCTTGCGCCCAACAACCCCAAGAGATGCATCAGAATCAGAAAGAAACCTGCACACTGAAGATTATTTCAGAAATGCCCTGATGTTGAGAGTTAGTGAATCTCTAGTATCCAAAATTGTCTTTGCAGAGGCTCCTTCCTCTGTGCTCTCCCCACCTCCAAAAACAGGTGTCGCTGTGTGTCTTGAGGCAGCCTCTCTTGGGTTCTGGCCTCCGGAGCTGCTGAAATTCACGGAGGGCACACGGTGTTGTTTCAGGGCCTGCACAGGTGCAGACCAAACCCCCGAACCTGGGCGAGTGCGCTCGATCGTGTGTAGAGTGTGAAGACAGACAGGGAAGGTGCTCCGCTGGGCTCCCGGGCGTGCGCATGTGTGTGCTTGAGTGTGTGCTCACGCCCTCCAGGCTGCGCCCAAGCTCAGCTGCTGTGTTGGAGAAAAAGACAGTAAGCAAGTGCAGGGGGCAGGCTGAGGATCAGGGGCGCGGTGATTCGAATTAATGGAGCTGGTTTAGCTGTTTTTTCCTCTCTTGCTCCTTTAAACCTTAGGGTATCGTAGGGTGGGGGTTGGATTGGTTGTTGAGCTGGAGGGGCGGGGGGAGCAGGTTGAAACAACTGAGTGGGCGAGCCAGGACTCCCCGGTTCCAGGAGGGGAGGAGAAGGGAGCCCCCGTTCTGCGCTGGAAGGAGGCGGGGCTGGGGGCCGGGGGAACAGCGAGGAGGTGGGGGTAGCCGCAAGGGTGGGGGTCACCCCCCGGGCAAGATTTCGTTCGGATCGCATTTTAATTGGAGATATCTGATTAATTCCAGCTTCTGATGACTATAAATGGCGATTCTCTACCAAGGTGTCTCTTTTTAGAAAAAAAATCATTCCGTGTCATCCCCCACGTCAGGCCTGCTCGTGGGCGTGAGGCTGTACTTCCTCCGCCCCCTCCTAATGGAGTGAACCATTCCCAGCTCTTCCCCCTCTCTCCCTTAGTCAGTCTCTCTCTCTCTCTCTCTCTCTCTCTCTCTCTCTCTCTGTCCTTCCCTCTCTCCTCCTCTGCCTCTGCTGTGCATAAAGTCTCCGTCGCTCCTGGAACTTGTTGGCAATGCCTATTTTTCAGCTTTCCCCCGCGTTCTCTAAACTAACTATTTAAAGGTCTGCGGTCGCAAATGGTTTGACTAAACGTAGGATGGGACTTAAGTTGAACGGCAGATACATTTCACTGATCCTCGCGGTGCAAATAGGTAAGTGGCCGCTCAGCCAGACTCGCTGCGGGCAGCAGGAGGCAGCCGGCCGGGCCGAGGCGCCGAGGGGTCCGACTGGCCCGCAGCCGCTCCAGGATGCGGAGAAGCCCGCAAACCCCAACGGGTGTGGGCATCGGTTCCTAAGGACTCTCGAGTCCCGGGTTGGTTTTTCTAAAAAGAGAGAGAGAGAGACTCCAAACGTTATCCAGGAAATGTGAGCGGCCAGACGGTGCAAGAGGGGATTTTTGTCCCATTTTTCCCCAAAGCGCACGTCCATTTTTGCTTCCCTTGGTTAGACCAGGTTTAGTGCGTTCTGGGGCAATGCATTGGCTACTGCAAGGTATTATTTTGAAGGATCAAAAGGTGAATGCAGGGAAAAGATGGCTAGGCATCTGTAACTGGAAAGTTTATGTGCAGAAAGCAACGATATTCCGGGGTTCAGACAGCTGCATTTAGAACTTTGTCATTCTCCCGCCACCCCACCCCCATGCCCTAACTGCAGCGTTTTGCACCGGTCACCGCAGACCGACTAGGGGGCAAATTGAGAATGATAGGGAACCCCAAAGTAGTAATTTAATGTGCTTATCATTGAGGAACTTGAATTCAGCCAAATATATGGGGATATAACATTTGCCTCTTCCTTTTTAGATAGGCAACTGTATTTTATATATAAGATTCTACTTTTCCTATATATATATAGGAAAGGGTTAAGAAGTGTTTGCAATATGTTATGTTGGGTGTTTGTTATTTTTGTTTGGAGTTGATGACGGATTTATGTAGTCCTTATTTTATGTTAAGGAATGTTGAGTCTTAGTTATGCTGTCGTTGGATTTTAAAAAGTTCACATTTTCCATCTAGAACGAAGAATTACGGAAGGGAGCACTAGAAAACCCCTCCTCCCATGCGGGTCAGAGTATCAATTAAGGTGGCCTAACGGTGAAAGTGAAGCAGATTATTAATAGAAAGAGCAAGAGAAAAATAGAAACTTCCCAAACGGGTTTTCTGGCAACAGAAGGGTTTGTTGCCTTTTATCGTTTCAGGCTGTAGCATTCTTTGCAGACAAATCCTGGCAGTATTTGGGGGGGGGGCGGTGAGGGGAGCTTTAGGGAATTTGTTCTGGTCAAGAGATGAAATGCATGGTATTTTTCCTCATGAGAAATGTGAAGGAAACAGGGTTTGGAGTTATCTATACAATAAAATGAATTCTTTGCAGTGGGTTTCTATGCATTTGTCATAATTTTGAGGATCCGATTTTTTTGCTCGGGCATTATATGGATTTTAGATTGTGGATGCAAGAGGTTGGCATTTTCATTTAATTTCTGAGAAATGATGTTTTGAATCTGGTTGCTTTGACTCTTGGACATTAGTTCACAGAAATGCAATAAATAAAGAACATTTCTACTTGCAGTAAGTCCCTTAAATATTGCATATAGTTAAATATGTCATTTTGCAATTAACCTGCAAATTTTTAGAGGGCAGGAGACAGCAGTTATTTTGATAAGAGGGGTTTTAAATCAGAGGATGTGTAGGGCTCTGTTTTCCCAGTGGGACATACTATTACTGGGGCCGGGGAGACAGCAATTGTGCATGCGGGGTACACTTGGAACACACCAACCTCAGTCCGAAAATGACCGTTTTTTGGCTGTGGAATTGAAAATGAACAAATTTGTTCCCAAATGTCTGCCCTTTCCTGCACAAGAGCCTCACGATCTTTATTAATTCATGTCTGGGAGCTGTCCCAAGTCATTGACATTTGGCAAGAAAAGTGGGGGGTGGGGTGAGGAGGGCAGGGGAGGTGGAGAGGGTGATGAGCACAAGTGAAGACAGAGCTGGAGGAAGTTTGGAATGAATGAGAGGTCGAACGAATGAATGAACGGATGAAAATGACACAAGGTGCAGACACCGCAGAGGACATGGAAGGAGCCCGGGTTGCATGCCCGAGCATCTCTCAAGTCGGATCCAGAAACAGCAGCGAGGGTCTCGCAGACTGCGACCTGCACTGATGCGTGAGCCTGCAAAATACGTCCGGAGCGCAAGCTCCTGGCCTCCACGACTGACGGAGCCAACTAGAAACCGAGTCATAGTTACAAAAAAATAATAAAAGAAAGGAAAAGAAAAAAGAAAAGAAAAAAAATTTTACGATTTTCACTTTTTGTTTTACACTTGCACACACTCACACATGCGCGGTATGGAGGGTCTTCTCCAGCAGCGCCTGGAAGATAATGTGACGGGAGAGCTTCCCGCCCCCAGTAATCCCCACATCCCCTTTAAAAAATGTTAATACATCTTAGGGGCTACTCTTTCGCCATCAACTTTTGGGGGTGGACGTAAGGGGTAAGAAGAGAAGGGAATCTGGGGGAATGGATGGACTATATTTTATTTCGTTTCTTCCCTATAACGGAGCATTTGTGGCATCCATTATAAACGACAACGGGTAGGATTCGTCTCGTCGTAAACGCATTTCTATTAGAACAAACATTCGTGATCTATTTGATATTGCAGTCGCACAGGCTTTTAATATTTCACGTGGGAGTGGGATGCTTGTCAAGGTTTGCCTATAGCCTGAGCCGAGGTTGAAGTTAACCTTAGTCCCTTCCCCAGAGCTTCCCGTTCCGGATTAGAAAGCGCAAGGACCGCCTTGTTCTTCCTGCAGCAATTTGTAAACTGTGTGCTCTGGGAGACTGCTGCAGGTTTGGTCACCTTTTCCCCCTTGTCTGTGTCTAGCAGCGGTTGGGGGAGGGAGGACTTTGGGGCACGGTCCTCCCAGGGGACATGCACACACTAGCCTCAGTGGCGTGAACAGCGCCCAAGAAGGAGCAGGCGCTCAGGATCGTGAGCATTTCAGGCCAATTTCGATTCTGAGAAGATTCGCCCCTCCCCTCGCCCCATCTGCGAAGATCTGCGCTTCTTGCGCGTCCTCCTGGCGCCCGGAGTGTTTTTGGCCTTTCGCCAGGGAACGTTTATCCCGGTTCTTTGGTCTTGAAATGGAGAGAAGGGCAACAGCAGCTCGTCCGTGGTCTGGAGCAAGTCTCTCCCTCAGGCCCCGAGCCGCAGAGTGGGACCGACCAGAGGCTAACAGAGTGGACCTCAGTGCAGCCTGGGTCTCCTCTTCCCTCTGCATCACCACCACCTCCTCCCACCGCCGCAGCTGCTACTCCTGCCCCACCTCTGGAGGCAACCCCGGGCCTAGAGGCAGGGAGCCCCGGGCATCAGCCACCTGGGCCCTCAACTGCGGCACTGAGCCTAGAAAGGAAAGGTCCCACCCTTCTACTGGCGGGAGTGGTGGTTGGTTTTTCGGGGTGGGGGGAGTTAACGAACAGAAGCGAGGAAGCAGGGCGCCCGAGGTTCAAGGATTTGGCTTCCCTGAAGGTGAGGCAGGGTCACTGGTACAGACACTTTTCTGACCCTGCCAGGGGGCTCAGACNTGCCCCACCTCTGGAGGCAACCCCGGGCCTAGAGGCAGGGAGCCCCGGGCATCAGCCACCTGGGCCCTCAACTTCGGCACTGAGCCTAGAAAGGAAAGGTCCCACCCTTCTACTGGCGGGAGTGGTGGTTGGTTTTTCGGGGTGGGGGGAGTTAACGAACAGAAGCGAGGAAGCAGGGCGCCCGAGGTTCAAGGATTTGGCTTCCCTGAAGGTGAAGCAGGGTCACTGATACAGACACTTTTCTGACCCTGCCAGGGAGCTCAGACTGCCCCGGACCACCGTCAGCCCCTGCCCAATCCGGGGCGCCTAGGCTGCTCTCTCTCCATTGAGGCGGGAAGGGTGCAAGAAGAATTTCTTTCGAAACAAAGACTGCGCGGTTTTATAATTAACCAGTCCATTCTGGTGACTGCTGGTGGCTTGCAGAGACCTGACTAACTTACTCAGGCAGCAGTGTTTTCTGAGCACCCACGAAGGACTTGGGCGCCAATTCCAGGCTTTTCCACACAGAGTCGCATTAGATTGAGCTGCATTGCCCCATGCTTTGTCGCCTCCCTGTCCCTTCCTCACACACTCTGCTGTGAGACCCCCCTCTGTCACCTCAGAAATGGAGGAGTGCATTCTCAGAGCCCTGACCAGGCTTGCTGGGGAAGTGCTGGGAAAGAAGGAGGGAGGGAGTAGAAAGGGAGAAATAAAGGGGGGAAATGTAGGTGAGGAGAGTGGACAGTGGAAACGGACAAGGTATAGAGCGAGATGCGGGAGGGAGCTGCAGGACAGGAATGTACTCTACCGGGCCGCCCACACCCGCTCAGACAGGGACGATCTGCAGAAGACGGTAGTTGAGCGCAGGTCAGTCATTCTGGGACCACATCTTTCATTCACCTTTAACTCTGGCTCACCCAAAGGCTGGGTTCCACTCCGTGGGGGAAAGCCACGCAGAATTGCGGGCGGGGAGGGGGGGACGGATGCACCCTGGGGCCGCAAGGTGGGATCCAGGCGTTGCTGACTGGTGTCCCCTCCTCCCTGCAGCGTACCTGGTGCAGGCCGTGAGAGCAGCGGGCAAGTGCGATGCAGTCTTTAAGGGCTTTTCGGACTGTTTGCTCAAGCTGGGCGACAGCGTGGCCAACTACCCGCAGGGCCTCGACGACAAAACGAACATCAAGACCGTGTGCACGTAAGTGTCTTCTCTGGTCTGCTGGGTACCTGTTCTGGGGGCGCTGCTGAGGTGGGAGATACCTGCCACCAGGAATTGGAGCATTTTCTCCTTTTGGCTCCCACTCTCAGGCCTTGTCTGGGCCTATTCTGCCCAAGGGGACCCTATAGCCTAGAATGGGAAGAGGATTGTTCCGATCTAAGGCCAGTCCAGAAGAGAGGCACTGTGACCCTGGGTGAGGAGCAGAGAGAGCTGCCACCGATTTTCTCTGCTTGGAGCAGTCTTCCTCCTTCCTTGCTTCATCGTGAATGGCAGGCCTGCCCAGTACTCCCCAAAGAAGTTCATTTTGGTTTGAGGAGTGTATTAGGTAATAAGCTTGCCTAAAAGAAAAGCCTCTCACCTATTTTGTCCATTTCTCCTGATTGAAATTCCCCTCAAGTACACATCAAGGAAAGTTGGAGGGCAGGCAAGAAAACGCAAGTCCCTCTTCCTCTTTTCAGGAGAGGCTGAAAGAATATTGGTTTTCCTGCCAATGACTTTGCCCAAGAAGAGAGTGTCTTGGCATCCAGTGACTGCTAAATTTATTGTAACTTCCTAGGTTTAGGGTAGTTACCCTCCTTGCTTTTTTGTTTTTTTTTTCTTTGTCTGCACATATTTCTACTCAAAGACCAGGGCAGCTAAGGGCCCAAAGAGGGCCGTGAGAGTTCATGACTAGGCCCTGCGACATTTTAGCTGCAGCAGACCTTAGAGATACCCCTATCCTCTGCAATAATACACACTTTATTTTATTTTTCAACAACAGCTGTGACAACCCCCCCCATAATGTCCCTTTCAATGAGGCAAGATGTCTTCCTTGCACCCCAGAGACTGAAGTGACTATTTGCTGTACCACCTTTTAAACTGTAAAGTCTTTCCCCTCTCTCTGATTCCTGGGGGTCTGGTGTTTGTTTAAAATATGAATAAACGGGGATCAATGCATTTTGCTACACCTTTTCCTAAATACTCAGGTATCCACCAGGAGCCACAGCAGCTAAGTAGCTGGTACCTTCCTGTCAGGAAAGCAACAGAAGTTTGGGTCTGGCATGCATACCCTCCTACTGTAATTCCAAATGTCTGATGATAGGTAAGAATGAATCTATACAGCACAACAAAAGGTTGAACATAGATCAGCTCCCAAATCCTCCATCATTTGCCACAACTTGGTTATTCCAAGTTATTTCAATTTTTTTTAAGCAAAATGTTGGTCCTGACAAATGGAAATGAGGAGGGCCCCTTTCAGAGATCACAGGCCACAGGGCGGGTTGAAGCTTCCATTGGGTTAGTGGGCTGGTTGCTCCACATCCTGCTGAAGCCCACCTCTTTCCATCCCCACCTGGACATGTGTCCTTTTCCACCATGTCTCTCTTCCAGGAGGGCCCTGTTTCCATCTGGGCAGGGAGAGGGAAAGGAGAGATTTAGACATCCTTCAGGAGGTGCAGTTATGTGGAGAGTTATGTCCCTCTGCCTCTTAGGTTTCTCTAAAATCTTGCTATTTATTTCCAGTGGAGGACTCTAGAAGCCCTACACCCCTGGACACCGGTCCCCATAAATTAGAGATGCAGGGAGGTCATTAGAAAACAGCCAGAGCTTAACACAATCTAATAAGCATTTTAACTTTATTAGCCAGATGGGGTGGGAGTGGAAAGAAAGATAGATCAAACATAGTGCCTGCCTTCAACGTGCTTACAGTCCAACCTGGTGAGCAGAGGGGAGAGAATGGCGACAATACAACCAAACTTCGTGGAGAGTGGCCACTGGTGACCTGGCGCTCAGGGCCCACGTGAGGTGGAAGCCAGCGGGGGTTACTGAGACACACTGATCGACCCGGCACAGAAAGGAGACAGTGCCCCAGGAATCGATCACGGGTTGGAATTATATTTAGTCCCAGGATCTATTTTGGGTCCTCAGAAAGAAGGGGGGAGACAATGAAAAAGGATAGGTTAGTTGAAGGTTGTGGGGGGCAGGACTAGTAGGTGGGGGCGGGGGGGGGACGGCTGAGCGAGGCTCGGGGAGGAAGAGGTGGGAGGGAAGAACAGGCAACCGGGTGCCGCAAGGGTTGGCATCTGTGGGTTCCGAGCCAACCCTGTAGTCCTGGCCTGGGGGGCTGGGCTCTGTCCCCCACAGCTCTGGGGAGGAGGGCTCAGGGAGTCTCAGCCCACAAGACGACTGGGGGCGGAAGGAGAAGAGGAGGGACCAAGCGCGCGTGGTCGGGAGCACAAAGGTTTGCAAAAAGCAGGTTTACAAAAGCCAGCCCCAGGGGCTCAGGCACTGACACTCCTGGACCCGGGAAGGGGCGAGACAAGCAGGAGCCTCCAGATCGCATCTGAGCTGGGAGACTGTGGAAAGCAAGCTAGGATCCACGGAGGACCGGAGCAAGTGAGGATGGGGAAGAAGTGAGGACCCGAACAGAGGAAAACCGAGGGGAGGAGAAAGGAGGAAGACAAAGAAGGAAGGAGGAAAGAAAGGGAAAATAAGAGTACGGGAAACAAAAGGAAAGGAGTGGGGGAGAGAGAAGGCGAAGGCGGGCTAACAAGTACCGCGGCTCCAGGAGAGAAGGAGGCAGAAGGGGAGAGGGGGAGGAGGAAGTGAGAAGCCCAGGGGGGGGGGGGCCGCGCTCGGAGCAAGTAACCCATCTTGCAAGCTAAGAGGCATTAATGGGCGGCAGCTTGCAAGGCTTAGCACTGTTTTCCTAGCTTTCCCCGAGGAGGGCAAGCAATCTGTTTGCGCAGGCCGAGGTGCCAGCGCGGCGCAGCCGGTGCGGCCTGGATCCTGGCTGCTGGGTTCCCCACCGGGCACCCGGGGAGAGAAACCAGACGTGGAAGGGGGCAGCCCTTTCCTCCGACCGCAGTTTCTGTGGTGGGCTAGGGTCCTGAGAGGGCTGACCTCGCAGGACCCCGACGCCAGGGCAGCGGAGAGGAGGAAGGGAGGGGGCTCCCGCCCAGGTTAGCGACGCGGCGAGGGCGGAGGCGCGCCTCTGAAGCAGGCCCAGGGTCCTCCCCCGCGCCCAAAGTGAACCTGCTTTTTCTGTTTGTTCTGTTCCTCGCCAGATACTGGGAGGATTTCCACAGCTGCACGGTCACAGCCCTTACGGATTGCCAGGAAGGAGCGAAAGATATATGGGATAAACTGAGAAAAGAATCCAAAAACCTCAACATCCAAGGCAGCTTATTCGAACTCTGCGGCAGCGGCAACGGGGCGGCGGGGTACCTGCTCCCGGCGCTCCCAGTGCTCCTGGCGTCTCTCTCGGCAGCTTTAGCGACCTGGCTTTCCTTCTGAGCGCGGGGCCGGCTCCCCCCGCGCGCCCACCCACACGCACTCCATGCTCCCGGAAATCGAGAGGAAGATTCATTCGTTCTTTGGGGATGTTGTGATTCTCTGTGATGCTGAAAACACTCATATAGGATTGTGGGAAATCCTGATTTTTTCTGATTTTGTTTGATCTCTTTTGTTTTTTTTTATTTCCTAAATATTACCAATCAGTAAGCAAGCAAGCACAGCCAAAATCGGACCTCAGCTTTAGTCCCTCTTCACATAAAAATAAGAAAACGGCAAACCCACCCCACTTTTAAAATTTTTATTTTTTGGCAAAAGAATCTCAGGAACGGCCCTGGGCCACCTACTATACTAATCATGTTAATACATGAGAAATGACGGGCTCCTCCTAACAGGAAAGAGGAGAGGAGAAGGCCAGGGGAATGAAATCGGGAGAGATGTCCACAGGGGAAGCTATTGGTGAATAATTCACGCTCACTACTTTCTTCCACAGTATCTTGTTTTGATCATTACCGCTGCACATTTCTCCTCAAGAAAAGTGAAAGGACGGGTTGTTGGCTTTGTGTTTTAAGGACGGGAGGGAGAGGGGAAAGGGGTCGGGGAAATCTTGGGTTGGAGGTAAAGGCTGCCAGAAGAAATGCCGCTAAAGTCACTGAGAGGCTCGGCTTTACCTGCTGTTACTGATGCATCTTTCCAAGTCCACTGCCTTCCTTTTCCCTCTTCTCTTGTTTTAGCTGTTACACACACAGTAATACCTGAATATCCAACGGCGTAGATCACAAGGGGGGATGTTAAATGTTACTCTAAAATATAGTTTAAACAGATTTTGACATAGAGAGCCTTGATTTTAAAAAAAGAGAGAGATGTAATTTAAAAAGTTTATTATAAATTAAATTCAGCAAAAAAGATTTGCTACAAAGTATAGAGAAGTATAAAATAAAAGTTATTGTTTGAAATGGGGGTGTCGTCTGTTTCCTGACCCAAGCCTGCTTTCCTGGCCGAGTTCTGGGAGGTACCTGAAGGGACACACGAAGCCAGGTGGTAAATTCACCTGTTCACACGCCACTTGATATAATCTATCATCTTGGGGCAGACCCTCCACAACTAGGACGCTGCCATTTCCATGAAATTCTGTTTACTGAAAGAAGAGAAGGGGGGGTATTTTTTAAAATTAACTAAAAAGCAGACATCCTTTCTGGCTAAGATTTGAGGGAAGTGGGTGTGCGCTCAGCTGAGAAAGCGTAGGCAGACCGGAGGCCAGTGGCGGCCCGCGGCCCCCGTTCCAAGGCGGGTCGGAGCGCTAACCGCGGTCCCTGCAGGCCGAGCCCTAACCACGATTCGCCTCTTCCTCTGCGGTGGCCGGTGGCGTCTTGCGGAGGAACCGCCATTAAGGCCTCCAACAGAGAAGCCGAGCGGCTGTGGTCCCTGGCAGGGATCAGGTGAATCCTTTCATAATTAATAAGACAGCTCCGCCGAAATGGCAAGGAGACGGGGATTTATTGACCAGGCCATAGAGCTGCTTGCGCCTCTCCTATTTATAGGCCCCGCATGGCCTTACGGAGAAGTAAACAATGGGGAGTAAAGGGGAGCAGAGGAAACGGCGTCCAGGCCTGCGGGACTGGAGCCGGCTGGGGGCGGGAGAACCGAATGTCTGTGTCTGGGTTCAGTGAAATCGGAATCTGGTTTCCCGGAGACCGTGAGGAGGGGAGGGAGCTGCGGGGTCCCCCGGGGTGGGGGCGGAGGGAGGGGACAGGTGGGGGGAGGCGGCCCGGAGTTCCCGCGCCGCGGGGGCCCCGAAATGCAATGAGTAAACAACCGCTAGTGTAACCGTCCATAAATCAAACCCGCCAGGTCACGGCCCATCCGCATTCCCGCCACCGACTGCGTCCCAGCCACACAGGCGTCCCTGCGCCCCGGGCGCTGGGAGCCGCGCGGATCCTCAAGGGCAGCACCGATGACCGCGGCCGGTTCACGCACGCGCCGCGCCCGCCACCCGCCACCCGCCTCCCGCCTCCCGCGCCGACCCCGGATTTCTCAGTCAAAACCCAAAGGGTCCTCACTGCCTGCGCGGAGCGGGCGCCCACCGGGGACCGCCAGTCGTTGTGAACGTTTCGTTTCAATGACTGTGTTCCGTCCAAGTATAAATAGGACTATTCTAACCCGAGCTCAGCCCCTGGTATTCACAGGAAAACGTCTGAGCCTATTTTAAATACGAATCTATTTAATGAGGGAGGCGGAGAATGAGGAGAAAGAGGGAGGGTCTTCTTCGGGTTTTGCGGGAGTGGCGGGCCGCCCGCTCCGGGCGTCTTTCCGCAGACTGGGGCGGAGGGGCCGGTGCGCGGAGCCAGACCCGCGCTCCACAAAAGAAAACGCACGCGTCGAGCTCCGCAGGCTCCTGGCGTGGGCGGGGCCGGGAAGACTCCCGCCACGCGCGGAGGTCGCCCCTCCCCTCTCTGCGCGGGATTCCCACCTAGAAATCAATCTCCTTCCGCGACAGGGAGCAGGCGAGGCTGAGGGAGGGGCGGGGGCGACCAGGGGCGGGGAATGGGAGCGCCGACTCAGCCGTTTTCCCCGCAGGGTTCTTCTCGGGGAACCCTGTCCTCCCGCGGTTCCAACGGGCTCCCAGGTCCTTCCACGCCCCCTCTCTGCCCAGTCCCAGATGGCACGGGGGCGGCGGGGGGGCTCGAGAAAACTTGGCGCCGTGTCTGGGGCTCCCTCGCCCTGTCCTAGGCCAGGGACCAGGCTCGCGTGCACTTGGAGAAATCCCCAGGAATGCAGGGAGTCCAGGCTCCGAACCGCATTTGAAGAACCTTTCTTCTCATTGTGGTGATTGCTTAAATTATTATCGCGCCGTCTTCAGCTATAATTTACTGTTTAATCATGATGACATCTCCATATGTTAGCTCATGTTATTGTTTTTAAGCAGCCACGCAGTAAGCCCCGTTCTCAGTTCAGGGAAATATTAACCAGGTGAGCACGTCCCACCACTAAGATGGCGAAGGGTGGGGTATGCATGGGTGTCAGGCACCGAGGAAATCATCTTACCTCCGCCCCATGTCCCCCACGTCGGAGCAGCATCTCCACCACCCACGCGGCTTTCCACGATGCGCACTCCCTCTCTTTTTAGGACTGTGAGGGATTTGGGGAAGGGCCCTACTCTTACTCCATCTTCTGCCCGAGTGGATTCGAGACACAAAAATTCACTTGAGTGTAATGTTTAGCTATCCTCTGAAATCGTCGGAGAAGCCAGCTCCAAAGTCCCAGGCTAAGCTGAAGAACTCCAGGTCCCCTGGGAGGGGCACTTACTGGGAAAGAGGAGACAGGGAACGGTGGGGACATGGAAAATGGAGGGTGCACAGAAAGGGGGAAAACAGATCCAGAAGTAGTTAGTAGAGAGGAGAGAGGGGGCAACCATCTTAAAGACAGAAGGTGATAGAGAAACTCAGAGTTGCAGATGATAGAGCTATATGGATGAGAGATGGAGGATGGAGATGAAATCGGGACTTATTTTCGTTCAGAACCTTCAGAGAAGCACAAAGATCAGCACGCAGATCCTCTTTCTGTGGAACCAGAGTTCCTTTCACTGCAGCCTCAGTCTGCATGCAGGGCAGGCCAGGGGAAGCCAGACGGACAGGGTGCAGATGGAACCTTTCCTCTGTCTCTCTCCTGGAACTCCCTCAAGTCCCAGCAGAACTGCTTCTGGGAAGGCCTTCCATCATTCTCTCCATTTCCCACTGCCCAGCAAAGGTGGTCTTAGAGGGGTCCATTCTCTGAAAGAGTCTACCGTGCCCTGTCCCCTGGGACCAGATTAAAGTTTCACTGCCCCATTGCTCCTTCCTCTCCAATACCTACTAAAGGAAACCAGAGCCTTGCTTCTCTTGCCCCCTTCCCCAGTGCAAAATTAGGGCTAGGGATTGAAGGTGGGGTGCGTGCAATGTGGATGCTGGCCGTGTGGTTTCTGCAAAACACTGGTTCCCACCTTCCGTCCACCATCCCGACTGAGGCTGGGGTGATGGGACTTTGTAATGCTGTAGTTCGTGTTTTAATTTCAAAGAGAAGTACAGCGTCTCCCAGCGGCCCTTCCTGGATGTTGGGGCCCAGCCCCAAACTTGAAGGACTGAAATAAAGCAACTGTGCTCAGTCCAGCTCAGGCAATCTCCCCACTTCAGCCCCACAGGAGGAGGGGGAGGGGGAGGGTAACTGCCTGTAAAGGGAGTTACAGGGATCCTCTGCCTGTAAAGACACCACTTTTAGAGTGAGGACTGTAGGGCCAGATGACCTGGGCTACTAGCTGTGAAACCTGTATACCTCAGTTTCCTGCTCTGTGAAATGGAGTTAATCATACCTGCCTCATCTTGTTGTACTTGCATCAAATGAGATACCATAGGTGAAGTGCTTTCACATGACATGCTTCTTACCTGATGTTAGGTATTATTATTGTTTCATCTTACCTTTACACAGGCTTGATAAGATGACTCTCACTGAAATCTTCAAAATAACCTCTTCTAGGCCCTGGCCAGGTAGTTCAGTTGCTTAGAGCATCATAAGTATCCCAGTTCGGTTTGTCCCCGGTCAGGGCACAACTAATGAATGCATAAATAAGTGGAGAAACCTCTCTCTCTCTCTCTCTCATAAAAAAAAAAAAATAACCTCTTCCAAACAACCTCAGTAAAGAGCCTCATCATGACCTTTAATACTTTGTATAGTCCAGCAGCTTAAATACCTCCTGGGACAGGCTACACAGTGCTCCATGAATCTCTGGCCTTTTCAGAGGATGTTCTAGATAAGCTTTGAATTAAGCCAGCCTCTGGACAGTACCTAGACCCTGCCCAATGTCACCTGGCACAAAAGCCTAGGCCAGAGCCGTGGCTTTCATTAACTGCCACCCTGTCCTGGAATGACTGGGTTCTCCCAGCACTAATGGGTTTCTCTGGGAGCTTCCTCACAGTTTCTCTCACCCTCCCCACTTCTTGCCATTTGCATTATATTCCTCTCCCAAATTAAAAAAGTATGCATTTATTGTAACCAGAAAAGCAATGTAATGATATATAGTGGAGGGGGTAGTAACCCACCCTGCACAAACTGGTTAATAGGTTGGACTTTGTCCTTCCATACCCTTCCCCATGCTCATAAAAACATATAGAGGGTGGGGATTATTTTCATTTTTTCAAGATTACATATTTCTCTTTTACCAAATTCTTCAAAATCAATAGCTAAACAAATAGCTCCCATTTTAAATAGTAACATAATATTTCTCAGATGGCCATACTACAATTTATTTACTTTCCCTACCATTGATGGACATTTAGGTTTTCCCAACTTTGTTTGTTTGTTTGTTTGTTTTTGCTGTCCTACAAATATTGCTGTAATACATATTCTTACTTAAACAATGTTTTATACTAGTATTTTTATTTCTTCCCCAGAATAGATTCCTCAGAGTTGGACTGTTGGAAAGAAAAGAATGTACGTGTGTGATTATTTTTAAATTGTCGGTGCGCTTTCAATTTGGAAAAAGATTCTTGCTGAATTTCTTTCCCAAAAAAGAAATTTGGGAAGTTTCCTCGCCCCTCCCCTACCCCCAGCCCGTCGCCCTGCTCCACGTCCTTTTCAACACCATCTACTAACACTTTTTTCTTTTTTTTTTTTATTTCGGCTTTGTCAACCCAGTAGGTAACCTGGCGGCTTTCTGGACGCCTAACCTTCCTAGGCACGCGCATTGTGTTCCTGGGCCCCTCCGCAGCTGTGATCGCCGCCAGAGCCGGTGGGGAGGTCCAGTTAGACAGTTTGACTTCGGGTTCTCTTCCTTGAGCAGCGCTTCTGCTTCGGACCCCGCAAGCACTGACTTTTATGCAAAGTCCGTTGTATCTAGTCCTGGAAAACCCTAACTTTCGCTTCAGAATCTAATCCACTTGCCTCCCAGAATGGAAGGCGTGGGTGCTACGGGTCGCTGGGCCAATAATTGTGGTTGGGCGGAGATGGGGCTCAACTGGGTGTCCCCCACGGTTCTAGCCACTTCCAATAAATAGGGTGCTTCCCTGGCCGCTGCAATGGCTCTGTGTGTCAGTCCCCAGGCTGCACCCCCGGGCCTGCAGCAAAGGAAAAGAAAATCGAAGCCTCCAAAGCAGGACAGCAGAAAAGGACAGATGAACTTTTTGTTCCTCTCCTGGTTAAGACCAAGGGACTTCCGCAGCCGGGGCCAGTCTTGGAGACTGAACCGTCTGTGGGGATTCCGTGTGCAGAGGCACTGTTCCGCTCTATCTCTCTCGCCTCCTCACCTTTACTCTGCCTAATTTAAGGAAGAAAAAGAAAAACCCTTACTTTCATTGAGTACTTACTAAATATTAGGCATTATGCTGAAGCTTCGCGAACGTCTTTCCCATTTTCTGCCCTCATTTCTGTAGGAGATTTTATTATCCCCATTTTACAGCTGAGAAATAAGTTTAGAGAGTCAGTAACTTGCCCCAGGACAGCAGGTGGTAAAATGCAGGAGATTCGGGCACTGGTCTGTTTCAGGAATCTGTTGCAAGATTTCGCTTTGCTCGATCTGTTACTACTGTGAGCCCAAAGAGAGAGAGCAGGAGTTACGGAAACAAAAACAGAAATGTAAGTCCTACGATAGGCAGAAATTAATGGCCTCATTAAGATGTCACGTCCTAATCCCTGGAACCTTGAATGTGTTAGCTGTATGGCAAAGGGGAATTTAGGCTGCAGATGGGATTAGGTCGTTCATGGGCTGACCTTAAAACAAGGGAGAGCATCCTGATTTCTCTTGGGAGCCCAGTATAACCCCAAGGGTCCTTAAAAGCAGAAGGAAGAAAGAGGTAGAAAAGGTCAGAGTGAGGGATTAGGAGAAGAGCCTCTTACTTGTTTCCTTTCCCTCCAGTAATTTAATAGACATGCAAGTGAGTTCCTTGGTTCTGTCCCAGTCACTAGCCTGCTCTGATATGAAAAGTTCATTGTTACAGTGAAAGATGATTTGATGGTACATTCATGAAATGTATCACAAGATAATTATTCTCCTGATAAATCACAACACCTAATATTAGCTACATGCCTTGTCACCTGGACAAATCATATATTGGATTGATTGTTAATGATGGTGGTATTTGCAACCTGCACATTACCCAGAACACAAAAGGGAGTAGGTCCAATCTCCGTGGAGTACCTGGAACGAATCACTTGCTATGTGTATTGGAGGGAAGGAGGGAGAGAGGTGGGTGGGTAAGAGAAACACAAGAAAAAGTCAAACCAGACCTACCACAGACAGCCACTGCCTTTCACAAGAGGAAAAACTCCTCAATAGTCTAACCCTGGTAAGGAGGAGAAGGGAGAGAAGGACACACTTGTCCATTTGGGTTAATCAAGTCACAAATTGCTTTGTTTACATTGAGAGACCACAGTATGAGCCTGTTCTTGATTAAGAAAAAAGAAAGACTAAGCAAGCAAGCTAGTGGGTGATGGCAGACAGAGGTAATTAGCTTCAGCCTGACTGACAGCCCCAGTCTCCACCGATTCCAGAGCCTGTACTGCCTGGATCTGTCCTTCTCAGAGGGGTCTGCTGAGCCTTGAGAAGTGACTGTGAAGAATGGCTCTGGGATCCTCATAGTTCTCTGGTTGCCTCCTCAAGCTTTCACCTGAAATATGTTGACTGTGTTTCCCCTTAGGCAGAAAGAGAAATCCCAAGCAAAGTGGTTCATTTAACTCTGGCCAAACACAAATTCTTCAAAACAGGCAACTTCGAAGGGCATAAAGATCATCAGGGCATGGGGGAGGCACATCGATCAAGGCCAAGCCAGCACAGTGACAATCCAGCCTGTGCCAGCCAGGCCTCTCAGAGGCTTTGTACTTATTTAATGCAGGAGAGGGACTGTGGGGATTGTGTCACATACACCTATCACTTTTCACAGAGCAGCCTTTTGGCAGTGGTTTTTTTCCTCTAGCCATTCTTACGCACTCCTTTTTGCAGTTTTTCCTTCTCTTCTGAACATAATGAGGGGGCAAACTGCGTATCCTCAATGGTTTTGTAGATTGAGTTTGTTGATATTTTTCTTTCTGAAGAGCCCTTAGGATTTTTACAGTTAGCAGGAAAAAAATGGCTATACCTAAATTTCTATTTTCAGGAATTGCTATAAATTCAAACTCAAAATGTGTTTATTCATGTGTACCCACCTATACCGCTATTCCCAATGAAACATTCTCTAATTCATACATCCTCTAATTCCTTCATGTTCTCTCTAAAACACTCAAAGATGCATACAGACTCAAAGACACATGCACACCAAAGCCCTTGGGGCCTTGACCTTATTCCTTCTGATTTGCTCACGGATTTTGCCTCTTATCAACTCAATTATCTTTGCCATTTTGTGTTCATTCTCCAAATGCTCCTTCCCCTTCACTTACATACAGATTCAAATCTCTTGTAGCCTTAAAGATGACCCCCTTTCTTTGTCTATCCTACTGTCCCCTCACCGCTGACCTGTTTCTCCATCAAGCTCCTGGAAGAATGCCCAGCCTAAGGGAGACGCTCAGTAAATATTGGAAAACATCTGAATGAAGTTTTCTCCTCCCCCTCTCTGCTGTCTTCCTCACTGCCCCAGCCTTGTCACCAAAGGCCCAGGTTCTTCCCCACAAACTGCAGACACTCCACTTTCATTGGCCTCCTCCTTTTACCCCATTTCTGTTTTACTCCATACAAGTTATTTTATGTATTCTATTTTTAAATTTACCAAGAATCTATACTCACTGTTGGAGAATTAGCAACTGCAGGTAACTCAAAGGGAAAAATTAAAATAGCCATCATTTCTTCAACCAGCAATATGCATTTCGGTCTCAGTGTCTCTTGTATCACTTCATTCCCCTCAGCCTGGATGTGAATCATTGCTGAGTGATATAGGCTTCCTGCACGACACTAAGACTCAACAAGATGTGATCCCATCTCATGTTGTCAGACTCTGCCCACCCAAAGCCCTCCACACCAAACCTATCCACTGCAGCCGTAGAGAATCCCTTGCTCTTCCTTAAACTGACACATCTTCCTCCCCTATTTAACACCTTTACTCACTTAGGTTTTTCAGGCTAAAATACATGGTACTTCTAGCCACTCACTTCCCTCTACCTGTGGAGATCCTGCTCTTCAAAACCTGTTCAGGCTCAACCTTTTCTGACTCCTTCTCTGACCTTCTGTTCATAATTATTGGGTTATGCCTCTCTTTGCCCTTATTGTTCCTAATTTTGTATTAGAATTAGCTGTCTGCTGATCTGCTTTGTTTTTAAACCACAAGTTTCTTGAGGTCAAGGACCATGTCCCATTAATTCTTGAATCTACCACAATGCTTAGCACTGTACCTGGCACAGATGTTTATGGGATAAAGAGTGTTATGCCTCATGTATATGTAGTTGTACATTCTAATCAACCCTGTCTGGGCTCTTCCTGATAATGTCCCCTCTCTCTCAGAAACTTCTCTCCAGCAGCCTAGGTTTTATCCCTAGGAGAGTAGAGATGTAAAGTCACTGGATGCATGCTGTGGAGTGCCTTCCAGTGGTCAGAAGCAAAGGAATAAATATACCCCTAAAAATGATTATAAAAGGGAATGAATGAATGACAGCTAAAACAAAATGGTGAAAGAAAAAAGAAGCAACCTTCCTTACCATATCCTTTTCATGACTCTCCAGACACTCACTCACCGTTTCATTAGCTTGTTATATTTTTCACAAGCTACAGGGAAACCTGAAAGACTTGTATCCCTCTCTTACTCCCTCCTCCTTGTTCAAGGAACTCTTGGAATCAATAAATTTCCTGCTCCCTTTTTGAAGAAGAGAATTGTCCATTCCTCATCTTCACTGAGATTATGCACTTGTTGCCTCAAGCATACACAATGATATGCATGAGGTAGCCAGACTTCAAGTTGGCCTCCAATGGTCCTTGACTCCTGGTCTATACACCTGTGTATAGTCACTTTGCACAATGAACTTCAGCTGGCCATGTATGACCAATACAATACAAATGAAATAATGATGTGTGACTTCCAAGGCTAGGTTATAAAATGTATTGTAACTTCCTTTTTGGTATCTTGGATTACTTTCTTTGGGGGAAGTCAGTTGCTATCCATAAAGACTCTTAAGGCTCTCTACAGAGAAGCCAATGCAGAAAAGGACTATGTTCTCCTGCCAACAGACAGCACAGTCATGCTAGCCACAAGTGAGTCACCTTGAAAAGTAGAACCCCTCACCAAAAACTGCAGCTGATACCTGACTGCAACTTCATGGAGATCCTGAGTCAGGACTGAGATAGAATAGGAGAGCATGTCAACCACCTCGTCAGCCAGAACAGAACATTGTTCTAATGGAGATATACAAATAAATAATAATCCATTCATAAAACCTAGGGCCAAGAAGGGAGGATATAAGAATAATAATATCTCTACTAAGTTCTATTCACAGAACCCAGGGCCATGAGAGGAGAATGTGAGACCACAGACATCTTGTTTTCAACTTTCCCATGAAGAAGGAAGAATAGAGCAGAACACCTGCTGAACAAAAATTAACGAAAAGCAGCCTGTCATATATCACCAGGTGCCAAGTAAAGACAAGAAACCTTTTTCATAGACCCTAGAGGATAACAGAAACTCAAACACCAGCAGAACCCCAGAAACCCTATAAAACTTCTTTTTCTCTCACCTTGGTGTGTCTTGTCTGGGTCTGACACCCAGAGTTTCTACCTTCTGCAGAGCTAAAATAAATCTTACTTCTGTTATCAGCATCCCTGAACTAAACTCTTTTATTTCACTTGTCAAGTACCCAAGTGGATGCAGTCCAGTTTGGTATCAGGACCATCCAGCCAAGTTGCTCTCAAATTCTTTATCCACAGAAACCATGAGAGATAATGAATGACTATTGTCATTTAAGGAGGACTTGTTATGCAGCAATAGACAGCTAATAGAATGCACCTGGTATTTTCATTTATTCTTCGGTGTCTGTTCATTTGTCCTTATGTCCACATGAATTTTTGAAAAATATTTTACTTATTTATTTTTAGAGAGAGGGGAAGGGAAGGAGAAAGAGTGGGAGAGAAACATCAATGTGTGGTTGCCTCTCATGTGTCCCCTACTGGGGAGCTGGCCTACAACCCAAGCATGTGCCCTGACTGGGAATCGAACTAGCTACCCTTTGCTTCTTGGCCCATGCTCAATCCACTGAGCTACACCAGCCAGGGCCGTCCACGTGAATTTTGATACAGTTTGTTTGTGAAACACAAATAAGAAATAACTTTATTTAACTATAATATAGTGAATAACAAAATACCTCAAGGGGGAGTTTGAATATCCCACTACTCTAAACCATGATTACCATAAAGTGGTTTGGGGCTATATCAATGTGTCCAAATGGGAAAATAGAAAATTGTCTAGGTATTTCAAACAGAAGTACCTTAATACAAAGGATTTCCTATGATGTGTTAGAAAGGCTAGAAGAGTAAAAATAAGTAATTTTGCCAAAGATTAGTAGTAAGACACTGCAATGCTTAGGTCTGAAGGAGCAAAAGGGAAAATGGGGTTGTCTAGAGCTATGACCTCTGCAACACTGAGGAAGCTGTTGTTCAGCTAGAGACACCCCAGAAACTGGAGGGGAAATGCTTGTTCAACTTTGCTCAACTTTACTCCCACCTTTCAATCTCTTGCCAGAGCCTCCCATTGACAGAAACTAACAGGAACAGTAGGCCAAGAAGTCTGGAAAACGTAGTTTGCAAGCTTCCTGTCCTAGTAATAGAGAAAAGTTGTAAGTCAACTGAGAAGCTGAGAGCTAATTGGTATTATTTGTTACTGGGAACAATAACAGAGATAATGCAAATAAAGATGCATGTATCTGGCAAGGCTCTACTCAAAAATAAAGTACCCAGCTTATGGTAGTGGTTTGTCATTAGAGTAAGTCAGAGAAATGCATGTGCTCCCACATTGATTTCTCAAGACATATTCCAGTAGTTATAGGTTCAAAATGCTAACCTCTTTGAAAGGGCTGCTGTACCAAACCCTTTTTATTAACTGTAGAGGAGAACATTTAATAAGAGCTAATACACTGAGGACATAGTACGGGCACAGTCCCAACTGCTTTTCCATTGTTAACTCATTTACTATCCCCTCCCCTGCCATATCCTCATGAAGGTGGATCTACTGTGATCCATCTACAGGTGAGCAAACTCATTCCCAGAGGAACTGTCACAAAAAATCAGAGGAGTCAGGTTTCCAACATGGTAGTCTGCTTTCATAGGTCGTATGTCTCACCATGCCACTATATGCCTCCCCCTTGCTTTCATCACCTCACCTGGAATATGGGAGCTACTTATTGCTGGTTGTACTGATGCCCCAAATATTCAGATGAATAACATTCAAAGGAACAAGAGAAGAGATCTGTAAATAAATTTTTTAAAAAACATGGGCTACGGGGCAAACTTTTGTTTTGACTTTTTTACTTGACTCAGTTTGTCCAAATGTTGCTTCTACTATAGAGCAAGGTATTAATTGTTTTCAAATAAGAAAGACAATTCTTGAATTTTGGGAGGCTCTTGTTCTGAATTTTTCTGAAAGACCTTCTCAGTTTGGAAATACCCAACCCAAGCATAGAGGAGGAATAATAACCAGTAGCCGTGGAGGGCTTATGAATAGGAGAGCCGTGAGCTGGGGAAGTGAGGAAAGTCCATGCAGAGCACTAAACTTGGGGTGTTGCTATCTGCCAACCTGTACTTATGCAAAAACCAGAAGCTAATATTTGAAAGAGCTTTCCTCAGTTCTTTTCCATCTGATAGAAAGTCAGAGAGGAGGAAGAGATTGGTTCTTCAAAAATTGCACTCCAGAATCTATGATAACTTTAGTTTTTCATATATTGGGGATTTATCTTGTTATTAAACAGCTGGTGAATTGTACCCTCTTGAAATAATCAGTGACATGCTCATCATACCTTGAAAGAGAGACTAGGTTAAATAGAGAGGAGACCCAGGAGTGAAATGTGTCATGTAATAGCACCCAACCCTCTGCCAACTACTCTTATTTTATGAAGATGCTGTGTCTTGGGGACCACATGTTGGTCCTACCTGTAAGGACCAACTGCTTTTAAAAGGGGCAGGAAAACAGCAGTGGAATGTATGGATTCTCCAACAATTTTAGGTGGTAGACAGCAGGCCATGAGTCCAGCTGAGTCCAAAACCAGGAACACTGATACTTATTCTGAACTAATGTAATTGGTGGAAGGGCAGGCTCCACTTGAACCAGGAGCTGCCATCAGGCCCTTTAGAGGATCTTTCTGTGTTGGACTGCACTGCTCAAGTAGCCTAAATGAACCCAAATCCTGACCTCTAGGAAGGTCGTCCAAAGCAGACAGTACTGAGTTGGAAACTTACAAAGGATTACATAGCTGTGACTGTAATGTAAGAGACTAATGTTTCCATGCAGTTTATGGGGAAAAATGTTTGTTATTTTATAGGCATCCCAATCAAGTTGCCCCTTGCCTCACAGCCAGAGGAGAAAAGGTGAGTAAACAAAGAAAAAAAATGGCATATTATTTTGATAGCCATGTGACTGTGTATGCTTACTAATGGAGGCATGAGGAAAGAACAATTAATTTTTAAAAAGCCTTTCTCAAAAATATATATATTATTTAAAAGACTATGTGTTTCTTTTTGTTGCAATACAGAGCTGCTGCACAGAATAACCATCCTTGCTGCTGGTATGCACCCCAGCAGGAGTAAGCCACCTTCACTCGCTCAGAGGAAATGCAGGGTACAAACTCTTCCCTCCAAACACCTAACTCAGGGAAGTGGTAGCTCCAGAGCTCACACTTACATACCCCAGAGTAGCCTTTTTAAGTTCTGTCTCTCTCCCTTTGGAGACTTTTTATAATACAGCTGTGAATATAAAAGAAAGAAGCTGGCATTGGGCTGTGGGCTCCAGGAGCTCATGAATATGGAAAATGGTATCTGAGTAGGTGCAACATTATGAAATTGGGTGAAAAATACCAAGTCACAGATGCACGGCTGCTACAGAACAGAAAAGTGTGGAGAGGGGAGGATCCATCAGGGTTTGGATCTTTATTCACTATTTCTATAAAAGGCATGTCTCCACTTGACCCAACATCTGCCTTGTTCTCTGACCTCACTTTCTGTCAGTTCTTTCTCTGGGCCAGGTGCTCCAAGCTTATCAGCTTTAATGTCTTCGCACTCATAATTTCCTCTGCCTCTCCCTAAAATCTTTGCATGGAAAGTCTCTTTCCTGTCATTTAGTTTCAAATTCAGTATCACTTCTTCAGAGACACCTTCTCTGACCTTCCCCTGCAAAATGATAGCCACCTCCCTTGAAACCCTCCCAAGCAAACTATTACATGGCCTGGTAGTATTTTATTAATAGCACTTAGCACTTGCACAATTTAATAAATTCCTGTGTAACACTGGTGTATCCCCTAAGCTTTAATGCTCTGAGCAAAGCTGTGCCCTAGGCCTTGGGCATAAAAATAATCTCCAGTTCTTTCCCTCTTAAAGATCCCACACTTCACCACCAGGCCTCCCCTCCATTCCCATCTCAGTATTTGTACCTCTTCAGTTCAACGTCCAGGTTTTATATCCATCACTCACCTCACAGCTTAGTCACTCTTCTTTTAACAAAAGGCGGGTCTCAGTATAGCATGGAACACTATACTGGACAAGTACTGGGCACTCCCTGGAGCAGGGGTCCCCAAACATCTGGCCTCAGACCAGTACAGTCGGTGGCCTATTAGGAACCCGGCCTCGAGGAAGCCTAGTAACTCCTGGGTGAGCTTGGTGTTAGGGGCACAGGTGGGTGTCACCACCATGGAATGAGGGTCTGACGGCTGCATTCCAACCACAGTCAAAATCTCCAGAAATTGATGTGTGATTGTTGTAAAATGGCCCAGACTATGCTCAGCCTAAGTTTCCACAGACCCAGAGCTTCTATCCAGCTGTCATCCACACAAGCATAGAGAGTGTCAAGGAGAAGGTAGTATTCATATATTAATAATCACTTTGTGGAAAACCATACTATCTTAGAAATAACATAGGAGATTATTACTTAACAAATATCATTCCAATGAGAGATCTCTTTTTAATGCAATGTAAACAATTGCCCCTTTCCTAAGTAAAATCAAACCCTGCCCCTGCAGTTGGCAGTGGAGGGAGAATGTCTGTGTGAGGGAGACATCATCTACCTGACTTCTGTTCCCAGAGATTCACTACTCCTGTGAGGGTCTCTGGGAAGTGTTTCAGCCATAACCAGATGGCCTGGGGTGGTGAGAGAAGCCATCTCCTCTTTGACAACTTGGCCCCTGGAAAGTTCTCAACCTTGGCTACACTTCATAATCCTGCGGGATATTTTATTTGATTTTTCAAAATGCAGATCATCCTGGCCTAAGTCCTGTCACTGTACTACTGAATCCATTGCTGGCCATGGACTTAGCAAATGATTCTGGGCCAGAGCCAGTGTTGAGGCTGGCAGATGCTTAAATGTGGAGATACAGTCCTTTAACTCATTCCTTAGTTTCCATTAAACAACATGGACAAAACAAGATCACTTTGAAAAGATGTTATGAAACACCTGGGAAGAGGAAAATGAACACGAAGAGTCACATCCAAATAGATGAGCAGGAGAACAACTTTCTGCTCTGGGGTCTCCTACAGCACCATTTTGAATGGCAGTAATTTAGAAAGAAGCTCTGTTAAAGTTAAAACATGAGAGAAGTTTCCATCACCAAATAAGTTTGGGATGCTCACTTCCTTGCTCCCAGTGTTGACAGTCACCACGCACACTGCCTTTTGGAGGCTTCTAAAAGTCTGCACTCGAGAAATTCATTGGATTTTTTAAACACACAGTTTCCTAAATGTATGCCACTGGTGAAACCCTACAACCAAAGGAGGTGTGAAACACTTCTAGATTCAAAGCCCAAAACCAAATCTCAGGGAGCAACTTGCTTACTTAAGCCTACCCAGCTGGCCCAGCTAGAGTTTCTGCTACCTAAGGAGACTCTTTCTATTTGGGTTGATCTTTCTCTTCTGAGAAAACCCATCCCTAAACACAGGGCTGCTCCACAGGCTACCATCTCAGAATTCAATAAAATAAAACTCAATTCTCTTCAGTAGATATGCACATACACTAGCAGTGAGGGCTTTGTCTTAAAGTACAAAATCAGTGCAGTTAATTGTTCATCTAAAAGAGCAAAAAGTAAGCCAATATGAACTGTCTTCTTCATTGCCTGTCCTCAGCTCACCAACCCATGACTGCATGGAGAGTGAGTGAGAGTGGTCCAGATTCTTGGCAAAATGGAGCAAGGGGCAAAGTTTCTCTAAGAAAATGTCTCTCAGTTCCCTAAGAGACGACTTGCCCCACTGGAAAGCAACTTCTCCTCCTGTCCTCTTCCCAGAGGGAGCATATGGGAAGAGGAAAATGAAATCCCTGATATAGGGCAGGGATTAGAGAAAGACAAAGTGTGAACACAGAGAAAAGGAAGCTCCCTGAGACTATTTGGGTGAGGGCATCAGGGGAGGTGAGGGTATGTGTTTCCAAGGTCCCTAGCTGAAATCTGAATCACTTTCGCCAGATATAAGTGATTCTCAGCCAGGGACACCTTTTCTCCCAGGACACATTTGACAATGTGTGGAATCATTTTGACTGTCTCATCTGGGGAAGGAGTGCTACTGAAATCTAGAGCACAGAGGCCAGTGATGCTGCTCAACAGCCTACAATGCCCTAAACAGCCCACAACAAAAAATGATCTAACCTAAAATGGCAACAGGGCCAAGGTAGAAAAACTCTGCCATAGACCAATGATGTCATTGGTAATTTGGTAATTTTGTTTACGGTGGCCTAAATAGGTTTTATAGGTTGACTGTCTTGCTAAAAGTGTCTGTACAAGGTAGTGTATTTTAAGCTCCACTTGTGAAATAATAGCAATTATATGCTCACACAAAGTAGGTGCATATTTCTCATGAAGTAAAACCTTTTTAATTTATTTAATTGTTGACTATTTGGCCCAACTAGGATATAAACTACTAGAAAGTTGCTTGATTTATAGTAGACAAGTGATATTTGCTGAATTAATGAATTCAGACAGTGGGAGACTACCTGGTTTTTGTTATAAGCAAAGAACATCTTCGGCATGTTTCTACACTTGCAGAACCTGGCCAGGATCTCTGCATATAAAAGAGATTCAATACTGGTTGCTGAGTGCATGAACGAATGAATGTGAATGAATGAATGAGCAAACAGTATTAATCTATCTCTGTGTCCTGCTATGAAAAGTGAAAAAACATGCACGCTCTCTTGGAGGATATTTGCCAGCACATGGTGGGTTTGCTGCCCCATGCTCCAAGCTCTCATTAGTTCTCTCAGGGAGGCAGGAAAGAGTGTCGACTGAGTGCTACAGACATTGGTTCTTAGCAGGACTCCAAGCCCAAACTAAAAAAGTGATTATTTCTCTCCCTTCCAAACCACTTTCTAAGAATGTTTGGCTTTCTGCCTTCAAAGGATAAATGCCTCATGTGGTATAAGTAAGTAATACAGGAAATCTGATGACTCACATGTCTCTGAGTAGGCAAAAAAAAATTTTTTTAAAGAAGGAAAACAAAAGGCTTTGTAAGACATCCTTCTATTTCCTATTCTGTCTACAAATTACACGTTAATTTTTTAAATTTTATTTTTCAATTACAGTTGTTATTCAATATTATTTTATGTTAGTTTCAGGTATACAGCATAGTGGTTAGACAATTATATAATTTACAAAGTGATCCCCTGATAATGTAAGTACCCATCTGCCATCCTACATTGTCATTACAGTATTATTGACTATATTCCTCATGCTGTTCTTTACATTCCCGTGAGTATTTTGTAGCTATCAATTTGTACTTCTTAATCTCTCCACCTTTTTCACCCAGCCCCTCATACCACTGCCCATCTGGCAGTTTGTTCTCTGCATCTATGAATCTGTTTGTTTCATCTGTCTACTTATTTTGCTCTTTAGATTTCACATACAAGTGAAATAATATGGCATTTGTCTTTCACTTTCTGACATATTTCACTTAGTATAATACCCTCTAGCTCCATCCATGTGGTTGCAAATTATGAGATTTCATCCTTTTTTGTGGCTGAGTAACAGTCCATTATAAATATTATACGTGCTACTACTTTTTTTGTCCGCTCATTTACTGATGGGCACTTGGGTGGCTTCCACATGTTGGCTATTGTAAATAATGCTACAATAAACATAGAGATGAGTATACGTTTTTGAGTTAGTGTTTTGGGTTTCTTCAGCTGTATACCCAGAAGTGGAACCACTGGGTCAGAAGGAAGCTCCATTTTAAATTGTTTGAGGAATGTCCATACTGTTTTCCATAGTGGCTGCACCAATTTGCATTCTCACCAACAGTTCATGAGGGTTTCCTTTTCTCCTTGCCAACACTTGTTGTTTGTTAATTTACTAATGTTAGCCATTCTGACAGGTGCTAGATGATATCTCTTTGTGATTTTAATTGACATTTCTCTAGTGATTAGTTATGTTGCTCATTTTTTCATATGTCTATTGGTCATCTGTGTGTCCTCTTTGAAAAAGTGTCTATTCAGTTCCTGTGCCCATTTTTATGTTGGATTGTTTGTTTTTGGTATTGAATTGTCTGTATACATTTTGGATACTAACCCTTTTTTGGATATATCATTGGAAAATATTTTCCTCCATTCAGTAGGTTGTCTTTTCATTTTGTTCATGATTGCTTTTGCTGTGCAAAATTTTTAAGTTTGATGTAGTTTCATTTGTTTATATTTTCTTTTCTTTCTCTTGCTGGCTGAGATACATCAGAAAAAAAACATTGCTAAGAAAAATGTCAAAGTTTACTACCTATGTTTTCTTCTTGAAGTTTTATGGTCTCATGAAACTTCAAGAAGTTTTTTTAGGTTTTATATTTAAGTCTTTGATCTATTTTGAGTTTATTCTTGTATATGATGTAAGAATGTGGTCTAGTTTCATTTTTTGGCATGTATCTGTCCAATATTCCCAACACAGAATAGACTATCTTTACCCCATTTATGTTATTCCTTACTTTGTCATATATTAATTGACCATATAGGTGTGGGTTTATTTCTGGCCTCTCTATTCTGTTCTATTGATCTATGTGTCTGTTTTTATGCCAGTACCATGCTGGTTTGATTACTTTGACTTTGCAGTATAGTTTGATATCCAGTAGTATAATTCTTCCAACTTTGTTCTTCTTTCTCAAGATTTCTGTGGCTATTTGGGGTCTTTTGTGGTTCCAAATAAATCTCTGAATTATTCTAGTTCAGTGAAGAACAACATTGGTATTTTGATAGGGATTGCATTGAATCTATAGATTGTTTTAAGAAGTATGGACATTTTAATGATCTTTATTCTTTTTACTATTAATATGGTAAATGCTTCCATTTATTTGTATCTTCTTCAATTTCTTTCTTCATTGTATTATGATTTTCCCAGTACAGGTCTTTTATACCTTCTTGGTTAAATTTATTCTTACGTATTTTTATACAATTGTAAATGGGATTGTTTTCTTAATTTCTCCTCCTGACAGTTTATTTTTGATGTATAAAATGCAACTAATTTCTGAATATTTCTTTTGTATCCTGCTACTTTACTGAGTTGATTTTTCAATTCTAGTAGGTGAGCGTGTGTGTGTGTGTGTGTGTGTGTGTATTCTAACATGTTGATTTTAAGGAGCTGTTAAGACTTTATAAACTTCCTTTCCAGAGTGCTGGATCAGTGTCAGGCATTATTATCATCCTGTAGTTCCTCAATTCCTCTTCTGTGGGCAGTAATTCAGTGTTATTTTTTTCTCTGTGATAAACCTTTGCATGATTAGCAAGTCTCTTAATTAGGAATTATAGTCACCTTGGAAGTTCCAGCAAAAAAAATTCAACAGTTTTAGACGAGGACTAAAAACAAGAATGAAACCAGTTTGCAAATTGTCCCAATAATGCCTCTTAAAGCATCTTCTCCCTAAACTGTGATGCAACACAAGATCACATGGTGCATCCAGTTGTCATGTCCCTTTCATCTCCTCTAATCTCAAATGCAGCAGGTCTTTGAATAACATCATGGCATTCAGTGTCATTTTGCTTAATGCTGATGAGATGCTGTAGGAATGTAGCTCTTGTGTATATCAAGTAGCTTCTGGTAGAATTTGTTTTGTTGTACGGCACAGCGTTTTTCTTAAGGTCACAGAGTCTATTGATGTTAAGTGAGGACTTATTGTAATTACACCCCCAAGCATTTTAGCTTTGTTAATTGGAAGAATTTAATAATCTTTTTTGTACATAAAATTAAGATTTTCCAAAGGAATCATTAATAATGTATTACTTTATTCTTGAAATAACATTTATTTATGCATTAACTGACAATGGAATTTCAACATATAAAGCACATAAGAAGACTTTTCACCCTGAGTTACATCCAGAATGCTTACCTCTGTTTGACTATTCAGTTAGTGACAGGATAGCTACATGGTGTCTAATCCATCCTACTTGTGTTTTAGGCTGATTACATGCAATAATCTAGGTACTCACGTGCTTACTGCCCATGCACAAGGACAGGGATGTCAGAAATGACACAAAAGTTGGTATTTAATTATTTGGCCTTCTGAAGGCCAAGACCAAAGCCAAGTAACAGATTTTGGTTAAGAAGGAGGTTGTAGCCAGTTTTCGTGCATGTACTATATATGTCTATTATAGGTGGATTTATTGTGGACGTAAGAAAGTTTAAGCCATGACCCTAGAAGGCAGCTCACTGGGAGGCCCTTAGCAACAGATTCACATGGTTTATTCCACTCCTCTCATGCCTGCCCCAGGTCCCCCAGTCTGCCTGTTATTCCAGCCAGGCAGATGGAAGCCATGCAGCCATGAAGGTGACTGCATGCAATCACCTCCATGCAGATGTGAGTGGGCAGCGCTGTGTATCTCTTTCTGCTCTAAGGCTTATCTGACTTCAAAGTGAGGGATGTTCTGAAGAACCCACTGGGCCCCTTCCCCAGTACTCACACATATACAGTCTGCAGTGTGAGAAGATGAACTCTCTATGAGTGGAAGGTAGAAAGCTGGTGAGTTAAATATTTCCCTTTACTTTTCCCTGGGTGGACAGTCCTGAGACACATTCTACACAGTTCCTCAAAAGGTCCCAGCAACATTGAAATGCATTTGCCCTAAAAGGTGAGAAAAATCAAGAACTTATTCTTGCAAAGATCCAGGAAGGGAGCAAAAAAAATCAATCCAAAGAAAAATTTGATAGAGAGTCAAAGGCATAGAGTCTTCATTCAGGAGCTCACATATTCATGTAACAAGAGCTCTAGGAGAGAAGAGAGAAAATGGAAAATCACTGAAGACACAAGAGAAAAAAATTCCCTCGCTGAAGAAAAACCTTGATTGAAAGAACCCTGATTGGCCCTGGCTGGTGTAGCTCAGTGGATTGAGCACAGGCCTGCGAATCACATGATTGCGGTTCAATTCCCAATCAGGGCACATGCCTGGGTTGCAGGCCAGTTCCCAGCAGAAGATACATGAGAGGCAACCATATATTGATATTTCTCTCCCTCTCTCCTTCCTTTCTCATCTAAAGATAAATAATAAGATTATAAATCTGTATAAAAAATAAACAACCTTGATTGAAGTCAGATTGAAAGAACCTTTCCAGTGAATTCTCCAAAGAGAAGAAAGCCAGGTACCTACAATAAAAAGAGAAACAAATTAGTATCACACTTACAGATCAACACTGTTGCTACAAGGGAACCTGGCAATATTTTCACTATGTTGTAGATGAAATTCTTTAATAGCTATACCTCCTTGTAGAACTGTCTTTCTGATTTTTCTTCCATGATCACTGTGGAGGTCTGGAGCCCTGTTAGATTCTGCTTTCTACCCTCCCAGATCCCTACACCAGCACACCTCTCCTGGGGAGGCATTTCACCTTTTAGGAGTTGGTTCTCAGCTTTCAACCTCAACTCAGATACACGTTTTAGTTACACAACCCGAGATATGGTGAGTGTTGTACAGTCCTCTCAATTCTAATGCAATTATTAATCGCTCACCTTAAGGACTGGCCCCTGGCTCCTTCCTTCCCCTTCCATTTGTTCTCTCTGAACTTGGAATTTTTCTGAATCATTTCTTCTCTTATGGTGATCTGGGCTCTTATGGTGGTTTTTGTGGTCACAGCTATTATCAATCTGTTTTATCTATTTTCTATTCCCCACCCCCAGAAATGTCTCAATAATTTTGGTCTTCTAATGCTAACTTCCTTTCGTGTTTTTCTTGATTGTAAATTTATGCTTTTTAAAAAAAGACTTTATTTATTTCAAAGAGAAAGGGAAGGAGAAAGAGAGGGAGAAAAACATCAATGTGTAGTTGCCTCTCACATGCCCCCAACTGGGGATCTGGCCCAAAGCCCAGGCATGTGCCCTGACTGGGAATGGAATCTATGACCCTTTGGTTCACAGGCTGGTGCTCAGTCCCCTGAGCCACACCAGCCAGGGCAAATTTATGCGTTTTAAATGTATCTTCTTTAATTCAATAGACTCAGGAATGGAGGAAAAGTGAAAAATTCAGTTAATTTTGTCATCTTAATGCAGTATCCTTCATGTATATACATACACACAAATATATGCCTCATACTTTTGTTATATACATGAAAAATTACATTATGAAATATATATTTTAAAAATTACCTTGTGTGAGTTATTTTGTAGTCTCTTTTTTAACTGTCATTATACTTTAAACATTTCCCTTGACTTTTTCCCAAATGTAAAAGAGAGACAACACCATGGGTAAATTTAGAATGTGACCAGAAATGCAAACTAAAATTTGAGGTGTATTAACTAAATAAACTGATAAATGGGACATATATTCTTTTTCTTTCTTTAATGTCACATCTTAAAACACCTGGGTATCACACAACCAAATATTGATCAGATTATTGGTGTATTTCTTAACTCAGCTGTTTTGAAGTCCAGTTATTTCAGTATCTTAATGGCTGAATTGTATTAACTGCATGAATTCAGTGAATGTGAAGGAAAACATATATTCTTGGATATTTTTAGAATTCTATGATTATACTTATAACATGAAGTGAAAATGAAAGAATTGTATGAACAGTTCTGTTTAAAAATGTTCTTGCGGGAAAGTTCGGATGCTAATGCTACATAAAAATTCAAAAGTTTATAGAAATGACATGAAGGGCAAGTGAGAAAACTCTCCTCCCCTGGATACCTCTTTCTCCCTTTGGGAAAATAGGGAAAGTTTTTTATCTGGGCCCTCTCTAAAAGACCTAACAGAAAGAAGGTAAATATATACAAAAAGGAAAAGTAACTTACATTATAGTTGACTAAGGCAAAACAGAAAATTCAAGGAATAAAATGATATCGAGGCTCTGTGTAAAGCTCTGTGGGCAGGGTAATTATGTTCTTTGAGATTCACTAAAATATGAAGTTGTTCTCTAAGAAATGAGAATGCCTAAATCTCTTAAATATCAGAACGGTAATGCTAGAGATTTTATGAGAATACCTTTTTGGTTCACAGAGAAGCCCCCTCAAAGTTCTAAAGAAAATCTCTTTAGGACTTACCACACCTTAAATCAAATGAACACTTTTGAGATATGCAAAATAATGAACCTCTAAAGATGTTTACCTCTCTGGAATATGATATCTTACTTTGCAGATGACTTATTAGTCATCTGCAGTCATTGTGGCAAGAAGGACTTAGATTATGCATCTGGGCTCAATCTAATCACATGAGACTTTAAAAATAAAGAACACTTCTCAGGTGCATTCAAATGAGAGGGGGAAAGGAAGAGGGATTCAAAGCAGAAGAAGGACTCAACCCACCACAGCATGCTTTAAAGATATAGAGAGGGATCCTTGAGCCAAGAAACACAGTGGCCTCTAGGAACTGGGAATAGGCCTCTGCTGACAGCCAGCAAAGAAACCAGTGCCTAGTACAATCTCAAGGAACTGAGTTCTGTCAACAATCCAAGTGAACAGGATGTCCCTCCATGAGCCTCCAGAAAGGAAAGCATTCTGCCAACACCTAGCCCGGTGAGACCCTAATAGGTCTCTTAACCTATAGAACTGGGAGATAAATTTGTGTTGTGATTTGCTATGGAAGCAACAGAAAACAAACACAACCTTTATCTAATATTTTCTAACAAGCAGGCCCAGATAAAATTAAATATTTGAAATTTGGAATTTTCCATACAAATACAAATGTTTTGAAGTAAAAGGCATCATTTAAAACTGTAGAAATTTCATCGTAGGTCAATTGATGCTATTGCACCAATTCGAGGAGTCATGATGCAAAGGCAGAATTTGAGGGTGATGGAGGCCCTGTGTTTGCCTCTGACCAGGCCACAAACAAGAACTTCTCTCTGCTCACGGGGTCTTAGCAATCCTGTATTTCAATGTTCCCACTTAGATGTCTCTGCATCAGGACTTCTGCACACACAGAATTTATATTACAGTCCTTTTTTTCATGGAAAGACTAAATTTTTAAATGGGAGCTCTGCTGACAACAGAATCTGATTGGTCTGAAGCTTAGAAGCCTTCACACTCCCTGAGGGCCACTCAACATTCTCTCAGGCTGAAGTGTAGAAACATTTTGTGCCTTTGAATGAAAGGAAGAACACAGATTCTAAAAAATATAATTTTATTCTTTTTTTGTGACTGTTGACCTTTTCTTGTGTACCTGAGTATTTTGCCTCACCCAAAGTTGGAGATATTAAATTACCTAAGTTAAGCACTTGGAAGCTGCATTTGTGAATATTTTGGTTAGCTCTTCTGTTAGACATTGTCTGGCTAAACCAGACCTCTAAATTTAGTGTTTCCATTTTTAAAATCAACCTATGGTTAAATTATAGCCATGCTGTGTACAGGGGTCACATTCTGCATGCACTGGTCAACTGATCATTGTGGCAACTCGGATTTGAAATCATAGTCAAGTGCACAATGAGAAGTTTGGTATGAACAAAATATTTCTACGTCCTACAAAACTCACCATAGTAATGAGCTTGGCTGACACCATTAGCTTCTTTCTTCCCACCTGCCTTCCTTATTCCTTTTTTCTTCCTTTTTAAATCAAATATGTATTGAGTATGTTATATATTAAGTATGTTATACCCAACTATGTTATATACTATGTTACTGCTAGAAATTCAATGATTAACAAAACATGTATGACTCCCGTCGTAATGAAGCTTAGAATGAACAGGTCAATCAGGATATTAAATAATAACACCAATATATATCAAGACACTAAAATGAAAATGTTTAAGGAGAGTGTATAATACAGACTGTTATGAACTAAACATTTGTGTCCCCCACAAATTCACATCTTAAAATTTTTACTGCATATGGGATGATATTAGAAAGCCAGCCTTTGGGAGGGATTTAGTTCATGACTGGGATTAGTACAATTATAAAAAGAAACACAATCCTGGCTGATGTAGCTCAGTGGATTGAGTGCCAGCCTGTGAATCAAAAGGTTATTGATTTTATTCCCTGTCAGGGAACATGCCTGGGTTGTGGGCCAGGTCCCCAGCTGGGGCATAAGAGAGGCAACCAATTGATGCTTCTCTCACACATCAATGATACTCTCCTTCCCTTCCCACTCTCTCTGAAAGTAAATACATAAAATATTTTAAAAATAAAAAGAAAAGAAATAAAAGCACAGAAAGATAATTGCTTCCTCTCAGTCAGGTGGCAACCCAGTCAGTTGGCCATCTATAACAAGGAAGTGGGCTCTCACTGGAAAATAGGTTTGTCAGTGCCTTGACCACAGGTTTCTGACCTCCACAAAAAATTTCTGTTATTTAAGCCACCCAGTCTGGTGTACCCTGCTACAACAGCCTGAGCTGACTAAGACAGGGGTCTGGGGCTTAACTGGAGGCACAGTGAAAGCTCTCTAAGGAAGTAATTCTTAAACTAGATTATGAAGGATGAATCAGACCAGCTAGGAGAAAGCAGCTTGTGAGGATCTTGAAGTGAGGATCATTTGAGGACCCACTACACTCCTGGGTAACAGGGAGTAAGGGAAGAAGTGGTTATGGTAAAGTCAAGGAGGTGAATGAGCAGGACCCAAGGCTATTTTTTTATTTTTTCAAAATATATTTTATTGATTATGCTATTACAGTTGTTCCATTTCACTCTCTTTATTCCCCTCTGTCCTGTATGTTCCTTCCTACCTGCTCCCTCTCCTTTAGTTCATGTTCATGGATTGTACATAGAAGTTCTTCAGCTTCTCCATTTCCTATACTGTTCTTAACCATCCCTTGTCTATTTTGTACATAACATTTATGCTTTGTATTCCCTGTACCTTTCCCCCCCATTCTCCCCCTCCCCCTCCCCCGCTGATGATCCTCCATGTGGTCTCCATTTCTGTGACTCTGTTCCTGTCTTCAATGTTTGCTTAGGTTGTTTTTATTTTTAGGTTCAGTTGTTGATAGTTGTGAGTTTGTTGTCATTTTGCTGTTCATAGTTTTGATCTTCTTTTTCTCAGAGAAGTCCCTTCAATATTTCATATCATAAGGGCTTGGTGATGATGAACTACTTTAACTTTACCTAATCTGGGAAGCACTTTATCTCCCCTCCCATTCTAAATGATAGCCTTGCTGGATAGAGCAATCTTGCATGTAGGTCCCTGCATTTCATGACTTGGAATACCTCTTGCCAGCCCCTTCTTGCCTGTAAAGTCTCTTTTGAGAAATAAGTTGATAGTCTCATGGGAACTCCTTTGCAGGTAACTGTCTCCTTTCCTCTTGCTACCTTCAAGATTCTCTCCTTATCTTTCATCTTGAGTAATGTAATTCTGATGTGCCTTGGTGTGTGCTTCTTTGGGTCCATCTTCTTTGGGACTCTCTGAGCTTCCCAGGTTTCCTAAAAGTCTATTTCCTTTGGCAGATTGGGGAAGTTCTCCTTCATTATGTTTTCAAATAAGTTTTCCATTTCTTGCTCTTCCTCTTCTCCTTCTGGCACCCCTATGATTTGGATGTTGGAATGTTTAAAGTTGTCTCAGAGGTTCCTAAGCCTCTCCTCATTTCTTTTGAAATCTTGCTTCTTCGTTCTGTTCTGGTTGAATGTTTATTTCTTCCTTGTCTTCTGAATCATTGATTTGAGTCCTGATTTCCTTCCCATCACTGTTGGTTCCTGTACATTTTCCTTTATTTCACTCTTCATAGCCTTCACTTGTTTCTTTGTTTTGTGACCACACTCAGCCATTTCTGTGCGCATTCTGATTACCAGTGTTTTGAACTCTGCATCTGATAGGTTGACTATCTCTCCATTGCTTTGTTGTATTTTTTCTGGAGCTTTGATCTGTTCCTTGATTTGGGACATTTTTGTTTGTTTGTTTCAGCATGCCTGTTATGCAGTAAGGGGTGGAGCCTTAGGTATTTGCCAGGGCAGGGAAAGCCACCCCATAGCTGCCTTGTGGTGCTGTATGCAGGGGAGGGGTCTGAGAGGGAGGAACAGTGCGCTTGCTTGGCTCTCTACCAATTTTCAGTCACTTCCGCAGCTACCCACAAGCATATTGGGCCTTTCTGGTGCTGATTCCTGAGTTGGTGGTTTTGTGTGTTCTAGGACCCTGTGGGTCTCTCCAATGAACTCTCTTCTGAGACTGGGAGTTTCTCCAGCCTCTTCAACCCCCACAGGTTTTTGCAGTCAGAGGTTTTGAGGCTTTATTTTTCACACTGGAACCCTGGGTTGCATGGTCTGTCTTGCTCCCCAGTTATTCCTCCCAGTTTATCTGCACTCACATGTGGGAGCAGCTGCTCTGCCAGCTGGCACCTCACCCAATCCACTGCCATCACCCTGTCTCCCCCAGGCCTCCAGCCTTGGCCTTGCCGTGTTCCTCTACAACCAGCTGCCCACCCCCTTCCCTCCTACTGGTTTGAATTAATATTTATTCTTTAACTCTGTGGTGTTGGACTTACATACAGTTTGATTTTCTGTCAGTTCTGGTTGTTTTTTTGCTTTTAAATTAGTTGTTGTCCTTCTTTTGTTGCGCGAAGAGTCATAGTGTGTCTACCTATGCCTCCATCTTGGCCGGAAGTCTTCCCAAGTCTGTATTCTTTGCCGGCTATGTCAAAGACTTGAATTTTTATTTTAAAAAACAGAAAGCCAAAGGAAGCCTTTCCATATTATCCAGATAGGGAATCGTATATCATCGTTCTCTATTCCCACTCTAACTTAAAAAGAAACTTGAACAATATCTGGAGCCCTTAATGTTTTGCCAGTGAAGAAGAAGGATGGCCTCAGATTTCCTGCAGTAGGATCCAATTCAGGTGGCACCAACCTTCACTTCCAAGTGGAGCAGTACATCCACAAAAGGCAGAGTGATGGTGTCCACATCATAAATCTGAGAAGCTTCTGCTGGCAGCTCAAGCCACTGCTGCCAATGAAAACCTGACAATGTCAGTGTCACGACCTATAGGAACACTGGCCAGAGAGCTGTGCTGAAGGTTGCTGCTGCTACTAGACCCACTGCTATTGCTGGCTGATTCACTCCTGGAAGCTTCATTAACTAGATCCAGGCAGCCTGCTGGGAGCTGTGACTTCCAGTGGCTACTGATCCTCGGGCTGACCACTAACTTCTCACAGAGACATCTTATGTTAACCTGTACACAATTGCTCTGTGTCACACAGGCTCTCCTCTGCACTATGTGGACATTGCCATTTCTGGCAACAACAAGGAGGCTCATTCAGTGGCTCTGATGTGGTAGATGCTGAGGAGTTCTGATGCTGGCCCGAAGTTCTGCACATGTGTGGTGCCATGTCCCATGAACACAAATGGGAGGTCGTGCCTGATCTCTACTTCTATAGAGGTTCTGAGAGATTTGAAAAGGAAAAGGAGGAATTTCAGGTAAATTGACTACACCAGTCACTGAGTTTACTGCTGTTCAACCTGCGGTCATAAACCAGTCTGAAGGCTCAGGTACCCTTTGATCCCATTCAGCAGTTTCCTGCTGAAGCCTGGAGTGCTCAAACTGCCACTGAAGACTGGTTTGCAACCCACTGCTCAGGTCACTGAGTGGGTAGGAATAGCCACTGAGTCGTCCTAGACTGTTCTTCCACAAACTCTTAACATGGAAATAAAGTTGATGGAAAATAAACAGTTTTTTAAAAAGAAAACAAAAAATAAACAAAAAAAGAAAGATAGTAAATAATTTTAAATAGAGAAAAGATGGTCATAATTTTTGAGTTTTTAGAAGATTTTTCTGATTGCAAAAAGTAAATTAGGGCAGAATTGGGGAGAGAGATGGTAGCCTGTTGCAGTAGGAGAAACTGCAGCGTGAGAGGTAGGTAAATGTCAAGACTCCTTCCCAAGTGTCTGGTATGGGCGTTGGATGGATGGTGAGGAAGAGAAGACGGGAAGCCAAGTCTGGACACAGTGACTTGGAGACATCCAAGTGGAAATGTTGACAGGGTCAATTGCATATGAGCCCCAAGGTCAGTGAAGATATATCTGAGGATCATAAGAAAAGAATATCAGTTAAAGCCATTAGTACAGATGAACTCAACTAGAAAGTGTAAAGTGCTTCAAACTGATCTGTAGGAAAAAACATAATTTAAGAGCTGGGTAGAGAAGGATGTGTTCTTGCACAGGAGGCTGTGATGAAGCTGTGATGAGGCAGGAGGGAAACTGAGATGGCATGGTGACTCAGAAGCCCAGGGCCAGGGTGTTCCCATGAGAGAGTGAGTGGTCCTGTTAAGGAGCTCTAGTGCTTCTAAGTATGAGATTGGGTATTCAGTCAACTACTGCTAACATGTCTCATTGGGATGACAACTTGGAAATGCTCATTAGTTCTAGCAACCTGAAGGTCACTGGTGACCTTGACAAGAATCATTTCTGTTCATGATGGGGAAGAAGTTAGATTAGAATGGTTCAGGGAAGGAATTAGAAGTGAGGAGATGGAGACAGTGGCTAAGAATATGTCCTTTATTGTATCCCCACAGTGCTAAATGCACAGTAGGTGCTAAGTAATTAACTTATAAAAACAATTGCATAAATAATATATAATCCTATAAAATAGAAATAGCCCTCTAATAATATTAATGGGGTTAATTAATTGAGTCCACGAATACTTATTAGATAGCTTCTGTGTGCCACACACTCTTCTAAGTGGTTGGAATACATTATTGAACAAAAGAGATACAGTTCCTCTGACTGCCAGGGAGTTTACGTTCTAGAAGGATGGTTAGAGCAGCCGGAAAAAAAGATAATAAACAATAAGCAAGTTATAGAGTATACTAGGAGGTGGCAAATTCTGTGCTGTGAAAAGGAAGAATAGAGTAGGAAAAGGAAAGCTGAGCATGCTGGAACAAGGGTGGTGATTCTGATAGGCTAATCAGGATAGATCCCATCACAAAGATGATACTTGAGCAAATACTTGAAGGAAGTGAGGAAGCTAGTCTGGGGCTTCAGTCAGGAAATCATCTAAGCAAAGCCTAGGTGAAAGAGTGCCTCGTGTGTGGTGGCACAAGGCCAAAGTGTGTGGCCTTGTGTGGCCAAAGTAGTGGGGTGGAGATAGTGGGGATAAGGTCAGAGCAGCCATCACAGAGGCCCCTGTAGCCATTGGTGGGACTCTGGCTTTTATCGGAGGGAAACGAGGAGTGCTGTAAAGGGTTTGGCCATGATATGATCTGACTGATGTTTTAAAAGGGTCGCTCTGGATGCTGTATTGAGGTTGGGTGAGAAGGAGGAAAACCTGTCTGCATCAAGCTGGTGGGAGGTTTTTATCGCCAGGCCTGGAGGTGCTACATCTCACTTTCACTCACTTTCTGTCAGCTACAACTCAAATGGCTGCACCTAACTGCCAGGGTGGATGGAGAATGTGGTCTAGATATATTCCCAGGAAGAAGAGAAAATGGGATTCTGAGAGCAGCTGGCCTGTCTCTGCCACAAAAGGCCTACAGTTACTTGGGCATGAACTGATGATGGGAGGAAGCAGAGTGTTCATAGTGGAAGTTTTGAGAAGTTGTCAGATTCTGGATATTTTCATGGTACAGCCAATAGAATTTCTTGAAGGACTAGATGTGGGTTGTGAAAGAAAGAAGGGATCACACTACTGAGCTTGAGCAACTGTAAGAACAGAACTGCCATCACCTGAAGATAGGGAATGTTGCGGGCGGAAAAGGTTTTAGAGGATCTATTGAGACCAGCTTTCCACATGTTGTTTGGAAGGTTCATTAGAGAACCAAGGGAGATGGTGACAGGGTGGTACACAAGTCCGGGGTTTCAGAGATCTGGGCTGGCATTTAAAGTTGGGAGGATCCACCTATGGGTGGATTTAGGCAAATCAATAAAATGCCTAAACCAAGGAAAGGATCAAGGACTGAGCCCCAGTGCCCCATGATGTTAAGAAGTTAGAGAGAGAGAAGGAATCAGCAAAGGAGTCTCAGAAGGAGCAACAAGTGAAGTAAGAAGCAATTCTGAGGAATATGTTGGCGTCATGGAAGCCCAGAGAAGATACCTCAAAAAGGAGGACGTAAAGAACTGCACCACATGCTGCTGGCAGATAAAGGAACATAAGGATGGGACTTATCCTTGTATAGAGAGGAAGGGGGTCAGCAAGAATGAAATGGGAGTAGAATGTGTTTAAGAAAAGGTGGGAGGAGAGGAATCAGATACAGCAAGTATAGGTAAGTCTTTCAAGGAGTTTTTTTTTATAAATGGGAGCTAAGAAATTGGGTGGAAGTTGGTGGAGAAGCGGGCTCAAGAAAAACCATTTTTAGTGAGAAGTAATAAACAGATTTCTATGTTAATGTTAATCATTCCACAAAGAAGGGAAAATAATAATGTAGCAAGAAAATTTCTAGAATAATGTTGTTGAGTTTGCCAGAGAAGGTGCCATTTAGTGTTAAGTGGTGGGTAGACTCTGATAAGCACATAGCTAAGGTAATCCAAGGTCGTGGATGGAAAGGCAGAATGAGTGGGTGCAGATATATGGGTAAATGTGGGCGCAATTATCATTGCAGAGAAGCCTGCACTATCACCATAGCTGCACTGCAGGGTAGGATAGAATTGGAGGGCAGGAATTGGTATTATTGTTTTCCCACCTAGGAGGTCTTCTGAGACGGGTCCAGCAGTCTGTAATGGAGCCTGGATTGAGGATGTAGGGTGGAGTACCCTCATGAAAGCTCTTATCTCCAAATTTCATTATAATACCATCACCAGGGAGTGTGTTAAAAGGTGCTTAGTGTTAAACTTAAATATTTGAAAGAGACCACAGAATGTGTGTATAATTTTGGCATTTATTTATTTTATGTTACAATTATTTAAGACCTCTCTCTCCCTCTCTGAGAGGACCCTCCCACCTTAAAATGTTCACTTTATCAACCTTCACTTCATGGTTTTCAAAGCCGTTGATGATCTTTGCCTTGATTCATTATTTCAAGGAGTTGCAAATCGGTGATTTTCTAATTCTAACATTCCTACCCAATTAATTACTGATTGTGATCTTTCTATAAAGAAAACCATTTCCTCATCAACTATTTTATTGTCCTACAAGAATTAGAAAAGTAGGATAAATGGATCATTATTTTCCTTCATTTATCAACCTTCAGAATAGAGTTGGGGCCCCAGCAACTTCTAAAGGTAGTTGACCAATGAGCTATATTTTCTGTTTTGTTTCACTTTGTTTTGTTTCTGTTTCTTGGGGGAAGAGGATGGGATGGTACACTGTTTTGCACTCACAGATTTTTATGTAGTTGGCATGATTCAATCCTTTTCAGTCATTATTCCCTTTTATTGAAATCATCCCACCTCTAGCCAGTGGGAAATTCTCAGGCTGATGCCTGTGTCCTTCGACATGACCTCAGTGGTCCTTTGGTGTTTGTTCCTTTTCTTTCTGTCTCAGTTTTTGCCCCAGACCTGGAAATGACCACTTTCCTAAGAACCCCCTTGGTTCTTTTTAGCAGTAAACAGTATTTAGAAAACATAATCTGAGCACTTGCAGAGTCTTCCAACTAATTTTCTAGGCTCTGTTCACTCCTTCATAGTCCACCATAGGTAGTTTTGCCAGGTGCGTCTTACTGAAACCTGTATGGCACAGGTCCATCTTCTGTTAATACTCTTTAGTGAACTTTTACTGCCTACAGGATACAAGCCCTTCAGGGTTTCCTGGAATACAAGGCCTCCTGCATAAAACCCTGTTCTCATCTCTCACCATGTCTTCACATGAACACTAGAATACAGCCAAGCAGCAAACTGGCTCCTGGGAATGTCATGCCCAGCCCTACCTCAGAGTCAGCATTAGGGCTGAGCCAAGAGGCAGGCAGGAGCGTGAGTGCTTGGACAGGCAGTACCAAGGAGCCAGCGATCAAAGGTGCACAGCATGCCCTCTGTTGCGGGTGCCAGCAATTGTCCTTCTCTGCTATTTGCCAGCTGGGTGATTCCAATGTGTCATCTCCTCTTACCAGCTCCTCACTTATAAAAAGTAGGTGACACCACCAACCTGAAAAAGTCCTTGTGAAAATTAAGACAAGACTCACATAGGTTACCTAACCCAGGACATGCAAAAGATGATAAATCTTACCTGCCCTTCCTTGGATCATATACCCTTAGTTATATAATCAGATGGTCCAAAATCTAAAAATTCTGAGTTCTTCCTAAAGTGCTGCTGCTATTTTTACCTGTTCTTTCACTAAAGGTTACAGCCTGGTCCTGTGGTGGGGGAGAGGACAACCCTGAGTCACTTCCTCCCTCCCTGTGCTGGTCCTGCTGTGCCAAGTTGGATGGAACCAGGCTGTTCCACAGAGAGCTGCCCAGGCCACTAGAATTCATGCTCACTGACATTCAGGAACATGTTTGTAAAACCATGGGCCTTGCGGGAGACTGGGCTGGCCTCCCACTTCCTGAATTGATCATGCATCTTCACTTCCCTGACATCTTCTTTCTGAAATTGATCAATGTTTCTCCCAAAGTAAGCAATAATTAGCAGGTGGTTGATAATAAAATTTGAGTCTGACACATTTGGACTTCAAACAAGTGATAAGACTCCATTTTTTAAGAGACAAGAACAAATGTGTAGTTGTGATCTGCAACCTTGACTGCATATCAGAATGGCCTGAGGAGTTTAAAAATGTTGATGCCTGAGTCCCACCCCAGGGACTGATATAATTGGTCTGGAAGGTGGCCTGGGCATTGGGTATTTTATGAACTCCTCAGGTGACAGTGCAGTGAAAGATGAGAACTGATAGAAAGTAAATGCTTAGATAAATGCAGTTTCTCTGCCTCCATGGAGGTACCTCAGCTGCTGGGGAGCCACAAAGTAAAGCTTACCCTTGTCTGGCTTCCAGAATTCTCCAGTGTGCAGGTGATGCAAGAGGTGAAAGGACTTGCCTGGTCATAGCAGGCTTAGGGGCCATGCCAAGGAGTTGGGGCCATCCTTGCCAGAATCCTTATCGAAGGGTTTTCAGTAGACTGGCAATTTGATTGGGTTTTCTTTGCAGGAAATATTGTCTGTCAGTACTGGGGAGAATAGGAGATGAATAGGAGATGATATGGATGGAGGAAGCTGGAGACTAGCAGGTCCCAGTGTGAGATGATGAGGGCCTGAAACAAGGCAGGAGTGATAGCAGATGGTGAAGGCATGGAAAGCAAGAAGGAGGGGCTTCACTTTATTCTTTGAGTACTGGCCCAGGACTCCTGCACTTCCTGTGCAGAGGTCATTCTACCCATTGCCTCTTGGCTGTTGGTGCTTTTGTGCAGGCTTCAATGTCTTTACTGAGTTATCTCTTAGTAACAATAATGACCCACATTTATCATGCTTTTGCTTTAGGATAAGCATGTGGCTAAGTTTGTCTCACTTTACCATTAACAAAACTGTGGATTATCAAGGTTAAATGTCTTGTCTAAGGTCACATAACCAGTAAAAGTAGAGTTGAATAGATGCAGGTTTTTCATTTAAAAACTACCTCTGTCTCCCACTTCCTACCCAGTATACTCAAATGCTCCTCTTGGCTGAAGCCACTTCTTCTAAAAAAAAAAAATCATTGGTTGATTTTAGAAAGAAAGGCAGTGGGAGAAGGGGAGAAAGAGACAGAGAAACAGATCTTTTGTTCCACACATTGATGGATCCATCAGTTGACTCTTGTATGTGTCCCAACTGGGGACCAAACCTTCAACCTTGGAATATCAGGACAATGCTCCAACCAATGAAACTACTGAGCCAGGGCTAAAGTCATTGCTTTCTGGGTTAAGTCTCAGAAGAGGCTGCACCCACAGGCTTCATCTGATGGTCCATCCTGGTTGTTCCTGGCCAACCCAGACTTATGGTCTTGGTGGTCCCAAGAATAGGAGAATCCAACTTGTGGTTACATCAGCTAGACTGGCCAAGCTCTTGAAATCTTCCTAATTCATATTATTTCAACTTGTACTTACTCAAAACTAAAAAAAGTCCCCTATCCCTTAAGTTTTCCACATGCTGAAGTACTGGAGCCCTATAATTTTTTTGAGAAAAAAAAATAATGTTGGTAATGAACCTAAACTTTGTGAACAGTCATAAGTTCCTACGTAAGACTTTGAAAGCAGCTTCCCAGCACGCCTAGAGAAATCCAGAAGGCAGGGGCTACACTTTAAGAATGTCTGTATCAACAGTGTTGGAAGTGCCACCTGATATCATGGTCCCAGCAATTGGAACCAACCCTTTCAGGTAATGTCTGTTGAAAACAGTGACCATTTACTGAATCTGTGTTACATATTTTGGGGCTAATGTTTAGTGAGTATATTTTTTGCAGCACTACTTGGCTAACTGCTTTATATAGATTGCCTCTCATTATGACATCTTTACTTTACAGGTGAGAAAACTAAGGCTCAGAGAGTTTAACTTGTAAAAGTTTCCATGTTGGTGTTTAATCGAAACTTTATTTGAAACTAAATCTGTCTAATCTGAACACTATGCTTTCTCCTAACACTTAACTATATTATAGAACCCTCAATAATAAAAAAGTATAGACTGATTTGTATATCAGTGTCTGTTAAACATTACATTTATCAACATTTTCTCTGAGCTTTGTTTTATTTTTTAATTTTTAAAAAAATATATTTTATTGATTATACCATTACAGTTGTTCTATTTCCCCCTACATTCCCCTCCACCCGCACACTCCCTCCCCCACTATTCTCCCCCCTTAGTTTATAACTACATGTCTCAATTTCTTTAGACTCTATATTTCCCCCACTATTCTCGCCCTCCCCCTATCTATTTTCTACCTACCATCTATGCTATTTTCTGTTCCTTCTCCCCCCTTCTCTTCCTCCCACTCCCCTGTTGCTAACCCTCCATGTGTTCTTCATTTCTATGGTTCCACTCCTGATCTAGCTGTCTTCTTGGTTTGCTTTTGTTTTAGGTGTGGTTGTTAATAACTGTGTGTTTGCTGTCCTTTCACTGTTAATATTTTTCATCATCTTTTTCTTATGTAAGTCCCTTTAGCATTTCATATAATAAGGGCTTGGTCATGATGAACTCCTTGAACTTGACCTTATCTGAGAAGCACTTTATCTGTCCTTCCATTCTAAATGAAAGTTTTGCTGGATAAAGCAATCTTGGCTGTAGGTCTTTGGATTTCATGACTTGGAATACTTCTTTCCAGCCCAGAAAGGGCATTTCTTCACTCACTTTATTAGGCCACCATTACTTCAATATGAAACTATACAAAGGTACTACAAGAAAAGAAACTACACGTGAAAATCCTTTCTGAATATAGATGCAAATACTTAATAAAATACTAGTAAATCACACTGAGCAATATATCAAAAGGACTATCACATGACCAAGTGGGATTTATTCGTAGAATGGAAGGATGATTCAAAATACTAAAATTAATAAATGTAGTAAATCATATTAGTAAAGGGAAAGAATAAAACCACACAATCACCCAAATGGTAAGGAAGCAGCCTTTCCAAACCCTAAATATAAAAACACTCAATAAACCAGGACTTATAGGGAAATTCTTTAACACAATAAAAAAAGCATGTATGAAAAATCCACAGCTAACATGATACTCAGTGGTGAAAGGCTAAGCATTTTTCTTTTTTTTAAAAAAGATTTTATTTATTTATCTTAGAGGGAAAGGGAAGGAGAGAGAGAGAGAAATATCAATATGTGGTTGCCTCTCGTGCGTCCCCTACTGGGAACTGGCCTGCAACCCAGGCATGTGCCCTGACTGGGAATCAAACCGACATTGTGTGGTTCGCAGGCCTGTGCTCAATCCACTGAGCTACACCAGCCAGGGCTAGGCTAAGCTTTTCTTGTAAGATTAGCAATAAGGCAACAATGCCAGTTTTCACTATTGCTATTCCACATAGTTCTGGATTTTCAAACCACAGCAATTAGGCAAGAAAAAGAAATAAAAGGCATCCAAACTGGAAAGGAAGAAGTAAAGTTATCTTTGAATACAGATGACACGATCTAATATGTAAAATCACACGTTTCCACAAAAAACTGTTAGAGCTACCAATGAATTCAGCAAATCTGTAGGATTGAAAATCATTGCACAGAAATCAGCTATATTTCTGTACATTTGCAATAAACAATTCAAAGGAAATTTTAAAAAATTGCCATTTACTTCCAGTCAATATGTCAGTGTAGGTAAATGTGGTAATTGAATCCTTATACAACCACATCAAAATTGCAGCAAAACTACAGANCTTATACTATTCTTAATCATCCCCTGTCTATTTTGTACATAACATTTATGCTTTGTATTCCCTGTACCTTTCCCCCCCATTCTCCCCCTCCCCCTCCCCCGCTGATGATCCTCCATGTGGTCTCCATTTCTGTGACTCTGTTCCTGTCTTCAATGTTTGCTTAGGTTGTTTTTATTTTTAGGTTCAGTTGTTGATAGTTGTGAGTTTGTTGTCATTTTGCTGTTCATAGTTTTGATCTTCTTTTTCTCAGAGAAGTCCCTTCAATATTTCATATCATAAGGGCTTGGTGATGATGAACTACTTTAACTTTACCTAATCTGGGAAGCACTTTATCTCCCCTCCCATTCTAAATGATAGCCTTGCTGGATAGAGCAATCTTGCATGTAGGTCCCTGCATTTCATGACTTGGAATACCTCTTGCCAGCCCCTTCTTGCCTGTAAAGTCTCTTTTGAGAAATAAGTTGATAGTCTCATGGGAACTCCTTTGCAGGTAACTGTCTCCTTTCCTCTTGCTACCTTCAAGATTCTCTCCTTATCTTTCATCTTGAGTAATGTAATTCTGATGTGCCTTGGTGTGTGCTTCTTTGGGTCCATCTTCTTTGGGACTCTCTGAGCTTCCCAGGTTTCCTAAAAGTCTATTTCCTTTGGCAGATTGGGGAAGTTCTCCTTCATTATGTTTTCAAATAAGTTTTCCATTTCTTGCTCTTCCTCTTCTCCTTCTGGCACCCCTATGATTTGGATGTTGGAATGTTTAAAGTTGTCTCAGAGGTTCCTAAGCCTCTCCTCATTTCTTTTGAAATCTTGCTTCTTCGTTCTGTTCTGGTTGAATGTTTATTTCTTCCTTGTCTTCTGAATCATTGATTTGAGTCCTGATTTCCTTCCCATCACTGTTGGTTCCTGTACATTTTCCTTTATTTCACTCTTCATAGCCTTCACTTGTTTCTTTGTTTTGTGACCACACTCAGCCATTTCTGTGCGCATTCTGATTACCAGTGTTTTGAACTCTGCATCTGATAGGTTGACTATCTCTTCATTGCTTTGTTGTATTTTTTCTGGAACTTTGATCTGTTCCTTGATTTGGGACATTTTTGTTTGTTTGTTTCAGCATGCCTGTTATGCAGTAAGGGGTGGAGCCTTAGGTATTTGCCAGGGCAGGGAAAGCCACCCCATAGCTGCCTTGTGGTGCTGTATGCAGGGGAGGGGTCTGAGAGGGAGGAACAGTGCGCTTGCTCGGCTCTCTACCAATTTTCAGTCACTTCCGCAGCTACCCACAAGCATATTGGGCCTTTCTGGTGCTGATTCCTGAGTTGGTGGTTTTGTGTGTTCTAGGACCCTGTGGGTCTCTCCAATGAACTCTCTTCTGAGACTGGGAGTTTCTCCAGCCTCCTCAACCCCCACATGGTTTTGCAGTCAGAGGTTTTGAGGCTTTATTTTTCACACTGGAACCCTGGGTTGCATGGTCTGTCTTGCTCCCCAGTTGTTCCTCCCAGATTATCCACACGCAATCTCGGGATCTCCTGTCCCACCAGCCACTGCCTTAGGGCAAGTCCTCTCTACCCTGGCTGCTTGTCTCAGCCACTCTTACCAGTCTGGATGAATGTTTCTTCTTTATTGCCTTGGTTGTTGGACTTCCATATAGTTCAATTATCTGTCAGTTCTGGTTATTTTTTATTTTTTAAATTTGTGTGAGGAGGCAAAGTGAATCTACCTATACCTTCATCTTCATATCATAGGGTTTGTGTTAGCCATGTCATTTGTAAAGTGACATCACTGGTGTGTTTCAAATAGATTTGCAGTCAGTGATGGCTAATAAGCAAAGGAGTTATGGCTGTGGACCTGTATCTTCTCAAGATCTTTGAGGAGTGGCCGTGTTTCTTCTCGCCATGTGGTTCTCTAAAGATCTTGGCCATCTGAGCAGCCTGTAACCTGGAGCCCACTCAGACTTCCACTCCCTGGGTGGAATTAGGCAAATATTTTCTTCTCCAGGTGTCAGTTTTCTGCTCTGAAGTGTAAGTAGTCTTGCAACTCCAACTTTCTGTGGTTTTTCTTTGGACAGCTGCTGGCAGTATGCTGGCAGCAACTTTCTAGAGTCCTCTGGGTTTATGATTTTACCTTGTCATTGTTGGATTTAATATTACCCTGTTTTTAAAATGGAAGCTCATCTACCTTTTGCAGAATCTAGCCAATGGCATTTATTAATAACAACCTCTTGTGAAAAAGTTGATTCAATAAGATGTTTCTGAAAAAAATAAAATCACCAAAATTCAGTTATGTCTACCCTCTGAAAAATAGAGAATCCAGTCACCTGACCACCAGTTTCCCTGAAAACCCAGGCAACTTGGAGGGACACCCAAGCACATTAATTTATGACCAAATACATCCAGTCATTCAGTTCACCAAGTGGCTTTTTGCTAGAGCCATCTACTGGCAGTACCATTTGTTCTACAAAAGAGTGTAACTTTAGTTTCCCTGATTAAAAACTCATCAGCAGTGTAAAAAAGCACTTTGGTGATTCCTTTGGAAAAAGTCAGAATTATTTGGTGGTATGGGTAATTTCCTCTAACACAATTTGGAGATGGGAATTTTCATGAGCTAGATGTTTGGGCAGGATAGTTCTTCAACCAGACGGGGACCTGAGGATAGGACCCACATGCAGTTTTACCTGGCACAGGGTAAATACTCTTGTGCTTATTGAATGAATGGGTAAATACATGAGTGGTTACAGTCCAGGATCTAAGAGTGTTTAATTCAAATTTCTGGTTAAGATTTTATTTATTTATTTTTAGAGAGGGAGAAAAGAAGGAGAAAGAGAGGGAGAGAAATATCAACGTGTGGTTGTTTTTTACATGCCCCCTACTGGGGACCTGACCTGAAACCCAGGTATGTGCCCTGACTAGGAATTGAACCAATGAGCCTTTGGTTCACAGCCTGTACTCAATCCACTGAGCTACACCAGCCAGGGCTCAGATTTCTTAACTTTGTAAGAATCACTGAATTTCCTTGGAGGTCATGTACAAGTATTCCCTTTGTGTTACAAACATATGCTATATGTTTTGTCAGTTCTTCCTATACCGAAAGGGTGGGTTGAGAATCACTGTGGTTAAGATTTTCCAGTTGGGTTTATTATTAGAGTGCATGACCTTCTTTAGTATAAAATAATGCATGAACAAAGCCAAGGTGCCATATAGCAGGAAAATAAATGGCAGGAGAATTCTTCTCCTTCATTTAGGTAGGAACGAAGGATCAGATTTTTCAAGTCTTACCACAAAGAGGAGTCTTATAAAAATTTCAGTGTGATATTTTATTGAGTTTATTTGAAAATATATAAAACTCCAATAAGTTTTAAAATATATAGTATCCATGTAAAACATACCTTAACTATATGTATCATTCTTCAGTTTAGATAAATGAATGTGGAAATGGGCCTACCAGTGTTCTGCAAGTTCTTGACCTAACATGATTATCTGGATGGTTTTTTAAATCCTATGAGCGTATTTTTACTGGCATCATGTTGGGCAGAAGCACGGTGTGGTGGTGGCCACTGTTGGGAAGTTTTAACTATGGGAAAGGGTATGATGGATTTTTCTGCACTGTCTCTGTCAACCCAGCATCATCTCTGCCCACTTCTATGTTGCTTTTTCATCATTGGAGAGAAGACTGCAATTTCTTTGCCATTGTGGTTCAGAGATAAAGCTTTCCAGTGACAAGTAGAAATAAATAACTCTGTCAGGCATCTGAGATAATTTGCTGTAGTTGTAGGGAAAAGGGTGGTCTCCCCAAGAACCAGGCACTGCAGCAGGCAACTGAAATTGCCGACAGCAGCTGCTGTTGGCTTTGAGACACCCTCTTGAGAACCATGATTTCAGGGCTCCAAACAGCTGGAGCCCAGGTGGCAGCTTCCCTGTGACCCCTACTCCTCCTGACTTCCTGAGAGTGGACTTCCTGAGCCCTGCTCCGCAGCCATGTATTTCTTTAAGTTAAATCTTTTTCTGCTTGAAATATTTAGTGTCTGCTTTTTTCTGAGTGAATCCTATTAGGCCATTTTTACCTTACTGGACATTTTAGGGAAAAGTGGGATTTTTAGGTTTGCATTGTCCAACCTTCCTTCCAGGTGACCCTGAGTCCCAGGGTTCTGAGTCTCAGAATGTTGGGGGTGTGGGTGGGGGAGCAGCTGTCCAGCCACAGTGGCATAACAGTCCCATCCAAGCAGGCCCAAAGCATGTGGTCCAAAGGAGTGGGGGAGAACAGGGATGGGACCAAAGGGCTAGGTTGATAGCCAGGGGCAGGGCTGGCAGGTAGAGACCAGGAAGCTCATCAGGAACAATGACTAGTGGGGAGAAAGATCTTTTCAGAGTCTCTGGGTGGGGAGGCTGAGTGCAGAGGCTTTGAGGTCAGCTTCACAGCCACATTTCTCTGGCCCTTAGAGGGCAGGTATACCAAAGAAACGCACCCCAAAGCTGTATAAATATGTTGTCTTTAAGGACAGCATCATGAACAAGTTGAATTTTCTCTGACTGGACAAGAACCATGTCTTTTATATAATTAAAAATATTACATCTTAAAGATTTGTGGTAATTTGAGTTATTTGTCCTTTCTTCACCCCTAGGTAGTAGTGCTAAACAGCCATATTCAGCCATAGCCTCATGGTGTTTGAAATGTACTTTCGTGCACCTTGATTTTGCCCTGGCCATGTAACTTGCTTTGGTCAGTGGAATGTTAGCAAGTGTTAGGGCAAAGAGATGCTTAAAATGCATGTATGTGGGCTCATCTCTTTGTGCATCTGCCATTACCATGGGAGGAATGCACCCTGGAGAGTGAATATCTCTCCAGCCTGAGCTCCAGAATGAGGCACATGGAGCAGAAAGGCTACAACAGACCTACAGGTGCATGAGTAATAAAAAAATGCTAACTGTTGCTTTTCAAGGAGATTGAGGGGTTGTTTGTTATGCAGTGAATTTGTGGCAATAGCTACCTAATACAGTTGCATACATCACATCATATGTGCATTTTTATGGAATAATTACAGACTTTTCAAGGATAATTTTGACTACATTCAATTCTCAAAATCAATATATTGACTTTAGACTGGAATTCACATATAAGATGAGATTCCATTCTACCTTAATGACAATTCCATTTCAGTCTTGTTTCCTAAGTAAAAGTTGTGCCATTTTATTGGAGTTTATGCTCTAGCTGACTTCTTTACACAATGAACAATAGACCTAAAATATACGTGGACAAAGATATCTGCATTTACTGATCCATAGTAGTCTATTTTTTCTTCTTATCGGAACTCAAAACCTGTACTTTTAGAGGTAATTTTATAATTTTTTTCAGCTTCCATTTTGCTTAGTGAAATTCGCAAGGTAGAGAAATATCTTTAAGCATGAGCAAACTGAAAAAAAAGGCAGGAATAAAGTGAGAAATATACATGATCATTCATTTGGCACCATATTCTAAAATTTCACACTTCAGAGATAAACAAAATTAGTGTAATTTGCTTTTTAAATTGCTTACTAACATTGTAAGTGAGCCAGTGCAGGAAGAAGGAAATTAGGACTCTCAACAGGCTGTGACAAGGCGAGCCTTCAAGGGTTTTAGTGAACAGTGATGCTGACAGATGCCAAGCCTGCTGACCCCAGCACTGAGGGCTCCTGGCAGGAGACCTGAACTGTCTGACCCACACCCACACCCTGAGTTCCTGTTGTTACAACTCCAGACCCTGGGTGGTCATGGGGCAGTATTTCAGTCACCAAAATTTTCTACTGGCTTTTTGCTACCTAAGTTGAATGTCAATGGCAGACTATCCTGGCAGTCATTTTTTAAGGTAAAACTCTTTTTCCCTGCCTGGTGTGGCTCAGTGGATTGAGCACAGGCCCATGAACCAAAGGGTCACCAGCTCAGTTCCTGGTTGGGGCACATGCCTGGGTTCCGGGCCAGGTCCCCAGTTGGGGGTGTGCCAGAGGCAACCAATCCATGTTTTTCTCTCTCTCCTTCCCTTGCACTCTCTCTAAAAATAATTTAATAAAAAATTTTAAAAGATAAAACTCTTTTCTTTCTGTGAGGTAGAGATTATAGCATATCACAGTTGCTATGGTTACAGTCCCTTCCTTGAATTTGGAGAGTCTCTCATGGTAGTCAAGTGAACCCTATTTATGTGAGGCCCGCACTCCACTTGATCTGGGTTGAGCAGTTTCCCCAGTCAGATTTTACTGTGTGGGTCAAGGACAAACAAGAGGTAGCTGTAAATCGGCTTCCTCAGGTAATTCTTTGTCACCTGGCCCTGCTTGACTCCACTTGGTCCTGCTTCCTGTTTTCTCTCCAGCTCTTGTGTAGACAAAGTATCATGTGGCTGAAGTCACAGGACAGCCTGAGTCTGAGTCCCTACCTCAGTCCTGTGTATTAGTGGAGTAAATGTGGGCAGGTTACTTAATGAGTTTAGACCTTAATCATTTCATCTGTAAAATAGAGACAATAATAGCACCCATCCTGTAAGACTGTTGTGAGAATTAAATCAGGTAATCCTATAAAGGGCCTAGCATAGTCCCTGGCATGCAGTACATTCTCAGTGAGTGTTCCCAGCTGTCACATAAGTGACAGTTATTCTTAGGAAGGGGAGGTGTATGGAGCTTTGAGCACAACAACATCAAAGCAGATAGTTCTCATCTGCCATCTCCCCCTTAGATCAGCCCTCAGACACCCCTGTTAAGATGGCCAGCTATTTGAGGATGAGCCATCTGGCATCTTGACCCCCTCCCCAGGGTCTAGTGGACCCTTTCACACTTATTAGCACCAGCAGGTCACAGGGCCAAGGGCTCACCCTCTCTCAGCACCTGTGTGGTAGACAGAGGGGAACGCCAGCTGAGGTTCATGTGGTAGAGGCCCAGCTGTTTGCTAGAGGCACAGAATGGTGAGGCAGACGCCATCCCAGGCTTATAGGCTGGTTTGGATGTCTTATTTCAGCTCTGCTGAAGCTGCCCCACACTCCCCTAGGCTACTCTTTGTTATGGTTTGACATATATGTCTGTCATTGTGTACATGCCACTTAGGGACATCATATGACAGGCAGGGCCATGTCACTTGTAAGCCAAGAAGTGACACTTTCTGTGGAATGTACGACTTGGAAAACATGCATACAAATCACCTTTTTTGCTTTGCTGTGTTCAGCACCTGCCTCTCCTTTCTGAGCTCCTGACTTTGGGGTTTGGAAGAGGTACGTCTGCTCTACACTTGGCTCCAAAATGTGCTGTTTTGAGGCTTCCTGGTACCTTTTGAAAAGCACTGAAAGAACACCAAGTCACATAGTGAGTAGACAAATCTCTTCAAACGTCATTTATGGACTTTCACTGCATGAGCCCTGGTCAACTGGGAAAGACTGGCTTCGACCTTCTCTGATCCTGATCTTCACCTTTTTAAACTGAACTATAAGTTGTGTTTACTTGCTCCTTAATGCAGGATGGCTTAGCAAGAAATTGTGATAAATGTTAGGGCACAAAGCCCTGTTCCGCAGGGACTGACTGTCTGTTGGAGAGCACCAAGAAATGACTAGCTGTAATGTGACATAATAAATATCATGATACAACAGTAGAATGGGAAAATGGGAGAGCAGACCAGGAAGTGCCTAATTCTTCCTACTGGTTGCGGGGGGGGGGGGGAGGGGAGTTTGAAAAAAGATTACCCAGGAACTGACACATCTAAGAAGGTTCTAGAAAGAATTCCCCATGTGGAGGAAAAAAATGGGCAGGGTGAGGCTGGGAGAAAGAACATTTCAACCTGAAAGAAAAGCATATAAAAGTCTGGGGCCTGAGAGACCGGGAGTGGCAGACTCCAGAAGGTTCTCCAGAGTGACTGGAATGTAGGATGTGAAGAAGGAGTGGTATTTAAAAGGCTGGTAGAGCCAAACTAGCAAAGCACTTTAAATACAACAATGATTGCTTAGGCAACTTTTGTGAATTATTCCTCTACACAGTATCCTCAAGACACACCCGACAAACCAATGAGATGCCCCAATTTCATATGGCATCAGAGGGAAGAAAGAACAAGAAAAAATATTGAAAGTATCCTTTCTTCAAGATGAAACTTTTTATTGCCCTAAATGAAGGTCAATGATAAATCAACCTAGGAATTTTTTTATAGATTAAATTCTCAATTGCTACTTTTATGGGAGGAAAAAGTGAAGTCAGAAAAGTGAAATGTCTTTTTTTAAAATATTTTATTTATTTATCTTTAGAGGGGAAGGGAAGGAGAGAGGGAGAGAAACATCATTGTATGGTTACCTTTCGTGGGTCCCCTGCTGGGAGTTGGCCTGCAGGGAACTGGCCTGCAACCCAGGCATGTGCCCTGACTGAGAATCGAACCGCAATCGTCTGAGTCACAGGCCCACGCTCAATCCACTGAGCTACACCAGCCAGGGCAGAAAAGTGAAATGTCTTGCTCAAGCTAATGGTAGAACTTAGATGTGAACATAAGGTATCTAATTTCCAGTCCCACCCAACAAATTCATTATTAAAATGTTACAAATAGAAGAGAAGCCCAGTTAGGGAGTCTCACTTTATAGCTGAAGATGTTGAGATTCCTTTAGTTAAATGAAAGTATGAAGTCTTAAAGTTGCCAGTGACAGAGGTGAAACTTGAATTTAGAACTCCCTTTGCAGTGTTTATCAAGTTAACTGCACAAACTCCCCCACTCCTCATCCAGCAGGACAACAGCTCACATGCTCCTTGGAAGTGATGGGTGGCACCACGTTAGTTTATAAGAAGAGTGTCATATAGAAGCTTAGAGACATGGAAAGGAGGTTCTCCTGCAAGGATGGCTGCCCCCTGCTGAGGACCCCTTCCAAAGCATTTACTGGAGACCTGGGCCTAAGAATGATAACGCTAGGAGGCATTTCCCAGCCCCCTGCCCAGAACTTAGCAGTCTCATATTTATCAAGCACCTGTGTGCCACGTTTTCTGCTAGCCAGGGTTAAGAACTCCTCTAAGGAGATCCAGACTCCCAGAATCGCCTCCTGGATCTCAAGCTGTCCATTGGGTATGTGTAAGTGGTTTGGAGCCATGAGGTTCTCGAATCTCCCCAGCCAGGAGCACACAGACATTTTCCCTTGCTTTAGGTGACCCAGATTTCCTTTCTCCACTGCAACTGAATTTGTATCTCTATTTCATCTACCCCTGTGTGGGTTTGGCTCTCTGCTTTGGTCTTTCAGCTTCTTTATAATGTGGCTTTAATACTGGAGGGGAACGTTTGCTTTCAGGGCATGTATAAGTGACACTTAGAGCGATGCACCCCTGGTCCCCAGGCATTGCTCTGCAGTCCACAGTGGAATCACTAGAAACCAATGTTAACAGGCTCTCAAAGAGAAAAAAATGTGAGGGAAGAAAGGATTGAAAATGTGAAGGTGAAGAGGGTTGAAAGAAATATGTACAAAAGAGAGAAATATGTACAAAGGCTGTCACAGTCAGAAACATCAATCAATTCATGTATTATGTATTCTACAAACATGTATTCACAAACATTTAGCGATAGCCTAGTGAATACCAGCACTATGCTCATGGACATGCCAAACTGAGCTAGAATTGGTATCCCCCAACCCGAAGCCCTATAATTGAGGAGAAAGAGAACCTAAAAAGCCAAATCTTTCAAAATGCCAACCCTGAGGAAGACTGACTGGCCAAGCACCTTGGTCAACCTCTCCACCCAGTGGCCCATCAGGCCCTTCCCTTTGGCTGTGGGTGCCTCCAGACACCTCATTCCCATCCCCACCAAGAGTGAGTGGGTCATCTCCCTGGACACTTCAAACAGGACAGCAACCTCCAAAATTGTGGCTTTCTAAAGTAAACTTTATTTTGGAATAACTTTAGTTTTTCAGAAAGTTGCAAAGATTATATCCATAGTTTCTGTATATCCCTTGTCCAGTTCCCAGATTTTAACATCTTACCATGTAACATCTTAAATTATTATCATGCTATCTTGGTACATTATGATGAACTCAACCCCAGACTTCCTTTGGATTTGCCTTTCCCAGTAACCAGGCCCTTCTGCTCTAGGACCTTCTCCAGAATATCACCTTGCATTTAGCAGAATTTTGTTTTGAGGCCCATGCTCCCTTAGAGAAAATCACTGAAAGTGAGTGAGGCCATTGCTAAGTGCTCAGAATTAGGACTAGTAATTGCAAAGGACTGGCCCACATTTCTCCCTTTGTCTTGTGTCTATACACACAGCTTAGATAATTAGCAAACAGCCATTTCTAAAAGGAGGTTTTAAGATTTTTTTTTTAATTTGCAAAATGCATGTCTACTCCTGGTTCCCATTCTCTCAGTAACAACAGTAACTAACTTAGTGCACACATGGAGACTTACCCAGGGCCAGAATTCCTGGAGTTCCATTAGTCTAGGTAAGCCTTGGAGGAGAGGAGAGTGCTCATTGTCCCCCAAGGGGCATGGTGGAAGTTTCTGTCCTATAACAAGTGTGAGAAATGTGGCCTCCAAATAACTCACACCAAGACTGTGGGGCTAAAGATTAGGCAGACTCCCAGTTAAGAGCTCAACTCTGCACTTCTACAAGTGTTAGCATTTGCGTAGCATCTCTTCAGGAAAATATTCTGATGTGGGATGGCCGGAAGCAAAGTTCTATGTTAAAATTCTGAGATGAACATATTTGGGGACCCCCATGTTGATGTGCCTACGGGTCTGGGGCATCTGCCAGACCCATCCTTTGAGCAGACAGTGGGCAAGGGTGTGGGGTTGTCTCTTTACTTCTGACGAAATCTGCTTATCCCCATAAGATTGTATTCTAGCTGTCTCATTTTTTGTCATAAATTCTGCTTTTCCCTCCTTAACTAATATACAATCATACCTCAGTACTCATTAATTTCAGAACTTGTCAAACCCTGTACTTGTCACATCCTGACAAGAAAAAAATATGTTTCAGCACTTTCTAGAACTTGTATGAGTCACAACAATGCCCTATAAGAGAAAACACTTCATCATTCAGTACTCGTCAGTTTGGGCACTTGTCATGAATTCTGGAAGCATTAATGATGAGTACTAAGGTACCCCTGTATCTGCCTACTTATTTAGCAGCAGGGAGGTTTTTGAAGGTGATGGTAGTGACAGTTTTTCATTCATATTATTGCTCAAGTATTCCACACAGAATATGTGCTTAGTAATACTTGTTATTTAATTGATAAGTGGCCAAGATGAATGAAAACAAACTTGAGAGAAAAACAAACTTAAAAGAGCACCTTTGGAGAAACATTCTGTGTCTTGTTGGCTGTGAGCTGGGCATGGAGAAGGCAGAAGGCAGAGAGAAGGTGAAGGAGGATGCCCACTTCCTGTGGACCTCGCTAGACACCCAGAGTCAGGGCACATCTCTTTTTCTCCTGCAACAAGCACTTTCCCCCGCACTGTTTCTGATTCATCAATTATTTTCCAAGAAAAATATAACCTTTCCTTTAGGATTTTAACATTATTTTTATTATAAATTTCCTTGGGATACAAAAAGGTAATTTTAAGTTAGAAGTATTCCTATAAATAACAGAGTGCATCATGTGATTTTAGCTACGACTTTTCAAATACTCTATTTACATTTAATAAATGACCTTCTGTGCCTTATTCTTGAAATGAATTATGCAATTATTTGCTAACAAATAAACTACAAAATTGTTTGCATTATGTTTTTTGAACTGCATGTATATACATTGAAATGTAACTATGTTATAGTGTTAAAGTAGAAAAATAGGTTTATTTATTTAATTTTTAGCTTTGTTTCCAAATTATATGAAGAAAGGGTTTTTCACCACAAATAATTCATTGCATGGCAAATAGTAGATATCCATGTAAATGAAGGTTGTGTTTTTGGTTTGTCTGCTATTGTACCATATAGAAACAACCAGATATATTTTTATTAAGTATAGAGGGTATGTTTGGGATAACATGACTTAAAATATAGGCTTATGGCATAGCCAAAATTCTCCTTGAGCACCTAGGTAGCATAAACAGGTGAAGTTACAGGATCCCAGGGTCACCAGGCAGAAGTGATATCTTGTATGTATTAGGATGAACTGCACTGTAAAAATAGAAAAGCACTGATTTCAGCAATTAGCAAAAAAAATTAAAAATCTATAGGACAGAGTCACCCAATTGCCAACGTTAATTTGCAGTGGGGCTTTGCAGCAGAGCTATCTGTCACCTGGGTACCCAGAGCTACTGTTAGGTGATCAGTAGTAGAAATTTATGTATCTCATGAATAATTCTTTTATAGATTGTAACAGGATATAACTCTTGTGCAGATTTTCTGTGCAATAGGGTGAGCCTAGACAGACCCCAATAAAAGAAAAGCTAAAGTGAGTAAGATTATCTTTTAGATATCGCCTGTTTAATATTTGTATTTGAGGTTCTTAGAGACATCTTGATGCATTGCAAAGAATTTTGATCAGACGACCACAACTTCAGACATAGTATAGATTCTCTTGAAGCAAATTTGCAGAATTAATATCATCTTTATGCTCCTCATTGTATTAATTCATTGTATTTCTCCATTAGTTTCTTATGCTTTCTGTCTAGCTAGTGGTCCACTGCATGAATAATTGAATAATATTTGACAAATATACAAACAAATAAAACCACACAGCAGCCAAATATCTGAAAGCAGCTTGATGTTTCAGCTGAGCAATAAACCAACTACCAGAGTCATGAGTATGCTTCTCTGATCTTCACCAACCACCACACGTGTTCTCTGGATATGTACTCATGTTATCTCATGGTTCCATTAGAGATGCATATATTTACTTAATTTTTTTTAAATTTAAGTAAACCTTTTTTATCATTTTTATTGTTGTTCGAATACAGTTGCCTCCATTTCCCCACCACAACTTCCCCCACCCCACCCACTCCCACCTCCCACCCTCAACCCCACCACTCTTTGGCTTTGTCCATGAGTCCTTTATACATGTTCCTTGATGACCCTGTCTCTTCTTGCCCCTGTTATCTCCCTTTCCACCACCTTTGGTTACTGTCAGATTGTTCTTTATTTCAATGTCTCTGGTTATATTTTGCTTGCTTGTTTTGTTGATTAGGTTCCACTTACAGGTGAGATCACATGCTATTTATCTTGCACTGCCTGCCTTACTTCACTTAGCATAGTACTCTCCAGTTCCATCCATGCTGTCATGAAGGATAGGAGTTCCTTCTTTGTTTCTGCTGCATAGAATTCCATTGTGTATATGTACCATAGCTTTTTGATCCAGTCATTTACTGACAGGCACCTAGCTTGCTTCCAGCTCTTGGCTATTGTAAATTGTGCTGCTATAAACATTGGGGTGCATAGGTTCTTTTGGATTGGTGTTTTAGGGTTCTTAGGATATAATCCTAGCAATGGCATTGCTGGGTAAAAAGGCAGGCCCATTTTTACTTTTCTGAGGAAATTCCATACTGTTTTCCACAGTGGCTGCACCAGTCTGCATTCCCACCAACAATGTACTAGGGTTCCCTTTTCCCCACAATCTCTCCAACACTTGTTGTTTGTTGATTTTGGTTATGAAGGCCATTCTGACCAATGTGAAGTGATATCTCACTGTGGTTCTAATTTGCATCTCTCTGATGGCTAGTGATGCTGAGCATTCTTTCATATATCTCTTGGCCCTCTGTATGTCCTTCTTGGAGAAGTGTCTGTTCAGGTCCTTTGCCTATTAAATTGGATTGTTTGTCTTCCTAGATTGGAGTTGTATGAGTTCTTTACATATTTTGGAGATTAGACCATTGTCTGAGATATCATTTGCAAATATATTTTCCCATACAGTTCATTCCCTTTTCATTTTGCTGATATTTACTTTAGTTGTGCAGAAGCTTTTTATTTTGATGAAGTACCATTTGTTTATTTTTTCCTTTGTGTCTCTTGGTCTAGGGGACATATTGGTGAAAATATTGCTGAGTAGAATATCTGAGATTTTTCTATCTATGTTCTCCTCTAGAATTTTAACGGTATTGTGACTTATATTTAAGTCTTTTATCTATCTTGAGTTTATTTTTGTGTATGGTGTAAGTTGGCGGTCAGGTTTCATTTTTTTTGCATATAGCTGTCCAGCTCTCCCAACACCATTTGTTGAAGAGGCTATTTTTACTCCATTTTATGCCTTTTCCCTCTATATCAAATATTAATTGACCATAAAGACTTTGGTCTATTTCTGGGCTCTCTATTCTCTTCCATTGCTCTATGTGTCTGTTCTTAATGCCAGTACCAGACTGTTTTGATTACATTGGCCTTGTAATATAGTTTGATGTCAGGTGTGGTGATCCCTCCTGCTTTGTTCTTCTTTCTCAGATTTTCTGTGGCTATTCAGGGTTGTTTATGGTTCCATACACATTTTTGAAATGTTTGTTCTATATCTGTGAAATATATCATTGGCACTTTAATAGGGATTGCATTGAATCTATAAATTGCTTTGGGTAGTATGGACATTTTGATAATGTTAATTTTTCCAACCCATGAATACGGTACATGCTTCCACTTGTTTGTGTCTTCCTTAATTTCTTTCTTCGGGGTTGTGTAGTCTTCTGAGTACAGCTCTTTTACATCCTTGGTTAGGTTTATTCTTAGGTACTTTATTTTTCTTGTTGCTACAGCAAATGGGATTTTTCTTACTGATATTTTGTTGGTGGTGTACAAAAATGCAGTTGATTTCTGAATATTGACTTTGTATCCCGATGCTTTGCCAGATTCACTTATTAGGTCAAGTATTTTTTTGGTGGAGTCTGTACGGTTTTCTCTGTACACTATCATGTTATCTGTGAACAATGACAGTTTTACTTCCTCCCTTCAAATTTGTATGCATTTTATTCCTCCTTCTTGTCTGAGTACTGTGGCTAGGACTTCTAATACTATGTAGAATAGAAGTGGTGAAAGCAGACATCCTTGTCTTGTTCTTGATCTTAGTGGGAAAGCTTTTAGTTTTTGTCCATTGAGTATGATGTTGGCTGTAGGTTTTTCATATATGGCCTTTATTATATTTACTTAATTTTAAATAAGAAATACATTTCACATGTTCCAACATTGCAAAATAAAAACCAAGTCATAAAAACTTTCATTCTGCCCCTATAGTTCAGTTCCCCTCCCCATAGATAACTTCAATTGCTTAGTCTCCTTCCAGAGATATATTATGCACATATAAGAAAATATATACATATATTTATATATAAATATGTATTACACATTATTCACTTTGCTTAACAATACATCTTGAAGATCAGTCTGTATCAGTACAAAAAGAAATCTCATTCTTCTCAATGTCTGTATTCAATTCACCTGTACAGATGTCCCATAATTTATTTAAACTCTTTTCTCTTGATAGATATTTAGGTTGTTTCCAACTTCTTACTATTTTTAAGTATTTTTATTGAGTATACTATTACAGTTTCCCCACTTTTCCTCATTTATCCTCCTCTGCCCTGCCCTCCCCAACCCTCCAGCATTCCCCTGCCCTTAGTTCATGTTCAAAGAATGTATACATATACATTCTTTGAGTTCTCTGTTTCCTATACCATTTTTATCTCTCTCCATCTATTTTATGCCTACTAATTATGCTTCTTCTTCTCTGTATCTTCCCCCCATTCCTCCCTTACCCCTCCCCACTGAAATCCCTCCATGTGATGTCCATTTCTCTAATTCTGTTCCTGTTCTAATTGTTTGCTTAGTTTTTGTTTTTGTTGTTTTTCTTTTCTTTTAGGTTCATTTGTTGATACTTGTGAGTTTGTTTTCATTTTACTGTTTATATATTTTATCTTCTTTTTCTTAGATAAGTTTCTTTAACTTTTTATATAATAATGGCGTGGTGATGACGATCTCCTTTAACTTGGCCTTATCTGGGTTTCACTTTATCTGCTCTTCCATTCTAAATGAAAGCTTTGCTGGGTAGATTAATCTTGGATATAGCCCCTTGCCCTTCATGACTTCAAATACTTCTTTACAGCCCCTTCTTGTCTGAAATATTTCTTTTGAGAAATCAGCTGATAGTCTTATGGAAACTCCTTTGTAGGTGATTGTCTCCGTTTCTCTTGATGCTTTTAGGATTCTCTCCTTATCTTTAATCTTGGGTAACTTAATGATGATGTGCCTTGGTGTGTTCCTCCTTTGATCCAACCTTTTTGGGACTCTCTGGGATTCCTGGATTTCCTGGAAGTCTATTTCCTTCCCCAGATTGGGGATGTCTTCTTTCATTATTTGTTCAAATAAGTTTTCAATTTCTTGTTGTTCTTCTCCTTCTGTCTCCCCTATAATTCGGATATTGGAATGTTTCAGGCTGTCCCAGAGGTTTGTAAGTATCTCTTTACTTTTTTTAATTCTTGTTTCTTTACTCTGTTCCAGTTGAATGCTTATTCTTTCCTTTTTGTTCCAAATTGGGCTTTGAGTCCAGATTTCCTTCCTGTCACTGTTGGTTCCCTGAATATTTTGCTTTATTTCACTTTGTGTGTCCTTCATTTGTTTTTTCAGTTTTTGACCAAGCTCAATCAGATCTGTGAACATTGTGATTACCAGGGCTTTAAATTCTCCATCAGATAGTTTGGCTATCTCCTCCTCACATAGCTCTCTTTCTGAGGTCTTGCTCTGTTCTTTCATTTGGGCCGTATTTCTTTCTATTGACATACCTGTTAAGTTGTAAGGGGGTGGGACCTTAGGTATTCACCAGGGCAGGGCAACACTCTTTCCTGTGCTATAGCACTGCCTGTGGGGGAGGGGTCAGAGAGGGAAGAATGCAGCTCACTTGGTCAGCTCTGGCCCACTTTTCAATAAACTCTTCCATTGCTCTATGTGTCTGTTCTTAATGTGTCTGTTCCATTCTCTTCCATTGCTTCCATTACTGATGTGAGACTCTGGTGAGAGACTGGGAGTTTTTTCCACCACAGCAGCTACCATAGTCCACAGTGAACTCTGAGTCTTAGTTTCTCCTTCAGCCAGCCCCGCCTGAACAATCTGCCACCTCATCACAGGTTCTTACTGGTCTGGTTGTTCTGGTTAACTTTTTCTTTTAATTTTTTGGTTGTTAGAGTTCCATGCAGTTCGATTTTATGGCACTTTTGAATGTTTATTGATTTTTAGATTGGTTGNCTGGTCTGGCTGGTCTGGTTGGTCTGGTTGACTGTTTCTTTAAATGGTTGGCTGTCAGAGTTCCATGCAGTTTGACTTTGTGGAACTTCTGGTTGTTTAGTGATTTTAGATTGGTTGTTACCCTCCTTTTGATTGTGCAAGGAAGTGAAGGGTTTCTACCTATGCCTCCATCTTTGCCAGTACTCTTGTGTAATTCTTTTTTCTCCCCCACTTCTATGAGGTATTTATTTTATTTTTAATATGTTTTATTGATTATGCTACTACACTTGTCCCATTTTCCCCCTTTCACTCCCCTCCACCCTGCATACCCCCTCCCACCTACATTCCCCCTCTTTAGTTTATGACCTTTGNGAGAGACTGGGAGTTTTTTCCACCACAGCAGCTACCATAGTCCACAGTGAACTCTGAGTCTTAGTTTCTCCTTCAGCCAGCCCTGCCTGAACAATCTGCCACCTCATCACAGGTTCTTACTGGTCTGGTTGTTCTGGTTAACTTTTTCTTCTAATTTTTTGGTTGTTAGAGTTCCATGCAGTTCGATTTTATGGCACTTTTGAATGTTTATTGATTTTTAGATTGGTTGCTATCCTCCTTTTGATTGTGCAAGGAAGCGAAGGGTTTCTACCTGCACCTCCATCTCGGCTGGAACTCTTTCCAACCTCTTGCTATCACAAGCAATGCTCTAATCATGAATAACCTTGCACATTGGTCATTTTTTCATATTTCCAAGTATTCATATAGGATAAACTCCTAGAACTGGGAATTGCTGGCTTAAAGAGTTCATGTATTTGACTCTTGATAAATATTGCTAAATTACATTCATTTAGAGATTGTACAAATTTAAACTCTAACCAGAGAGACATGGATCAATTTTAAAGGCTGTATATATTCTAATAATTTTTTGTTTTCTAAAAAAAGGTGGAAGAACAGAAAACATGATTACTTTGGACTTCATAAGCTCCACGGAGGCAGCCCTGCTGAATGCTGCACAGAAGCCAACCCAGATCTGCCACTAATCACCAATATAACTTTGGACAAATCTAAGGTTCATCTGGGAATGGACACATAAGTGGGTTCCTGTGCCCTCTGGCTTTCAGTGGGGTTCAGCCATTAGGAAGTTTATTTGATGCTCAGGTGTCAGACCTATAGTGGTGGCCAAGAGCCAGGAGAAAATGGATCAAGTAAAGCATAGAAAGTAACTAAGTCCAGAAAGGCTCCAGAACTAATAGAAAGAGCTAACATGTGCTTTTCTTTCCATGAGCCAGGAACTGATCCAAGTACTTTTCATACATGAATCCATTTAATTCTTACAACAACACTAAAAGACAGGTAGTATAATTAACCCCCTTTTATAGGTGATAAAACTGAGGCTCAACAGGATTGCTCAAGTAGAGTAGCAGAGCAAATCTGACTTCAGAATCTACCACTCTGAGAGGACCAGAGGGACCAAAGGATGAAGACAAACTGTTTTAGGTCTGAAAAATATCTGACATGCTAGCTGCTTGGGCTGGGGCCCATCTCAGCACATGGGCAACTAGGAGGTAGGTGCCTCTGGCAGGATGAAGAAAAGAGAGGGTGGATTAGCAGACAGGTAGATTCAGACACAATAGACTCAGACACAGTCTTCCCTACAGGTTTACATGAACCTGATCTTCAACTTGCAGGTGAGGGACCTGACCTCGTGGCCTGGAAATTTGTAGTAGTAAAATTCTTGTTGTGCATGGAACAAAATAGCACAAAGTTGCTGTATCTTGTTTCATTTGCCAGCCTCTGAGAGGTGAAAAGCCAGAAGAACCATACATTATTTCCCCAGCCAGTGTTGTTATTACTTAGATAGCTACTCATTGAAAGGCTGCTTAAACACCCTGCCCTGCTAAAAACTGTGAGAATTAAGACCCATCTACTTCAGTCCTTTTACAGACTGTTTGCTAATAGGACAAACAATCCAATATGTTTGAATCCTTTAACTGAAATGAGGAAAATTTAAACACTATGGGACATACAGAGGATCCAGAGACACATGAAAAGATGCTCGATATCACTAGCTATCAGAGAGATGCAAATTAAAACCACAATGAGATACCACTTAACACCAGTCAGAATGGCTATCATAAACAAAGAAACAAACAAGTGCTGGAGAGGTTGTGGGGAAAAGGGGACCCTAGTTCACTGTTGGTGGGATTGCAGACTAGTACAACCACTATGGAAAACAGTATGGAATTTTCTAAGAAAACTAAAAATGAACGTGCCTTTTGACCCAGCAATTCCACTATTAGGAGTATATCCTAAGAACCTTGAAACACCAATCCAAAAGAACCTATGCACCCTGATGTTCATAGCAGCACAATTCACGATAGCCAAGAGTTGGAAGCAACCTAGATGCCCATCGGTCAATGACTGGATCAAAAAGCTATGGTACATTTACACAATGGAATTCTATGCTGCAGAAAGGAAGAAGAAACTCCTACCCTTTGCAACATCATGGATGGAACTGGAAAGCATTATGCTGAGCGAAATAAGCCAGGCTGTGAAAGACAAATACCATATGATCTCACCTTTAACAGGAATCTAAACAACAAAACAAACAAGCAAGCAAAATATGACCAATGACACTCCAATATGGAACAGGCTGACAGGGTCCAGAGGGGAGAGGGGAGAGAATCATAGGGGAAAAGGGGATGGACTCACATGAACAAGTATAAAGGACACATGGACAATAACTAAGGGTGGGGAGTGGAAATGGGAGGGAGGCGGGGAGCACTGGGTGGGGGGGCAGGCAGGGCTGGGAATATAAGACAGAAAACTGTACTTGAACAAGAATTAAATAAAAAAAACACTGTGGGCAAGGAAGAAGGGAGTAACCAAATTATTCTAGAATTGCTTCCTTTTTAAAAATGCTATGAGGGCAAATATTTTACTAAACATTTGGTTATTGCTATTACTGAATAAGCCAGTTTATTTGTTTGTTTTAAATGAGTCCGTTTAATTCCAGGCAGCACAAAATTTGGGATAGAACAAAGACTGAAGAACGCACTTTGACAGGATTTTGGGCTGGGTTTACTCTGACCTCACAGCTGAGGTTGAAATGGCAGAGTGACAAGAATGAAGTTGAGGAGCCACTGCGTGATGATGATGGTGATGAATTTTTTACAAAGTTTATTCTTAGATGTGCAAGAGGCTCCAAGACAGCACTTTGTTCTAGCTATAGGCAGCAACAGATGTCATGAAAGGGAATTCAGATGTTGAACAGGAATGGAATTGAGGATTGCCAATGCCCCGGGCACAAGGAACAGGCACGGTTTACTTTTTGCCAGATTCTTAATTCCACCTGTGGCCAGCGGGCCCTTTCCTACAGCTTTTGCTTTTAACTGTGAGGAATTCACAATATACACCCCCCCAACAATCTGCATTTTGATGTCTGCTCTACGGAGGGCATTGGCTGTAATGTCTTTTAAATAAGAGACCCGTGTTCCTTTCCTTATTTCCATCATTTCCAGCCCCATAGTGTGGAAAACCCAGAAGGGTGAGATAGGTGACCTGGAGTCAGACAAGCCCCTGACCCCTCCAGTCTGCAGTGAAACCACAGGCTTTCCCATGCTCCAACATCTTTATGTGGAAACCCTGCTGTTGCTGAGGGAAAAGGAACTGAAATTATATTTAAGATTGGAGGTTTAAACTAGATAAAGTTTTTGATAACAGAATTTTTGAAGTAGTTATGGGGTCTTCCCAAATTCTCAATGTAGAGTAGGAAATACAAGCTTAGTTTGTCTTAATTGGTGAAGCAGTGTGGGGGAAATACATTCACGTTTTCACCTTTGTGAGCTCAGATTGCTCCATAAACTCATTGCAGGTGTGAGAACTGAAATAACAGAAAGAGAGAAGGGTGTCATGCGAGTGAAAGTGTGAACATCCAGAGAGATGGTGGCACCTTTGAGGGTCAGAAGGAAGCTCCATGGACTTAAACTTAAAGGCAGGATGCGAGGGTTGGGGATGGATGATGAGTGTTGTTAACAGATCGTGAGTGACTTTAAACACCACAATCAGAAGCTGATAGCCTAAAGAAATGGAGCCCTGGCTGGGTGGCTCAGTTAGTTGGAGCATCATCCCATACACCAAAAGGTTGCAGGTTTGATTCCTGGTTAGGTCACCTATGGGAGGCTGTCAATCATATTTCTCTCTCACATTAATGTTTCTCTCTCTCTTTCTCTCCATTCCTCTCTCTCTAAAATCAATAAACATACCCTCAGGTGAGGATCTTTTTTAAAGCAGGAAATTATGGAAGTGTTTTTAATCTGGTGGAGTGAGGAAGCAAAATGAAACATGGATCAAAAGGAGGCTGTTGTATTAAGCTAAGCAAAACATGATAATGAACTGGCCCAGGATTGTTGACAATGAGAACAAAGAATATTGGAAAGACTTGAGATTTATGTAAGAAGCAGAATCAACAGATACATATTGAATGGTTGGGTGGTAGATAGTAAACAAGATGGAATAGAGGGTTAAGAAGAAGATGATACCCAGGTTCTGCTTTACCCGATCTTTAACTGATAGTAGCAGGTGGACCTTAAGTGTCCTACCTCAAAGTAGACCCATAGCTGAATTTAGAGCTCCTGACTATTGTCCAGTTCTTACAGTCCTCTACTCCCCACATTCTAAGTGGAATGCTTACATTCCAGCTAAGCAAAACAATTGTAGGGATGAATAAAGGGATTTAGAGAAACAAATATAAAGAATACATGGACAACAACTAAGAAGGGTGGAAATGGGAGGGAGGGGGGAGCATGGGGGTGTGATGGAATGGGAGTAATAGACAGAAAACTGTACTTGAAAAATAATTAAATAAATTTAAAAAAGAAGAATCAGCAAAAAAAGGTATTAATTAGTACTACAATAATGCTGAATGACAGCCTTTCCCATCAGCCAATTTTAGTTTCTTAAAAAAACATTCATTTACCTTCCCAGATCTGGAGTTGGCTGGCACAGCTCATGTAGGCTGGGCTCCCTTGGGCATATTGTTTTCACTGGGTCTGGCTGGGGAGGGTCTGGCTGGGGAGTCTCTGCTCCATATGTATTCATTCCAGGCTGAGGAGACTGTAGTTACTTGGAGAAAGCACAGCTCACAAAGATGGCAGAAACAAGAGGATAAGCCCAACCGCACAAGTGCTATTCAAGCTTTTGATCACATCATGTCTGCCAACACATTGATTGAAGCAAATCCCAAGGCCAAGCCCAATGTGAAGGGTCAGAGAAGAATACTGTGCCCATGAAGGTGAAGATAGAATGGGAATGAATATTTCTGGACAATAATCTGATCCACTACAAGGATATAAGAAGTATTTTCTTTTCTTTTTCTTTTTTTGCCCTATTTAACTCAACAGGGTACATCAGTATAGCTTGCAAAGAGAGATAGGGAAATGAATGTACTACCTCAAGCAAGATTGCTCTGAGATGGAGCAATATTCAAACTCAATAGGCTGCGGAAATTTCAATCCCACTGAAGATTCCCATTATTTTATAAGTTAGAAGTTGCAAGTCTTGCCCTAAAAGGGCTTGTTATTTCTCTCTAGATATTGTGTTCAAAATTTCAATAGCTGCCACTAGGTGAGCTGTGGTACCTGATTTATGATAATGTAGACCAAATGGTTAAGCATGCAAATCACAGAGAGACCAGGCATAAAACACATAATTCAGTCATTCATAAATTTTCTACCAGAGTATAGCTTCTGATTCAAATAACAGCAAAAATATGTAACCTTTTATTGTGTATAAGTGATTTCATATTCATATTCAACTGTTACTAATTGCTATTTAATATAACTCTGGTTTTAACTTCCAGGCTTGTGGTTAGAAATCTTCTGAGATATACACATTATTTTCAGTGTTTATATGCAACACTGAGGCTTTAGAAAAGTTTTCTTATAAAAACTCTTGCCAGTGACTTGCAATTTGCAATTTCCTTCAAATAATAACACTATTCCTTCCTTCCATTGCCTTAAGGAAAACTTTTTACATGTGACTGCAAAGTGCCAATTCTCAGAAAAGTTCTCAGAACAATGTTTTAGTAAGGTTTTAGATGTGCTGCTGACCTTTTAAAGTAGGTGAGATTTCAAATCAAAATCCAGTTTCCTGGCTTCTTGAGCTCTGAGTTCTGGCTACTCTGGGCTTGCCTTGGTGAATTCTAACAGCTGGCGGGGCTGAGCAGGGCTGCCCCCTGCAGGCTGGAACTGCACTCTCCAGTTGGGCCCCTCCATTTCTCCTTTTAGAGCTGGCTCGGCCACGGAAGAAGCTTAAGTTGTCGTCTGGCCTTCCAAGAAGGGTACTCTCTGCATCAGTGATAGCTTCTCTCTAACTTCCCTCTGTGCGTAGCTTCCTCTCTGACAAGAGAAGTGAAAATGATCTGTTACCCTGCCCTCTCTTCTGCAGCAAATCCCATATATCCTCTTGGGTGAGAAGGCTGCTCGCCTGAGTCAGCAGAAAAGCCTGTGCTGGCCACTTTTCAATCAGAAAAATATCTCCTGGCCATCACCAGCCATTTTGCCACCCACTGTCTTTTGTCACCTCTAAATCTTAGTTTGAGTTGAGTTATTTTGCATAGAATGCCCAAGTTTCTAAAGGTTATTCTTTACTCTAATGTCTCCAGTTTCCATTAAACAAGGACTTAAATGCTGTCTTTTCTTTAGAAGACATTTAAAAAACCATATTATTTAAGAAAAAAATATATAACAATTTTTCACCCCTATGTCACAAGCTTTTTCCCCTTCTGTAAATTTCCAAAGAGTTCCATATTGAATAAAAACCTATGATCCCTCTTTGTGACCCTTTGCGGTTTCTTCAAGCTACAAAACCTTTTAAGTCTTCTTTTAATTAATTTTCCAAAATGTTCTAATTCTCTGCCTAAGGGTTTCAAGGTGGATTCAAGAAGAATGATAAATATAAGAGCAACACATCTCAGCTGCTAACTAAATGTTCTATTAATTACAAAGTGAAAGCCCAAATCAATATAATTTTTAAGAAGAATAAAATAGATAGTGAAAGATTAACATTTCTGCTGAGAAATGGAGGCAATTGCTATTTTTCTGCATTGCCTGTAAAAGAATACAGTGTGCATGTGGTCTCAGCTTGCCCACTCCTAGACCACTCAAGAGAGCCCGGTAGGCAAACCAAAGAAAATTCCAGAAACCCACCAAATCACACAAACGTGGAACCCCTGGACTCCTCCCAGGCAAAGCCACAATTTAAGCAGAAGAGACTTAATTTTGCTGTTTAGACATATCCTGTGATCCTGAAGAATCTATTTCTGGCTCTAGGCTTCATTATAAATGTCAGGACATGATATATAGTTATGGTTAAAAAGGCACTTTCATTAGAAGTCACTCTTCCCAGACACTTGCAGGTTCTTGAATAAATTACCCTTTGGGAAGAATTTCTCCCCAACATAGAGGTGAATTGGTATGGAAAGCATAACAATCCCAGATTCTACTTTCCTTTTGGCAGGATGTAATACTACTGAACAGGAAATGAAAATTAATTCACATTAGAGTCTCAGGGACACTCATTGCCAGAGTCAAGGGAGAGGTAGGATCACCTGTTTGGCTGGTCTTGGCTTTTGTAGTCTCACTGTCTATTTTATTGTTAGTTCAGTAATTACTTAAAAAGAAGGGACCGTCAAAGAGAAAGAAGAGAAAAAAAGGGGGCCTGCCTCTGTTGCCCTGATATATATTTAGATATACTGATCTCCCTTCATGAGGGCTGAGGTTGGGCAGCTAAGGTCAAAGGTTGTTTTCTGTAGGCTCAGAGTTAAAGCAGGGTGTTCTCTCTTTATGGCTAGCAAGAGATGCTTAATTTTGAAGGGCTAGCTAAGCAGAAGAATATGGGAGGAAACGTTAAAGTTCAAATACCAACTTCTGGAGGGCAGAGAAAATAATCAAGATTAGGGGTTTACTGAGGATGAAACTGGAATGAAACCTACATTGGTAAGGTGCTGATTCGGTGGGAGGGTTGCCTTGGACAGTCCCGTCAGCTTACCAGGAGATGTAGAGTTGGTAATGATTTCCAAGAGGGTCAACTGCAATGAGAGAGTATGAAAAAATTGGCCAGTGATTTCAGGGATCATTTCCATGACCCCACCATGTGAGCTGAGAACTGTGAGTGCTTGGATATTGATGTCATTGATGGGACCTGGACATCTTGTCTGCCCCATGAGTTAAAACTCAGAGTGGATGCTTAGAACAGGTGGCCTTCTGCATAACTGCCTAGTTATTGAACTGCTTTATATTTTTTGGTTTTGGATGGCAATTAGTAACCATGACTGTCCCCTATAAACCATGATCAGTGCTTTGAATTAAGGGTGTTTTTTTTTTGAGAACTTGAACATTTGAACAATCTGGGGCTGTATCTTACTCCTCCCCACTGAGTAAGCATAGAGAGATGGGGTACAATAGCTCTCTCAACATTACTCCCAGCAGTATGTGAAGGGCTCCTTACTGACAAATGAGAAAAATTCCTCCTTTCACCCTGGAGGCTCTAATTTCTTTTATATTTTGTCTCCTGCCTTCCCTGTATGTGTGGATAAATGATAAGTGCCTTTGACACTTTTGGATAGACTTTTGTTAGAAATGAATGTGTAAAGCTTTGAAAAACCACCCACTGAACAAGTAAAAGTTGTCTTTCTCACCCTGATAGAGATTTTCTAACCTTTTAATAAGATATTGAGGTAGAAAATGGGGTGTACTTTGAGCCACCACACTAGTAATAGACAACTGAGGATTTTTCCTTGTCACCATTACAGCCCCCATAGACCTTTTGGACCCCCAAGCATTGTGTAAAAGTTGACTTATTGGATCTTTGCAATCCTTGCAAGATACGGAAAAAGCAACCCCAAATGAGGCTCTGCTCCTCCAGGGTCCAAACTACTGTTAGAAGTTCCCATGGCTGAACTGAACTCAAACAGTGATAACAGAGCACCTTGCCAAAGGAACAAAGGAGGGGGTTAGCAGGGCACATACTCCCATAATTACAGTAGAAATTCTCTTTAACATAGACATCATTTGAGCCACATTCTTGTGAGAAATATGGGAGTGATATTGTTGGAAGCATCTGGAGTCTGCTTACTTTACTTTGAAAGCCAGTCTAGAACAATTAGGGTAGAAAATAATTTGTGATTCTTTCCTACAGGTAAGATGGATATTACTCTGGCCATCAAGTTGCTGAACATTTTAAAGCAATGATGGCCTGCCCTTCTTTGGCTGCAATGTTTCTGTCCCCACAAAATTCATATGTTGAGATTCTAATTCCTAAAGATGATGGAATGAGGAGGTGGGGTCTTTGGGAGGCACTTCAGTCATGAGAGTGGAGTCCTCGTGAATGGAATTACTGCCCTATAATAGAGAGCTCCATAGAGACCCTTAGTCCCTTTCTCCACATGAGGAAACAAAAAGAAGTCTAACACCCCTCGCGTGACTACACTGGCTCTTGATCTCAGACTTCCAACTTCTGGAATGGTGAGAAATAAATTTCTATTGTTTATACTCAGTCTGTGGCATGTTATTATAGCAGCCCAAGTAGACTAAGACATGTCCCTGGAAGATATTGTCATTATTGGGCCATATTAATAAGAGCATGTGTCCTCATAACTTTTTCTAGCCATCAGTCAGTACTCAAGCCATAAGGTATAGCTCATTCAGGACCGAGGTCCTTTTAGCTACTACCACCCTCACCCCATGGCAAGTCTGATCCAATTAGCACCAAGATCTAATGCTTTCAGACCAAAAGGTGTTGACTCCCAAGACTATTTTTTTCTAACTCTTCCACCATAGAATGGCTGCTCCTGTCATCCCTGTTTCCTCACTGGTCCACATACCAGGCTCATTGACCTGTGAACTCTGCTCAAGTTCTTGGAATACTTGAGCTCTCTGCCAATATGGAGTCAGATTGATTCTTGAAGACTGAGCTTGTTCTCTGTCCTCAAGGCTTTCCTGCCCATACTCTAGTGACTACTGAGATTTCAGTTTTCTGTTAATTGTTGCTTATGGAATAAATGTTTGATGAATATGAGCTACCCCAACTAGGCTTAGTCTTCTCAAGTGGCTAAGCTCACACTTAGGACTGTCTGGGGAGAGGGCACATGAGAACCCCCACAGCTATGAGCCCAGAACTGAAGATCTGGAGGGAGTGCCCTATTCACAGCTTTTCCCTATCCCTCACCACATGGGAGGGGTTCAGGTCTTATTACAGGGTTCCTGATTAGCACTCTAGTTCCCTTGCTAGAATGGCCATGATACCCTGACCAGCCCTAAAAGGCTCTTGGAGAACAGACCGCGCTTAAGTCAGACCCCAAAGGAAAAGAGCCCTGTACTTACTTACAGGTTGTTTTTATTTTTTACCTTACTTCAAACAACATAGACACCAACAAAGCCAAAGTCCTAAGTTGTTGTAGACCGCTCTGCCTGGTTCCAGAAATTGTAACCCTAACTGACACCCCACCCCCATGGCTAAGGATGAGTGAATGACCTCCAGGAGGTCAAAGCTACAGGAGACAAAGCTTGTCTCTGGTAGCAAATGCTGTCTCAGTTCCCACCCCCTGCCCCCAAAGCATGGTCAGTGTTGGTGACAGGTATGACTCCTCACAGCGAGGGGCAACCTAAGCCAGACTCAATCACTTGAGAGGCCATCATGGAAGGACTCAGGGTGGGGGAGGGGCTGCAACAAAGAGCAATGGACTCTTGCCCTCCTGCTATGGCTATGTGACATAGCCTGAGTCCCTGTGTCCCCTGGGAGAAGTGCTTCCTGGATCTAATTCCCTTAAGCCTGAATACCTGATGGGGAGGGGTACAGCTCTTTGCCTTGCTAGAGTGTGTCTGGAGGAAAAATCTGGCAACACAAAGAATTCCTGAAAAACCTGTGAAATCTGCTCTGCTAAGAGTGCTTTCATTCATATGATAAGGGTCCGAGCAGGAAATGAGTATGTCTCCCAGAGTTTCTACAACCCCCTTTCCTGACTCTGACTCAGACTAAGCCCTCAGATTTCTTTGAAATGTTATCTACTGTTTGATCCTTGCCACCGTGTATTCCTGTGTATTACAACCCAATAAAAGTCCCTGGAAAAGGGGGCTTGACGCCTTTTCCCCCTGAGAAAGTGGCCACTGCTCAAGGCCTTTTTCCTCGGAGAAACTGGCCACCTTTCTTCCCCAAGAAGATCATGTCATGTCTTGTTTACTTTCATCCATGGGGGAAGGGAGGACATATGGGAAAAGTCGTCCCCACACTAAATCTTAACTTTATTCAACAAATTTTGCTGAGCCTGTACATGTCAGAATTTGTCCATCAATAGTACTTAAATATCAGATGGGTGCGGTATATAGTGAACTTGAAAAAAATCACATAAATAGCTAATTGCCATATAAGTCCAATTAATATAGATATAATAAAATTGTCATGGGTCATAGGGGTGGGAAAAAGCTACCCTAATTGGGAGGACTACAAAAAGCTTTTTGATATTATTTTAATTGAACGTTAAGTATGGAAAAAGTACAATAGGTAGAACTAGAAGTAAAAAAAAAAGGCATGTGGGCACCAACAAGGTACCCTTAGACCTGAAATCTTAGTTTGGTAAAGGGAGAGAACTGGTGAGAAATGAGGCTGGAGAAAAAGGCTGGAATTGAGAAGTGGAGAATCTTGTTAAGAGACATGGTCCTATGGCTGTAAACCAGCCACCCGGTCCTTAGGCCCAATGCACATGGCCCAGGAGCACCTATCTCCCTTCATAGTTTGAGGCCTAAATTCTGATTTGCAAACCATCTCAGGTTTATACTTTATCTCCACTATTTATTCTTGATTTCTCTGCTACATCATCTCCTGAGTTTTACAAGAATAAGAGCTACATGCATTTTTATCTGCTTTCCCCCCAACATTTTTGGACAGTTATATTTTAAAGTAACTCACAATAGTGGGGAAATGGGTTTATTTTACTTCAATTTATTCTACTGACAGCACCCTGTATTTCTTTGGGTAGATCCAAACTGCTGTCTATTATCATGTTCTTTCTGCCTCAAGAACTTTCTTTAACATTTATTGTAGCTACTATCTTCTGGCAATAAAGTCTTCAGTTTTTGTTTGGTAGAAAGTGTTTTTCTTGCATTTTTAAAGGGTGTTTTCACTAGACCTAGAATTCTGGTGTCATTTCATTGCCTGTGGCTTTCATTGTTTCTGTCAAGAAATCTGCTGTGATACTTATTCCCATTCCTCTATCATGGTTTTCCCCTCTATCTGCTCTTAAGATTTTTCCTTTATATTTTATTTTAAATGGCTTGAATATAATATTCCTAAGTATGTGGGTGTTTCCAGAAATTTATGGATTTGTGGTTTGGTGTCTGTTACTGTTATTGCAAAATTATTGGTTATTATTCCCAATACTGTACATGTTGGACCTCAGGATAAAATTTTCTTTGTTTGTTTATTATATTAGACTATCTCTGGCTGAAGCTGCTCTTGGTAATTTGCTACCTGACCTACTTTCAGTAGTTGACAAAGCCTCCAGTTTTAATCTGCATTGACCTGACCCTTCAAAAGAGAAGCAGATACATGCTGAGTAGCTAGAACTTTATTTTTGTGGCAGTGTAGGAACCATGTAAAATTTTGGGGAAGAACATAAACTTAACAACAGTAGTTTACAAGAATATAACTGAATGCAGAGAAAGGAATGGGCTAAAATTGGTAGAGGCTGAAAGCAGGGGCAATAAGTATGAGGCTGATGCAATGGTCTAGGTAAGAGGAAAATCACAGAGGAAAGGGCAGTAGGCACCTCTGGGAGAGAAGACATTCCAGGGGTGCACTCCTAACAGAATTTTCTGAATTAGTAATGAACTATTGTTATGGAGAATACTAACAGGAATGCTGAGAAATATTGTATGGTTGAGAAGTATAGAACATTCTGCATTTGATGAAGTTAAAGTGGGTTTCTAAATCGCAGAATTTCTCAGAGCCTTTAATATGTTAATGTTCATTGAAAATGTGTTAAAGGGGAACACAGTATGTAGTATTGCCAAACTTATTGACAAAAGAATACAAACACTGTTCTCAAAATGCTTCTAATAACATCTCTTGCATTTCATGGAGCAGCACCTTGGAAAATTTGTCTCAACAAAACTGAAAACATTTGATTAGAGTATTAAAGAGGTAGAGGGAAGGGTAAGGGAGAGAGAGGAAGGTGTTGATCACAATTCTGAGATTTTATACTGAGTGATTAACTGATGGTGATGTCAAAACTAAGACAGCCACATGAGAGGAGTTAAAAATCAGATTTTCACCTTGGGGCCTGAAAACATAGATATTGAAAAAGGAGAATGATTCTTTGATATTTCCTATAAGAGTAATTGATCTGTGCATAAAAATTTCCAACTGACTTAATAATAAATAAACTTTATATCCCCTAAGACCATTAACTAGAGCAAAAATCTATCCACAAGTGGAGAGCTGGGTTCCAAATACTTAGCTTTAGTCCCCTAACATGCCCTTCCCTATGGGCTTCTCCATATTACTGCACCCACCACCATGATAGCCTTGAGGAAGGACCCTGCTCACTCTATAAAAAAATCCCTCATTCAAATGAGTAAATACAGTGTTCTATTAATACCCAATATCATGGCTGAGATAGAGCTGGAATTTTACTAAAGGCTTTGGCTCCACAAAATAAAACAAGTATGAGTAGTCACAGGAACCTGATAATCTCTTCTGTAAACTACTGTTTCTTCACATTCCATTTGGGGCCTCCCGAGTTTCCCCTCCTTCTCCTGGGAAGGCCATCGCTATCTCATTCTCTCAAGAGCAGCCTGAAAGACCAGTCTGCCCCCACACCAAAATCTGAGAATGTGATGGCCACTGTATAACATGGACCCTCACACATGTTATAAGCACTCAGTAAATACTGTTGAATTAAACCAAATCTGATTTAGAGAGAAGCAGAGCATCTTTTCCTGCTACCAGAGGCTTGTCTTCTACATTCCAGTTTTTTGGACAAGGACCAGCCTTGTCTTCATGTCAGCCTTGACTGACAGCATGACAATATATTGGCGTACAAAGCACAACACAAATTACAAAACACAAAGTACATGTGCCTCAGCCTTTATTAGATGTGCCCAGTGATTACATGTTGACAGAGGGTAGTTCTGTTGTGTGACATGTCAACCTACTTGAAGGACTTCAGCCTTGAAAAGAATCTGGTTATAAGCAAGCAAATGGTGGTGAGACAGAAGGGGTGTGAAGATGATTTAAGTGCTGCTGGCAATCTCTAATGTGTATTTGGGACAAAGTGTAATAGGGCTCAGGGACATTAATTAAACTTGCCATTTCCTTTAGGTTTCTCCAGTCGAGTTTGTCACATAATACAAAAAGTGCAAGTGGCATGTGACATGCCTGTGTAGACCGAGGTTTAGCAGAATGAGCCATCAAGAAGTGGGGCCTTCTGTGGCTGTGCGAGAATCTAAAATCCTGGGTAAGTTACTCCTTAGAAGCAGTTGAGAACCACCTCTTAAGCCATCTGGACTTCTTTGGAAGGTGTCTTGGCCCTGTCCTTGAACCTACAGCAGATATCTGGCATATCATGATTGAATCAAACTCTCAAGAGAGCTTTTATGTGATTGGAAAGGTGTTTTTTTTTATTTAAATTAGTTGTTAAGCTTTAATTATCCAAAGAGTTTACACAAACATACAGATTTCCAACTTCTCATTAAAAATCAGAAGCCATGGCCACTGAAGGCCTGCAATCCATTGTCAGCTAGATATAAGTCATGGCTGCTGCGGGTAGATGGGCCTGGTGCTCTCCGGTCCACCATAGGCCCTCTCAGCCCACTGTACTCATATAACTTCTGCCTGGTCCTGGAAAGCATCCAAGTGTGTGACCCCTAGCTTAGACAAGGGCATGTTGGGAGATGTGGACTACACTAGTGAAATCCACCTGTAGCTTCGGCAGTTAATGGGGAATTCTGCAAGGAGCTGGCTATTTCTAAGAATTGCTCTTATGGTATTTTAGCAAATCATGTCAGATATACTCATGGCTTTCTTATTAGAAAACAAACTTTTGCTCTCTTTACTTCTGATTGCCATCTAGGCAACTTCTATAGAAGGCAAACATCATTTCCATATGATTTCATTTAAGACAGCACGTCTGTGCCAAGGTATTTGGTTGACCTGTGGTTGGCCTTAGTGTGGTTCCCAGGAATTTAGAAATATGATCTAATGATGCATTTTTGACCTCAGCAGCAATATGAATGAGTGTTGGTGAGGAAACAATGACAGACAGAACTATCGGGACCTTTAAGCTGGAGGTTTGGGGTCCCCTTTCCTGTGGGCTGGGTGAGGCAGGGTCTGGGAGGCTGCAGAGAGGAACATGAAGAGCCAGCTCAGAAGTGATGGGGAGGCAGGGGGAGAGGAGCATGAAACAGTGGGAGACCTCAAGAGGAAAAGCACTGAAGCAGTCTGAGAAGGACCCTTGGGGAAGTCCTTTTGCAATAATATCTTAACAGTAGACGTTACAAACTGGCCATCCCAGAACTTGGCATACAGGTATGTCATAACTGGCCTGTACATTGTTTTAAATTTGTGCTAGTAAGGATATTGTATAATTTTTTACAATCCAGTTTTCTAGTTTTTCTTGGGGGAAAAAAGATGTTACCACACTAGGCAGGCGTTCCCACATGGCAAAAAGCTGCTGCAGCTGGCCAGAGGCAGCTTGCAAGGTGTCTGCTCTGTGACTCAACACCACCTGTACACAGTGCAGTGAATGAGGCTCAGCTCCCTCCAGTTACTCCCATTGCCTGGGAAGCAAGCATTTGGGTTGACACCTCTGCTTTATACCATGGAAAAGTCAAAAAAGCACTAGACTACAAGTCAAGCCACCTGAATCTAATCCTGGCCAAGCTGCCTACCCCTTGTGCCCATGAGCACGGTACCTTGACAAACTCTTGCTTCTGTTCATCATCTGTACAGTGAGGAGATTGTATAGAAAAATCTCTGAGGTCCTTTCCAGCTCTAACAAAGATGATCTGTGCACTTGTATATAACCAGGAGGGGGAAATATTTAAAGCCCTAACTAATGCTAGCTGAACATGCCTTCTAAGGTGAGCAAAGGGTTCAGCAGAGGGTGATGAATCTCAGTGCTCCTTTATTGCCCTTGAAGAGACTGTGGGAGGAGGAAAAGAGACTGTGGGAGGATGAAATGCTGGGACCATGTGATAAGTAAAGGAAGCTATGGAGCCGAGAAATGGCTTCATGTGAGTGGAGAGGGGGTTGTGGGAAATCAAGAAAAGAGTTGAGATCCTCTGGCTGTCTGGGTCCTTGTAGGGCATGCAATGTAGGAGCTGCTCTTACAGGCAGGAGCAATCCCTAAACGGAACCAATTCAGGGGCACAGGAACAGGGGCCTAGATGGTGATGAGCCCCCTCTACCCACCCTACCCCTCAATCCTGCAGAGTTTGGGAGGGCACAGGGCTCCCCTGCAGATGGTGTGAATTTGAGCCCAGTCATTGGCATTTCAGGAGTGGGGTTCTGCCTACAGTCTGGAACACTATGTCCAGACTGTGTCTGCTATCCTGAGCCTTCCATGAACTGACATTTCCTACTAAGATTGCTGGCGGGGCACAGTTAGTAACCTCTCCTCTCAGTTGCAGAAACAGAAAGCAGACAAACAGCCTGCTCCATCTGCTTGGGGGCATGGCGAAGTGGAGAAGACTGCCAGAGCGGTGGGCCGGCCGGGCACCTTCCTTCTCAGTGAGGTCTCAGAGCTGACCAGAAGCCAGAGGCATCATGCATCCTGCCCAGTAGCCTTCACAGAGCTGTTGAGCGTGGCATGGGGCATTTGTCCTATAGCTGCAATGCTGGAAGTCCTGTATATGGCTTGCTTTCTTTCAAAACATGCCTCTTTAAAAAGATTGTTTGAAGGGAAGAGGCTGGTTATGGGATGGGTGTGTGTTCGCTGTGTTGGTGTTTGTCCTATTTTCAGTCTCCCGCCACTAGGCCCTAATTCCCAGGTGCAGGAATTGTGTCATGTCCAGGTAAATAGTGAGTGTGCACTGCGGTGCGAGCGGCTGTGCTGCAGCTGTCGTGCAGGTGCTGGTTCCGCAGGAGGTTTCATCGCTCCTCAGTGGGGCTAACTAAGACCGAGCATCCCACAGCCCTGCACCTCCCTGACCAGGTCTGTTTCCAAGCTCCGTGGTCTAGGAGGTCACAATGCATTTGGAACAGCGATTTCTAGGCCACACAAAGGAAGAGAGAACTGTCTTACCTTAATCAGACTCATTCAACACATATCTCTTGAGTAACCTGTCATAGTAGCTTCTGGAGAGAGCAGTGGATATGAGTGATACAGTTATTTTTCATACTGAGCTTATCTTCTTACATATATTTTTTAAGATTTTATTTATTTATTTATTTATTTATAGACAGAGGGGAAGGGAGGGAGAAAGAAAGGGAGAGAAACATCTATGTGTGGTTGCCTCTTGCATGCCCCCAACTGGGGACCTGGCCCACAACCCAGGCATGTGCCCTGACTGGGTATTGAAACTGTAACCCTCTGGTTCGCAGGTCAGCACTCAATCCACTAAGCCACACCAGCCAGAGCCATTCTTACATATTTTAAATAACTGATTAGACAATTCACCATTTAATACAGCTCCTATTGGTGATACAGGAAGGTCTGGAATACAAGAGAATGTAAAAGGATGGCCTGATTGGTGTGTCAGTGAAGGCTGCTCTTAGGAACTACTGTGTTTCATTAAATCTGAGATGCCACCAGTTGTAAGACACACCATTATTCTACGTGTTCTACGAAAGAAAAATCATGCTTCCAATTAAATATGACATAAGGCTTCTTACGACTTAGAATATTTATTTTTAATTTGACGTAGACTTTTATTACATATCATCTTGTGCATAACTGAGAGATAAAACATAAACAAAACAGGCTTTTACAGAATTCCTGAAATTTCTTAGTGTACCTCTTTCAAATAACCTTCCAGTAAGAGCAGGTATCTCTGCCTTTCTCTGTGTTACCATTCTCTGACAGTAAGAGCATTGGTGATGTAATATTTTTTAAAAGAATCTATAAAAGAACTGGAAGCTATTTTTATTGTGCATTTAAGCCAAATTTGCAGTAAGGTAGAGCTAACGTATTTTTGACTCCTGCTTGAGGAATGTTGCTAAACAGATATGACCCACTCACACACCATGACCACTGGCTCCCAAGGGTTAAGGGAGAGCCAAGCCACTAACTCCATCTGTAAGTCTTGATGCCAGCACTTGTGGTGTGTGCACACACACAGACAACAGACAACCGTGTCTCCCCTGCTGCCAACCAACAGCCAATGCACCCCAATTGAATGGACCCCAATTTCAAAGATGTTAAATGCAGAATACAGGCTTTAAAAATAAGTGAAGTTTAAAAATAAATGGTAGTTTCTTAGATGAGCTCTTATGGACACACAAGAACTAGCTAAGCAAAGAAGGGAGTGAGAGAGGTATCCTAAAGAGAGGGGGAACAGGTACGAAGGCTCGGAGGTGGGAAAAGTGTACACATTCCAAGAAATTAAAATGCTGCTATGGCTGACACCCAAAGCAAAGGAGAGGCAACAGGGATGAAGTTAACTAATAGGCAGGGCTTGTCCTTTCTTACACAAGTGTTTGAAAGTTGTGTTGGGGATATGGAATTTCATCCTAAGAGAGCAATGGGAAGACTTTGAAATATCTTTGGCAGACAGTGAATGCAGGACGGTGAGTTGGAGATGCATTAGAGGAACTATTTAAAAGGTATTTCTATTTAGAGTCCAGAGAATGGACTGGGTGGGGTCTGAGTGTATGGGAAAGATGAAGCATAGGCCCATGACTATAGCCCATGAGAGAGTAAGGTGACTTTATAATTGGAATCTGGCTGGATTCGTGATTGACTGGATGCAAGGTGGTGAGAGAGAGGGAGTGGGGAGTCAAGGATGACCCCCGAGCAGCTTCCTGGGAGCAGACACACTCACAAACATGACAGCAGAACCAGGTTTGGGGGTGGCAATAACACTAGTTATTTTTGGCCAAGTTGCACCTGAGATACCTCTGAGACATCTAAGTGGAGACATCTTGCAGGCAGTAGGATACGTGGATGTAGGGCTCGCAGGCTGGACAGCAAGGCTGAGTGAATGTGAATGTCATCAGAATATAGCTGGTAATTGGAGTGATGTGTGTGAATATGATTGCCTATGGGGAGGATGGAAAATGAGACATGAAAAGGTCCCAGGACTGCTCTTGAGAAACTTCAAACTCTGAAGTTAGATGGAGGAGGGTAAGCTGTCAAAGGAGCCTGAAAGAAGCAGCCAGTGGAAGAAGGGAAACCAGGAAAGTATATCACAGAAGCCATAGGACAAGCACTGGCTGGGATGTCACCTTCAATGTTTCTTTATGAACTTGGCCATCCATGTACCTCCCTGAGGGGTTGGTTTCCTTCACATTTCCACAGTTCCTTCAACATTTTCCTCCTTTATAAAGTCTTTTGTTTCTGACAAGCTCAATTCCATTTGCCTTGCATAGACTATACACCTACTCATAACCTCTGCATTTGGGCAGCTTCAGGCTGGCTCTCAGCAAGCTCATCCAGCTATATCTTGTCTATGAAACTTCTGAGTGCTCCTGAGGAGAGAAAAGGGAGAAAAGGAAAACATGGGAGAAATCAAAGGAGAAAAAGAAAGGTCACTGTTTATTGAACCCTTACTCTATACTGTTTTTTATGTTTGTCTAATCCTTGCAAAATGGAGAAAATAAGATTATTGTCCCCATTTTAAATGCCCATAGGGGTTAAATAATTGGAGTAAAGCCACATAGATAGTCCCCTGTGCACCCAGAGCCAAATCTCCAACTTATATCTATTTACTGGAAAAAGAGTCTTCAAGAGGCAGTCACTTGTATGAAGCTCACATGTGCTTGAGAACGCAAGCACATTATCTCTGAGGCCAAATGGCTACAATAAAGGAGGAAGATTCCAGTGTGAAAAAGAACTAGTAGTAATTGATGACAGAGGGCCAGACATGACCCTGATGAATGACCTCCATGAATACATTTGTTCCATTTTCCTTGTTTAATGATACTGGTGAGTGAAAGTTTGGTAGAAATATCTGTGGTATGATAGATTTACTGGTGGCAATTATGAATGTGAAGTCTCCTCTTCTGGATTGACTTTAATGAGAAGATCATTTGGGGGAGTTTGTGGGGACAAGCCTATTCATTTCTCTGCCTCACTGCTTAGCACCTCTCAGCTCACTAGGAAACTACAATCTAGTATGGCCCGGATTCCTTCAGAATAACTGGGGACTTCAAAATTCTTATAAGGTGCCACTTGGTAGGGCCTGGGCAAGGAGGGGGCTTCTTGAGGGCGCTGATGAGCTATGACCACCCATCTGGGTGAACTCAAGGAGGTGCTGCTTTGTGCTGAATAGTCTGGAAATTAACAAATAATACATGTTCTTAAAATTAGCCTAAAGGTGCTAACTCCTGTCTCTCTAACCTACCATACAGGGTGGCAAAGTCCAAGAGGAGACTCCTTGTGATCCATGTGGTTGGCTCTGAGCAGAAGAGGAAACAGCTTTGGCCGCTGTGTGGGGCAGATGGGAATGACAAGGTGGTTGCTTCACTGTGTTGCTTGTTGCTGGATCCTCACTATTGGTAGTATCATCTTGACTCTCGAAGGTGATATCTCGACAGGTAAGCTTAGTTCAAGTGGGCAAAGGTGCTGCCAATTTCCAAATCATAGGTTTATGTTGTGGCCCCTTGACACCACATGATTAAGGGACTGAAATTGCAAACAGTGGCCTATCCAGAGATTCTTGAGTCCACATTCAACATAGGCTCTTTTGGATGAAACTTTTCCATGAGGGTGTAGAATAAAATAGAAGTGGGAATCACCTGAAAGTTGTCCTGTGTCTGCCTGGGAAACACACATTTCAGGTGATTTTTCTTCTGTCCTTTTTTCGTGCCTCTCCCTCCAACAACTCTAGATGTAAACTCCAAGAATTGGAGTGAAGAGGAGAAACTGACTCAGTTGATGGAGTTAGAGTAAAAAAATCACAATTGGGTTTCGCTTTAGCCACTTTGAAAATCCGAGGAGAGTGCTGAAGTACAGACTGGCTGAGGCACAGACTCGTTACGACACTGGCTTTCTCTTCCTGGGTGCACAATTATACTACACTTCCCAGCCCTATGTGTTAGGTGAAACCAAAACACATGTTTTGCCAGTGGAAGGTGAGCAGAAGTGATGTGGCCTGCCAGGCTGAGGCATTTGAGAGCAGGTGTGCCTTCTCTGTCTCTCTCTGCATTGGCCCTTGACTGTTGGGTGATGTCAGAGTTTCCATGAGGTCACATGTTAAAGATGCCTGTGCCTCAGCATGAAAGGAGCTTGGCTGTCTGAATGACTATGTGGAGCAGAGCCCACTCACCACACTGAACTGGGACAAAAGCTAGCAGTAAACCTTCATTGTGCCACACCCCTGAGATGTGGAGGTTAATCTGTTACAGCAATTAGCATTACTTCCTCGAAGTGATACAGCTGCACAGCCCAGGGTCATGGGCTTCTCAGGAAGCCTCCTTTATCCTCTCCTCCTGAAGTCTTTAACAGTTTTACAAACAGCAGGGTTGGGTTTGTTTTTTTTTTGTCATCTGTTTTTTAGCTTTTAGTAAGTTTGTCAGGGGCAAAGCATTTTGTCAAAATAATTTTTATTGGTAAATCAATAACAAAGTCCAAACCAATATAGGAAGTTGGTAGTTAATCATTCAAAATGAAAAGTGGGACATTCAGTGCCTGATGTGCTGTTCAAATGAAATTAGGGAGATTTGTTTCAAATGGCCATCTAACATTTTAGGGGGAGAAAAGTGTTATTTGTATTTTCTTCTGTGTCTGTTTTTCATTTTTAAACTGTCTGATGTCCCTCATCAATTCTAGAATGTGTGTCCCATATGTCCTTTTCTGATAAAATGTCACGAGCTGAACTTCGACATTTAGCATTTCCCAAATTTGGCACCAAAAGATTTGGCCTTTGTTCACTGTAACACAGTTGTATTTTTCCTAAAGTCAGTTTTCTGATTCTCTTTCTCTGAGCCCAGAAAAATGCACTTTTCTCACCACTTCTACCCTGATTTGAGTTTGCAGGCTTGAAAGTGATGTCATGGGATCCAACAAAGGAATTAGAAATCAAAAGAGATAAAATACAAGACCAGTCTCCAATAACTTCTGCTCCAGTAGCTTTACTCAGTTTTTGCTCCACTTTCTGAAACGTCTTCCTCATTCTTCTCAGTCTTTCTAAACCTTGCTAATTCTTTAAGGTCCAGATCATTAATTCCTTTATAAGACATAGGATTTCCCAAATGGACCCTAAGAAGGTTAAAATTTCCAGGAGCACAAAGAACATGTTTGGTTTTGCTCTTCATCATTCCCCAGTATCTAACGCTGTACCTGGCAATTGTCAGACACTTATAACATATATGCTGCATGAATTGATGGCTTTTAAAAAATGAATAAATTTTCAGTCCTTCACCCATCTCAAGTAATCGCAAAGCATTAAAAATAGTGGAAAATAAGAGAGTTTCATTCTTCTCAAAGTATACATTGTATCACAGAATTTAGCAATTAATGCGTTTAATGTTCATTTGGACAGTACACAAAACCAGCAGTATTTTTTTCTATGTCACTTTGGCCATACTTTTAACTCCAATGACTAATTTGGAGGAAATAATCACAAATGACAGTGTCCACAATCATCTCTGCTCCAAAAAATAAAGTGGATCATCATAGTCTTGCATTTATGAGCATTGAGGTATAATAAACTTTTCGTTTTCTTTCTCTTTTACTTTTTAAAATAGCAACATTTGTTGGTCTATATAACATTTTGATTACATGGCATCCTGTGTAACATGCTGCATATGACAGGTAGAAAAATGTCCCCTTCCCCAAAGATGTCCATATCCTAATTCCCAGGACCTGTCAAGATGGCAAGGAGATGTTCTGTTACATGGCAAGGAGGGATTAAAGTTGTAGAAGGTGTTAAGGTTGCCAACCAGCTGGCTTTAAAATGTAGAAAATTATCCTGGGTTATTCAGGTGGTCCAATGCAATCACAAAGGCCTTTTAGATGCGGAGGAGGGAAGCAGAAGACTCAGTGTCACGGTGTCATGTGAGAAGGTCATCTCACAAAGGTCATGTGAGAAGGACTCAAGGGGCCACTGCTGGTTCTGGATGTGGAAAGAGCCACAAGCCAACAAATGGGTACACTCTCCGTAGACTGTAAAAGAGAAGAAAATAGATCCTAGACCCCCCAGAAGGAATGCAGCCCCACCAAACCTTCACCTTAGCCTACTAAGACCCCTAGAGCTCTGACCCCCAGAACCGTCAGACCATAGCTTCCTGCTGCCATGTGCCGCTCTGTTTGTGGTCATCTGTTACTGCAGCCGACAGGAGCCTCACACTAGGGGTCTTAATAAAATAGACAACAGGGGCGCAATACATTTAACAAGTTATTTTTTAAAAGATACCGTAAAAGCATTTACTCTTCTAATTTTGCCCATTGGGGGAGGTTTCTACAGCCATTCTTCATTGGAGAGCCTGGGGCTTAGGCTTTTTCAGGATTTGACACAGAATAATATTACACAAGAGAAGGTGGCAGTAAACAATGACAGGTTAAAAAGCAGATAACAAACATGTTCAATTACTCAGTGAAACTGAACTAAATTGGTGTTTTTGGAGGAACTTTGGGGGCATAAAAGGAAAGTCCATGGCTCAAAGCAAAATGATAATAATATAAACAGTGCCTTCCTGTTGCCCTGTGGTTTGGAGTCATTAGATCCAGGAAGAGGTGCCCATGTGTCCACGGCCAGAGGGGCCGGCTGAGGTGAAGTGCCCTTGGCAGGACATCTTGTTTCCAGCCCTTTGCCCACCTGGTTTACAGCAGACCTGGTTACGGTACCTGCCTGACAAGTGTGAGTTTCTGCTCCTCTCCTCTGCTGTCTGCAGGGGCCGTGTCTGTGAACAGAAAACTGTCAGAAGAAGGGTGGGCAGGGAGAGGGAAAAGAGGTGATGAGCCTGGGCTATTTTAAAACTTTGGTAATCGGTGCCAGAATGGTCGAGAAAAGGCATGCATTTTATATAATACTCACACATAAAAGAGATAGATTATTTTCTAGAGGGAAAAAGAATTATTAGCAAATTTAGGGTTAGAAAACCCAAAAAAGTTTCACTTGTTTTTCCCAAGCAGTGGTTTGTGAGCCCAGGCTCCTCCTCTTCTGCGCAAAAGCCAGATGCAACTCAGACACAGCTGTGGGCATCTGCCTGCTCAAAACTTTAATGTGAGTTGCTACCTGGGTTTGTTGGAGGTTCACTGAGCTAGCATTTGCAAAGTGTTCAAACGATGCCAGGCATGTGGTAAGCACTGTGTAGGTGTTCCTGATCATTATTGTTAAATCACAGTAAACACCTTCCTTAGAACACTGACACAAAAATAAAGCATGGCTTTTTCCATCTCTTTCCATCTGTGCAATGACACACCACAGCTTAAGAAATGATCTGGTGGGTCCAAGTAGAGTTTGTGCAGCTTCCCAGCCTGAAGGAATGAGAGGAGCTAAATCAGTTGCATTCCTCATAGAAGTGGGACAGCACCAGTGTTAGAGGCAGTTTGTGGCCCTCTGTCCAGAGAGCCTCGCCAAGCGACCCAGCTCAGGCACTAGTGAAGTCACACCAGGAAGCCACATGGCTGTATTGTGACCCTCCCCATGTCTGTTGGAACATTTCACTCTGCCCCTGATAAATTTTGTTGACTGAATGAGTGAATGAGCTGAGTGAGTCACACACACACAGCCTCCATGTCCCATTTTCTAAAATAAAAAGAATGAGTGTTCTCCTTGCTGGGAGCACGCCCACACCCTTCTTCCCTCTCAGGCATGCCTCTCCTGAACTCTAACGGTCCCCATGAGACCTGCAGCCAAGGGAGCAACGAGCAGCAGCAGCTTGTCTTGGTTAACCCCCTGAGCCTGTCTCCAAGGCTCCCTTTCCCTGACTTTTTGTCAGTGAGCCAAAGCAGGGCCACTAGTCTATCCTATTGCTTCTTCCACGTTAAGCCCTTCTTTCTTACCAGTGCCTTATTATTTTTTTTGATCAATAATCTTTCAGAGAAAAGATTATTTTAAAATAATAGAGCAATTTGTGTTTACCTAATGAGCAAATTAAACAAGGTGACCAGCACTGATTTTCCTCTGATAAGTGACAGCACTGATAAGTGACATATGAGAGAAAGCAGTTCTGTTTGAGGTCAGGCTCCCTGAGAACAGATCTGAGGTAAGGATTTGCATGTAGAAAGTATGTTGTGGAGTGGTCTCAGGTTCTATGCCCAAGGGGAGGAAAGAGAGCAGGATAGGAGAGAGGAGGAGGTTGCCCAGCCTTGCAGTCATCACAAAGGCCTCAGACAATCCCATGGAGAGAAGAGCTCAAGCAGGGTCCTTCGGAGGGGTCCCAGCGTGAGGCAAGCAGGCCATGCCTGAACACCTCCCTGCCCCCTGACCCACAGACCAGTCGCTGGATCTGGCTGCCCCTGAGGAGGAGGAGGCATGGCCCTTAGGGAGGGGGCTCTCTTTGGTTGGGGATAGTTCCCAGAGCTGGACAAAGCCACCTACACCATAGGGGGCGATGAGAACCTCTGTCCTTGTGTTAATTATTTATTGCTGAGTAACAAATCACTACTCAGTTAGCATTTTAAAATGACATTTATTATCTCCCATGGGTCAGCAGCCTGGGCCTGGCTTAACTGGATCCTCTGGTCAGGCTCCCACAAGCTGTAGTCAGGACTGATTTGGTTGTGTTTTTGCAGCCCCAGTGGGGAGTAACCCACTGCCAAGGACACTTAGGTTGGTGGCAAACTCATCCCCCTCTGGCTGTGTGCCTGCAGCCTGGTTCTTTGCTGGCTGTTCCAGGGCCACTCTCAGGTCCTATAGGTCACCTGGAGTTTCTAGAGGTCATCTATGCTCCTTGCCACCTGGGCTTTTCCAACAGAGCCGATGACCTCATGACACCCACAGGAAAATCTGTCACTTCAGAGGGGACCGGTGCTTCTTTCAAAGGCACTTGCCTGATTACCACAGGCTCACTCTTTTGATTATCCCAAAATCAACTGATTTGGGACTCTAATTATATCTCAAAACCCTTTTACTTTTGCTTTATTCTATGGGTGGGAAGCAAGTCATGGGGCCCATCCCAACTCTAGAGGAAGGGATTATATAAGGCATGAGACTGGGGTGGGGAATCATGGGGGCACTTTAAGGTCTGTCTGCCACAGGCATGATAGGGAAATGTGTGTGGTGTGCTGTACATCGCTATAATAACTCAAAAGATAAAATTTGGTAAACAAGATTCTCTCAGTGCCAAGTGGGTAAGCTGATCCATTTCACAGGCATCTTGAACTCTGTGGATATGACAGAGCAGTACCAAGGTCTCCGTGGCAGCAGCAAAAAGACTACCTATTTTGTGGCTATCAACAGGAAAGTTGCAACTGAGAGGCCACACGTGCCCGGTGACTAAAATTCATTGAGACTGAGAACCATGCTCGCTGCGAAGGAGTCATTAGGCTCTCTAGTCTGAATCTTCAGCTGAATGTCTAACTGCTTATAAGTGGCCAGACTCAGGAAAAGTAGTGGCAAAGTTTGAATGCCTGTAAATGTTAATAGGCAGTGTTTCCTTTTCAAGTAAAAATGATCAAGGAACACTGAAATAATCTACCCCAGACTACATAAATTCGCTTTTATTTTCAAAATGTATATGTAGGTTTCATTTAAAACCTCTATTTCTTAGTAGAAATACTAAGAAATTTCTACTAAGAAACAGAGGACACATGGACAAAAACAAGGTGGGATGGAAATGGGAGGGAGGTGGGGAGGGCTGGTGGGGTGGGCTGGGATGGGGGTAAAAGGCAGAAAATGGTACTTGAACAACAATTAAAATAAAATTAAAATTTTTCAAAAAAAACTCCTCTATTTCTTAATAGAAACAAAGTAGAGGGAAACATAAAAATTGATCTGAAGATGCAAGACAGACCCTACAGAAACCCCAAAAATCAGGGAGCATTACAGGCCCTGGCATTTTGGTGTGGAGCTGTCCTAGCCATTGAGCCTGGATGGCTGATTACAGGCTGAAATAGAGAACATTGTTTCAAGCAGGAAGCATACTATTTTCTTTTTTTAATATATTTTATTGATTATGCCATTACAGTTGTCCCATTCCCCCCTTCACTCCCCTCCACCCTGCGCACCCCTCCCCCACCTTTCCCCCCTTTCATTCCTGTCCATGTGTCACAAGTTCTTTAGATTCTCTATTTCCCATAGTATTCCTGCCGTCCCCACTGTTAATTTTCTACCTACTGTCTATGCCATTTTCTGTACCTTCTCCCCCCTTCTCCTCCTCCCACTCCCCTGTTGCTAACCTTCCATGTGTTCTTCATTTCTAAGATTCCACTCCTCATCTAGCTGTCCTCTTGGTTTGCTTTTGTTTTAGGTGTGGTTGTTAATAACTGTGAGTTTGCTGTCCTTTCACTGTTCCTATTTTTATCTTCTTTTTCTTAGATAAGTCTCTAGCATTTCATATAATAAGGGCTTGGTGATGATGAAATCCTTGAATTTGATCTTATCTGAGAAGCACTTTATCTGTTCTTCTATTCTAAATGAAAGCTTTGCTGGATAGAGCAATCTTGGATGTAGGTCTTTGGATTTCATGACTTGGAATCCTTCTTTCCAGCCCCTTCTTGCCTGTAAGGTCTCTTTTGAGAAATCCACTGACAGTCTGATGGGAACTCCTTTGTAGGTGACTATCCCCTTATCTCTTGCTGCTTCTAGAATTCTCTCCTTCATTTTAATGTTGGCTAATGTAATTCTGATGTGCCTTGGTGTGTTCCTTCTTGGGTCCAACTTCTTTGGCACTCTCTGAGCTTCCTGGATTTCCTGGAAGTCTATTTCCTTTGCCAGACTGGGGAAGTTCTCGTTTATTATTGGTTCAAATAAGTTTTTCACTCGTGGCTGTGCCTCTTCCCCTTCTGGTACCCCTATAATCCGGATGTTGAAATGTTTAAAGATGTCCTGGAGGTTCCTCAGCCTCTCCTTGTTTTTTTGAATTCTTGTTTCTTCCTTCTTTTCTGTTTGGTTGTTTCTTTCTTCCTTCTGGTCCACTCCCTTGATTTGAGTCCCAGTTTCCCTTCCATGACTATTGGTTTCCTGTGCATTTTCCTTCATTTCAATCAGTTTAACCTTCATATGTTCCTCTAATTTGTGGCTAAAATCAACCAATTCTGTAAGCAGCCTGATCACCAGTGTTTTGAACTGTGCCTCTGAAAGGTTTGCTATTTCTTGGTCACTTAGAATTATAGGTTCTGGGGCTTTCAGCTGTTCTTGAGTCATAATGTTTGGTCTGTTCGCATCTGTTTTGTATGAGGGGCAGAGCCTTAGGTGTTCACCAGGGCCAGGCGACCCAGTTTCTGGGTTGTGACACTGTATGTGGGGGTGGGGTCAGAGAGGGGAAAAAATGGTGCTTTGCTCTGCTTCGCTCTCTCTCAGATTTCCGTCCCCTCTCCAGCTTCCCACAAGCAAATTGGGTCCCTCTGGCACTGGTTCCCGGGTGTGTGAGCCCGTGTACTCTCCAGGACCCTGTGAGTCTCTCCAACTAACTCTCTGGGAGCCTCTCCCGGCCCTTCGACCCCAAGAAAGTCTTTCCAGTTGGTGCTTTCAGGCTCTAATTCCTGTGGCTGGGACCCTAGCCTGAGTGATCTGTCTCACTGTTCGCTCATTCCCTTAGTTTATCTGCACACAAATGTGTGACCGCAGTCAACCAGCCGCCCTGTGCCCCTACTGGGTCTGCCCATTGCCACCCCACGCCTGGGATCCACCAACCGCCATCACCTCCACTGCTGGGTTGGTCAGACCGAAAGATCTTTCCAGCCCAACCCCACTCCGCCGCTGACTCCGCCCCTCTTACTGGTCTGGCTGAGTGGTTCGTTGTTTTTGGACTTCCGTACAGTTCAATTTTCACTGTTTTGGCTGTGTTTCTGTTTCTAAAACTTCGCTGTCTTTAAATTTATTTGTGGGAGGGGGCACAGTGTTTCCACCTATGCCTCCATCTTGGCTGGAAGTCCATACTATTTTCTTAATTCTTTATGTAGCTCATTGTCAGTTAATGTTTCAAGGTAGGCACAAAACCTACTTATCTTTATTTCACAGAAGCGGAAACAGTCTTTGCCCTGATGTGGTTGGAAGGCATACAAGGAGAGGCTGCCCTGCACAGTGGGGTCCATGCTCTGAGGAAGGATGTACAGGGGCTACGGGGCAGGGAGGGACCCATCACCTTGGGCAGGGAGGGCTTCCCAGTGCAGAGTCTGAGCTGACACTGTGGGAGGTATGATGGGAAAAGCAACAGCAGGGGAAGCCTGAGACTTCTGCTCTGCAGTTTTGCCTGAGGCCAAAGTACTTCAGCTCTTGTAGGTGGAGAAGCTACAAGCTGAAAATCACTACATGATTTGTGTCAAAGTATGGCTTTTGGCTAATTCAACTCACATACAGAGAGATGAGAACAGGCTAGACAGACAGACAGACTGAAATTAGACATCTCATAAGAAGCCCTGCTTAGGAACACAAGTTAGCTTCCTTCCTTTTGTTGAGGTAATTTTCCTAAACGTGGTTTCTAACAAGTCAGGTTTCTTCTCTGGTGAGTGGAAAATCAGGCCCAAGCCCTTTGAAGCTAAGGCCCGCAGGAGTGTCCAACCTGTGGCCCGGGAGCTGCATGTGGCCTCAGATAGCTGTGAATGCAGCCCAACACAAAATCACAACTGCTTTTCATTAGTGTTTGTGTGTTTATTGTGTGGCCCAAGATAACTCTTCTCCCAGTGTGTCCTAGAGACACCAAAAGTTCGGACACCTCTGGAGAGGTCCTTTTGCCCTCACCGCCCAATCACCTTACTCCTCTCAATTAACTACATCCATTCCCTCATCTGAAACCCTGTCCCCTCTTAGACTTAAGACACATAATTAGGACAACCACATAATTTATGACCAGAAGTGGGACATGTTAGAGTGAAAGTAGCATAAATAGTAATTACTCTCGGACAGACACAAGCTGGGGCCATCCTGGACAAACTGTCACAGGGCCCGTGGTGAACTCTGCCCACTTAACACTAATCAGCTGCAGAGTGGAAACAGAACTTTCCCAGAATTCTCAAAAGCTCCCATGTCTGGGTCATAAAACGGTGGCGGGGAGGGAGGGGGGCTCCAGGCAGGAGAGAGCGTGCTTCATTCCTGTTTGAATTACCTCAGAGTGTCCCACCCTTTGTCCAGGAAGAACACTGATACGGAGCAGGACTTCTGATGCCCAGTGTGTAAGGGAGGTCTGTTCTCCTTACCATGTGAACGAATGAGACAGGAGCAGAGATTAATATCTCTGGAATATTTATTTTTAGAAAGCTCACTTATATTCCCTCAAAACAAACAAACAAACAAACAAAAAAACCCTGCCTCATGTTGCATCCCCCAACCTCGAGAACAAGTGTTGGAGACTTTCAGGGTTTCAAAGATGTTACTTCATTGGCCAAGTTTAACCTGCGCAGGGGTGAACTCTCAAAGTGTCCGGAGACACGGTGCCCACAGGGGCTGCAAACCAGAGTGGCGCCCAGTGCTTACAGCTAAGTCCTTATATAGAGGCAAGCAAGCAAGCGTTGCACAGAAGCAGATGTGGCGGTTAGCTATTGGCTTACAGAGCCCGCGATTGGGGAACAGGGTGGGGTCTGACTCAACTGAAAGGAAAATTTTGAAACTAAACAGATGGCCATCAACTTACAGGATGTTTGCTAGGGATGCAGGCTCCTTGGGGCTGAGATTATTTTTCTTGTTCCCAACACCTCGCTCCAGAACTGAGGAAATGTGATTTTATAAAGATGACTCTGTGATTGCTGAAGTCAGTCTGGAGGGAATTAGACTCGAGAACCCCCAAGCTTTGTAGTAAAACGAGTGAGGACTGACCAGTAGTGGATGAGAGTGACCCATCTGCAGGGAACCCACATTCCCACATACGATTATAAAATGTGTGATTGAGGAGGCCCAGGAAACTTTTAAACCCAACTGGAGGACCGAGGGATATCTGCTGCGTGGAACAGACTGATGAAAGGGAAAGCCCAATTCAACAAGCATACGTGAAGACAGAATGTCTCAGGAGAAGAAGACGGTCCACAGAGAGTGTGAAAAAGGGAGGCGACGACTCTGCACCCAGTGGGGCCTCTCCAGGAAGGCCCAGCGCAGGGCGGCCTGACTGTCAGGCTGGGATGCCATGGCCGCAAAAGTGGTTTTCTTCATTAAGAGGCAAGGGAAGTCGCTTAGGCTGAGACACGGCTGGAGTGAAGAGAACCCCTAAAGCGCCCAGAACCGTTCTCAACGACCCACTGCCCTTTCCTCTAACTTGGTATTTATCAAGACTTCTGAGTGACCCCACCCTGAGAGAGACATTCTCTAAGCCTCTAAATATACTGATTAGTCATCAACAGTGCCCTGTTGGTGGACTTCCTCACCAACAGTCCTGTCAGAACCTGAAATTCTCCTGAAACATTAAGAAGATTTAAGATGACAGTTTGAAGATTTAAGATGACAGTTTTAAGTTTTTCATATAAAGTATCCCAGAGAAATTCTCACATTAATTTAAATTAGTAGAATTCAAAGACAGCAGACAAATAAGCTCTGAGAATGTAATGTTTATTGGGCTTAAAATGTACGGCATTCGATCAAATTTTCTAGTCCTTGGAGAACCAACAGTAAGGTCTGGGTAATTAATGCCCAACAAATGAGATACAGTTGACCAAGACAAGATTCATAATACATCAACTCTTCGTGGTTCAAGAACTGACTCCCAATTTAACAGGCGTGTAATTTCAATGTAGTGACTTTTTCTAAGTTGAACAGGCTCAAGAGGCCTTACTCACAGCAGCAAAACTTAGGGGGAAAACAACATATAAGCCACGATGATTTTCCATTGTTAAGAAGCGTATCATCTTTCCAGCAACTGGAACCTGAGTCCTGCCCTGTCTGCCTTGTGGGAAGCCACTTTTTCTATTTTGTAGCAACTTCATGCATTATTGCTTCTATCCCCCAGAGAGCTGCAAAGTTTGATCTCTCATCAAGATGAGTCTTTCATGTTTTTTTGCAATCAATTCTTGTGTGCCTCCTAAGTTGTTTCTTCTCTAAGTTCTGGCCTTTTCTAGATTCACTCCATTTCTCACTGTCTGTCTGAAAATGTGATTCTCAGTAAAGAATAAAGGACAAACAGCTGGTCTCTTGATTGGTCCAATTAAGGTAGCTTAAATTAACTTGATTAACTGTCAAGTCAACTAAGAATTTCATCTACTTTGATGTGTTATTGGCTTTTTTGTTTGAATTCAGCTTTTTTATTCTGAGATAATTGTAGATTTGCATGCAGTTGTAAGAAATGAGTTCCTGTGTCACCTTTACCTGGTTTCCTCCAGTGGCAATTTGTTGCAAACTACAGCACAGCATCACGACCAGGATTTGGATTGATACATTAATGCAAGACACAGAGCTTTCCTTCACCATGAGGGCCCCTCATTTGCCCTTTTGTAGCCACACCTATTTCCCTGCAGCCTTTGCCCTCTCCATGACCCCTGGTAACCACCCATCTTTTCTCCATTTCAAGAATGTCATATAAATGAAAGTATAGGATAGGTCATCTTTGGGATTTGTTTTTCTCATTCCAAAGCATAGTTCTTTGGAGATTTATCCAGGTTGCTGTGTGCATCAGTATCTTGTTTTTATTGCTGAATACTGTTGCTGGTGTGGATATACCATAGCAGTTTAACTGTTCACTTATTGCAGGACATCTAGGTTGGTTCCCATTTGAGGCTATTAGTAATAAAACTGCTATAAACACTTATGTAGAGGTTTCTGTGTAAAGATAAGTCTAAATTTTTCTAAAATAAATGCTTAGGAGTAAAGATGTTGAGTTGTATGGTCATTGTATGTTTAATTTTCAAAGAAACTTCTGAGTTGTTTCCCAGAATGGTTTCCACCTATTTTTAGATATATCTCAAATATATTTTTTTGTATTTTTAATTAAATTATTGGGATAACATTGGTTAATAACATTATGTAAGTTTCAGTTTTACAACTTTATAATATGACATCTATGTACTCCATTCTGTGCTGAGCACCTGAAGTCCAGTCTCCTACCGTCAGCGTGTATTTGACCCCCTATATCCCTTCAGTCTCCCCCCACTCTCCTCTTCCTCACAGAATGGTAACCACCATTCTATGACTTTTTATGCTTGTTTTGTTGGTTGGTTGGCTGCTTGCTTGCTTTCTTGATTCTTATTTTATATCCCACATGTAGGTGAAATCATTCAACCATTATAAAAATGAAAAATGTGATAGCTTTTGATCAAGATCCATAGTAATTGGAAGGTGGGGGGTGGGTAGGGCAGGGGAGAGTAATGGGGAAAATGGGAACAATTACAATTGAAAAACAATAAAAGAGAAAAATCCATAGTCAAGCTGGTGTAACCAGTCTGAAATCATACATGTTCTATGTTTTTGTGTGTGCTTATGTTTGTACATTTTTGTGTTTGCACTTAAATGCAAAATATAGCACTTATCTCCCTTAAACATTATTTGCTTAATTTTATCTCAATATTCCTGGTCTTAAGATCTTTATATCTAATTTCTCTCATCCAACATACTGACTATCCTTCTTGACTTCATTTTATCTGTACATTTCACAATTATGTTTATTAAAACTTTCTTCATCTAGAACTTGAGGAAAAAATTAAATAGAACAAAACCCTAAAGCATACCTCTGGAGACAAATCTACAACTATAATACCAGCTGACTTACACTTTCCTTCCTGTCTATAAGGATAATATCAGTAAAATTTCCAAAGGATTTGTGGAATTCAGATTCCAATGTACTTCACATTTCCACTCCTAACAATGTAAGCACTTCATTTTAAAAAAGAAAAATTCAAGTTTCTGGGTCACACTATTTCACTGTGAATACATTTTAGTTCTTACTGATAGATTTCTTTTCCTAGTTAATAGACTGAAGACTTTAGTAAAATAACTTTTCAACATGATGACTAGTTCTTTTTAAAAATTTTTTAATTTTTTAATATATTTTACTGATTATGCCATTATAGTTGTTCTATTCCCCCCTCATTCCCCTGCACCCTACACACCCCTCCCCCACCATTCCCCCCTTTAGTTTATGACCACATGTCTCAAGTTCTTTAGATTCTATATTTCCCCCACTATTCTTGCCCTCCCCCCTATCTATTTTCTACCTACCATCTATGCTATTTTCTGTGCCTTCTCCCCCCTTCTCCTCCTCCCACTCCCCTGTTGCTAACCCTCCATGTGTTCTTCATTTCTATGGTTCCACTCCTGATCTAGCTGTCCTCTTGGTTTGCTTTTGTTTTAGGTGTGGTTGTTAATAACTGTGTGTTTGCTGTCCTTTCACTGTTCATATTTTTCATCTTCTTTTTCTTATATAAGTCCCTTTAGCATTTCATATAATAAGGGCTTGGTGATGATGAACTCCTTGAACTTGACCTTATCTGAGAAGCACTTTATCTGTCCTTCCATTCTAAATGAAAGCTTTGCTGGATAGAGCAATCTTGGCTGTAGGTCTTTGGATTTCATGACTTGGAATACTTCTTTCCAGCCCCTTCTTGCCTGTAAGGTCTCTTTTGAGAAATCCACTGACAGTCTGATGAGAACTCCTTTGTAGGTGACTATCCCCTTATCTCTTGCTGCTTCTAGAATTCTCTCCTTCATTTTAATCTTGGCTAATGTAATTATGATGTGCCTTGGTGTGTTTCTTCTTGGGTCCAACTTCTTTGGCACTCTCTGAGCTTCCTGGATTTCCCGGAAGTCTATTTCCTTTGCCAGACTGGGGAAGTTCTCGTTTATTATTGGTTCAAATAAGTTTTCCACTCGTGGCTGTGCCTCTTCCCCTTCTGGTACCCCTATAATTCGGATGTTGGAATGTTTAAAGATGTCCTGGAAGTTCCTCAGCCTCTCCTTGTTTTTTTGAATTCTTGTTTCTTCATATTTTTCTGTTTGGTCATTTTTTTCTTCCTTCTGGTCCATTCCCTTGATTTGAGTCCCACTTTCCTTTCCATCTCTATTGGTTTCCTGTGCATTTCTCTTCATTTCAATTAGTTTAGCCTTCATTTGTTCCTCTAACTTGTGACTAAAATTGACCAGTTCTGTGAGCATCCTGATCACCAGTATTTTGAACTGTGCATCTGAGAGGTTGTCTATTTCTTGGTTACTTAGAGTTATCAGCTCTGGGGCTTTGAGTTCTTGAGCCATATTTTGGTCTATTCATGCCTGTTATGTATGAGGAGCAGAGCCCTAGGTGTTCACCAGGGCGGGGCAACTCAGTTGCTGGGTTGTGATGCTATATGTGGGGGCAGGGTCAAAGGGGGGCAATGGCAGTCCCCTCTGCTCCTTCCCACTGCTGGGGCCTGCGTGGTCTGTCTCACTGCTCGCTCCTTCACTGGTTTATCTGCACAAGAATCTGTGACCATGGTCAGCCTGCCACCTTATGCCCTCACTGGGTCCACCCGCCACTACCCCACACCTGGGATCCGCCAACCGTGGCCCTCGTGCCTGGGTCATTCTGGCCAAGCCTTCCTGCACAACCCACTCTGCCAGTCGCTGGCTCTGCCTCTCTTATCGGTCTGGCTGAATGGTTTGTTGTTGTCAGACTTATGTATAGTTCAATTTTCTGTGTTTTGGCTGCGTTTTTGTTTACTAAAACTTTGTAAAGTTTCCTGGATAAAATTAAAGCTATTTCCAGACACGCACACACAAAAAAATAAACTTGGTTGTGGGAGAAGGCACAGTGTTTCCACCTACAGCTCCATCTTGGCAGAAATCCCTCAACACGATGACTAGTTCTTTTAACAAAAGGCTGCATTACTAATTTAGGGCATCAAGATTTTGGAAACAATGATAATGGTGATTGGTGATGGTGGTGGTAATTATCACTAACAGAGGTAACATGCATCCTTGGTGCCAAACATTTCTGAGAACTATGATATTCTGTGTCATTTTTATAACTGTATCTGTTTTTCAAATAATTCTGTCAGTCATAAGGATTAGCAAAATGTGTGCTCTTTTCAGACACATGGTATAGCTGCCACACCCTATAACTTCAAGATTTACTTCGGATTGTGTCTGAAATCCTAGTTCCAAAAAATTAGGTACTATATAAGTGCCCATCAAATGGATCAAAAAACTATGGTACATTTACACAATGGAATTCTATGCAGCAGAAAGAAAGAAGGAGCTCCTACCCTTTGCAACAGTATGATGGAACTAGAAAGCATTATGCTAAGCGAAATAAGCCAGGTGGTAAAAGACAAATACCATATAATCTCATCTTTAATAGGAATCTAAAAAAATAAAACAAACAAACAAACAAGCAAAATTTATCCAGAGACATTGAAATTGAGAACAGGCTGATAGTGACCAGAGGGGACAGGGAAAGGAATATCAGGGGAAAGGGTGAAGGTTTTGTAGGAACAATTATAAAGGACACATAGACAATAATGGGGAATGGGTAGTGTTAGATTGATATTGTGTGGGTTTGCTTTAATTAAAAAATAGCTAAAATGATACTATTAAAAAAATTAGGTACTATAAAAATCAAAGCCACAGACTTCCAGACAAGATGGAGGTGTAGGTAGACATGCTTTGCTTCTTCGCACAACCAAAAGAAGGATAACAGATAATTTAAAAAACAAAACAAACAACCAAACAAAAACAACCAGAACTGCCAGAAAACCAAACTGCATGGAAATCTGACAACAAAAGAGTTAAAGAAGAAACCTTTGTTCAGACTGGTAGCAAGAGTGATGGGCAGCTGGGCAGAGAGCACCTGTGGCAAGACGGCAGTTGGCAGACTTGAGCAGGAGGGGCAGCGACTGGTGGACTGCCATATCCTACTTTTGTGTGTGGATAAGCTGGGAGTAACAACTGGGGAGACAGACAAACTGTGCAACCCAGTGTGGGGAACTAAAGCCACAGAAGCTCTGGCTGTAAAAACCTGTGGAGGTCGCAGTGGCGGGAGCAGTCCCATTTTTTTCCTCCCCTTTATGCTTCTCCGCCATGCATCACCCCTCCCACCAGCATTCCTCAACCTTAGTTCATGTCCATGAGTTGTACACATAAGTTCTTTCACTTCTCCATTTCCTGTACTGTTCTTAATCACGCCCTATTTTCTACCTACCAATAATGCTATTTTGTGCCTTACCCCCATTCTTCCCTCACCCCCTCCCCACTGAAAACACTCATGTGATCTCCATTTCTTTGATTTTGTTCCTGTTCTAGTTGTTTGCTTAATTTGTTTTCATTTTTAGGTTCAGATGTTGATAGTTGTGTTTGTCTTCATTTTACTGTTCATAGTTTTGATCTTTTTTTTCCTTAGAGGAGTCCCTATAACATTTAACATAATAAAGGCTTGGCGATGATGAACTCCTTTAACTTTACCTGATCTGGGAAGCACTTTTATCTCCCCTCCCATTGTAAATGATAGCTTTGCTGGATAGAGATATAGGTCCTTGGCTTTCATGACCTGAAGACTTCTTTCCAGCTCCTTCTTGCCTACAAGGTCTCTTTTGAGAAATCAGCTGCTAGTTTTATGGGAACTCCTTTGTAGATGACTGTTTACTTTTCTCTTGTTGCCTTTAAGATCCTCTCTTTATCTTTAATCTTGGGGATTGAAATTATGATGTACCTTGGTGTGTGCTTCTTGGCGCCAATTTGTTTGGGACTCTCTGAGCTTCCTGCACTTCCTGGAAGTCTATTTTCTTTGTCAGATTGGGGGAGTTCTCCTTTATTAGTTTTGGAAATAAATTTTCAATTTCTTGCTCTTCTTCTACTCCTTCTGGGACCCCTATGATTCAGATGTTGAAATGTTTAAAGTTGTCCAAGATGTTCCTAAGCCTCTCCTCATTTTTTTGAATTCTCATTTCTTCATTCTGTTTTGGTTGAATGTTTATTTCTTCCTTCTGTTCCAAAAGTGTTATTTGAATCCCTGTTTCCTTCCCTTCACTGTTGGTTTCCTGTATATAGTTTTTTCTTTCTTTCTTTTTTTCCACATTCACCCCATCCTTCTTTTTATTTTATTATTTTTTAAATGTTAATTGTTGTTCAAGTACAGTTTTCTGTTTTTTACTCCCAGTCCAGCCCACGCCTCCCCCCACCCCCCCTGGCAGTACTGCCCACGTCCTCCCCATTTTCAACCACCGCCTAGTTTTTGTCCATGTGTCTTTCAAACTTGTTCCTGTAAACCCTTCCTCTTTTCCCATGAAATTTCCTCCCTTCTCCCCTCTGGTCACTGTCAGCCTGTGTTCTCCATTTCAGTGTTTTTGGTTATATTTTGCTTGTTCATTTGTTTTGTTGTTTAGGATCCTGTTAAAGGTGAGATCATACAGTATTTGTCTTTCACCGCCTCACTTATTTCACTTAGCATAATGATCTCCAGATCCATCCATGCTGTCTCAAAGGGTAGAAGCTCCTTTCTTTTGGCTGCATAGTATTCCACTGTGTAAATGTTTTTTGATCCATTCATTTACTGAAGGGAACCTAGGTTGCTTCCAGCACTTGGCTATTGTAAATTGTGCCACTGTGAACATTGGGGTGCATAGGGTTTTTTGAATTAGTGTTTCAGGATTCTTAGGATATAATCCTAGCAGTGGAATTGCTGGGTCAAAAGGCAGATCCATTTTTAGCTATATGAGGAAATTCCATACTGTTTTCCATAATGGTTGTACCAGTCTGCAATCCCACCAACAGTGCACTAGGGTTCCCTTTTCTCCACAACCTCTCCAACACGTGTTGTTTGTTGCTTTGTTTCATGGCCATTCTGACTGGTGTGAAGTGGTATCTCACTGTGGTTTTAATTTGCATCTCTCTAATAGCTAGCAATATTGAGCATCTTTTCATGTGTCTCTGGATCCTCTGTATGTCCTCCTTGGAGAAGTGTCTGTTGAAGTCCTTTGCCCATTTTTTAATTGGGTTGCTTGTCTTCTTAGAATGGACTCGTGTAAGTTCTTTATATATTTTAGAGATTAAATCCTTGTCTGATGTATCATTGGCAAATATGGTTTTCCCATATGGTTGGTTCTCTTTTTATTTTAATACTGTTTTTCTTTTTTAGCCATGCAGAAGGTTTTTATTTTGATGAGATTCCATTTGTTTATTGTTTCCTTTATGTCCCTTGCTCTAGGGGACATAGTAAAAATTTTGTTGCATGAAATACCTGAGATTTTCATGCCTATGTTCTACTCTAGAACTTTAATGGTGTCATGGCTTATAATTAAATCTTTTATTCACCTTGAATTTATTTTAGCGTATGGTGGAATTTGTGCTTGAGTTCCATTTTTTTGCATGTAGCTGTCCAGTTCTCCCAACACCATTTGTTGAAGAGGCTATTTTTACTCCATTTTATTTTGCTGCCCCCTTTGTCAAATATTAATTGACCATAAAGACGTGGGTTTATTTCTGGGCTCTCTGTTCTATTCCATGGGTCCATATGCTTGTTTTTATGCCAGTACCAGACTGTTTTGATTACAGTGACCTTGTAATACAGTTTGGTATCAGGTATTGTGATCTCTCCTACTTTGCTCTTCTTTCTCAAAATTGCAGCAGCTATTTGGGGTTGTTTATGGTTCTATATACATTTTTGAAGTGTTTTTTCTATGTCTGTGAAATATGCCATTGGTACTTTAGTGGGTATTGCATTGAATCTGTAAATTGCTTTGGGTAATATGCACATTTTGATGATGTTAATTCTTCCAATCCATGAACGGGATATATGTTTGCATTTGTTTGTGTCTTCCTTGATTTCTTTCTTCAGTGTTGTGTAATTTTCTAAATACAGGTCTTTTATCTCCTTAGTTAGGTTTATTCCTTAGTATTTTATTTTTCTTTTTGCTATATCGAATGGGAGTTTTTTCTTGATTTCCGCTTCTGCTGTTTCATTGTTAGTATACAAAAATGCCTTTGATTTCTGGATATTGACTTTGTATCCCGCTGTTTTTGCCAAATTTGTCTATTGGGTTGAGCAGTGTTTTTGGCTGAGTCTATAGAATTTTCTGTGTACACTATCATGTCATCTGCAAACAATGACAGTTTTGTTTCCTCTTTTCTGATTTGGATGCATTTTATTTCCTTTTCTTGTCTGATTGTGGTGGCTAAAACTTCCAATACTATATTGAATACAAGTGGTGAAAGTAGACAACCTTGTGTTGTTCCTGATCTTAGTGAAGAAGATTTTAGTTTTTGCCCATTCAGTATGATGTTGGTGCTAGGTCTCTCATATATGGCCTTTATTATGGTAAGGAATGCTGCCTCTTTCCACTTTGCTGAGTGGTTTTTGTCATAAATGGGTGTTGTACCTTATCAAATGCTTATTCTGCATCTATTGATATGATCATGTGATTTTTTTTTTGCTTTTGTTTATGTGATGTATTACATTTACTGATTTGCGAATATTGAACCATCTTAGCATACCTGGGATAAATCCCACTTGGTCATGGTGTATGATCTTTTTAATGCATTATTGGATGTGGTTTGCCAATGTTTTGTTGAGGGTTTTATTGTCTATGTTCATCAGCAATATTGGCCTGAAGTTTTCTTTCATTGTTGTGTCTTTATCTGTTTATGGGATTAGGATGATGCTGGCTTTATAAAAAGAGTTTGGGAGTCTTCCATCATTTTGGATTTTTTGGAATAGCCTGTGAAGGAGAGGGGTTAGCTCTTCCTTAAATGCTTTGTAGAATTCTCCTCTAAAACCATCTGGTCCAGGACTTTTGCATGTCGGGAGTTTTTTGATTACTGCTTCAATTTCATCAGCTGTTATTGGTCTGTCAAGCTTTCTACTTCTTCTTCATTCAGTTTTGGAAGATTCTGTTTTTCTAGAAATTTGTCCATTTCACCTAGATTTTCAAATTTCTTGGCATACAGTTCTTCATAGTAATTTCTTACACTGTTTTGTATTTCTGTGGTATCAGTTGTAATCTCTCCTCTTTAATTTCTGATTGTGTTTATCTCTTTTATTTTTGATGAGTCTGCTTAAAAGCTTGTTGATTTTATTTATCTTTTCAAAGAACCAGCTCCTGGATTCATTGATCCTTGAAATTGTGCTTTTAGTCTCTATGTCATTTATTTTTGCTCTGATCTTGGTTATTTCCTTCCTTCTACTTGCTCTGAGTTGTCTTTGTTGTTGTTCCTCAAGTTCTTGGGGGCATTGGGTTAGGTTGTTTGTTTGAGATGTTTCTGTCTTCTTTAGGTAAGCCTGTATTGCTATGAATTTCCCTCTTAGGACTGCCTTCACTGTATCCCATAAATTTTGGGTTGTTGTGAGTTTATTTTCATTTCTTTTTAGAAACTTTTTGATTTCTTCCTTAATTTCATTCTTGACCCATTCATTGTTTAATAGCATGCTATTCAATCTGCATGATTTTGAGTGTTTTGGGTTTTTTCCTTGGGGTTGGTTTCTCATTTCATTTTCTTGTGGTCAGAGAAAATGCTTGGTATAATTTCAATTTTCTTGAATTTGTTGAAGATTATTTTGAGTTCTATTATGTGGTCTATCTTTGAAAATATTCCATAAGCATTTGAAAAGAATGTGTATTTAGCTTCTTTGGGATGGAGGACTCTCTATATATATTAGTTAAATCCATTTCATCTAGGGTGTTGTTCAATGCCACAATATCTTTGTTGATATTTTGTTTGGAAGATTTGTCTATTTTTGACAGTGGGGTGTTAGAATCCCCTGCTATAATTGTGTTGCTGTCAATATCTTTCTTGAAGTCCCCTAAGATTTTCTTTATGTATTTTAGTGCTCCTATGTTGGGTTCATATATATTTACAATATTAATGTCTTCTTCGTGGATTCTTCCCTCAAGTATTATGAAGTGACCTTCTGGATCTCTCTTTATGTCCCTTTTTTAAAGGTGTATTTTGTCTGATATGAGTGTTGCTACCCTGGCTTTTTTCCTATTTGGTTGAAAAATTTGTTTCCAGCCCTTCACTTTCAGTCTATGTAGGTCTTTTGTCCTCAGGTGGGTCTCTTGTATGTAGCATATGTGTAGACCATGCTTTCTTATCCATTCAGCTATTCTATGTCTTTTGATTGGAGCATTTAATCCATTTATGTTTAAGGTTATCATTGATAGGAACTTATTCATTGCCATTTTTGTACCTGTGCTCCCCCCTCTCTCTCTTTTCCTTCCTTTCCTTAAAGCAGTCCCTTTAGCATCTCTTGCAGAGCTAATTTGGTGGAGGTGTATTCTTTTAGACTTCTTTTGTCTAGGAAGCACCTAATCTGGCCTTCTATCTTGATTGAAAACCTTGCTGGGTAAAGGAGCTTTGGTTGCAGGCCTTTGTTTCTCATTACTTGGAATATTTCTTGTGATTATCTTCTGACTTGGAGTGTTTCCATTGAGAAGTCAGCTGCTAACCTGATCAGGGTTCCCCTATATGTTACTTCCTGTTTCTCTCTTACTGCCCTTAAGATTCTCTCTTTGTCTTGGAATTTTGCCATTTTAATTATGATGTGTCTTGAGGTGGGCCTCTTTGGGTTCCTCTTGATTGAGACTCTCTGTGATTTCTGGATTTGTGTGACTTTTTATCTCATCAAATTAGAGAACTTTTTCAAATAGGTTTTCTATCCCTTTATCTATCTTCTCCTTCTGGTATCCCTATTATACTAATATTATTACATTTCATATTGTCTTGTATTTCTCTTAATTTCTCTTCTTTCTTTCTGAGCCTCTTTTCCTTTTCTTGCTCCTTCTGGGTGTTTTTTTCTTTGTCTTCCAGTTCACTGATCCAATCTTCTGCTTCACTGATCCTGCTTTTGATTCCATCCACTGTGTTCTTCAGTTCAGATATTGTATTCTTCATTTCCTCTTGGCCCTTGTTGATAGTTTCTATTTTCTTTTTTTAAGATTTTATTTATTTATTTATCTTTAGAGGGGAAGGAGAGAGAGAGAAACATCAATGTATGTTTGCCTTTTGTGCGTCCCCTGCTGGGAGTTGGCCTGCATTCCAGGCATGTGCCCTGACTGGGAATCAAACCGCGATCCTCTGGTTTGCAGGCCCGTGGTCAATCCACTGAGCTACACTAGCCAGGGCTCTATTTTCTTTTTCATGTTGATGTAGTTTGCAGTGAGTTCATTGTAGTTTCCCTGTAGTTTCTCATAATTCACCGTGAGCTTATGGAGCTTCCTGATAACGATTTCTTTGAACTCAATATCTGATAGTTGAGTTGCCTCTATTTCATCTAGCTTTCTTTCTGAGGCTTCCTCCTTTCCTTTCAGTTGGAGATTGTTTCTTTGTCTTCCCACTGTTTGTGAGACTCTTCTTGTTAGCCTCAGCTTCTTAAATTGATCTGTTCTGGCTCCCTGGGTTTATGGTGTGGACTTCTGTGGTAGAATATCTGTGAGATTCAGTGGTGTAGTCTCCTTTGGGTATCCTGGTGTTCACCACTTCCACCTACTCTTTTTTGTGAACAGTTGTAGGGGTACAGCAAAATGGTTTAAGACTGCAAGAAAGTATTCTATAATATTTACAGTAGCAGCCAGTTAAGAAGACATAGGAGATCCTTTGGCTATGTATAGTGTTAACTGTGGTATTCCATACAACTAGCTACTTTTTAGAAAGGATGGAAAGAAGATAAGACTCTTGTTGGGGAGGGAAGTCTTGTGAGTTGTGTCTAGAAGGTGGTGAGGTTGTGGGAGGTCAGATTCTGAGGTAAAGTGAGAGTAGAAGGTAGTATATAGATGTAGTGTGTGAGAGAATAAAGTTTACCACTACAATAACAGAGTTTAGGAAACCATGAAATGAGCTAAGATCTGGGAGGGGTGTTATGTAGTATTTACAATTGCATGGAACAGCTATTATTTACAATAATATCAGAGCAACAACCATATGATAGAATCTAGGTGATCTGGATAACAAGAATAGGGGGTATAGGGCCTTAAGTAGCATGCTGTTGGAACACAAGTAAAGTGAAGGACAGTAAATTAGCAATACACTATGAAAGACAGAACAGGGGAAATCTATCAAATGATGCAATATAACCAGCCAACTAAGCAGGAAGAAGAAGCCTACAAAATACTATTAAAATAAAAGATATAAGAATAATGAAAAATAATAATATGAATATGAAATAACTTGCAGGTTCTCTGTAATAGCAAAGTGAAATTTATCTCACTGTCTCAAGCTGTTGGGATGCCCCCTGTTTGGGTCCACTCTGGTCTTTTCATAGTTATGGGTTTTTCTGTCTGACTAGTGGGTATTTAAAAAAAAGAGGGGGGACAGTGACCAGAGGGGAGAGGGTAGGGAATTTCATGGGAAAAGGGGGAAGGATTTACAGGAACTAGTATAAAGGACACATGGACAACAACTAAGGGGGTGGAAATGGGAGGGAGGCGGGGAGCACTGGGGAGGATGGGCTGGGATGGGAGTACAAGACAGAAAACTGTACTTGAACAATAATTAAATTAAAAAATAAAAAGAAAAGAAGCGGAAGAAGGAAAGAAAAAGAGATAAAATTAGAAAGAATGGAAGAAGGAATAAAACCAGAAAAGAGGAGAGAGAGGAAAAAGGAATTGAGAGATAAAAAATAATAAAAATTAAAAAATAAAAAATTACTTTGAAAAAGAAAAAGAAGAAGCCTCTTTCTGATTTCAAACTGGCCACACCGTTTTTTCTGGTCTTTCTGGATGCAGCAGTGTGAGGGGCTTTTCTCCCTTCCCCACTGATAGTGCTCAGTCCACCTCCCAGGTACTGTCCCCAGAGCTAGCCTGATGCCTCTCCTCGGGGCCTTGGGTGTGGGCTCCGGGCCTTCCCCAGAGCACAGTTTCTACCTTGCAGGCACATGTGCTCTACCAGGCCTCCTCCCGCCCTATGGGTACGGGCTCACACCCTTCCCAGTGCTATGGGGGTGCATAGGACTTTCCCAACCGCCTCAGAAACACTGCCCTGATGGGTGGGGAGGAGGCTGGAGTGATTGTTTGGGGAGAATTCCCCAGTGTTTCTTTTTTTCACTTTTCTTTTTGAGAAATTCCTTCCGCTTAAACCTGCTGCTCCATATAGGGGCCCAGCCTCTTGCATAGCCCAATTATCCAACCAGACTAGGGACTATCAGGGTCAGGGCCTGTCAGGACCGGACTCTCAACTCTCCCCAACCAGTGAACACAGACTCCGTGGGTGCTCACAGCCCCCATGTATTTGTGACTTAGTCCTTATTCCCCTCTCTGAGACTTCAAGCAACCGAGTCTCTCCCAGTGCTGCTCACAGCTTGCTTGCCCAGGGGAGGGAGCACAAACCCACCCAAGTAGGTGGGTTTGTGTACAGTTCCAGAACCCTATGGGTCTCTCCAACAAACTCTCCTGTGAGGCTGGGAGTTTCCCCCTACTGCCTGCAAACCCCACAAATTTTTACAGTCAGAGGTTTTGAGGCTTTCTCTTCCTGCCCTGGAACACTGGGCTGCACAGTCTGCCTCACTCCTCAATTGTTCCTCCTGGTCTATCTGCACACTCATGGGGGACTGCCAGCCTCAATCTTGCCCACCCAGTCCTCCAGCTGCCAACTTGCCACACTGCTCTGCCCCGGCTGCCTGTCTCTGTCCTTCCTACCAATCTGGGTGAATGTTTCTTCTTTTACTCCTTGGTGTTGGACTCCATACAGTTTGATTTTCTGGCATATTTGGTTGTTTTTTGTTTTTAAATTGGTTGTTGTCCTTCTTTTGGTTGTGGGACAAGGCCAAGTATATGTACCTATGCCTCCATCTTGGCCAGAAGTCTGATATCTAAAATGTTTTATTTATTTTATTATTCATTAATTTATTTTTCTTCTGATTCTGTGCTAGTGATAAATGATACAACAAAGAAATATTCAGTTTGAAGAAATAATTATAGAGTGCCAAGAGAGAATAAGATATAATTTGATTCATAATGTTAAGTGAACAGAAGGAAACTGAAGCTACATCATACTTTGAAGATCCATAACAACAACTATAGTAATTTAATTGTTTCACTTATAAAAAAGCACAAAAAGTAATAGAAACTTTTGGAATATTGAAAATCAATTTGGCCTAAGAATTTTTTGGTACCAATTTAAGCAGCTATGGAGGTGAACACCTGTATCAGAACAGGAAAGCAATAAAAAGCAATATTTTCTACTCATGTGAAGGCATATAACCTTAGTTATAGACAAGAACTCATTCTGTCTTACACTATAATGATATTCCTGAATCAGATGGAAGAGTCAGTCCCAAAATGGGATTTCTTGAAAAACAAATCAGGTTTTGAAGAAAGTCCTGGTTGAAACACTCATTTACTTTGTTAAATCTAAAGAGTATTGGGTTGCAGCTTTGTAGACTAAACCAATTATTACACAGGAAGCATTGTGCTCTTTTTTGATATGTAACCTCAAAGCAATTGAAGTCAGTGAGTTTGTTTGAGCATAACACTGAGATACTGACAGGGAAGGGGAGACTCATGGCCAAGAGCCTAAATGTTGTTAAGATGACAAGGCTCGGCCAGTTGATTTATTATCGCACTGTGGAGCAGTTCCCAGTCATGTGTCTATGGGTGAGTTCTACTTAGTATCTCTGAGACTCAGGTCTCTAAAAAAATGGCAAATAAGACAGCTGCCTTGGAGTACATATGGGGGGAAAGCTACTATTCCAGTGTCTTGTATAGTAAATGAAGTGCAAGTTTAAATGTACAGTTCTGTGGTACTAGTACACTCACATTGTTCTGCAACTATCACCACCTTCCATCCCCAGACCTTTTTCATCTTCCCAAACTGAAACTCCGCTTATAAAATGGTAACTTATTCTCCCCTTCTCCCAGTTCCTGGCAACCACCATTCTACTTTCTGTCTCTATGAATTTAACTACTCTAGATACTGCAGAGGAGTGAAATTAAACTGTATTTGGTTTTGTGACTGCCTTGTTTCATTTAAGGTAACAACCTGAAGGTTCACCCATGTTGTAGCACATGACAGGATTTCTTTCCTTTTGAAGACTGAATAATATTCCATTATAAGTGTACATCATAGTTTGTTTGTTCATTCATCTACTGATGGAAAAGTTTTAGATTTTGATAAAGACTGATTTATGTTTTTCTTCTATTACTTGTGTTTTGGTGCTATATATAAGAAATCAGTGTGTTACCCTAGTCATGAAGATTTACTTCTGAATTTCCTTCTGAGTGTTTTACCCCTCACATTTAAGTCTATGATCCATTTCAAGTTAATTTTTGCATATGGTATGGATATCCAGTTTTAGTCCTCCCATTTATTGGGGGGGGAAAACTATTCTTTCCCAGGTGAATTGTCCTAACACCTTTGTCAAAAATCAACTAACCATAAATATAAGATTTTATTTATGAACTCTGGATTCTATTTCTATTTGTCTTTTTATTTGTTTTGTATATTTATTTGTCTGGATTCTATTTTTACTTGTCTTTAAGTGAGCACTATGATCTAAATAAACCCATAATGTCCAGCTCAGAATCACTTCTGTGCTTGTAAAAATAGAGATCCTCAGACACTCTGCCTGGTGATTCTGATTCAGTAGGCGCAGGCTAAGGCTGGAACCTGCCCTTCCTCCAATCTTCCCTGACTCGATTAACAGCAACACATTGTACCTGGATGCTCAGACCAAAACCTAGAAAGTAGCTGTGCTAGTTATTAAGCTATTATCTCTTCTTCCCGAACTCAGCCTTTTCTACTCTGCTCTGATGCTGGAGCTGGGGCTGGGGCTGGGGCTCCAAAAACCACATTTCTCCTTTGCAGCTGCTCTATTCTGTCCTGTTCTGTTCCATTCCACCCATAGGAGATGTAAGAAGGAGACTGAAAAACTAGGGGAAGAAAGACTGCCCCCCCACACTGAAACCACTTGGTTTCCTGAGGCTTCCTGACTACATGTAACAGTTTTGTGAGCATCGAAATGCTTTCCCAATACCATCCATTAAATCTAGTTTTTTGTTTTAAAAATATTTGCAGAAACAGCTTTATTTAGCTCCCAACAAAGACACCAACACCAACCTGCCTACACCCTCTTGTCAGATATCTGAGTTCTAGGCCCAGAGCACACTCCTCTGAGCTCAGAGACACCAACACAAAATAAGCAACTCCTCCTCAGTTGTCTAAGTTTAGCTCCACAGGCCTCCTCCTCTAAATGTCCAAGTTTTAATATTTTCGATCTCTTCCCTTTGTTCTATGGACCTGTGTTGGCAGCTACTTTCTGTAGTTGCTTCCTCCATAATACTTTAGCCTTTGCCTTGCATTCTTCCAGTTACCTATACAACAACTAGTTAATAATTGTATGTATTAAATTCTCTCATTTTGGACTTCCACTACATGAAGGAGTAATTTGCTTGGGAATTGCCTATTGGGCAAGAAGCAGCCACAGGGCTGTGGTCCTTGAGGGAAGAGAAAGAAACAAACGAACTCCCTCATTTTCCCAGCTTTCTGCCTGTGGTTGAGTTTCACTCTGTGGCAGAGAGAAGAGGACTCCAGGGGAGGTCAGTGCTCTCACTGAGTTGAGGAAACTGACACACATACTTCAAGATCCTGAAGCCACTGGAATTTGCAGAGGAGAGTACCAGAAGAAAGGAAGTTACACTGACAAAAAGCTCTGCAAATCTTCATCACAGTCCTCTTTAGCCTTTGGCTATATACTAAACTGGGTGTACATATGGTGAAACTCCATAAGGGCAGGCCAAACCCACCCCCCACCAAAAAAGTCAGAAGATAAAGTAAACAATTCTCAGAGCTGGGAGAGGTTTGAGTACAAACATCCTGTGTGGAGAAAACTAGTGAATATCTGGACCATCCCACAGAGACCCCAGAAAGGTCACACTTTAAATTTTAAATTATCTCTAGAGTAAATGCTACTCTAAATATGCTGTAATAAAGTTTGAAAACAGGCCTTGAAATGACCAAGCTGAATATCAAGTAACTCAACTGCTTGCCAAAACAACCTTCAGCACTCTTTAAAAAAAGACAACATATTAAGAGAAAAATTAGTCAATAGAAACCATGTTACTCTAGATTATCCACGAAGCTGATATCAAAAGGAAATTAAATGTGCAAGAATTTTATTAGGAAGAATATCTGTGTGCAAGAAAATTGGGAAAGTGCCAGATAAGGCCGGTAGGGGTGGGGAAACTGTCAAAAAACAGTGAAGACTGACCCTGAGTGAAAAAAAGAGAGAGACACTGAAAGCAGTGAACAAAGCCTGTGTGACCCGTGGGATAATATTGAGTGATCTAACACATGTATAACTGGAGTCCCAGAAGAAGAGGAGATAGAGGAGAGTCCAGAACAAATATCAAAAGTCAAGGAACATGTATAAAGGACCCATGGAAAAAGCCAAAGAGGGGAAGGATTGAGCGTGGGGGCTGGAAGTGGGTGGGGCAGGGGAAAGTGGTGGCAGGAAAATGGAGACAACTGTGCTTGAGGAACAATTAAAAAACACCCTAATAAATTTAAAAAATAAAAAAAAGAAACAATGGCTGAAATCTTTATAAATTTGATTAAACTACAAATCCACAGACCCAGAAAGCACAATCAAGTACAATTTGGAAAACCACACTGAAGCAAACTGGAATCAAATTTCTGGAAAACAGTGAAAAATAAATAATTTTAAATACAAGCAAACAAAAAAGACATTTTATATATGCACAGTAACAAAGATAAGAATTAAAACAGACTTTTTTGTCAGAGACCATGCAAAATAGAGGACAATGAAATGGCATCTTTAAAATTCTGAAGAAAAATCTGTTAAACTAAAATTTTATCTAAAGAAAATACACATTTTTAAAGATAGAATGAAGATTCCTCAGGCAAACAAGCAAATTGACTGAGAGACAGTCTATCATCAGCAAACCTACACTACAAGAAATGTGAGAAGTTTCACTATAAGACAAGGAAGTTTTTCAAGGTGAAGGAATGATAGAAGATGGAAATTTGGACCACAACGAAGAAAGGAAGAGTACCCAAAAAGGAAAATCTCGGTAAATATAAGAAATTATTTTTCTTGTTCTTAAGTTTCTCTAAATTCTCTTTGTTCAAATATTTGGTGTGATTTCTGTCTCCTGATTGAGCTCTTACTGATATGGTAGCCTTATTCTCCTTTTTAAATCTGTCCAATCAGCCCAGAGGGCTCTGTGAACCACATCACATCACACCCTTCTCACTATTTCTTATTATTCTTTATAATTTTGTTTGTTTGTTTGTTTTTTAACCCTCACCCAGACTGTGCCTTAATTTTTGCCCAGTGAGACTGATTTTGAACCTCCAACCTCTAGAATTGTATGATAATAAATGTATTGTTTTATACATTACATTGGTGACAGTTTGGTATGGTGGCAAAAGGAATCTAATAAAGTGTCCTACTTTAGAACATAAACTCCATGAAAAGGGTCACATCATCTGTCTGTTACATCTTATTTCTAATATCATCAAATCAATCACATCAGCTCTCACTCTAGAATACACTCCAAGTACAAATTCTCAAGACCTCTGACACTAAGACCACAGTCTGAGCTATCAGTTTCTGTTACTCCTCTGTCTTCTGTCTCTACTCTTAACCCCTACAGCCTGTAGTCCACAGAGTGGCTGGAGGAATCCTCTTTCAATGTAAGTCACATCACAGACACCTGCTGAGAAGTCCAATGGCTTTTCTTATCACTCCAAGAAAATTCCAGAGTCATTACTGGAGCCTCAAGGCTGTGCATCATCTGGTCTGGGATGCCTCTCTGATCTCAGCCCCTGTTTTTCTACATCTTGTTCCCCTAATAATGCATTTCATGAATATTTGATGAACACACAGAAGAATGGAGTTCAGAGGAAATGAAGATCAATGAGGCTGATGGTAATCAGGTTAGGATATGTGGAGGTAAAGTGAGAGGTAACAAAATCTTAATATGTGGACAAAGAAAAGAGAAAGGGGCATTTTAGGTCATAGCAATGACCTAAATAAAGGTGTAATTTCAAGAAAATCAATCTTAGGCTTGTGTGTTCTGTTTACCAGGTCGGTGATGGCCTTTGACTCTTCCCAATCTCCTTTAAGCCATGGTTGTGCCTTTAAGCTGAAATGGCCCTACAAGAACAACACTACAAGAAAGATATGCAGAGAGCTGTATGTAGTACATGTGCTATATCACAGTTTCAAACGTTAAACTTATATTGTTATGCTTTTATATGTCAACACATATTAAAAATGTTTACTAACAACAGAACTAAATTGTTCTTTCTTGCTCAGTAATATGATTTTAAAGTTGGTTGTGGAGGTGTCTCCCCTTTTAGACTCCAAGATCATTGTGTCATATTCATCTTGCTGTCTTCACAATATAGCAGAGTGCAGCATGCAGATGTGAACAGTTTTTGGTTAATGGATGAATAATGCATGAATTCCCAGGTTCTGACCCAGTAGAACCCCTAGATTTTTTGCAGTAGTGTCATACAAAAACACACTTGACACACATGCACTCAAGTTCAAAGTGTCCCACTATAAAGTGTGTACTGTGACAGAGTGTGGACAGGACTGAAAATGTGAGAGTGGTGTGGGTGTCATGGCAATGCTCCGATAACCAATCGACAGCAACAAAAATAACATTTGTTTGTCAGGAATTGTGCTACATGTTTTGTATATAATTTACCATATAGTCCACAACAACTTTATTACAAGGAGGATAGTATTGTCAATCTCATCCTACAGACAAGAAAACAGAAGCAAAAGAGGATAAGTGACTTAACAGTCACCCAGCTGGCAAGCAGAATTTGAATCCAGGGCTGTGCTCAAATGTGACTTCAGCTGACTCGGGTATGATTGGGTGTTCTAACCACGTACCAGTGAAAGTGTCTCTGTTTCAGGGTTCCATTCTGCTGGGTGCTGTGGGACACAGAGGGCATGCTGGTTACAGTGTCGATTGCTGGGCTCCTCACCTAAAGATGTCAGTTCAGAATCTCTGACATGGAGCCCAGGAATCTGCTATAAGTATTTAGGTGCACATTATAGTTTGACAATTTCTGCATTGCTTAATAAGTAGAGGGAGAGGTTTTTTTCTTTGTAATTTCTTTGTAATTCAGCTATACTGCTGGAAACAGCACCTTGTAAATGGGCATGAATGTATTTGACTTTGAAAAATCTAAAACCAGAAAGATTAATTTATGCCTGCATATCAGGCTCAGCTGAGCAGCTCTGCAGGAGGTAGGTTTAATTAACTGCATTACTATGGAGAAAGCCAGATAGTTAAGAAAAAATTACCATGACATCCTTTATCTATCTAGTGTTTACTATGAGGAACTAAAAGAAACCTTGGTTTTCCCAACCTCCTCAAAGCAGAGGCTGGTGCTGGGGATGATGGTAAATGAATTTATCAGTTGAGGTCAGGACAAGCAAAGCGATGGTGTCAATTGGCATCAACAATTTACTTGGATGATCTAGGCCACTTAATCTCTCAGCCTCTCAGATTTCTCACTTGTAATATCTGATGAGTGAAAGTGACATACTTAGTTGTTAGCACAATCATGCTTGTTGTTACTATCTTGAGAAGTGTAACCTGTCTGAATCAGTCATGGTCTAGTTTCAGGACTAGAGAATTACTGCAGCTATTTCAAAGGAAAGAAAATATAATACATTGGAAGGGCTGGAAGAAATGGCCCCTGGAACTGTTGAGTTCAAGAGTACACAACTACTGAGCTGAGATGCACAGATCTGGAAGCTCTGCTGCCACCAGCAGGAAGCAGGGGACTGGACAATGCTGAGTTGAGTCACCACAGCCTCTAGAAGGTTTTTAAAACCCCATACAGACAAGGCTGGATGTGCTGCAGCAAATTCCTCCTTGTTATCCTGCTTGTTAGTGAAAGCTGCTGTGTAAGCAGAGCAATGGCTCCCACTTCATCTCTGCCTTTTGAAACTCTAGGGCCTTTGTCAGTGATCACCAGCCTCCAAGGCAGCCCCCAATGATCCCTGCCTCCCCCTGTTCACATCCTGATGTAGCCCCTTCACGGTGGTACCAGGCATGGACTGTGCAACCAATGGAACACAGCAGAAGTGATCACGTGTCACTCCCAAGACTGGGTTGTAAAAGACACTATGAATTCTATCATCATACATTCTCTCATTCTCTTTCTCTCTCAGATTCCCTGCTGTAGGGAAAACCAGTTGCCTTGTCTAGAGGACATTCACACAGGCCTGTGCTGAAGCCCACGTGGTGAGAAACTGTGTTCTTTTGCCAACTGTGTGAGTGAGCACAGAAGCGACTCCTGCAGCAGCAGAGACAAGAGTGCCAGGGGACATCTAAGCTTCACAAGAGACCCTGAGCCAGAACAGCCCAGCTACACTGCCCCCAGACTGCTGCCCCTCTGACCTAGGAGAGAGAATAAATGTTTCCTGTATTAGCGGCTAGGTTTTGGAGTAGTTTGCTACTTAGCCATAGATAGCTAATGCAGCATCTACCAAGGAGAGCTTCATTCATCTCCCAAGCCCTAGCTGCAGGGAAGATGAAATTAGTCTGTGGTGCTCCAGCTGTGCAGTGCAGAGAAACACACAAGGAAGGCAGCTGGATACTGAAGGGTTCAGTCCACACAACATCCCACACCGTGCATCTGAGGATGCTGATGTGATAGTATTTGTGAGGAAGAAAGGATCAGACAACAAACCTATTCAGAGAATTCCATCTTGCCAGAATCCATCTTTATTCACCACTCACAAATCAAAGCCTCCTTTCATTATAATCATTGTCATCCACCGACAGTTGGCATCAACAATTTACACAGTGATTCTCCCCTCTTTGCCTCAATCATATAGAGAAAACAGAACTCTTATCACATGGAGCTTTTACTAAGAATGTTTCATGATTCCCCATAAGTGGAACCCATCCCTCTAAAGGTTTATAGTAAAGTGCAAATACCACAGTGACAAAATAAACCTGTGCAAGTCACCAGGTTAGGATGTGCTGACACTTTGGCTATTGCTGGTAGGCTAATGAGCAAACCATCTGAGCCACACCCAGTACCCCTGCCTCCTACCTGGTGGAAGAACAGCTGGTGGAAGTCTAGATTACTACCTTAAAGCAGAAGTTGTTTTCCTTGGTGGTTCTCAAAAATGCCCTAAGTTTTATAAAAGTGAATGAATTGTCTTTGAGGGGCCCCACAAGGAGGAAGCAATCTAGGTAGAATCTGGTTTGAGCCTTTGTTTTCCAGATGCCATGAGGACCAGTTAGCAGAGAAATGGTGTTCTGGGACAGTGACCACTGCTTGGGATGCCCAGAAAGGGTCCATGTCACAGGAGCATCCAACATTTTTGGCATCTCTGGGCCACATTAGAAGAAGAGTAGTCTTGGGCCACAAATTAAATATACAAAGACTAACAAAAACTGATGAGCAAAAAAATGTTTTAAGTAAGTTTACAATTTTGTGTTGGGCCACATTCATAGCCATCCTGGGCCACAAATATTACCCCTGACAGAGGAAGCAAGGCAGGCAATTCTCACAGGGTGACTACAAGGATGCAATTATTTTTTTATAAAGATTTTATTTATTTATCTTTAGAGGGGAAGGGAAGGAGAGAGGGAGAGAAATATCAATGTATGGTTGCCTCTCATGTGTCCCCTGCTGGGAACTGGCCTGCAACCCAGCCATGTGCCCTGACTGGGAATCAAACTGCGATTGTCTGGTTCGCAGGCCTGCGCTTAATCCACTGAGCTATATACTAGCCAGGGCGCTGTAAGGATGCAATTATTAATGCCTCTTCTCTGAGAAATTAGAATGAAGCTTAACCAGAAGGGACAGAGACCTTGAAAGTATCCCAGATCAGATGCAAGAGTGAGAGACCTGAACAACAACTGATTAATTAAGTGGCTTTATAAGAGTTCAGCTGAGTGGCAAGAGCATTTGATTTTTTTGTCTAGAGTCATTTAGGATTCATATGTTTTTAATAAGGATTATTGTGAGAGACATTTTTTTATAGAAAAGTATTCTTGGAAAAGCAAAAGTAAATGAATATTATATTAATTTCCTAGCTCTCTTAGACTTTAAAAAAAAAAAGCTAAAAATGCCTAACCCCAAAACACATTGAACACAGGTATGGGTTTGCCAAGTGGTCCTTACTCTCTGGCCCTAATCAGTGTGTTATCTAACTTTATATAAACCACACACACCCTCACACTCTAATAGCTAATTGTACTCAGAGCTTTAATTTCTGCACATCTGCTAGTGAACAGAAACTCTGAGATGTTGTGCCCTATGGCTTTGCCCACCAGTTCAATTTCTGCAGTGCTGCCCTTTTCAGGCAGTGGCAAGCTTTGGCAGGGGAGAATTGTACTGTGCTTGGACACCATTCTGTTCTAAATCTGGTGGAATATGGAAAAATTATAATTACTAGCTTCCCAAACAATATGCTTAAACCAAAAAATGAACATTATTGTACAACACAAAAGTAGTGAATCCTAATATTCAATCAGACACCAATTATACCTAATCTGGTTGATTCTTTGTTCAATTTTGAAGTATATTGTAGAACAGTGTTAGAAGACTGTGTGTGAAAAGCAAGTGCTGGGGTATTTATAATGGTTTGATCTCCAGGAAGGGAGCATCATTGATAACACTGTTAGACTCTGAGAGAACAACAGGGATGTATTAGATGCAAATACTGGGAACCATTATGCAGACATACTGTTCAGGAGCAGTTTATTCATGGCCATGGAACAAATTGAGCACCCCTAATCCTTTTCAGAGGATTGAAATGTAAAACATCACTGAAATTAATAATTGTATGTTGGGAACTGCCCTGCCTGGTTTCAGGAGCTGTAACCGCCCCCCCCCATGGCTAAGGCTAAATGAGTGACCTTCAGACCATAAGCCACTAAGGAGACAAAGCTCATCTCCCTGTCAGTGGCACTGCCTCTGCTCCTTTTACTTCACCCTGCCTGGTCCCCAATGCTTGATCAGTTATCCTATGACAGGTAAGATTCCTCAAGGGAGGGACAACCTGAGACAGGCACAATTGTGGGGCCCAGGGAAAGACTTGGGGGCTACAGAAAAGGGGTGATGAACCCTCGACCCTTGGCTTTGACATAGCCTGAGTCCTCATTCTGTCTGCAAGAAGTCTCCTAATCTCTTGGCTGCCTTACTGCCTACCTGACTTAAGCCTGAAATAATACCTTAAGCCTGAAACAATCTCTTGGCTGCCTTACTGCCTACCTGACTTAAGCCTGAAATAACACCTTAAGCCTGAAACAATGCCAGTGGTGGGTGTAGCCCTGTGCTGGAAAGGGCAGGTTCCCTAGGGAAATCAGGCGTAAGAAAGAATTTGTGTAGAATTCCATTGTGTAAATGTACCATAGTTTTTTTTTTTAAATCCATTCGTTTACTGATGGGCCTCTAGGTTGCTTTCAGCACTTGGCTATTGTAAATTGTGCTATGCAGCAGAAAGAAAGAAGGAGCTCCTATCTTTTGGGACAGCATGGATGGAACTAGAAAGCATTTTGCTAAGTGAAATAAGCCAGGTGGTGAAAGACAAATACTACATGATCTCACCTTTAACAGGAGCCTAAACAACAAAACAATCAAACAAGCAAAATATAACCAAAGACACTGAAATAGAGAACAGGCTGACAGTGTCCAGAGGGGAGAGGGGAGGAAATTTCAGGGGAAAAGGGGAAGGATTTACAGGAACTAGTTAGTATAAAGGACACATGGACAAAAACTAGGGTGGGGTGGAAATGTGAGGGAGAGGGGAAGGCTTGGTGGGTGGGATGGGATGGGAGTAAAAGACAGAAAACTACACTTGAACAACAACTTTAAAAAATAAATTAAAAATACATAAATTTTTAAAATGCACAAACTTAAAAAGAAAGAAAGAATATGTCAAATCCTGTGAAACCTTCTTTGTTTATAATGCTCTCAATTAAATGTTAGGGGTCTGAGCAGGAAGTGAGTTTGTTCCTCAAAGTTTTATGTGTGAGAGCAAGGGGGAACTAGCCAGAGCGTAGCTATAAGGAAGTAAAAGTTGTTTTGCTAACTAATGCAAAGAGGCTCCGGGACACACCCGAAGAACAGGGTGTGCCAGAGCAACGGTCAGTCAGGCAGATAGCCATTTGAACAGTTACTAGGGAAGGAAATTTTACCCCTGTGCACGAGCTCAACTAACCAATCAAGTAAGAGAGCACGAGCCAGTGCACGAGGTAAACTCACCAATAATGTGAAGCCCCGTTGTACCCCTGAGCCAATCGCTAACCGCCACATTTGCTTCTGTATCCAGCTTGCTTGCGCGCCTCCATAAAACCCTAAGCCTGTAAGCATTTGGCGCGACTCCCGTTTGCAGCCCTCGCGGGCACCATGTCCTTGGACACTTTGAGAGTTCGCCCCTGCGCAGGTTAAACTTGGCCAATAAAGTAACACCTTTGAAACCCTGAAAGTCTCCGACATTTGTTCTTGCGGTTTCAAATGCAACATTATGGCCCTTTAGCTATCTGACCCTGACTCAAAATAAACCCTCAGAGTTCTTTGTATGTTATCTATTGTTTGATCCTTACTGTCTGATAATGATTAATGAGCTTTACCTGTATCCAATAAAAGATTTTCAAGGCAAGGGTCAGGGTACTCTCCCCTTGAGAGAGAAGTCCTGCCGTCCCTTTTCCTCTACACCTCTCAGTAGTCCGTGTGAATTTATTTCATCTCATCCATGATGCCACAGACACCGCGGGCTGGTGTCTGAGTCAACTGTACTTTAGAAAGAACTTCCAAGGATGATCATCAAGATGCCAACAACCAACAGACCAGGACATCTTTGTATTGGTCCTCCCTTCCCTTCCCTTCCCTTCTTTGCCTCCCTCCTTAAATTTTGAACACCCACTTATTTAAATACACACTCACACATATAGACACAGACATACATGAAGACGCGCATATGTGTACATATACATGTAGTAAATTGTTCTGCCCACCTCTGTTTAATTCCAATCACAGGACTTATTTAATTGGTGAAAGTTTAGAAGCTCTTAAATGACAGAAAAGTATAGCTTGTTGGTCAGTTTAGGAAAATCACATTGCAAACATGGCCCAGAACAATATTTTGTCTAAGATGCAGTTCCTTCTTCTGTTTCTGGGCTCAAAGGAAACTGAATCGACATTCCTGAGATCTGCAAGCATCTGGAAGAGTGCTGGAGAGAACAGATCTTTGAGAAAGAGGCCTTAGAGACTAACACATCCAACTTCGTATCTTCCATTAACTCTTGTCTTCATGACAAAAGGAAAATCAATGTTTTTGGTCTTTGACGCACAAGTTCTTGCTGTGGTAGTTTTGACTAAGGGAAGGATGCTGCACACATACCCGCTGACATAGACACACACATGGCTCAATGCACAGCCATGTTCATCACAGCCTATTTACAATGGCCAACAAAAATGAAAGAAGTAAGCAACCTGAATAAAAGTCAAAAAATTTACCCAGTACAGTTATAGCTAAGAAAGTCATTATGCTTATGAATTATTCATATTATTTTAGGCTCTTTTGGTTCTAAGATTAACTCAAATCTATGGGGACACCTCAAATGCCAAAGCACCTAAAGTGAACAAAGTCACCTTGTCCAAGGGCACACACCCATTCCAGGGTGGCTCATACCCAGTGGTGGAAGGTTCAAGAACACCAGTTGGGACAACTCTACAGGGCATTCCAACTCCTTAGAGGAGTCCTAGCACAGTTTGACGTCTTTCTCTGCCTAATTTTGCATCCTTCCTCTTCTTTCTATGGGTGTGTCTCTTCAGAGCTCTCCCAAATAACATCCTGCACAATAAGCTCCATCTCAGAGTCAGCTTTCCAGGGAACCCAACAAGTGACAGTTGGTATCAGGAGTTGCTTAAGAAATCAGACACTAAGATGAGATAGTAGAACTGGATCACCTGCCACCACTGATGAAAACCTCATCACTGGTTGCAGGTGGAGTCCAGGCACTCCTGGCACAAGATTGCTAGATTTTTCACCAGTGGTGAAATGGAGTGGCGTATCAGTGGTAAGGAATACTTTAACTGGTGGGGAATGAAACTCATCCCGCACATGAGAAATACAAGGGAAGTTGTTGCTATCAGGACAGCAGAATTGGGTGGCTACTGCTGAAGTAGACTGACCTCTAGAAAAGAATGAAAGCTGAGAGTGATTAGTCAACAATTAAAAGGCAGGTTTGAAAGCCAGAGGGCCTTCCTAAGAGTATATAAAGAGGCCTGTGTCCTTTGTGGTGGGACAGCAGACAAGACTGAAGTCAAGGCAAGAACTTAATCTCCAGAGCAGTGGAGTTTCAGAGAAGGTCACACTTCCTAACAAGGTAGGCCTTTCTGCCAAGGCCAGGGCCCTGTGTGGGCAAGAATGGGACCTTGACACATGGGATGATGATACCTGGGTTGATTCTGTTGAGAATCTTGAAAGTCTAGATTCTGCTGACCCTAATGGGCCTATAGAAGTGACCCTCCTTCCCTGGCTTCTTGCTTGAAGAGGGTGCAGAGACCCCTCCCCAATAAAACATGTGTGTGCTCTCAGGCTTCAACCCACCCTTTCTTCTGGCTATAAGTCCTATAATGAGAGTTAAGTCACAACATCATTCAGCCAGGAACATGATGGGCCTGGGAAGGAGGAAAGGGACTATACCCCAAAGGGATGGGGCAGGACTCTGAGGGTGCTGGAGCGAGGTGGGGGAACGTGAAGATTGATAAAGGAGATATTACTGGTTTAGGAGCACTCTCCTGGGCTCCAGGTTGGAACATCCAGGCAAGGGCCCAGGAGATGGCATGAATATGTTACTAGGATGGTCTCTAGTAGTGGAAAAAGCAACAGACATACCAAGTGAGGTAGAAATGTGTATGGTGAAAGAGGAAATGAGACTGCTCAGGGGAAAGCACAGGCTCAAGTGGGTACACTGTATTGAGGCTGGAAAACTCTGCAGAGGACTGTGCTCCACAGGAAGTCCAGGGGATGCCCTGACCCTGAGCACTAAGGATCGTGCTGGACAGCGGACTCCAGCAGCACTCAGGGCTCAGTGGTGGCCCTGCAGGAGGTTATGCCACAGAACTGGGCTCACAGTCAAGAAAGGGGATGAGAGGACTCCAAAAACAGTTGCCCTTTCTGGACATGTCATGGTCAAAAGCCAGGTAGGGGCAATTATCACAATGAATATCCAGGTCAAAGGGGCAGCCAGGGAGCCTGACCTACAGGGAGTTAGGAAAATAGTTAAGAGAACACAGAGCCCTTGGAGCAGGCAAAATAGGGGGGCAGCCAATAAAGACAGTAGTCCATCTGTGCAGGCAAAGAAATCAAGTATGGGGAAGCTGGAGGCTGAGGGCGATGACTCAGTTCCTAGACCTGATCCAGATTTTGGATACAGGGCCCACTGACTGAAGGAGAGCCTGGATCCCCGAGAAGGAGAGAGGGGTGTAGGCAGGCAGGCCAGCCCTGCAATACCATGGCAAGTATTCATGGTAATGATTTCTCAAGTCTTCCTTCAAGGGACCTGTGGTCTTTACTTGGATAACTGTGCACTGGAGAAAGGCAAATACCCAACCATTCTGAGGACTATTGGACACAGGGTCCATCCAAGTTGACATTCAAGCCATAAAGCAATGTCATGTCCGCCTTCCACATTAGGAACAGAAGGTTGTCAAGTAATAAATGGAGTCCTGCCTACGGCTGAGCTGACAGTGGGCTCACTCAGTCCATGGGGCTCCCCTCCCACAATGGTCTTTTCCTGGTCCTTAAATGTCTAATTGGAATAGATGTATCTGAAAGTGAGAGCAGCACCCATACTTCGTCCCTGGCCTATGAGACAAGAGCCATCATAGTGCAGAAAGCCAAGCAGTGCCTCTGAAATTCCTGCCCCTCCCCCAGCTAAGCAAGTAAAGAGGGGCTGGCAAACTTTTTATACAAAGGACTGGGTAGTAAATATTTTAGGTTTTTCTAGCCAAGAAGCAATATCCTCAACTCCTTGAGCAACTGTTTTCCCAAAAATGCTAATAGTCTTTTTTTTTTTTTTTACATTTGACACTTAAAAATGTAAAAGCCATTCTTAGTTCTCAGGCTGTGTAAAAACAGACAGAAGGCTGGAGACACTATAGTATGGTCTCTGTCAAGTTCACTATTTTTAGAACAGGCCCACGTGGACTGTGAGATCCCTGGGGAAACACAAGTGAAATATTATTTTCTTTTGGGTGGACACTGGATTTGTAACAGTGATTGAAAATTTTAAAAGAGATAATATGCTAATCAAGTAATAACTATAGAATAGGTTATACTAACAGACTCCTAGAAAAATCATGTATTAAAAGCATCGTCATGGGTAAGTTGCCAATGTTAGCAGTTGCAGTTCCTGCCTGACCAGGGAAGGACCCCTGACAACAAGAACTGGACAGATGTCAGTTATTCCTACTAGAGCCAACAGAAATGCTGCCAGCACGCCCTACTCCTGGATGTCAGCAGCAACACTGGAGATGGAGCAATGGAACAACGTGGTGACACACACGAGAGACACTGAGACCACCTGAGAGCAGAGCTGAGAAACTGCGAGTCACCAGAACTTCCTCAGCATCACCCTTCTCCCTTCGCTTCCCCTATCTAACCCAGCCAAGGGGTCTATCAGCCAAGCCTGCCTTCTTGTCAGGTTTTCGACTCCCAAATAAACTATTCTCCCTCCCAACAGTGCCTGCCTCATGAGTTTGGCTTCCACGGTGGCAGGCAGCTCAACCTGCGAGTCATTTTCCCGGTTTCAGATCGTTGACTCTGGACACGTCTGAAGTCTATTAACTTTTTTTTTCAAAACAAAGAAATTTGTCCCCAGCAGAATAAACTTAGATCAAAAATATTTAGCCTAGGGTCCTATTTTTTTCATTGAGTTACACTCCAAGCTCTGTGTGCACGTGTGTTTTTTTTTTCTGTGAGAAGGCTGTGCATCACTTTCTTCATGTGTTCAAAGATTCCGCGCGAACCTTTGGTGTGGTGGTGCTAGGCCTCACCTCAGCTTGGGCCCCTGCCTGGCTTCCCATCAACAAACCTGCTTCAGAGGACTTTGGGCATCGGAGGGAAGCAGGGGAAAAGCTGCCCCAGTCGATACACTGAATAGTTCAATAACTCATGTTACTCCCAAGGCAGTGAATAAATAAATAAGGACCTGGCTGGAAGTTGAAACCATCCACATTCAGTGCTTCTTGGAGGCTGAGTTGATGGGCTATAATAGATTTGGTCAGCACAGGACACAGGCAGACTGTCCCAGCCGCGTGCCCTCTGTTTCCTAGGTAACCAAACTTGAAATAAAATGATGGCTAGAATTGGGTACTAAATCAATTGGTTAGAGGTACAAATGTGGGGAAGGCAAACTTCATGTAAGACCACAGACTGCAGGGTTCACATTTTACTACTATTTACAGTATGTAACTACACACACTCACTTCCCACCCAACTTAACCAGCCCCTTCCTCCCACCACAGAGCCCTCCCCACCTCCTCAAAAAAGAAAATCACAAATTCCACTTGTGTGTTATAATCAATAGGATGCTTCTTCTTTAAAAATATATTTTATTGACTATGCTATTACAGTTGTCCCAATTCCCCTCTTCATTCCCTTCCACCCTGCACACCCCCTCTCACCCACTTCCCCCCCTTTAGTTCATGTCCATGCGTCTTAAGTTCTTTAGCTTTTACATTTCTCATACTATTTCTGCCCCCTCCATCTATTTTCTACCTACCATCTATGCTACTTATTCTCTGTACCTTTTCCTTCTCTCTCCTCCTCCCACTCCCCTGTTGCTAACCCTCCACGTGATCTCCATTTCTGTGGCTCTGTTCCTGTTCTAGTTGTTTGCTTTGTTTTTGTTTTAGGTGTGGTTGTTAATAATTATGAGTTTGCTGTCATCTTAATACACATGTTTGTTATCTTCTTTTTCCTAGATAAGTTTTTTTTAACATTTCATAAAATAAGGGCTTAGTGATGATGACTTCCTTTAACTTGACCTTATCTGGGAAGCACTTTATCTGTCCTTTCATTCTAAATGATAGCTTTACTGGATAGAGTCATTTTGGATGCAGGTCCTTGCCTTTCATGACTTGGAATACTTCTTTCCAGCCCCTTCTTGCCTGTAAGGTCTCTTTTGAGCAATCAGCTCTTTCCATGCTATCTGTTAGGGAGGATCAGACAGACAGAGCCAAAAGCAGATACCAGGGGCAAAGCATTTGCATGTTACAAGTTGGAGCACTGGGTTCTGCCTGAAGCAGGGATCTATGAATTGCTGTATGTCTGGGTGTGAGGAGACTGTCCCAGAGGGAAGAAATTTCCCAGGTACACCAGTGGGTGAATCACCTATTCTTCACCTTTGCCTGGCTTCCCTCTCAGGGAATCCATTGCACCTATTACTACTTGGGTTAGATCAAGGGTGAGATAAATACAAGGAAGACCATTCCCCCGACATCTTGTACCACTCCTACAATAACACTTATCACACCACATTGTAACTGCTTGATAATTTCCCAGGGCTATTTATTCAGCTATGGACTTAGTAAATGGCAGCTCACAATGTGTTTGATAAATGAATTAGTGACTGAATTTTAATGGATAATGGTGAAAACGCCTCAGCCCATGCAGAGTCCTGTGTTTTTTATTCCCTTGTCACAGCCCCCTTTCACCCTGAGTCTTCATTTCACATGCTTACCGAGGAAGGGAGCACCTTCTCCCACTCCTGGGCCCAGAAGTGTCCAAGAATAAAGCATTCTTCCCCAGCCTGACACATGATGGCATTTGGTAATGTTGCCAGTTCAACTACAATGATTATCATGCAAAATAATCTGACATTATTCAAGAATCAGTTTGGGGCTTCCACCTTTTATATCATCAAATTAATAATTCAAAACGCTTTCACTGAGTAGACCAGTGAAAATACGCAGGCATCAGCTCTTTCCCTAAAGAGCCGAATATTAAATATTTTCTGCTTTCTAGGCTGTGTGGTCTCTGTCACAACAATTCATTAATGTCACTGCAGCATAAAAGCAGCTATATGTACATGCAATGGGTGTAGCTGTATTCCACTGAAACTTGGTTTACAAACACGAGGAGGGGCCAGATTTGGCCCATAGCAGTAATTTTTCAACCCATAAGCTAGGCTAGGCTATGATAACAAACACCACCAAAATCTCAGCACCCAAACATACAGAAAGTTTATCTCTCTCTCATGGTTTTATGGTGCAGAGCAGGGCTTTGCTCCACAAAGTCAAGTTCTAGCAAATAAATATCTTAACCCAGAAGGGACACACGTCACTTACACTTTCATGTCTTGGTCCAGAACTCATCACCTGGCCATGCCTAAATTTGAGGACGTGAGAAATTGTAATCCGAAATTAGAGGAGAACTGAATGTTGGTGAATCACAGTACTAACTACCACTATCTGTACGAGAGATGCAAGTGGCTGAGAGGAGGTCTCTGCCTGATACTAGATGAGGCAGAGACCTTGCTCACTGTGGGAGCAAGAGCATCAGCAGGCCCTTCAGCTGCAAACCCTGTAATCATGTCTATGCATGCTAAAAACCTAACACGTGGCAAGGGTAGCAGGGCAAGAGCTGAGCAAAAGATTCTCCCTGCCCATCAGTGCCCCCAGCCTATTTCTGAAGGGAAAAGGAGCCGAAGAGAAGAAAGTAAACAGCCTTCCAGCAGGCAAGAGTCACCATGTAAATTTTCAAAGCATTAAAATAATCACCTGGGAAACTGTAGGCTACAAAGGACAGACCTTTAGCCCAAGCAAATTTTATAGCATGTCAGCAATAGCTACCAGGGAGCTCTCCTTTTGAACATTCCAGTATGACTTTGGGAGGAAATCCTAGCCAAGTTAATTTTCTAAACAGGGAAAAACCTGGAGTTTGAAAAGCCTAGAGTGAGGCTGTCAGTGAAAGGAAAGGAAAGAGATAAGCACCCAAGGCACATTGTGCCCTGATCCACCTCTGCATTCAAGCCTTGGGTGGTACAAGGCCTTGCAGCCAGCCAGCCAGTGTGAAGACAGCTCCAGAGGCAGACACAGCACAGGGCTTAACGGAATGGTGTACCTGCTTAATGAAACAATCCATTTTGTCAGTTCCCAGGAATGCTTACCTTCTCCCCAGAGACTTCCAAGAATTAATTAATACTAAATGCTTGTCAGGCCCTTTGCCAATGATAAGGATTTGTTTAATCTGAAAGGTCAGAGTAAGCACAAATAGAAGACTTTGGCTTTATTTGATAAATACTCCATCTGATGACAAACAAAAATGTCCTTGCCCCGTGGAAAACACAAGGGACAAAGGCCTTCCTATTAAAACAGGAAAAAAAGTGCCATCTCCACACCACACAGAATGCAGGTTACACATTTGCAGGCACAGAGCCAGGCATGTAATATGTCTGATCCATGTTACAATGGTGTATGAACTGTTAGGTGTACAGTTAAAGACAAAAACCCTGTCATATCTTTTAAGAAATATCTTTGATACCTGCAATAAGCAACAACAGCATGTGGCTGTTTCTTGACATTACAGTGGAACAACTGACATACAGAACTCAGAGCTGTCTGTTGTCTAGAGGAGGCACGGAGGCAGAGGAGCACCCTAATCTGGAGTGAGTGACGCTGCAAAGTCTAACAGAACAGTCCCTGTGGCTGTCCTTGTTTCTGACACCACCTGCACGTTCAGGGGGTTTCCAAAACTGCCCGCAGTTTGAATAGTTCATGGGAAGGACTCCCAGAACTCCCGGAAGCTACTGTACTCACAACTATTTTATTTATTTATTACAGGGAAAGGATTAGAACCAGCCAAAGGAAGACACACAGAGAATTCCAAAACCAAACTTCCGTTGACCCGAGGGCTAATCATGCTCTCCCTATTGATGTGTGACAATATGCATGAAGTATCGTCAACCAGGGAAACTCACTCAGGCTTTGGTGTCCGGAATTATTGGGGCTTCACTACATAGGTATGACTGATTGATTGCTTGGTCGCCTACATGGTTGAACTCAGTTGCATCTCCCCAATACTCTGCACCAAGAATTTGGGCTAATATCATGGGCCAAGGAGCTCATCTTGAGTTACCTCATTAGTATAAACTTTCAGGTGGAGGGCATGGCTTACCATGAATAACAAAGACTCTCCTGTCACTCAGGGCATTCCCAGGGTTTAGATGTTACCTCCCAGGAGCCAAGGACAAAAGTCAGATCTCTCTTTGGGTAAGAATAACTTCCTTACTACGCAGGTACCAAAGTGGGATGAGGGGAGGAGGAGACCCCCACAGCTTTGCATGGAAAATTTGCTGGGGACCGAGCAATCTAAACAGCAGTGTCCAGAAGTTTGAGTGAGAAATGATGATGTCCCATGGAGTAAGTCAGTGGACTGTCTCCTAAGTCCTTTCTGGACTTCATAGTTTCCCAGGACGTAATCTCAAACCTAGAATCTCTTTTCCCCTCTTCTGTTCACTTGTGAATATCACTTATCCACAGCTCAAGATCCTGTACAAGCTTCACCTTCTTTGTGAAATGTGTCCATTTTTAAAAATGTCTGCAAGCAGCAGGAACTTTCATTTATTGCTAGTAGGAATGCAAAATATTGCAGCCACTTTGGAAGAGAGTTTGGCAGTTTCTTACAAAATTAAAAGTATTCTTACCCTGTGATCCAGCAGTCGTGTTCCTTGGTATATGCCCAAAGGAAGTGAAAACTTATGTCTGCACAATGTGGGTTCATCAGTAGTAACAAATGTACCACGCTGGTGGAAGATGATAGTGTGCATGTGTGCATCAGCGAATATATAGGAATGCACCTTTGCTATGAACCTAAAACTACTCTAAAAATAAAGTTTATTACCAAAAAAAAAAAAAAGCCTGCATATTCTTTGACACTCCCTGCATCAAGAGGGAGGAAGTTTATATTTCCTCCTGTTAAGTCTGGGTGGGCTTGGATTCACCTGACATCCAGAGGTAGGTCAGAAAATTGGGTGCCACTTGCACTTTGTTTGTGCAAACACTGGTCTTTAGAGCCTTAAACAGCCTTGTGAAATTACTGACTCTGTGGAGGCCACCATGACATATGGAAGGGCAGGCCCCCAAGAGATGCCAACTGTGGGTGTCCCAGCTGACAGCCAGCATCATTCACCGAACATTGACTGCATATGCCTCCAAGTAATTCAGCTCCAGCTATGCAAGGTTCCTCATTGGCATGGCCTAAGGTATGGTGAAGCAGCAACAAGCAGTCCACTTTATGTTCTGTCCAAATTCCTGATCCACAGAATTTATAAACATAATAAAACAGTTGATTCATGTTTAATTTTGGAGTGGCTTTTCACACTGCAATGGTAACTTAAGCATGACAGTTGCCTGAGGTAGTGATTAGCAGAGCATTCTGGGGCCTACCATGTGACCCCACTACTTACCACCTTTGCACAACTGTGAGAAAGATTTCATCTCTTTGCTTCTCAGTTTTCTCTTTTGTAAAATGTAAATGCTATCAGTACTTACCTCAAGAGGGTTACTGTGAGTATTACAGTGACTTAAAAAGCACTTAGAACACTGCCTGGCACCAGGTAAAACTCCCATAAATGCCATTATCAGCCATTCCATTCCAAAGCCTTCTCTGACCACACACACCCACGAGGTCTCTCTTCTCTTCCATGCCCTCATCTGCCAATTTTTCATCTCTTCCTGGGGCTGACTCGCATAATTTAAGTGTGTTTTCTTTCCCTGACTAGGTTGCTGCTATCTTACAGGCAGGGACCAGCAGGCATTGGGCATCCCAACAGCACTAAGCACAGAGCTTTGCATTAAACAGAAGTTCTGCAAATGGCTGTTCTTCGAATAAGAAAAGAAACACACAGACAAGCAAGTACATGGCTCTTACTGTCTTACTGTTTCAGTGCTGCCAACAACAACTGGGGGCATGTGCCACTGCTCCATCCTCATGCAGCTGGCCTGAGACCATCCCTCTTTCCAAAAATGCTCCTCTTCTACTGCCCATCTTGCTTACTCTCTGGTGTTCTAGGTCTTTGGAAGATTTTGGTTCAGTGAGTTAGTTCCTTTCACCCCAGTGTCAAAAGTACCAACACCCCTTATTGTGTTTCCTGATGAGCTGTTTGGACCAAGAAGTCCACACACATGGGAATTCTTGGTATTACCAAGTTGATGTGGATGTGGGCAAATGGTCTCTGACTTAGACTGCTGCTAATGTGAGGTGTCTACTCTGCACCAGGTACTGCTCCAGAGGTGAGAAAAATGCAGTAGAGACAGAAAGCCTGGTTATGTAGAGCCTACATGCTGGGTTGGGAGGTAGGAGATAAAGGCTGCAAACACAATACATTTTTTATATAAGTACAATATGTGGTATGTTAGAGGGTGATATTGGGCTGTGGAGAAAAATTGAGCTCAATAGGAAGATGGAAAATAGGTGTGGGAAGGGCTTGGGGGGTACCTAGAAAATATTAAATCAGGCAGTCTAAGAATGTCTCACTGAGATGTTGACATTTAAGTAAAAACTTGAAGGAGGCAAGGAAGCAAATCATGCCTCCTTCAAGGAGGGAGGGAGGGGGAGAGAGAGAGAGAGAGGAATTGGATCGAGTTCTAGAATGCTCTAGAAAGAAGGAGCGACAAATCCATGGTTCTAAGCCTAGAGCACCTTCGAGGAACAGCAAGGAAGCCAGTGTGTCTGCAGTGGAGTGAGCAAGAGGAAAAGAGAGGTAGGTAAGGGGAGACAGATCACACAAGGAGTTATTGATCAGAGGAAGAACTTCAAGGGGACCCTTGGAGGAAGGAGCCTGTGGAGAGGGTTTGGGCAGAGGAACAACATGATCTGACTCAGGTTTTCAAACAATTGCTCTAGCTGTTTGATATATGGAGGTCAGACTTCAGGGAGAAAGGTCCGAGAGGAGAGATCTGTTAAAAAGATATTGCAATATTCTGAGGGTGATTTGGACCAGAGGTGAAGCAGTGGCAAAATTCTGGATGTGTTATGAAGGTAGAGCCAACAGGATCTGCCAACATTTTGGATCCTGAGCATGACAAAAAGACAGAGCCCAGGGACAATCATTCTGAATCATGTGCAAGAAAAATGCAATGACATGAGAAAATATTCAGAGTATATTTCTAAGGGAAAAAGCATGGTATAAAACAATGTGTTCAAATGACCCTATTGTTTGGGAAGAGAAATAGATGTGTATGTGTACAAATGCAGTAGGTTTAGAGGATCGCAACTGAACTATGAGCAGTGGTTGCCTTGGATGGGATTACCAATAATTTTTATTTTCTTTCTTTTTTCTATTTTTAATTTCTACTCTTCCAAACATGAATATATATTGCTTTTTAACTAAGAAAAATAGAACAAATCATTTAAATCTGATCTTTCTCCCCATCTTCCTCACCCTGCATCTGTCAAAGCAGAGCCCTCATCTAGGTCACTTCATGAATTTCTCCATTTTCCTGATGGTAATTACTTAAGACAAAATGGAGAAATCCTTGCTTTATTTCCCAGAAGGACTCAGTAAGAAAGGCATCTGGGCCTCATGAATTCAGAGTTACCAGATGCTTGGGAAAGTTTTAGTGGCAAAATAAAGTACACTAATATCTGAATTTTAAACTTATATCAAATTATTTAACATAAATAAAGTGTCCAGAATGGTATCAGGAATGACTGGAGACACGTATTGAAAGCATGGCTCTATGTTGCACTTGAGGATCGATTCCATATTTTGTTTGGAGAGGCAACATGTGTGGAAAAATAAAGTAAATTGTGTAGCTCAGACTATCAGCAATACAGATGGGTGAAGAAGAGATGGAACACTGTGCTGGAATATTCGGGGGCAGCTGCCTAGAGTTTCTGGAAGCTGACCTCAGTGCTAAAGAAAGAAAAGGGGACTTCTGGCCATGATGGAGGCATAGGTGGAGATACTGTACCTCCTCTCACAACCAAATTTAAGGACAATAAAGATTTGGAAACAAAAACACAATCAAATCAAACAGAAAAGTGAACTGTACTGATGTCTGACAACAACAAACCATTTATCCACACTGGTAAGAAGGGCGGGGTCAGCAGCCAGTGGAGAGGGGTCCTGGAAGGAAGAACAGTGATTCGCACCCTGAGCAGGCACAAGACAAAAACCCAGTAAGGCTCACAAGGCAAGCTGGCTGACCACAGACACACATTTGAACATAGAGAAACCAGGCAGGTTTAAAAACAATCAGTGAGACAGACGGCACAACCCAGGGCCCCAGTGATGGGACATAAAGCCTAAAAGCACCGATTGGAAAAACTTTCAGGGGCCAAGGTGGCAGGAGAGGCTTCTAGCCCCACAAGAGAGTTCATTGGGGAGACGCACAGGGTCCTAGAACAAACACAAGCCCACCCACCCAGGAACCAGCACCAGTAGGGCCCAATCTGCTTCTGGTAAGTGGCAGAGGGGACCAAAATTTGAGAGAGAGCCCAACAAATGCCATTGCTCCCTCTCTGATTCCACCCCCAGTCACAACTCAGTGACTGGGCTGACCCACCCCGGTGAACACCTAAGCTTTTGCCCCTCATATGTACCAGGCATGAACAGATCAAAACATTATGGCTCAAGCAGAAGAACAACTCAAAGCCCCGGAGCCAATACTTCTAATCGACCAAGAGATAGCCAACCTATCAGATGTACAGTTCAAAGCACTGGTGATCAAAATGCTCACTAACTGGTTGATTTTAATCACAAATTAGATGGAAAAATGAAGGCTACACTAAGTGAAATAAAGGAAAATGCACAGGGAACCAATAGGGATGGAAACAAATCTGGGACTAAAATCAATGGAGCGGACCAGAAGGAAGAAAGAAATGACCAAACAGAAAAGAATAAAGAAACAATAATTCAGAAAAGTGAGGAGAGGCTCAGGAACCTTCAGGACATCATTAAACATTTCAACATCTGAATTGTAGAGGTACCAGAAGTGGGAGAGGAACAGCAACAAGTGGAAAACTTATTTGAACAAATAATAAAGAACTTTCCCAGTCTGGCAAAGGAAATAGACTTCCAGGAAGTCCAGAAAGCTCAGAGAGTCCCAAAGAAGTTGGACCCAAAGAGGAGCACACCAAGGCACATCATAATTACATTAGCCAAGATTAAAATGAAGGAGAGAATTCTAGAAGCAGCAAGAGATAAGGGAACAGTCACCTACAAAGGAGTACCCATCAGACTGTCAGCAGATTTCTCAAAAGAGACCTTACAGGCAAGAAGGGGCTGGAAAGAAGTATTCCAAGTCATGAAAGGCAGGGACCTACATCCAAGATTGCTCTATCCAGCAAAGCTTTCATTTAGAATGGAAGGGCAGATAAAGTGCTTCTCAGATAAGGTCAAGTTAAAGGAGTTCATCATCACCAAGCCCTTATTATATGAAATGTTAAAGAAATGTATCTAAGAAGAAAAAGATAAAAAATATGAACACTGAAAAGACACAGTTATTAACAAACTCACAGTTATTAACAACCATACCTAAAGCAAAAGCAAAAGCAGTCTAAGAGGACAGCTAAATCAGGAGCGGAACCATAGAAATGGAGATCACAAGGAGGGTTAGTAACAGGGGAGTGGGAGGAGGAGAGAGGGGGAGAAGGTACAGAGAATAAGTAGCATAGACAGTAGGTAGAAAATAGACAGGGGGAGGGCAAGAACAGTATGGGAAATACAGAATCTAAAGAACTTGTGACATATGGACATGAACTAAAGGGGGGATGAAAGGGAGGGGGTGTGCAGGGTGGAGGGAAATGAAGGGGGGAAATGGGACAACTGTAATGGCATAATCATAAAATATATTTTTTAAGAAATAAAGAAAAGTGGAGGATGAAAATAGGCACAGAAAACAGAGCATTCCAGGTTAAATTAAAAGTTTGTTATTTCTACAGCTATTCAGTAAGTGACAGCTTCTTTAGAGAAACCCTGTTTGGAAGATTCAAGTCTTCTCATCATGTGAGACCCTATTACTTCTGGCACCTGTTCACCCAATCTCTTTGTCCATGGAAATGTTTCTGTCTCCCTAAAATGAAACTGTCAGAGCTAGGATAATTTAACTAATCTTTTCTTCTTTTCAACGAATAGTTAAAACTGAAACCTTTAAACTATGTGCTTGCTGATATTTATGTGTTTAAGAAATGGATTTCTTTAGCATGATAATTTTAACATCTGCAGTCCCATAGTTAATGACTAAATAAATGACCCTCACTTTTGGCTTTGGTAAATACTTCCTTCTCTATTATCATTTATTCTCTTATGGGAGCCATAGGCTGCATCTTAAACTCAGCACTGAGAATTGTTTTGAGTTTATTTTATGCAATATTTAGTGGAAACTTTCTATAACATCCATTAGGGAAGATAAAGAATTTCTTTATGTTTCTAGAATGTCTGTGTTCCTATGACACTCATAAAATGAGCATTTATACACTCTGGACCTGGGTTTACCCAGGTTGTCAAATTGTGCAGATTTAGAAATAGGCACGAAGGCAATTCTCTGCCATCCTGTAAATAATCAGCCTTTGTCGCTGCCTTTGCTGCAGAAGGACAATCTCTGCTACTGCAAGACTGGGAGACATGGCACTGTTGTTAAGTCTGCACTGGCACATGTATCTGAGGGTCAGCAGGTAAACTGAGTCAGTGATCAGTGGCACGTGTGACACAGTCTCACAGGGCACTGAATTTGCATGTTTTTCCATTAATAGCAGCAGCAGCAGCAGCAACCACAGCAGACAGAATTCATGGGGTGCCAAGCTGTGTGTCCACATACAGGAGGCATATCACTGTGTGCTCCTTAAGGGCAGGCTCCGTGCCTCAGGCTCCAAGGTCAAGATTCCTATGGTGAGAAGGTTGCAACATCCCCCTTCCCCAACATTCGCATTTCTCTAGCTCCCTTCCCTCTTCTGGATTTTTTCCCAATATACATGTCACCATCTAACTAACTAAATATTTACTTATTGTATCCTGCTTAACATCTGCTCCCTCCTCTATAATGCAATCTCCACAACTACTTCAGTCGTGCAGTTCCCCCAGTTACTAGTACCAGGTGTGGCACTCAAAAATATTTTGTGAAGAATGAATGGATCATCTCCCAATGCCTAAGAGAGCACCTAGAACCCAATAGGCATGCAAAAAGTAGTTTCTGAATGCATGAGAGGACTCATGGGCTTACACATTCTGTCATTAATCCTACATTATTGGTGTTAATCCTATCATTATTCCTATTTGACAGACAAGGAAACTGAGATGGAATGAGATTCGGCATCCTTCTCAGGGACATATGAGTGGTTAACAGTAGAGAGAGGATGCAAACTTAATTCTATTTAGTGCCAACGCTGTTACAATCATGCCAGATTGCACAGGATGGTTTAACTTGAAATTTGATACAGATCCATTGAGAATGCTTAGATTTACTGATATACATATGACCATGTAATTGGTTATTAACACTAGGGGCTTAGAGGCAAAAATCTAAGATCTGGCCCAAGTTCTCCTTTACAGTTACTTATTCTCGGATAGCTTCTCAGACTATTGCAATCTATTAAAGAAATATTTACTGAGCACCTATTATGTGTGGCACACTGTTTTATGTGTTAGATACATCATTAAACAGAAAACCATCCTGTTTTCATTACGTTTATAGTCTTGCAGGGGAGAAATATAATAAGCTATAAGTACATCCATTCTATATTGTGTCAGAGTGATAAGTACTATAGAGGAGGGGAAGCTGAGTAAGGTGAGGGGAGCCAAGAGACCTGGAAAGTGCATGAGATGCTGGACCAAACCTTAAAGGATGTGCAGGAATGAGCCAGGCAGAGGAAACAGCTAGGACAAAGGCCTGAGGCAGACGAGTTCCTGGAATGTCTGAGGACAGCAGGAAGCCAGTGTGGCTGCAATGATGGGACTGAGGAGACAGTGGAGGGAGACAGAGCCAGGAATGTAGCAGGGCCAGAATCTGCAGGGAAGGACTTTCTGTGCCTTTATCCTGGGACAAATGGAATGCCACTGGAGGGCTTTAGGAAGAGCAGTGACATGATTAATGTTAGTCTTAAAAGGATCCTCTGGTGACTCTTAAAAAAAGACTTCAAGGGACAGCAATGATAGCAGGGAGACGGGGCAGAAGGCAATGCAATAACCCAGACAAGAGAAGATGGTGGCTTGAAGTAGAGGGACAGCAGTGGAGGTAGAAAAAGTCATCTACACTTTATTATCCGACATACCAATTATTTCTGCCTTCTGTCCTGTAGCCATACTGCTGCTTCCCTGTCTCTCTGTTTTAACTTTTATTGAAAAGTGCATAAATCTTAGGTGTACAGCTTGATAAATATTAATAAAATGAACACTGTGAGGGAAACTTTGCATGCAAGCCCCCCCATCCTCCATGGATGAAAATAAAACTACCAAGACATGAACTGCTTGGGGAGGAGAGATGGTCAATCTCCCAAAGGAGAAAGACCAAGAGCCCCTTCCTCAATGGCTTTTATTAGGTTTGTAATACCCAGGAATACAGGTAAAGCTCATCAATCAACGTCAGGTGGCAAGGATTAAACAATAGATAACATTTCAAAGAAATTCGAAGGCTTAGTCTGAGTCAGTGTCTGTCAGGTAAGGGGGTTGCAAAAACTTTGGTAAACATACTCATTTTCTGCTCAGACCCTTATCGTAAGAATGGAAGCACTCTTAGCGCAGCAGGCTTCACAGGTCTTTATGAGTTCTTTCTTATGCCCATCACCCTGGAACCCGCTCTGGCTGGCAGAGGGCTGCACCGCCCTCCCTATCATGGGTTTTTAGGCTTAAGTGGAGTAGAGCCAGAAAGCACTTCTCCCAGACGAAAATGGGACTCAGGCTGTCAGAATAGCCAGGGGGCCAGGGTCCATCACTCCTTCTTTGCCGCAGCCCCCCAAGGCCTTCCTTGAGGGCCTCCCAAGTGATGGGTCTGGCTTAGGTTGCCCGCCTCTGAGGGGTCTTACCCATCATTGACTAACCAACCAAGCACTGGGGGCAGGAGATGAAGCACAAGCAGTGTTGCTTCCAGAGACAAGCTTTGTCTCCTTAGTGGCTCACAGTCCGGAGGTCATTCACTCAGCCTCCATGGGGGGCAGTTACAACTCCTGAAACCAGGCGGAGCAGTTCCCAACAGAACACACTTTCCACCCAGATGAGAATCTTGGAAGTGTCACTTATCTCCCCGTAGTCAGCACTACAGAGACACTTTGGTGTCTAGCTTTTCTTTTCTTCCTCCTGGTAGCTACTGCTACTGCTATCAGGAGAAATTGACTCTCCCCAGCAAAAGAGGTTTGAATGCCACCCCTCTCTGCCCAGCACTGCGAAGGACATCCTGGCAGAAACCTATCTTACCCATACATAGACACTAACTGCTCCAGTTAGAGTTAAGTATCATCACATGAACCTGATCCCTCTGGGGCAGTAGAAGCAGCCCCCCTCTCCCTTGCTTGAGTAAAGCAGCCTCCCATTACCTGGATACCACAGAATGTCCTCACCTATTTATTGATTTGGTGCATCAGAATGAGACTCCAACCAACTGAAGTACCCAGCCAGGGCAGTTTTATTTTTAATGACATTACAGTGTATAGCAGTAGTTGGTTCATTTAATTGAATTTCCATTTTGTCCACCATGTACTCTATTTCCTTTATTATTAATCACAGTTATATAAAAACGATATTTGACAAACTCTCCTATCTGTTAGCAATGAGTCTTTTGCTTGTTTTTGCTCTTTAGGTTGAACATTGGAATTGTATATGAAAAATTGTAAAAGCTCTAAATGATGCTTCTTTTTCTGGACAGGATTTATTTGTGCTTTTGACAAGCAGAATTGGGGCAGAGCACCATAATCTAATGTACAGTGGGGCTGATTGGAAACATGTTTTTGACCTGAGTGGGTTGGTGGTTTCTCACTCACTCTTACCCATGGGGTTTCCACCTGATGGGCAATGGGGGTGGGGGGTGGGTTCCAGGTCCCTCACTGGCAGTGTCTGAATCCAAAGTCTTGTCTTCCCAGTCCTACACGACTGTTGAAATCTCTGGTTTCTCAGGCTCAGAGCTGCCTTTTCCTGCTTGTCTTCTCAGCTTTGCTGCTGCAGATAAACTGGCAAATATTTCAAAGGAGAAACAATAGTGTGCACCAGGCTTACCTCTCTGTTTCCTTCTGTTCCAGAATCTTGGCTCCTACATTTTACTTGCCTCGGTGGCCCTAAAATCCAACTTTCTTCTCCACAGTCCTGCAAAATTCTGGCTAGCTTTATTTCGCTTCTCTGCCTCTTGGCTGAGGCTTTCTGCTCAGCTCCTCACCCCCTAAATGGGCCCCATTTCAGGAATCACCAAATGCCTCAAGAGGAGAAGCAGTGAAGAGTGCTTGGCTCACATCAATGCTGTCTCTTTTCTCTGGGACTTGGCCCCTCAAGTCCTGTCTGCTTTGGTAGCTATTTATGCCTCCAAGGAATTTCTGTGGTTTTTTTACCTTATTCCTTTTTTTCTAGTTATTTTCAGAAGGAGGCCTTATTTGCTTATTTGCTTGTCTGATGTAATTTAGAACATTACAGCTAGAGACAGACACAACCTGTTTCTTTTTAACCTTCTTCAATAACAGGGTCGTGTTCACATCTGCACATTTGGGTATTTCTAATTACACTGTGGAGGAGGCTCAATTTCAGAGTCACATAACCCTATCATCACCTTTTCTCTACTAACTATTCTTCAAAACTCTGCTGTGTTGACCATTTTTCCCTCCCTGACAAGTAGCTATCTAAACCATAATGGACTAATTTTAACCATCATATCTCTTCATCCTTTTTGACTTTAAATGAATGGTCTTGGAAAATTTATTACTTACTTGAAGTGAAGTAATTTCATTCTGAGCTACTGCTACCAGGAGAAATTGACTTTTCCCAGCAGAAGAGGTTTGAATGCCACCCCTTTCTGCCCAGCACTGCGGAGGACATCCTGGCAGAAACCTATGGAACCTACATATAGACACTAAATGCTCCAGTTAGAGTTAAGTATCATCACAGCTCCCACTGAGATGAATCTGATCCCTCTGGGGCAGTAGGAGCAGCCCCCTTTCCCTTGCTCAAATAAAGCAGCCTCCCATTAGCTGGACACCACAGAAACTCCTCACCTGAGGTGGCTGCTTACAAAATGGTGCTTGTCCTTTGCAAGATCTATCCTCACCTCCCCTCATCACCTCCAGACCACGAACCAGGGACAACTCTCAGCAGAGCCTCAGAGAGGGAAATGCAGGCCATATCCCAGGAGGAATACTCTAGTCACTAAAAGAGTTGAGGGACCTTATCTATAGCAGCAGAAACCACAGAAACACATATGGGAGTGAATCTAGAGAGTGTTAGGCCAGAGAGAGAAACACATAAGAGTGAATAGGAAAAAGTTTACTGATATTCTCCTATGATTTAATACCCTCAGGGCAATCGTGCCAGTTCTAATATGCTGGTCAGAGGTCCCCTGAAGCTTGGATACAATGGTGGTTTACAGTAAATAAGAAAAGGATATCATATTTGCCTTAAGATGGTACTGAGGAAGAGGTCTAAAGGAATTGGAAGTTCCAGAGAAGATTTACAACGCACGATCAGACACCTGACTCTGTTCCCTGGGAGACCTAGGGCCACAGCCTTATTAAGGAAACAATCAACTCGACAGTAAGGGGGTCACCAGCATGGTCAAGAATGTCAGTGGAGGTCATCTTCCATGGGAGTGAGCTCCCCAATATTAATACAAGTAAAGGTATTGAGGAGTAGCAGAGGCCAGGTAGCAGCATTGAACCATCAGAGACAAGGTGAAAATGATGACCACAGTGGGCAGAAAGGCCAGAGTGACAACCAGGGCCCTGTCCACAGGCATCTGTGGCTGAGGCTAATAGACCATGCTGTCTCTAGGGGAAAGATAGATGAGCAGCCGGTAAGGATATTCCTTGAGTTGGATCATCAGAAAAAAATATTGAGAGCAGGTAAGCAGAGAGCTGATATCAGCTGTCAAAAGGAAAAATGATAGTCCCTCACCCATTTCCCAGGTTTGAGCCAGTTCTCAGAACCAGTGATCGAGGGGAATCTAGGTCCCCTTGAGAAAAGACCCTACAATGTCACAAACCATTCCCCAAAGGGACCTGTGTTACCTTACACTAGGAAAAGGGGAATACTCAGATTTTCAGACTAGACAAAGTCTAAGCTGACACTGGCCACGGCAAAACCTCAAATGTCATGATACCTGCTGGTTAGAATGAGGATTATGGAAGGCAGAAGGTCAAAGGACTGCTTGCCAAGACTGGCTCAAAAGTGGTTCTGAGGGTCTGAGGACCCACCCCCTGGTCATTTCCTCTGTCCCAGGACACACGGTCAGAATGTAGAGAAGCTTACAGAATCCTCACATTGGCTTCTCGACACACGGAGTAATAACCAAGAAGACGAGAAATAACAAGTGGTAACTCCAGAAAGTGTCCTCCCCCACATAGGATAGCAAATCGAGGTGGAATGGCTAAGATTGGTGCCTCTTTCAGGAACTTAATAACTGAAGGAATGGGGATCTCTATCATATCCTTGTTCAATTTACTTATATGATCCCTGGAAAAATCAAGTGGAGTTTCAGGAATTATGGCAGACTACCAAAACCTTATTCAAATAGTAGTCCCAGTTGTAGCTGCTGAAATGGGGCATCTTTACTGAAACAGGTCAAAACAGCCTTTGGTACTTGTCTTGTGGCTATCCACCTAGCAAATAAGTTCCCATCAAACTTCCTGAGGAAAGGCCTTGACTGGTGTGGCTCAGTAGGTTGAGTTTCATCCAGCTAAGCAAAATGTTGCTGGTTCAATTCCAGGTAAGGGCACATGTCTGTGTTGTAGGTTCTGTCCCTGGTCAGGGCACATTTGAGAGGCAACTGATCAATGTTCTTCTCCCTCTCTTCTCCTCACTCTAAAAATAAGTAAGTAAAATATTTTTTAAAAGGGGAAAACACTTCCTCAGGAAAAATGATCAAAAGTAGTTCTGTTTTACACTAAAATGATAAAAGTACATATTCAGTGTCTTTTCTCCTGATCCCTGTTATCTTGACAATCCCAGAATATTATACTGACTCATCATATTATTGACATTATACTAGTTGGACATAGTAAACAGGAAATGGAAAGTGCTTCCGGTACCAAAGTAAAACACGTATATGTCAATGGTGGAACATAAACTCTTTAAAGTTTCAGTGCTCTGCTATATTGTGAAGATTCTAAGAGTGCAGTGGTCTGGGGCATACCCTGTAAAGTAAAAATCTACCTCTGTTAAAGAAAAGTACATGATTTTGAGGGCCACCTTGGATCTTTGGAGGCAGCCTATATTGCATTTGATATTGTTTCTTTGACCCTTTTCTTGGGTGCCAGTTTTTATTTTTATCCTCACCTGAGGTTATGTTTTATTGACTTGAGAGAAGGACAGAGAGAGAGAAATATCAATGTGAGAGAGAAACCTCAATATGTTGCCTCTAATACATGTTCCAGCTGGGGATTGAACCCGCAACCTTTTGGTGTACAGGACAATGTTCCAGCCAACTAAACCACCTGGCTAGGACTTGGGAGCCAGTTTTGAGTGAAGTCCAAAATATAAGGGGGCTCTACAGAAACTCTAGGCTTCAATGCAACCTATCCTGCAACTGAGGGCATGTAATTCAGCAGATCCATTAGTCCTAGTAGAAAAGGATCCATAGTAGAAAACGATACTTTGACAAGCCCTAATAGGAGATTCGTCATGCAGAATGCCTAGGACTGTGGAGCAAAGTCATAGGCACTCTATTTAAAGGACTATTTATTGTATAAGCACTCACTAGTTACAAACTAGTTCCTGGTGTGATAATGGGTTAGTAGAGGTCAAGCTAAAAATGAAGCATCCAGTAATTATGTGACTGAAGCACTAATCATGAGCTGGATGTTGCCAGATCCACCAAGTCAGTAAGACATATGAAGGAAATGGTACGTGTGGGATCCAGTCTGACAGTCCACAGGGCACTGGGTGGCCCAGGTTTTCATGTCACCTCCCTCTTTTGCCCTGACACCTCTCTCAGCTTACATCTATACCTATGAGGGGCTTCTTTGATTGAATGATGAAGGAGGAAAACCAGCTACTCTCTGATTTATGGTTGAATTGGTTACACAACTATGGACCAACAATGGAAACACATCAAAAAGCACAAACATCACTAGGTTACTAAGTTACTCTATCAGTTGAACAACCTAAATCAGTTCAGGTACCACTAATGGTGAGAGAAATCTAGAATGGGTGATACAGCAGGAGAGTAGGAATATAATTATGGTCTCAGAAGCATATTCAATAATTGGTGCTTCAGCTTGAGATACACAATTTTAAGAGAGCAGAGACTGCTAGTACCTTGAAGACTTAACAATGGAGTGGACCTACTGTAAGGCAGTGCAAGGGATGGACTGTAGGAGATATTCTTGCTGCTTTCCATCACATCCCTTTGACCCAGCTCTGATTTCAGCTACAGCTACTGTGGATGTTCCATGCAAAGCCACACTCGAGCTGATGCTACTTTCTGCCTCAGGGTCTTCTCAGAAGACCTTTGGGTTTATTTAGCCCATGCACAAGATAGCCCAGAGGTGGAAGGGTATCACCACACCACAGGCAATCCTCAGCCACAGGAAACAGGAAACAGTGAATAAATATTTCCACTTCCCATCCCTCAGAAGGACAACACTGAGAGGCACCAGTACACTTCTCAGAGGTCACCCCATTGCTTACAGTAGCGATCTCAGGAATCACCATTATTTTAGCATCTCCTCCTTGCTCTCTTACTCCTGCTTCCCAATTTGCCTCCCATTTAAGTGGCTGCTCCCAAACCTTTGTCTTAGGCTCTGCTTTCACAGCTACCCAAAATAAAGCAATAGTTGGAGCTGCAAGAAGAGACTCTTTGTTACCCTGACCAGTGTGGCTCAATTGGTTGGGCATCATCCTGCAAAGTGGTCACTGGTTTGATCCCTATTCAGGTAAATGCCAGGGTTTTAGACCATCCCTGGTTGAGGCACATGTGTGAACCAACCAATAGATGTTTCCCCTCACAACAAACCTTCTCTCCTCTTTCTCCCTCCCCCTCTCTCTAGAAATAAATAAATAAAATGTTAAATAAATAAATAAATAAAATGAATAGACTCTTTGTTAATACCTGATATGAGCCAGAAAATCAAGATTCTACCCAAAGTCAGGGAAGAATCATTCAGAAGAGTAATTTGGGTATGGGTATGCATGTGGAGGGGAAGGGAACTGTTCTATCATTTCACACCTACCAAGTCCAGTTTGTTCAGTAAGCCAGTTTTATAGGTCTTTAGAGCTCACAATGTGAGGCATAGTATAAGAGCTTAGAAAGGCTTGGAAAACTATCTATCTTTTTCCTATGCTTTGAGAGCATAAGCTTTCATTGTCTAGCTATGTATACACATTGCACAACACACATGCATCGGACTATAAGAAATAGTCTGAATCGCTATGTCCACACAGGAAAACCTGGCTATTTGGACCACAAAAACATTATCAAGGCATCACAAGTGAGAGATAGCCTAGTTAAACGCCAAAGACTCAAGAAGAAAAAACCTCTGTCATAAAGAATATCCTGATGAACCTAAACATACAGGGTAACTGCAGAAACACAGGACAGAATAAGTCCTTTTCCATTTATGGAGGAAGAGAATTTGCAAATATTAATCTTGTCTGCTGCGGTCACACTTCCGAGAACCACATATATCCTTGTGTGGCTTCAACGGTTCTGTGAAACATTGTTTGAAAATCTGCATTAATCCATCCCCTTTCTTCTAGAAGTGTCTCCACTCAGTCCGTCTCTAGCAGGCAGGGACCCTCCACTTCACTAAAATATCTCAGAGTAGGGGTCCAGCATTGCATCCCCCATGAAGAGGCTGCAGCACTGCACTGTTTGGTACACACGAACATTGCTTCCCCACTGCAGCTGAATCCTCATCCTTCTTGTCCTAATCTCAGTGCAAACAGTAAAAAGTTGCCGTCATTTAATAATATCTTTCCATATCGCAAGGTAGTTCATAGTTATTATATTGGATAGGGCCTATGATTAATGGGAATCAAAGGATTCTGAGAATATATGAAGCAATTCTTATTTATAGTGAGTTGTTGATTAAATTTTTGCCTCCCTGAATAAATATATAGAACTAGGCTACAATAATTTTTTCTTGAGGGGCTTCTGGTCAAGATGGCGACATAGGCAGACATGGCTCACCTCCTCACACAACCACATCTGAATTACAACTAAAATCTAGAACAACCACCTCTCAGGAATGTCAGAAATTGAACTGGGCCCTGGATGGTGAAGCTCAACCTGCCTGGATTGAGTGCCAGCCTGTGAACCGAAAGGTCACTGGTTTGATTCCCAGTCAGGGCACATGCCTGGATTACAAACCAGGTCCCCAGTTAGGGATGTGAAATCAATGTTTCTCTCCCATTCCTTCTCTCTCACTTCCTCTCTCTCTAAAAATAGATAAATAAAAATCTTTTTTAAAAAAGAGATCGAATTGAATGGAAGTCTGACAACTACAGAATTGAAGAAACTATATTCATCCAGACTGATAGGAGAAGTTCAGGCGTGGACACAGAAGGAGCTGGTTCCATATCCACATGGATAAAAATTCAGGATGGATATATCAGGAGAGATGAGTCTCAGACCCACACTAGGCCCCCCAGCCGAGGATTCTAGTGCTAAGAAGATAAGTCCCCACAACTTCTGCCTGTGAAAGTCAGTGGGGATTGAGTCAGTGGAGGAGGCTGCTGGAGCCCTAAGCAGATCCTCTTGGGGAAGCCACACATGGACTCATCTACCCAGACTCACTCCCTCTGAGCTCCAGCACCAATGTGGCAGCTTGAAGGGCACCAGTGGTATATAGGGAGAGACTGAACTACCTGGCAGCATGATGAGCAAAGGCCATTGCCCCTTTGCTGAGCCCTCCCCACATAGAGCCAATAGGCTAGTACCTTATGTGAGACTTCAACAACCTGGCTAACACTGTGTGACCCACCTTGAAGACCCACAGAGGCTCTGCCCTATCCAACTCACAGCCCCACCCAAGCTGCTTTTCCATATGAATAGCGGGTCTTGGCTCCTAAATCCTATCAAACAAGCACCAGCTGGCTTCAATAAGCCCTCATGGCAGCCAGACTAGAGTTCCAGCTTGGCTTCACCTGGGAATTTCTAAGCCCAGCACAAGTAGCAACCTTCTCAGATTGTTTTACCGCTCAAGCGGCATTCCCCAGGAAAAACACAGGTGAGGGCTGACCATGGCCTTTATTGTCTGGGAAACCCCAGGGCCAGCACACCAAGTGGGCAGCTACAGACTGCATCAAAGCACCACCATCCTTCCCCTGCACAGCTGATCCTCCACAGAGGGCAGAGGGTGGCAGACAGTGCTCATAGCCACTCTTCGCAGCCTACTGGCCTGGGTAAATTCATCCCATTGATTAGTCAACAGCAACCAAGGCTCAACTACAAGAGGAGGCTATACTCAGCCCACTGAAAGGGCACACATCAAATACTCAGCTTGGGTGATAGGGGAAGCTGTGTCACTGGTCCCTACAGAGCACCTAGTACCTTAGACCACACTACGAAGACATAGAGTCATAGCAGCTCTACCTAATACATAGAAACAAACATAGGGAGGCTGCCAAAGTGAGTAGACAAAGAAACATGGCTCAAATGAAAGAACAGATCAAAACTCCAGAAAAAGAACTGAACGAAATGGGGATAAGCAATCTATCAGATACAGAGTTCAAAACACTGGTTATAAGGATGCTCAAGGAACTTAGTGAGGACCTCAGCAGCATAAAAAAGACCCTATTAGAAACGAAGGATGAACTAATTGAAATAAAGAACAATTTACAGGGAAGCAACAGTAGAGTGGATGAGGCTGAGAATCAGACCAATGATTCTCAAACCAAAAAACAACCATGTAGAATAAGAAGAAAAAAGAATCCAAAAAAAAATGAGGATGGTGTAAACAGCCTCTGGGACAACTTTAAAAAGCCCAACATTTACCTCGTAGGGGTGCCAGGAGAAGAGAAAGAGCAAGAAATTGGAAATTTATCTGCAAAAATAGTGAAAGTAAATTTACCTCATTTGGTGAAGGAAATAGACATACAAGTCCGGGAAGCACAGAGAATTCCAATTATGATGGATGCAAAGAGGCCCACTCCAAGACACATTATTATTAAAAGGCCAAGTGTTAAAAATAAAGAGACTCTTAAAAGCAAGAGAAAGGAAATTAATTACCATATGGTTGCCAGATGGGAGGGTGAGATTGGGTGAAGAGGTGTGGAGATTAAGAAGTACAAATAAGTAATTGCAGAATAGCCATAGGGATGTAAAGTACAGTATAGGAAATGGAGTAGCCAAAGAACTTATATGCATGACTTGTGGACATGAACAATGGTAGAGGTATTGCCTGAGGGAGTGGGAAGACACTGGGTGGAGGAGGGGAAAGGAGGAAAAATCAAGACTACTATAATAGCAATATCAATAAAATATAATTCAAAAATATTTTTTCTTAATGATATGAGTTGAATTGTGTCACCCCCCACCACCCAAAGATATGTCGAAATCTTAACCTCCAAGTCCCTCAGACATGACTTTATTTGGGCAAAGGGTCACTGTAAATGTAATTAGTTAAGATGAGGTCATTCTGAAACAGGATGTGCCATAATCCAGTATGAACACTGTCCTTATAAAATGATGGCCACATGGAGAGAAAAACACACACACAGATAAGGTCGTGTTAGGAAAAAGACAAATCAAAATTCTGCAGCTGCAAGCCAAGGAACATACGGGTTGTGGACAAACCACTCGAGCCAGAAGAAGCAAGGAGTGACTCTCCTACATGCTTCAGAATGAGCAGGACCCTGCTGACAACTTCATCTTGGACTCCCAGCAGCCAGGACAGTGAAACAGTAAATTTCTGTTGTTTAAAGCTACCCAGTATGTGGACTTTGTTATAGCAGCCCCAGGAAACTGGACACTTATTTAAAGGGTTTCTCTTTGATCAAGTATCTAACATGTATTGATCAGGATGAAAATGTGTCTCCACATTTCACCAGCTGCTCTGTTTTTGAGAGATTTTAGAAATTCCTGAATTAAGACAGGGTTTTCAGAAATAGTAAAACAAGTTTCAATTTTCCATGTATTTAATTATAATTAATAAATGGGTAGCACTTCTTCTGAAAAAGATTCAGCTTAAATCAATCTAGAATTCAAAGGGGCATTGAATTAAAACCACTCACTATCTCCACAGTCCATAGTAGATACAACATTTTCTCTGAGAATAGCAGAGCATTATTCTAAAATTAAAATAATCACTAAAGCTGGGTGACAGAATGCCTGTATGTGGGCCTCTACAGACCTGGTTACGCCAGATTTAATTAAGGAGTTTCATTTGCATCAATACGTTATTATCTAAGGTAAAATAAAGTTATTTGATTTGTTCACATTCTATTTTGTTTAGGTATACAATTAGTGGTTTAAGTCCTTTGCAAAATAATTCGGCCAAGAAATCAATTTTAGTGCCTACAAAAAGCCCAACCAGGCTATAATTACAATCTGCCAAATGCTAATTGCATACAGTTTTGGAGAGGAAATATACATATTTATCATCTACTGTTTACCACCAAAAATTATACTAACATAAAATATGGGAAAATTCTCTACTTTATTTACAAATAAAACCTTTGAAAGCCTAGGATGTTCCTTTTAAAGGCTAGGATTGCTCCATCTATAAATTGTCTTTCTTTGGCTATATATGTACCTTTTATTCTTCCTGTGCAGTCAGAGCTACAAGCTACAATGGGTTGAGGCCAAGAATTCATATTTGGAGGAAGCAAGTGCCAGAATCAAAGCAGAAACTGGGACCTCAGGAGCAGAGCCTGGGTTTCTGGGGGCTTCTGCTTGTCTGTGTTGTTCTCATCTATTAGGGAAAAGATCACAATTGGGGGATGAGCAACTGATGGAGTCATTGATGAAAATGATGCCCATTTCAAAACAGTGAATTAGATCTATGCTCCAGGCAGGCCATAAGGTAACCATACTTAATGTAGAAGAGTGAGAAGTAAGACAACCTTCAACAGGTTGTTCTGAGAGCTTTACTGGCCCCTAGAGCAGAGCCTTCTGCACCTAAAAATTACGGGTAAATCACTTGGAGAAATTTAAGAATGTAGAGGCAATACACATCTGAGTTGTATTTTGTTATTTTGACACTTGTTATCTGCCAAACCACATTCACTGTGACAACAGTGTCCCCTGTTTGTATAGTAGACCACAACTTATACAGATTCAACATGTCTATCTCCCCCTGGGACATAGATTTGCAAGTGATTGTTACCACCATGCCTATGTTGAAGCTGAAGAGGAAACCAGGTGAGTTGAAGAAGACACTGAGGATTGAAGGAGTTGGGTGATTCAGCCAAGACTCCACAGCTACGCTGATAATACATTTCGACATTATACATATTTGACATTTGCATTTTACAGGCAATGATGAAAGGTAAAACAAACAGAAATTCATTATTTTATGTACTGTAAAGAATTAGTTTGTGTATTATTTATAAACCACACAGCACCTTCTTGCCTGAGACTTTGGAGACAAATTTTTTAATGTCTTGGCACATAAAAAATAGTTCTCCTGAGCAATGGAGCACTTGCCTATTCACACAGTTCACTATGTCTCTGGAGAAATGGATGTGTGTTGTTTTGGGTCCCCTTTACTCCTAATGACACATATGTCTCTCCCAGGTGCCCAGATTTGAAAGGGAAAAGCAATGATTCATTTAGAGAATGGAGAGGGGGGAAAGAGGGGAAATTAGAAGAAGTGGGAACAGGAGGATGTCAGCTTCTTGACACTGACCACTGATTGACACACCTGTAAAGAACATCACCTGACTCTGGCACTGAGTCTAGGAAAAATGATGACAAATGCAGTGGTGAGAAGTTAGGAAAGAATGCTCATGTGTTGTAGACCGCTCTGCCTGGTTCTAGGAATTGTGTTTCGACCCCTTGTGGTTAAGCGCGAGGGATGACCTTTGGAATGTGAGCTGTAGGAGACAAAGCTTGTCTCTGGTAGCAAACAGTGCCTCAGTTTCCTCTCCCTGCCCCCAAAGCTTGGTCGGAAGTCAGTGACAGGTAAGACCTCTCACAGTGGGTGGCAACCTAAGCCAGACTAAATCATTTGGGAGGCCTTCATGGAAGGACTCGGGGGGCTGCAACAAAAAGCAGTGGACTCTCACCCCTTGACTTTGGCATAGCCCAAGTCCCCATGTTCTCTGGGAGAAGTGCTTCCTGGCTCTAATCCCCTTAAGCCTGAATACCTGATGGGGAGAGGTGCAGCTCCTTGCCTTGCTAGAGCGTGACCTGGGGACAAATCTGGTATCACAAAGACTTCCTAATAAACCTGTGAAATCTGCTCTGCTAAGAGTGCTTTCATTCATATGTTAAGGGTTCAAGCAAGAAACCCTAAAACTCTTCCTGACAGACTCTGACTCATACTAAGCCCTCAGATTTCTTTGAAATGTTGAAGAAATCATTTCAGATTTCTTTGAAATGTTATCTACTGTTTGATCCTCACTGCCCTGTATTCCTATATTACAACCCAATAAAAGCCCCTAGAGGAGTGGAGGAGAGAGCTCAATGACTTTTTCCCCTGAGAAATTGGTCACTGCTCACAGCTTTTTTCCTCTGGGAAAATGGCCACTTCTCCTCCCTAAGCAGATCACATCATGTCTCTGTCATGATTAGTCTCATCCGTGGTGGCTGGGGGGACTTGTGAGGAAAGTCGCCCCCACATTCATGAAGCGCTGTTGAAGGAACTGAGAAGGTTGACCTGAAACAAAGGGGTCATGAGGAGATATCATACCTGCATTCCTGTAGGGAGAGGGCAGCTTAGAGAGACAAAAATTTCTGGTGGAATCAGAGGGCAGAGTGAGACCATTAGAAAAAAGAGCACCAGGAATGGAAGTCCACCTCAATTTAAGAACAAGTGTTCCAACAACTGTAGCAGACAAACAGTGGACAGGCTGTCCTGTTAAATTTCCCATCCATTATTGAAATTAGGCAAGTGATGATAGGATATCTGTCTAAAGGAGCACTGTTTGGTTCAACCAAATGGCCCTGGGGTCTCTTCTAGCTCTAAATGCTGGTGACTCTAAGAATAACATCTGCTTTTTCTCCTTGGTTTGATTATTCCTTGGTGTTTGCTAGAGACCTCCCTATAGGGCAGTAATCCTTTCTAACTTCTATGAACTCAGAGCCATTTAAAAATATTATTTCTTTGGGTGGCTCCTTCTTCTCTTGCTTCTTGGCTCTGAATAGTAAGGCCAAACCCTGGAGAAATCATGAAATGCTGACATAAAGTCTCTATTAATTGCTGATGTACTTCTTATCCTACTCAGTAGACTTTTCTGTACTCTCAGTACTTCACAGTTTGTAGGCATTCAAAGAAGTTTTAATGGGTAAATAAATGAATGAGTGAATGAATTCATGAGTTTGAATATCAGCTTAGCAGTTCATTATGAAAATAATATTCCAGGATTCAAAGAGAAAAAAAGGAGAGGATAGACTCCAGAAAATCTTTTGAACACTTTAAAGCAGGCGTAAGTTAAAAATTAATTAGCATTTCTGGTCAAGATGATGGCATAGGTAAACACAGCTCACCTCCTCACACAACCACGTCAAAATCACAACTAAAATATAGAGCAACCATCACTCAGAACCATCAAGTTGTATGAAGTCTGACCACTATAGAATTAAAGAAACCACATGCATCCAGACTGGTAGGAGGAGCAGAGATGAGGAATGGGCTGGTCACACATCTACGTGTACTGGAAAATATTCAGGAGGGGTATCTTAGGAATGAGGACTCCCAGTCCCACACCAGGGTCCCCAGTCCAGGGTCCCAGTGCCAGGAATGTAAGTCCCCATAACTACTGGCTGCAAAAATCAGTGGGAATGAGTCAGTAGAAGAAACTTCTGGAGTCCCAAGCAGCTCCCCTTAAAAAATCCACACATAGTGTTACTCAGACCCACTCCCTCTGAGCTTCTGCAGTGCGGTAGCAGCTTAAAAGGCACCAGTGGCATACAAGGAGGAACTGAAGTGTCTGGCATCAAGGCAAGAGCTGGGGAACAGCTTTTGACCAGGTGGAACAGCAGGCAGAGACCATTGTACTTTTTCTGAGCACCCCCCTCACAGAGCCACAGAGATGGCAGGCCATATTTGAGACTCCACCAACCTGGATCCTATAGGACATTTCCCATTAGTACATTAGTACATTAGCCATAGGGATGTAAAGTACAGTATAGGAAATGGAGTAGCCATAGAATTTATATGCATAACCCATGGACATAAACAATGGTGGGGGATTGTCTGAGGGAGTGTTGGGTGCTGGGTGGTGGGGGGGAAAAGGGAAAAATTGGGACAGCTATAATAATATAATAAATAAAATATAATACAAATTAAAAAATTAATTAGTGACAATTGTTTGTGATTTTTTAACAATACTCTTAGCAAAATAGTAAAATAATGTTTTTTTTTAATTTTTTATTCTATAAAATATATAGCATACCATACTAAACAGTGAAAGAGTAAACATATTCCTTTAAAATCAAGTAAGACAGGATTCTTGCCATCAACATTTTCAGTGAATAGTTTACTGAAGGTTGTAATTGTACAATAAGGCAAGAAAAAGAAATAAAAGGTATAAAAACAGCAGAATAAAAAACAAAGTTAGCAAAATTTCTGGATATGATTGTCTAGCCCAGAAAACCCATGTTAACCTGAATTAAGTAAGATTGCTAGGTATAAAATCAACATACAAAAATCAATTGCATATCTACATGCCAGCAATTAATAGTAAAAAACACAGAAGCTGCAACTTATAAAAGCAACAAGAATATAAAGTACCTATGAATACATATTACAAAGAATAAAAGTATTTGGTAAATATTTTTAAACTCTCTCTTCTGATAGAAATGTAAATTCTCATAACCATTTTGGAAACAATATTGTCTAATAAGTTCAAACACACATATTCTATGACCCACCAATTCCATTCTCAGTAATTTACCTTTAAGAAATGCTTTTTCATACACACCAACCTATGTGTACAAAATCTTTAGAGCATTATTGTAAGGGCAAAATTTAGAAATAATTTTCATCAACAATAAAATAGATAAATTATACTGTGGCATGTTTATTCCATGAAGTACTATACAACCATGAAAATACATGAATCACAACTATACACATGAGAATGGATTAATCTCAGAAGTAAAACATGGAATGAAAGAATAAAAGGATCAAAGAATATACATGGTGTACAAAAAAGGAAAAATTAAACAATGTATTACTTGTGGATATATATGTATGTAATAAAATTATAACAAAAACATTGATTAAAACAAAATTCAAGGTGGTGAATTCTTGGGAAGAGAGGGAATTTTATTGGGAAAGAGCTTAAGGTGCTTTTGCTTTCAAAGACACCTAAGGCACCTTCCATGGTGGTACTTGTGCTCTGTCTCTTAGGTTGGGAGGTGGGTAAATGGGTATTTGTTCTATTTATTACTTATACTTTCATATGTATTACATCTTTTTAGTCCTGTAGTTTTATTGGAAAATGCTCTTGAATTCAGTGCAGTATTTATCTAACATTATTGATTCATTCTACTAATGGTACATTACTAAATACCAACTATTCTTAGCCCTGGCTGGTGTAGCTCAGTGGATTGAGCGCGGGCCTTCGAACCGGACGATCGTGGTTCAATTCCCAGTCAGGGCACATGCCTGGGTTGCAGGCCAGTTCCCGGCAGGGGCCAGTTCCCTGCAGGGGGTGCACGAGAAGCAACCATACATTGATGTTTCTCTTCCTCTCTCCTTCCCTTCCCCTCTAAAGATAAATAAATAAAATATTTTAAAAAATACCAACTATTCTTGAATGACCAAACATGCAATTGGTGGGTCATGGAGTTTGTGTTTTAAAATATAAATATTAAGAACTGGTTTGAGGAGATTATTTAAAAAGTAGGTTCTCTCTCATACTTAATAATACTATAAGGTCTAGAAAGATCTCAAATGGAATCTAGATACTACTATAATGATATCACTGGCATTAACTAATAGTCAAATAAAGAAATTATTTGCAAAATAACTGAGATCAATAATGTTCAGAATATGCCATCAGGCAGTACTCTCCTTATGTGTGAGTCACATATGATGTACTATGGATTCTTAATTGTACACAATAGGAAAAGGATTTTTCAGAAGACTGTGAAGTAACTTGAAACTGGAGAAAAGCCTGCAGAACCAGGTTCAGAAACTAGACATGACCATGGAAGCTTGTGAAGGTCTTATCCCAGGAATCAGCCGCTAGGGCACCTCTGCTTCTGCCACCACTGCCACCACTGCCACCACTGCCACCACTGCCACCACAGCTATAAACCCTAAATCACCCCCCATGTCCTTGCTCTTCTTTCCCCAGATTCCAGGTCTCTGCTAGGAGCATCCAGTGGCCATGTAACTGAGCAAACCAGGGCCCATCCATGTGTTGTCTTGATACACGATCCAACAATTAGTGTTGAAGAAAACAGTTTTTTATTTACAAGATTCCAATCTCAGGAGGTACTGGGAGCGCTCCTGCTTGGAGCCCTTTCTCCCATGAGACCCAGAACTTCCCTTGATCCCCACCAAGCTACAAGCCAGAACCATGCCCAGAAGTTTCCCATATCCTTATCTGTTCTTAAGCCAGTTTCACAAACAGGTTTCCATCCTTTCTAGAAGATACGAAACCTTTCATGAAACCTTTCATAGGTTTCAGAGTCACCATCCTCTCCCAGCAGCTCTCTCCTTCAGGATTTGGGGTATGTTGTCCTCAGCCTCCTTGTAGCAGTTCAGGGAAATATGTGCTGTGTTCCACTGAATGGAGTCCAGGGAGGCACACATCCCAAGAGAGTGGCTTCTCTGTACATCCTTCAGAGAAGAAGTCTACATTCCTGGTCACAGTTCAGTTCCAAAGCATCTCCCTCAAATCCATGCTTGGTCCTGCAGGTTCCCTCATAGCTCCACCAGTTTTTCTGGTTCCCCGCAGAGCTCCATCAGCACTCTCCTTATACCCTTTGCTCAGCCCGAATGCCTGCCTTGCTCACTGCCCCATGTCACATGATGGAATCTAACTCCTGGCCTGCGTGGCTTCTACCTTACACACCAGCCCTCATGGTTCAATACAAACTGCATAGCTGCTTGCTGCTTCCTCTCAGACCTCATGTCCAAATCCCCCTACAGCCCACATGGCTGCTTCCCTACTCTTTCGGTCCTCATGGAGGAATTCCCCTGCTTCTTGGTTCCTTCCTCATGGCTGCCTCTCCTCTCTCTATCAGGCCAACTTTATTTTAAATGCTGACCCAGAACTTTCTATGTGCCCTCACCTCCTGGTCCTCCTACAATGTGCTACTTTTGACCTTCTTTCAGCTGCCATCTTTAGTCAGGGCAAGAGTGTCCTATGAGACAGGAGCCTCTGCCACCCCAGCCTCTCACATAGGTGCAGGATAAGCTTCCCAACCTCTTACCTCATGAGTCGCTTATAGAGTCTGAAAGTGGCAGCAGCACAGCTATCAACTAGCTATCACCTTGCCATTGTTATGAAAAGTATCTTAACTGTATCATCCCTTTCCCCTACCCCCCAACCATGGGCTGTGGGGAATATTATTGGGGACCTCCACTTTGCACAGTGTCAGCCAGGTTTAAGCCACACATTTATGCCTTTACCTCAGGGTCAAGGGTGAATAAATGTCTGGTCTGTTTGACTTGTGGATTCTACAAACTTAGGAAAAAAGCACAAATGCTAGGTGCCATGAATGAATGAATGAATGAATGAATGAATAGAAGGGGAGAAGAAAGGAAATGAGGAAAGGGAGCAAGGAAAGAAGGTTGAAATTTTCCACAAAGCTTGTTCAGAATTTTGGCTTCTGAACCCCAATCTAAGACTCCTGAATCTAAATTTCTAAAATTGGGGGGAGGAGGCTCAATAGAAATCTTCCATTTATTTAACCTGTGTGTCAGGTGATATTTTAAAATTTGAAAATTAGCAGCATAAACAATTATAGGTCCATAAACATACTTACTTTTTCTCTGACTTTCAATGACCTTGATTTTGCTATTTGAAGGTTAGGGCATATTGTAACAGGATTCCAAAGTTTGTTTCTTCCTAATTTTTCTTTACCAGTTTTTTGTCTCTGTATGCATTTGGTGAAGATGCATAGCAGCTATTTCAATTTAAAAATGAGTAACTTCAGGATTTGAATACTTAGAACCCCAAGAAAATATCACCTGAGTATTTAAAATATTAAAAATAATACTTATCACCTAATCAGCAATTCTTATCTGAAGTGTCAAAATTTGAAACAATTCAAAGGGAACTTAAATCTCGGTAATCTGCTCCAGTCTCAACCATGACTGACTACTGTCTTGGTAGATGTTGATTTCATCAGCACAAAACATACATTTAAAAATTCACTTGTTGGCCAGGATTAAATCAAACAATAAAAATAAAGTAAAATACACAGAACCCCTAAAATGATCTCTTAATTTGGCCTTGCTAAACCTGCTTTGCCCCTGCTGTCAGTGGCTAACCAGCACGTTAACAGAAGTCTCCTACTCACTAAGTCCCTGTGAACTCACCAGGTTCACCAGGCTGATGATTGCTTGTTCTGAGCACAGCCAGCTTCTCCTGGGCTCCAGCCCATGCTGAGTGAGCTGCTGCATCCCATCGCCCATCTTCACAAGGCAGCTGTCTCCCCACATTGCCTACGGCATACCTGCTCTTCCCTGCATTGTATAGTTCTCTATAATTTCCCTGTTAAGTATTCAACCTGGGGTAAATGTAGGTGACTCACTTAAAACAAGGATGTAAATCAAACTGAGTTTTTTATACACTCTACATATTAAATAACTGTGAACAAAACCTATGTTGTGGTGTCAGAAGAGGCTTCACCAAGAAACCAGGCATCCTGATGGAGCAGTGTGGCTGAGAAAGTCAGTCATCCGAGAGTTCACTGAGTACTTCTCACATGTTTAACGCAGCAGTCATCAAAAGAAGAGCAGACTATGGCCCCTGCCTGCAGTGGCACCTGACATAGTCAGGCAGTGACATCAACTTTTGTCACAGAGCAAAAGTAGATAATACATGGTGAAGAACTAGATGGAACATTCCCGTAAACAGGTGGGAAAAATGTGGGCTGGATGACAGAGTGTTGTTGGGTGATTCACACAAAACTGGTGGAACAAACATCCCCAGTGGGGCAGATTAATGAACAAATATCAGGGTATAGTGAGACCTCTTTTGGCTCATCCTCATCCCAGTCTTGTCTAACATTTTCATAAATCATTTGAATAAGAAAAGAGATAGTATTATTGATCAAATCTGTACAATTATAAAAGTAGAAGTGATGGTAAGTACTTTGAAAAATAGAATTAGCATCCGCAAAGCCTGCCATGTTATTCCGATCTGCAAGATAGCTCAGTAGTGTGAGGTGCCCAGATAGAAGGACGGGAGGCGCTTGTCATGCCCAGTGCTGTACTTACCACACCCATGGTGGTCCTTCTGGGTCAACACACTCAAAAGGGACCTTTAAAATAGAACAGATCTGAGGGAGAGTGGCCAGGATAGTGTGGCTTGAACTAAGGGGAGACATGCAACATGCATAGAAAATTTAACCTATGATTTCACTATGCTCATTTCTATACATTTAAAAAAATGTGTATAAGCCCTGGCTGGTGTGGCTCAGTGGATTGAGTGCGGGCCTGCAAACCAAAGTGTCGCCGGTTTGATTCCCAGTCAGGGCCTATGTCTGGGTTGTAGGCCAGGTCCCTAGTTGGGGGTACGTGAGAGGCAACCACACATTAATGTTTCTCTCCCTCTCTTTCTCCTTCCCTTCCCCTCTGTCTAACAATAAATAAATAAAATCTTTAAAAAATATGTACAAGATAAAATAGGAATTCAATTTATTTCATGCCATTTGTACAGGTGTAGATGTGAACAAAACTAACTCCATCTCTGTGCTCTGGGTCTCATTTCATTTTTAACTTTCATGCTATCAGTCTTCACCAACCTTACTGTTCTTAATAAGCATAGCAAATCTCTCTAGTTGATGATTATTTGTGTTCCTTAAAATGTTGCCATAAACATTTTTTGTGGTTGTTCAAGTACAGCTGTCTCCATTTTCCTGCTACCACTTTCCCAGCCCCACACACCCCCACTTCCCACCCTCAATTGTACCTGCCTTCAGCCTTGTCCATGAGACCTTTATACATGTTCCTGATGACCCTTCCCCTCCCTCCCCTCATTATTCCCCTCCCCACTCCCCTCTGGTTACTGTTAGTTTGTTCTTTATTTCAGTGTCTCTGGTTGTATTTTGCTGGCCTGTTTGTTTTGTTGATTAGGTTCCACTTAGAGGTGAGATCATATGGTATTTGTCTTTCACTGCCTTATTTATTTCATTTAGCATAATGCTCTCCAGATCCATCCATGCTGTCTCAAAGGGTAGAAGCTCCTTTCTTTCAGCTGCATAGTATTCCGTTGTATAAATGTACCACAGTTTTCTTACCCACTCATTTACTGATAGGCACTTAGGTTGCTTCCAGCAATTGGCTATTGTAAATTGTGCTACTATGTACAGCCAGGATGGCAAGACAACTGAGATAATTATCATACTGGTAATAGTATTAATTATAAGCAATTATCTGTCACAAGACCACCAGGGGCATGCCCCTGGCCTTCCTGCATTCATTGCTCCTTTGCCTTGTCAATCATCAGCACCCAAGTTATACTACAAAAACAGTACTCTAACTGGGGTGTGCCAGCAGAGAATAATCTGTGCAGAGTCCTGGGTCATCTTTTCTGGTCCAACCTAACCTTGCCATAAGGGAATTACCCTAACATAGATTCTGTTATCCTCTATGGAGGTACTGCCTTCATTCTGGGGTCTGAAGACACCTCATTAAGGTGGCCATTACTCCCATCAGATAACATTCTACAAGGCTGAACCAAGATGAGACAGATTTTGACTTTATAGTGCAAGCTGTATAAAGAGAAGCAAAAAAAATGTTTATTTAGTATCTATACAGTGCCAGAAACTCTGTTCACTATTTCGTATTGTCCTACCAACAATCAAATATGTATTGTTATCCTATTTTAATATTGTTCTGTTTATCTATCTCTGAACACCAAACCACTTGCACAGCTTAGTAGCTCAAAATGACAATTTATATTCTTATATCTCACCATTCTGTGGGGCAGGAATCAGCCAGGAGGAAGGACAGCTAGTCTCCGCTCCATGACGTCTGGGGCCTGGGCTGGAAGGTCTGGAACGGCTGGAGACTGTCCAGCCATCTCCCTCTGTCCCTCCACCTGCCCCCCTCACACGTGGGCTTCCTCATTACACGGCAACATCAGCATAGGAGACTCTCAGGTAGGGCTCACAGGTCCCAAAGAGTACAGCAGACACTGCACTCCTCTCAGGTCTAGACCCAGGCGCAGCAGGGCCTCGCTTCCTCTGCACTCCACTGTCAGGACAGCCATAGTGCGGCCCACATCTGGGGAGAGAAAACAGGAGGAACATTGGAAGGATCTGTGGCCGTTTACAATTTCTCACACAGTGACCTAGTACAAGACGGTAGGAAGTGGCAGAGCCAGGACTCAATCCAGCTCCAACAGTTATCACTCCTTTCCCTCCACGCCTCACCCTCAGGCCTTTGGCAGCAGTCTATGCACATAGGTTTGAGGGTGTCCTCCAAAACCACCTCTAACCAAGGCCTCAGCCTTGGTTCTAAGCTCCAGACCTTTATCTCCAGATGGGAACATCATATCTCCATTTGAATTCTGTGGCACCAACTCAGACTCTGCAGGAACAGACATGAATTCTAAATGCATCATGGGGTCTCTCTCCGTCCCAAAAGAGGCAGAGTGGCAGCCCCTAATGCCCACCCAGTCTTGCTGGCTCAGAACCTCCTGGGGACTGTGTCCTGGCTCCTCCATCATTGGATTCACGTGCACCACAGCCTGCAAAGCAGCTCAAGACTCTGCCCACCTGCCTCTCCATCATCCCTCCTCCAGGCTCCCCAACACTCCATGCCCCCTACCCCAGCCATATCGCCCTGCTATACCTCCAACATCACCCGGTCTCTCCCTGCTTTCAAGTCTCTGCCCAGATACCATCTCCTCAGAGAGGCCACCCTAGAAAAACAGCAACTTCCATTAGCCCTTCCATCCCCGGAGCTCGCTCTATTCATTGCCATGCAGGCATCACCACCTGAAATGGCAATATCCAGTTATTTGCTTATTCATGAATGTCCCTCTTTCCACCGGAACAATGTTATCCCATGGAAATATGGTGTGATCAATGTACGTAACTTTACATTTTATAGCAGCCACATGTTAAAAAGGCCAAGAAACAGGTGAAATCAATTTCAATAATGTACTTTAGCCCCAAATTTCCAAACTATTATCATTTCAACATGTAACAAACAAAAAAAGTGTTAATGAGATACTCCACATTTCCTGGTATCCAGTTTGGATTCTGGTGTGCATTTCACACCTCCAGCCCTTCCCGTCAAAGCCAGCCATACTGCAAGGGCTTCGTGGCCCCCTGAGCGGCCACATCTGGGCGGCACAGCTCTTAAACATCACTGCACGGGGCAGCGATTTTGTACTCCTGTTCACCTCTCTCTTCTCAGTGCTTGGGACAGAGTTTAGCATTTAACAAATGTTTGCTGATCACATGCGTGCACGACTACAACAAATTAAATGCATGTTTTGCTTTTTTTGACTCCCCGCCCCTCACCATTAATCCTGAGCTCCATAGTGGATTCCCCTTGGGGACATCTAAAGGTCTTCAGTGTAATTAGGGTGGGAACAGGGTGCCCAACCTCATGCTTTTTAAGTGAGGAAATGAAGTCAGAGGCCTATGCCTCCCATGGCAGCTGGCTCTGAGGGCCCACCTGCCCCCTGAGGGTCTATATGCCTGCTCATCTGTCTGCCATTTCTGGGACAGATTGGTGCCAGCCTGTTGCCCCAGTTTTTGCCTGTGGTCGGCAGTTCCGATCCTCTCGTCCCTGGGTGGCACACCTTGGTGTGGCACAGAGCTGTCTGCTGGTGTTGAGTTTCTCTTCTACTAATTCTCTTTTGATAATAGCTTCACTGAGATCCAATTCTCACACCACACAATTGACCCCTCTCAAGAGTCCAGCTCAGTGGATTTTGCTGCATTTACATTTTTGCTACATTATGGGCAAATAGCACAACAGTCCATTTCGAGTCATTTTTGTCACTGTGAAAGAAACCCTATACCTTATAGTTATCAACCCCTGCTCCTCTCCCCCGAAGCCTTTGGTAACCAGCAATCTATTCTTGCTCTCTGTAGATTTTCCTTTTCTGGGCACATCGTATGAATAGAATTATGCAATATGAGGTCTTTTGTGACCAGCTTATTTCATGTAGCAAAACATGGCCAAGGTTATCACGCTGTATTTTGGATCAGTATTTCATTCCGTTTTGCTACTGAACAGGACTCCATCATATGGATATACCCATTCACCTGCTGATGGACATTTAGATTGTTTTCACCCATTAGCTATTTATGAATAATGCTGTGTGAACAATCGTATGCCATCCCCATTAATGCTTTCTGCATCTTGCTGCTAGGTTAACTTTGGCCAATGTGAGAGGGCCTCTTGTCAGCTGCAGAAGAAGCCATGACAATACTCAAGAGTGCCCTGCTTTGGCACCGCGCTCACACACACCTGTAGGGGCTGCTCCCTCTTCTCCAGTACACCACAGTGACCCTTCTCACCTGAGAATGGCTACGATACTCGTTCCAGCCTCACAGAGTTCTTGAAAGTATGTGCCTAACAGCTTAAACTAGGCCAGAAAAGGGAAAGCACTCTGTGTATGTTAGTAATAATTTCTTCAGGAAAACACTTTGCTCTAGGGAGACATCTCTCCTGCCTGGACACTCGCCTGGTTCATATCCTGCATCTTGATTCTCCACTTAACCGAGTTCTGCTGTTTGTATTTGTTTCCTATTGCTGCTATAACAAAGGACTGCAGACTCAAATATAAGTGGCTTAAAACAACACAATGTATTATCTCATAATTCTGGAGGTCAGAAGTCCAAAATTGATCCTACTGAGCTGAAATTGAGATGTAAGCAAGACTGTGTTTCTTATGGAAATCCTGGAGGGGAATTCATTCCCTTGCTGTTCCAGCTGCCTACATTTCTTGGCTCATGGCCCTTCCTGCATTTTCAAAGCAGCAACAGCTGCTTGAGTCTTTCTCTAATTGCATCAGTCTGACTCTCAGAATCTTGTCATATCTCTGACACCTCTGACTGCCTCTGCCCTTGTGATTTCATCAGGCCCACCTGGAGAATCCAGGCTAACCTCCGCATCAAAACTGCAGATCATTAGAAACCTCAGTTCCATCTGCAACCAAATATCCCCTTGCTACGTAACCTACATAGCCACAGTTCCAGGCCTCAGGGTATGTGTACCTCTGGGAGCATTATTCTGCCTACTACACTGTTCTATATTGTTCAATTCTGATCTCACCTCTGCCATTGGGGTGTTCTCCAAATGACCCAGGCCTTTGGCTCCTTTCCTGAATGCCCATAAAAATTATCATTTATAACCTTTATTTTACATGTCTTTTTTGTTTGTTTGTTTTATTGCATTTTTTCATTACCATTTAGTACCCTTATACCACCTCCCTCCCCCACAATCTCCACACTGTTGTCCATGTCCATGAGTCCTTTTTCCTTTTTGCTCAATCCCTCTACCTCCTAACCTATCCCTGGGCCTTAGCTGTCATCCTGCTCTCTACCTATGCATTTGTCTTTTTTGTGTCTGTTAACTCAGTTTGTTCATTAGATTCCACATATGAGTGAAATCATGGTATTTGTCTTTCTCTGACTGGCTTATTTCACTTAGTATAATGTTCTCCAGGTTCATCCATATTGTCACAAAAGATAAAACTTTCTTCTTTTTTATGGCTGAGTAAAATTCCATTGTATAAGTGTCCCATACCTATTTTATCCACTCATCCACTGATGGACACTTGAGCTGCTTCCATATCTGATTTGTAAATTATGATTTACAAATTGTAAATATCACTGCCATGAACACAGGGGTGCTTATGTTCTTTCAAATTAGTGCTTTGGGTTCCTTCAGATATGTTCCCAGAACTGGGACTGCTGGGTCAAAAGGAAGACCCATTTTTAATTTTTTGAGACATCTCCACATTGCTTTCCACAGTGGTTGCACCAGTCTACATTCCCACCAACAGTACAAAAGAGTTCACCTTTCTCCACATCCTCACCAACACTTGTTGTTTATTGATTTATTGATGATAGGCATTCTGACAGGTGTGAGATATACCTCATTGTGGTTTTAATTTGCATTTCACTGATGATTAGTGGTGTTGAATATCTTTTTATATGTCTATTGTCCATCTATAAGTCTTCTATGGAGAAGTGTCTATTCATGTCCTTGGCCCATTTTTTAATTGGGTGGGGTTTCTTCAGTGTTGAGTTTCATAAATTTTTATAAATTTTGGATATTAACCCCTTATCAGATGTATTGGTGAATACATTCTCCCATTCTTTGGGTTGTCTTTTTATTGTGTTAATGATTTCTTTTGCTATGCAAAACCTTTTTAGTTTGATGTAGTCCTGTTTGTTTACTCTTTATTTGCTTCCCTTGCCTGGTAGGTTGGGGAAATTGGACAGATATGTACAGAGATGTGAAACTAGACCACCTTCATACACCACGCACAAGAATAAATTCAAAAATTGACTAAAGACTTAATTGTTAGACTCCAAACAATAAAAATCATAGAAGAAAACATAGGCAGCAAAAGCTCAGACATTGCTCATAGCAATATTTTATCAGATACATCTCCCCAGGCAAGAGATCTACATCTTTTGAATCATCATATACTATTTCCTAAGTGAAATGGAAAGTCTACAAAGGAGTGACCCATGACTCATCCCCTTGGGGGAGAAACCATGGCAGAGCAGGAAACCCTGGGCAATTTCCTGAACATCTACGACTTTCATTTTCCTCTCTGTAAAGTGGGGTTTATCTATAACTCCAGCACTCATCATTGTGACAATCAAAATAAAGCAACATTACAACAAAAAAGAAACAACTCAATTTAAAAAGTGTGCAAAGAACTTGAATAGACATTTCTCCCAAGCATATATACAGATTAGCCAAAGAACATACATGCATATATGCATAGCCCATGAACCCAGACAACAATATGGTGAGGGCTGGGGGGGCTGGGTGGGGGAGGGCAAAGAGGGGGACACAGGCGACATCTGCTATAGTGTCAACAATTAAAAAATGCCCCACCAGCCCATGAAAACATGCTCAACATCACTAATAATTAGGAAAATGAAAATAAAAAACAATGGGATACCTCTTCACATCCATCAGGACGGCTATTATCGAAAGGCAGAAAATAACAAGTGTTGGTGAAGATGCGGAGAAATGGGAATCTTTGGGCACTGCTGGTGGGACTATAAATGGTGCGGCTGCTGTAAACAATGGTATGAGAGTTCTTCAAAAAATTAAACATAGAATTATCATATGATCTAGCAATCCCACTTCTGGGCAAACATCCTAAAGAAGTGAAAGCAGACACTTGAACAGATATTTGCATACTGACGTTCTCATACCAGCATTATTCACAATTGCCAAAAGGTGGAAGAAACCCAAATCCCCGCTAACAGATGAGTGGATAAACAAAATGTGGTCTATATAGTCAACGGACTATTAGTTAGTCTTAATGAGGAAGGAAATTCTGTAACATGTGGGTGAACTCTGAGGACATTACACTAAGTGAAATAAGCTAGTCACACAAAAACCCCTACAATTACTGTATAATTTTACGTATGAGTTTCCTAGAATAGTCAAGTTCCTAGAGACAAACTAGACTAGTTGTTGCCAGGGGCTGGGGGAAGGCAGTTACTGTTCACTAGGGATGGTCTCAGTTTGGGAACATGGGACATTTCTGTAGGTGATGGTGGTGATGGCTGCACACGATGCAAATGTAGTTAAAGTCAGAGTTGTACACTTACCAATGAATAAGATGTTACGTATATTGCACAACAGAAGTAAAGCAATGCAAGGGAAAGCGCTGTGTTAGCTACAGTGTTTACACAAATTTAAGGTGACATGATTCCTCATATTCTATTACCTCTCCCCCTCATCCACTCACCCGTGCATGATCCTAATAAACAGTTGCTAAGGCAATGCAGCAAGTCCCCAAGGAAAGACATGCTCCTCTCCTCTTCCTTCCCTGCCCATCCTGCAGACCATCCTACCTGCAGATGTCTTTTCAACCATACCAGCTGAACAGTTAAATGCGACAAAACGCGAGAGGTGTTGGAGAAAGCAATGTAAAAGAAAGGTGTGTGTTGTGTATTCATAGGTTTGTGTTTATAATTTGATGATGTAATTTTCAAAGTCTGCTAAAGCTGGTTCTGCCTGCTGTTTCTTTGGTGACCTGAATACGTGTGTGCATTTCTCCATCAGCTTTAGAGGCAGCACACACGAGCTCTCTTAGTCCCCTACTGGCTTTCTGCAGGGAAGCTGGGAAACAATACACAGCACGTAGGCGAGGGAGCCCAAAATCCCCGCCTGCTGCTCGGGTGTGCAGAGAGCTGAGGGAAGCAATAAGACCTAATAACCCCACCCGTTCTCCTAATTGCTTTCTTCTCCTCACAAAGAACCACACCAGCAGCTCTGGCAGCCCTCAGGGAAATCTCTGCTTGTTATGAGGCCGGTGGGCAATCCTTTCATCACTGTGAAATGCTGGCAGTTTGTGTCAACAAATCCAATTTCAGTCAATCAATAGACAACCCACCTCCTGCCTCCTGGCTAGGTCCTCCCAGCTGCAAAGCTGAGAGCGGCCTCCCTTCCTTCCCTGGCCCATGGGAGTCCTGGTACTAAGGATGCCTGGGCAGCAGGTCAGGCTGGGTGTGGCACAGAGCCATTGACAAGGACTGTCCCACTGCAAAGGGTCAGAGCCCACCAGGAAGAGACTGTGTTGTGGAGATGAGAAGTGCCAGCTTTGTGCAGACAGGCCTGGGTTACAAGTCTGCCACTTTGGGCTGTATGGCCTCCCCTCTCTGAACCCCAGGTTTCTTATTTGTAAAGCAGGATGGTAACAGAGACTGCCTACAAGGCTGTTGGGAAAAGTGTTACAATGCACACTAAGTACTTAGCCAGTCTCTGGCTGATTATGAGTAAAAAGAGAAAGAGAGGTGAGAGGCACTGGTGATCTGCCAAATCTTACCAGCCAAATCAGGCAACAAATGGGAGCTATTGTGGATTTTACCATCGTCATTAGCATCCTCATAATTACCATGATCAGCCTGAGGACTGTGTAGGAAACAAGTCAGGCTCTGCTGATAGGACCGGAAGCAGCCTGTATGGCTCTACCAATACTGGAGGAGAATCTTAGCCACTACTTCATGAAGGTTAACTAGGCAGAGATGCTCATTGGGTGTCATCGATGTTTGCAAAAAGAAATACCCAAACTGTACTGTCCTCATCAGAACCTGGCACCTGGCTACAGGATGGTCAGTCATTTGCAGGTAGACATGCCTAAGGAGGTTTGCTCTATTGCATGGCCAAATACCAAGCTGGAATAGAGTTCATCCTTAAACACTCCTGGTCCCAAGAGCAGGGCACAAGGGTCCAAAAGGGGCTCCCTGAGACTTCTGCATTTTTTCTGGGAAACCAGAGAAAATAACATCTTCCCCACAAAACAACCCTGTCGCTTGGAGGGGAGATCACAACTTCAAGGATCTGGTGCTGCTCCCCATGGGGGGCTAGAAGTCCCTGCTGGAAAACAAAGAATTACAATTTTATTTCTTGCCCAGGCCACCACACCGAATAGAGGAGAACCATTCATCAGCCTGTGGATTAGCCTGTGGATTCCCCATGCTGGAGACAGCACCAGAGCCCTTCAGAACTGGATGCAGAAGGAGAACCTAACCAAGCAGTACAGTGCGGTACACAAGATCCAGGAGCTTCTGATGTGGGAAGGGCATACAATTTATAACTAACTGAGGATGCCAACATTTCACCAGCAGGAAAGGGTGACAAGTACCTTGGAGTGCATTTTGTGGCTGCTGTTGCTGTTTTGCTGAACTGGAAAGAGAAAGAGAGTACTTAGAGGTGCGGTTCCCAGATGCACATACCCTCGGGTTTACTGACTTTCTACCCTGAGGGCTGCCCTGTGAAAGGCCCTTCCATGCCTATTGCTTTATTTTATGTGTCACAATAACCATGCTGGGCAGGTGTGTTTACCCCTTTTACCAAATGCAGATGTTGAGGCCCAGGTATACCCAGGAAGCTAGGGCCTGGCACAAAGCAGGTGTCAGTAGTGACAGAATAGCAGACTTGCTCAGAATCATAATCAGAAGCAGAGATTCAGATGGAGATTCTAAAGATCCAGGCCATTCCTTAACCCATTGGTTCTCTCCCTACCTGCTCACTCAGGGCTGGGGACTAGGAGGGCCTTTGTGGGTTTTGGTTCCTGGGAGAAAGTTCCAGATGGTGATGAAGCAGCTTTTTCTAGGGGACAGGCCCTTAAAAGAGCAGCCAGACTTCTCCACAGAGGCCAAGGACATATGCCTCTGTTCATTTAAGGTAGTCTCAAATATTTGGGAGAGAAAGTCAAAGACTTTGAACCAGAGAGAGAGAGAGAATCCAAAGACACTAAAATGTGAGTTATGTCTGCTATGAAATTGTGCTTTTCTTTCTTGTGGCAGGGGTTCTCAACAGTACCTGTTTCCTCTCTGAAATTCAGTTTATTTTGATGACAATGAAAAAGAAAAGTAAAGTGAAGAAAGATGGGTCACCATGCATGTTTGGGGAACAGAGGACTGAGACTTGCAACTGTGGTAGGAACACTATTGCTCCTAGCAATTTAATTGCTGCACAGAAACCTACATAGAAATCTAAATTTCCCAGCAGACTTCTCTTTGAGCTCCAAACTGGCAAATGAAACTGCTTCCTGAAATCCCTACATGGGTGTCCCATAAGCAAATACAACTCCACAGGCTTAAAATCAAATGAATTGTTGGCCACTGCACCGACCCACACCCACCACCATAAAAGAGGAAGTTACCTACATTCTCTCCCCAGACTGGTGAGATTCTAAGCCAGCCTGATTACAGTCTCTCTACTCCACCCATCAGTGGTTCTAGAGCGATTGCTCTACAACCCAAATTTGACAGAGACTGCCCCTGCTTACACCCTCCCTTTCCCACCAACAATAAAGAATCTAGAGCCCAAACTCTGCAGCACGGTATGAAAACTCACAGGATCCCCAAAGATGAAAGGACCGTGCCTGTCAGGTGAATAAGCACCACTGGCAAGGTTAATTTTGTGTCAACATGGCTAGGTCAAGCGCAGCAGTGTGCTAGGCTGCCACACCAAATGCCATCTATAGAGTGATTTAAACAGAACTTAATTTATTTAAAATTGTAGAGGCTGGACATTCAAGATCAAGGTGACAGCAGAGTTGATTCCTCCTGAAGCCTCTTTGGTTGACAGTCACCTTTTCACCGTCTTCACATGGTCAGCCCTCAGTGTTCCAGTGCCCTGAGATCTCCGTGCGGCCTCAGCTCCTCTCTTTAGAAGAACACCAGTCAGAATGGATTAGGGTCCAACCTGACAGGCTCATTTTAATTACTTCTTTAAAGGCCTTTTGTCCAAATACAATCACATTCCAAGGTACTGGGGCTGTAGGACTTTAACACGTGAATGGGGTGGGGGCACAGATCAGGCCATAAACCCACAATGTCCAATGTCCGCTCAAACACTAATCTGGCTGTTGTTGTGACGGCATTTTTTTAGATGTGATTAACATTTAAATCAATAGACTTTGAGTAAAGCAGATTACCTTCCATACCTGGGTGGGCCTTGTCCAATCACTTGAAGGCCTGAAGAGGAAAGCCTGAGGTCTCCTGAGGAAGAGGGAATCCTGCCTCCAGACGCCTTCAGGCTCAAGCTGCAATATCTCCTTTTCCCTGGGTTTGCAGACTTGAGACTTGCCAACCCCCCACAATCACAGGAGCCAATCTCTTAAAATAAATCTCAGTACACACACCATACTGGTTCTGTCTCTCTGGAGACCCCTGATGAACACCACAACATAGCCGAAAAGATGCCTGATAACAGGTACATGTGTGTGTCTAGAAGCGGCAGTCCAGGACTAGCATGCCGTTGCATAATTATCAGGGGCCCAGGCTAGTTAGGTCTTGCTATCCCACAGTCCTTAGTGTGCCACCTCATGGTCTACCTCGGCTGCTTGACCTCCAGGTATCCTGTCTCATTCCTGCCAGCAAGAGAGACAAGGGGCACACCCCCTGAGCTTAGAAACACTTTCTGAAGTTGATTGAATATGAATACACTCTTAGCCAGAACCTAGCTTATGGCAAGGGATATGGTCTTTATTCCAAAATACACGTGCCCAGCTTTGTATAATGACAGAAAGGAGGAAGGGATATGGCACTGAACCACAATACAATATTCACCACAATATTCTCACAAGTGATGGGTGCCAACAAAGAATGAGTTATTTAGAAGTTAAGAGCAGAGTAATGGTGTGGGCAGGCAGAGAGGCCTCCATTGTCAAATGGGAACCTGGACTAACTTGGAAGGAAGGGTTAATCCGCTCAAGCAGAGGATCATCTCAGCACACTGCCCCAGACTGAATGAACTTAAACACCACTGTGATAGCGGGGTGACAGTGAGCAGTCGCAGTCCAGGATCTAGTTGTGGAAGGCCACGCTGGAAAGCAGGCTTGCTCTGCAACAGGCTGGCAGCAGCTACCAGCCAAGGATGGCCAGACTCACAGGCTAATGGGGCTCACTGCCAAGGGCATCGCGACCGCTCCAGCACCCCTCCGAGTCTTTCTGAAGCCAGGGGAAGGCGTGGACTTGCAGCCATCTCCTCAGGGCAAACCAGCCAATGGGCAGCCTCACTGATGCTGTAATACTCAAGCTCAGCATTTCATTGGCCAGCTCTTTTTACAGGCTCAAACTGTTTATTCGTTTTTTAGGAAATTGCAATTAGGTGTAAACAAAATACATAGGACAAGACTGAATGTCTGAGCCTAGATGGGGGGCGGGGGGGCGGGAAACTCCCCCCAGAGTGCAGTGTGGTCCTGAGACAGAGGTGCTGACAGCTTCTGAAGCCCCACACAGGCCGGAAGGAGCCAGGGCTTTCCTGCCCAGGCACCTGCTTAACTTCAGGGTCAGTAGAGGGATTCCCCCCATTATTTATTTTATGTCTTTATAGTTTTACAATTCGTGTTTCTTACTGTAGGGTTGCTTGGAGCCTTTAACACACTGAAGTGCACTCTGAAGCTCCACAAGAAACATGTCTGTAAGGAAGGAGCATTTCCCAAACCGGGACCGTGTCAGAACCTTTTCTTTCCAGAACACAGTAAGGGCCCGGCAGTGTGTCCACAGAGCACACTCTAGAACAATGCTCCTGTAATAGACAGAATCCCCAGCGTCAATCCTGCTCCAAATCCTCCTCACTCGGCTGTTCTCTTCCCTTCACCCCTGCTGTGGGGTCTGCCCATACCAGGCCCTGGTTAGCTGGACGGTTGTGACATACAAGGCAGGAGCAGCTGCCCCTGGTTGCCCGTGGCCCTGACTGGGAGGTGGGAGGTGAGGATGAGAGATTCAAGGTTGAGGGAGTCTTGCTCTGCCTTCCATCCTTTGCTCTGTACCCAAGTTTGGATCCTAGGTGGTCAGAATCTCAACCGCCTGCAATAATTGAGGCCCCTCTCAGAATCAGCATCCTTGGGTGCAAAAGACAGATCCTCCCACCCTCAGGCCGAGAGGACCAAGAGATAAACTAAGCCAGTCACTGCAATACAGCATGCTGGGTACAGGAGTAGATGAAAAGAAGGACATACAATTCCTTTGCTTTGGAGAAAAAGATGGGAGGAGGTGAGACACCAGGGAGAAATGGAACAGGTGATGCTAAAGACAGAGGTCCATGCTTGAACTCGTCAAATGAAATCCACACACAGTTCAGCAGCCTCACAATTTTTCCCATCCCAGGGAACCAGGTCTGGAATCTGAGAATGACATTCCCATTTCCATGGGACAAGTGCCAGGCTGGGGGGGTGCACTGGGAGTGGAATGAATGCCCTGTGCCTGTGCAGAGGGGCAGTGAACCTAGACTGGCACATGTCCTGGAGGTCCAATTCCTCCAGGTCTCCCTGTTACGGCCCCCAAAAGCTGCTTGGTGCCGCGGAGGGAGTTCTGGTCAGTCAATGTCCGCATGATCAGAGGCCAGCAAGACCTTCAACTCCCTGCAGGGTTAAGCACATTGCATGGTGGTGGGGCAGGAGCAAGGGGTTTGTGGTGAAGTGGGTGTCCTTATAGCTGAAGTGATAAAAGAGACTGGGGACAATTTGGAGCAGAATTAGGGGAAAGAGGAGGAAGGGAAAAGAGGACAAAGAGAAAGGACGGTTTGGGTCAGTAGCTCTGCCTTCCAGCACCAGCAAACTTTCTGACTGCCTGTGTGACCTTGGGCTGTCATCACTGCTCTGGACCAGCTCCGCATCTATAAAAGGAGGGGGAGAGGAACTGTAGTCTCTAAAGTTCCCTTCTCCTCAAGGGTCATAACATCTCCTTTCTGGAAAGTCCCTTACCAACTGCAGCTCTCACCACTGTGAACAGAAATGGGCAGATGGCTGCAGATGACACAGTGGTGCTGATGGGGTGGAGTAGGGGTGCTGGCATCCGGGATGACTCAAAAGTGGTGCAGCTCACAGCTGGCCTCCCTCTTCCTCTCTGCCTCTTGCCTGTCGAACCCTCAGGACCCAGCCACTAATGTATAAGTCTCCCAATCACCCTGTAATGGTCCTGCAGCAGCTACGGCAGGCTCCGCCTCCCTCTGCTGACAGTAGTCTGTGAGTTTAGAGAGAAAATGAGCTCTCTGCTCTGGGGAAGGTGAAGTCAGTCTCCAGAGTCACCTTAGGACAAGGGCCGAGCTGCAGCTTCCTCGGACACAGGGCCTGTGTGCTGCCAGACTCGCTCGTTCCTCGGCCCCACTGAATCCGAGTGGAAGCTCAAGGATCTCTCTCTGCTACTCACCTGGTGTGGTGTCTTCTCCTGCAGCTGTTTCAAATTGTGCTTAGCTAAGAATTTCTTCTTTAAATGCAGTCTTATGTGGAAATGTAAGCAACACATTATCCAATAATTTTTTCTTAAAATACATATGAGCAGGGTTAAGAACAGAATGTGTGATGGTGGCCCTGCTCTCTGCCTTCACGGCTTGGCTTAGTGAGTGAGGCTGACCACTAACAAATAAATACTTAATGAACTCCAGTGATCAATGCAATGAAAGGGAAGAATGCCTTTAGGTTGAGTTGTCAGGAAGGATTTCCTGGAAAGGAGCGCTCCTGATTTGACCTGGGATCTGTCAGTAAGAAAGCTGGGCACAGGGCCAGGTAGAGCCCTTCATGGCTGACTACATCCAGGAGGAGCAAGCAGCCCCCGTGTGCCGACAGGACAGAGAGAGACCCTGGCTGACCTTCCTCACAGTGCATATCCAGGTGATGGCTCCCACCCATGCCCTGGTAGCCTGCCCAGAACCAAGTGTAATTTTAATATGGGGGAAATGTGAAGTAAATTAATAAATACATAAGTAAATAAATAATATATATGGTCTGCACAAATACCCCCTTTTTATTACAAAAACACAAGCATGTAGTTTTGTAACATAACAATATTACACTCAAGCACACCATATGACATTTTAGGTGAAATATTCAAATTAAAACTATTGATTATTACACCCATATTATTACCCTACCAACAACATTCAAGCAGGAATTACTTCTGCCAGACCCTGTATGTGTGTGTGTTTGGATATACATGCGTGTGTGTGTATAAGAAAGTGACAATATTCATGCGTGAAATATTGTCATTCGTGACATGTATGAATGGGCCTTGAGAGTGGTAGGTGAAGTAAAATAAGTCTGATGGAAAAGAACAAAACACATATGATTTCACTTACACATGGAATATAAAACACAGAAGAAACAAACAAAACAAAGAAAAGACAAACTCACAGATTCAGATAACAGATTCGTGGTTACCTGCAAGAAAGGGGCTGGAGGGCAGGCCGAGTGGGAAAAGGGGGTCAAATACATGATGATGGAGGAAGCCTAGAGTTCTGGTGGTGCACATGCTCGTAACGAACACAGATGTCAAATTATACCGTGTGTCTGAAACATATATGTTATTAAGTAGCATGGCCTCAATTAGAAAAAAGAGAAAAGCGAAAGCAAAATCATTCCTTCTACACGGAAACCAGCAAATAAAGAATGTATACACACACATGTGAAGATGATCAACCCCACAGAAGAGCGTTAATAAATTTAACAGAAGAAACATCTTATAACTGAGAAAACCAAGCTACTATCACAATCAGAGCAGAAATTTTAAGATCTATATATTTAACACCTTCATAGAGAAAAGGGAAGGTATACACATATCAAGATAAAAGGTGGAATAGGGTGACTTCTGGCCAAGATGGAGGCATAGGTAGACACACTATGACTCCTCGCACAATCAAAATAAGGACAACAAAAATTAAGAAATGAAAAAACAACCAGTACTGACAGAAAAGTGAGCTGTATGGAAGTCCGACAACCAAGGAGTTAAAATAGACACATTCATCCAGATCAGTAGGAGGAGAGGAGTCAGGCGGCTGATCAGAGAGGGGTCAAGGCAAAAAAAAGTGGTGGCTGGCAGACCCAGCACAGTGCAGCAACAGGCAAACCCAGCAAAGTGGCAGATTGTGGAGGAGCCCAATGCATAAGGCAGCTGGCGGCTGGGCAGTCTCACATTTTTGCACAGATAAACCAGGCAAAACTGGGGATGACACAGACAGTGCAACCCAGGGTCCCAGTGCTGGAAAATAAAGCCTCAAAACACCGATTGAAAACACCTGCAGGGGTTGAGGTGCCAGGAGAAACTCCCAACCTCACAGGAGAGTGTGTTGGAGAGACCCACAGGGTCCTAGAATGTACTCAAGCCCACTTGCCCGGGAATCAGCACCAGAAGGTCCTAGTGTTCTTGGGGGAAGCAGTGGAAGGGACTGAAATCCAGCAGAGAGTGGAGCAAGTGCCATTGTTCCCTCTCAGACCCCTCCCCCACATACGCATCACAATCCAGAGAGGTGGGTTACACACAGTGAAGCAACGTGCCTGTTGCTCTGCCCCTCAATGCAACAGGCATGATAAGACCAAAAAATGAAAGAACAAATCAAAGCCCCAGATCAAATACAACTAAGCATCAAAGAGATAGCCAACCTACCAGATGCGCAGTTCAAAGCACTGGTAAGCAGGATGCTCACAAAATTGGTTGAATTTGGTCTCAAATTAGATGAAAAAATGAAGGCTACACTAGTGAAATAAAGGAAAATCCACAGGGAACCAATAGTGATGGGAAGGAAACTGGGACTCAAATCAATGGAGTGGACCAGAAGAAAGAGAGAAACAACCAAACAGAAAAAAATGAAGAAACAAGAATTCAAAAACATGAGGAGAGGCTTACAAACCTCCAGGACATCTTTAAATGTTCCAACATATGAATTATAGGGGTACCAGAAGGTGAAGAGGGAGAGCAAGAAGTGGAGAACTTATTTGAACCAATAATAAAGGAGAACTTCCCCAGTCTGGCAAAGGAAATAGACTTCCAGGAAGTCTAGAAAGCTCAGAGAGTTCCAAAGAAGTTGGACCCAAGGAGGAACACACCAAGGCACATCATAGTTACATTAACCAAGATTAAAAATAAGGAGAGAATCTTAGAAACAGCAAGAGAAAAGGAGACAGTTACATACAAAAGAGTTCCCATAAGGCTGTCAGCTGATTTCTCAAAAGAGACTTTGCAGGCAGGAAGAGGCTGGAAAGAAGTATTCCAAGTCACAAAAGGCAAGGATCTGCATCCAAGATTGCTCTATACAGCAAAGCTTTCATTTAGAATGGAAGGGGCGATAAAGTACTTTTCAGACAAGGTCAAGTTAAAGGAGTTCATCATCACCAAGCCCTTATTTTATGAAATGTTAAAGGGACTTATCTAAGAAAAAGAACAAATGGATCAAAAAACTATGGTACATATACACAATGGAATTCTATGCCACAGAAAGAAAGAAGGAGGTCCTACCTTTTGCAACAACATGGATGGAACTGGAAAGCATTATGCTGAGTGAAATAAGCCAGGTGTTGAAGGACAAATACCATATGATCTCACCTTTAACAGGAAGCTAAACAACAAAACAAACAAGCAAGCAAAATATAACCAAAGACACTGAAATAGAGAACAGGCCGACAGTGACCAGAGGGAAGAGGGGAGGGAATTTCAGGGGAAATAGGGGAGGGATTTAGAGGAACATATATAAAAGATACATGGACAGCAACTGAGAAGGGTGGAAATGGGAGGGAGTGGGGAGCATGAGGGGTGGGATGAGATGGGAGTAATAGACAGAAAACTGTACTTGAAAAATAATTTTTAAAAAAATTACATTACAAAAAAGATAAAAAACATGTATAGTAAAATGACAGCCACATAATTATTTGTAGCCACACCTAAAACAAAAACAAACTAAGCAAACAACTAGAACAGGAACAGAACCACAGAAATAGAGATTACATGGAGAGTTAGCAACAGGGGAGTGGAAGGCGGAAAGAGGGGGAAAAGGTAGAGAATAAGTAGCATAGATGGTAGGTAGAAAATAGACAGGGGGAGGACAAGAATAATACGGGAAATGTAGAAATGTAGAAGCTAAAGAACTTATAAGTATGACACACGGACATGAACTGAAGGAGGGAATGTAGGTGGGAGAGAGTGTGCAGGGTGGAGGGGAGTGAAGGGGGGAATGGGACAACTGTAATAGCATAATCAATAAAATTTAAAAGAAAAGAGAAAAGGTGGTTAGGAATCAATAGCTGGCAATTATGAAAAGAACCAAGGAGAGATCTTAGAAATCACTCTGACTATAGAGTGGAGAATGAATTGCAAGAGGCAATATGCATAGGACAAGGTATGAGATGATTGTGGCTCTGGCCAGGGTGGAGACAGTGCAGAGGGAGAGAAGTAGATGGACTTATAATAGATTTTGATGAAGCATCTAGAGGGCTAATTTGCTACAGCTTAGATGTGAGGATGGAGAAGAGGGAGCATTCAGGGTACGGAGTTCTTAGACATTGTACTGTAACCCCCTGACCCTGCATAAACCACAAAAGCCCCTTTGCCCTGTGTGTGCATCAAAATGAGGCAGCCAAGACCATTGCACAAGCGTCAAACTGCATCCAGGGAGGCTTTCTCTTCTCTTTGTCCTTAAGCCAGGGCCTGGAAAACTAAGGGAGAGCTGAGTCCAGCACTGAGTGCAGCCATTAGGTTCGTCATCCTTGGTGCCCTCATGGAGAGCCCTGGTGGTGGAGGGAGAGCAATGTGACTGTTGCAGGTTGGGTGCCCTTGACACCAGGCTCTAAGATGGAGCTTTCATGCAGAATGTTGATTAAAGAGTCAATGCCTGTGTTAGGGAGGGGAAGGAAGGAGAAGCAGGCAGATAAAGAAACTGAGCCAAACCCAGTGACAGCTTTGGTCAAGCCCATGGCTCCTCTGGATGGTTCTGCATTGGGCTGAAGTGATCAGACCCTTGTGTGCCCACATCTCTCAGTCATTAGATTCAGCAGCATGCCCCACTGCTGGACAGCAAGTTCTTATAGAGGCATCTGGATGGCACTGGACAATGTTCACTACAGCGATTATGGCCACAGAAGCACCTCCAGTGGCTTGAGCTGCAGCCTTGTATGCACATCACTGTGCTTTGCATGTGCCTTCTCTGAGGTCATGGTTAAACATAGCTCCCAATTTGGGGGAAATCAGGAGTTTGGAGGCAAGGGAAGGCCTAGTTAGAGCCAAAGAGACCACCTATTGGGGTAGAAAGAAAAGGAACAGCTTTACACAGGGTTGACAGCAAGCTGGAAACTCCTCATCTGTGGCAAACTATACCTAAGCACAAATCTTGGGAAATTCATATTCTGTAATCCAGAGTCTATCAGCTCACTATAAAATATTCTGTTGAGAAAAGCAAATCTAACTCCACTGATAGAGACTGATTTGAATTCCGCTTTCAGATGGCCTGACCGGCAGTGGGCTGAGCCCTGTCTCTCAGATGCTCGGAGGCCCTGACCATGGCCAGTGAGCTGCTCCAGAATGTCTTTGATTCCCAACTCCACCTGAGGATTCCCCATCATACCAATGTTGGCCTCTGAGAAACTTTGGTTTGGGGACGTAAAAACTGAGGTGGGAGGCAAGTAATGATGCCCTGAAAACTTCTCTCAGCTATTTGGTTCAACAGGGGTTTTCGAAATTCCAGTTCTTCAATGTACCCACTGTTTCAGGTTGGCACCCCCAGAAACTGATCCTGAAATGAGGATTCATGTGAAAGTGACTTATTGGGCAGTGTTCCCAGGGTAGGAAGAAGGAAGCCAAGGGAAGGTGCAAAGCCTATGGTGAAGGGAACATAGATTGATCACCTGGGAAGTCCAGAGAGCCAAGCCCCTCTCCCCACCTGTCATCAGTTAAAGGCCAGCTCAGAGGGATGACCATCCCTAGGAAGCAGGTACTTCCTGCTCCCAGTGCACACAGGCAAAGTAACTTCCAAAAGGGAGTTACTGACAAAAAGGGAGTCTAGTACTGTGAGTAAAGGCCAACTGGGAGCTGAGGGGCGTGAAGATGGAAAGGGACCTGGGGCAATGGAGCAGAGCACATGCACCATCAACCAGGAGTGAGTGCCACAGTGACGGAGTCAGCTCCTTCGCTCACTGTAATGAAGTTCTTCTGTTGACAACTCAAACCAGGCCCTGAGGTTCATCGCCTCCCAGAAATGGCTTCCTGGGGTTATGGCAGTGAACCTCAATGAGCTGTCAGGGGCTGTAGGTACACCTGGAAAATGACTGCCTTTCAGCATACTGTGTTAATAGTAACAGCAGCAATAGTAACACACGGCGAGATTAGCTTGATGTTTACCACATCTATTTTCTTTTCGAGACACACATCAAAGTGTTGTATTCCAGCTCCCTGGGGTCAAGCTGGGTCCTAGTTCTCAACAATGAAGTCACTGCCAGGTCAAGGCAATTAGAGCAGGTTGGACTTTCCTCCAAAATGGTCATATTTTGAAGACGTGGTACCCCCAAAGGGGAAGGTACCATCCTCGAGTCCTTGGGTCACAGGATGGCCATTTGATCAGAATCATCAGTGTTGGACTCTGTGTTATTGCATAATAAACTTTTATTAAGCTGTGGAGATTTTCAAGTTGTTAACAGTTACGTTGCTCTTCAAGGTTAATAGTGAAAACCACAGGAGCAATACTTTGTAGGTGGGGAAACTGTGGCTCAAATGTTTAAAAAGCTATCAAGTGTCAGAGCTAGGATTCAAACTCTGTTTTTTAATCCTGATCCTGTGCTCGTTGTCAGGAAAAGCTTAATGTGAAATATCTGGTGCTTCCTCTGAAATGGGGCAGAGAGGAGAACGCGAAAAAGCCCTGGGTCCTGTGGGTGGGACTGGAGTGGGGAGGAAGGTGCGGAAAGGAAAGGCTCCAAGTCAGAAGCCCATCTGGGCTCTCTGCAGTTTTGCTGAGGGCCTCCCCACCTGCTCATACGTGGTCTGTTCCCAAACAGTCTTACGGAAATAAGGGTGTTTCATCATTGCATTATACTCATTTGCCTCATGTGACTATAATGACTACTTGCTACCGAAGAGAAGAAATGAGATGATTCAGAACAAACCCCCAAACCCCAAGGCTGTGCCCCTCAACTCCAAGCAGAGAACCTCTTGTTGAGTGTGCACATTTTAGTGGCCTTCTGTTCAGCCATCCACCCATTTTCTTATTAATATGATCTGGGCTTGTTCATTCTCTTCCAAGTTACTAAGTCCTTCATAGAAATCTAGGCAGTTTCCCTACTCAGAGTGAGAACGGGATGGAATGATTTCTCCTGCCCCATGATCAGCTTAGGCATGGGCCTGGGAGGCAATTTTGGCCAATGGACCTAAACAGGAAATCTGATCGAGGCTTCTGGGAAGGATCTCCTTGAAAAAGAAAATAAAAGTAAGAATGTTTGCTTTGGACTTGGGGTCTGTGTACTGTTCCTGAAACCAACGCAGTCATCTTGAGTCCAACAGGACAGCTGTCTATGAGAATAAGCCAAGATACTTAGTATAGCAGAGTAGAAACATGGAAATAACCTGGGCCTTTGAGTCATCGATGAGCTGGTGAATTAACCAACCCTGGAGCTATCTCTCTGGGCTCCTTATGTGAGAAACAAACTACTTAATTGGTGAAATCATGGTGAATTAGTATTTCTATTACATGCAACCAAATTCAACTGATTCAACTGATATTGTGTTAGGTGCTCTCTCAAGAACACAGAACAGTGTTACTGACTCCCATGACCCCAGATTTAGTGGCTCAGTGGGCTTTCTAGGTAGATTATTGGCTTACATCCCCCACTCTGAGTTGTAATGAACACTTTCCCATTTCTCTTACTTAGAATTCCACTTACCTTAGCCTCTGACTGGTATAGCAAGTTTCCACTGAATTACCACACAACAAATCCTCGAGTTTCCCACCTGGTTGCCCAGCTGTTGGTTCTTAAGGTTGCAAGCAGAAGATGCTGCAAACTGTGAGTCCTGACAATGCTTTGTAAAGGGATGATGAATGTTTCCATAGGTGAGTAATGGGAAGGAAAGAAAAAAATCATCTCATTTCTCTAACATTAATTAATTCACACAAGGTCACATTTTACATTATTTTAATTAACTTTTATTGAGCTCATGTTCAAAATGGGAAAAAACGATTCATTAAAATAAGTCACAAGGATCCTAGGGATAACAGCATGGGGTATTTAAACAGGATAGAAAATTGGAAACCTTTTTGTTTTGCTCTGATGGATGGTGGGGTTTCATGAACTCCTAGCTTTTCTCAAACACACCCCCTTTGCAGATGACAGGAAGAAACAGACTTGAGGGCATTAACTCTTTTGGGAAGACTTTCCCAAGACCTCTCACCCATTTCCCCCTCCCCAGCAGTGGTTAGGGCCCCATTCCTGTCAACATTCTACAAACTTCTGTCTCACGGCCCCTACGTTATCTTGACATTGCTCACCTTTTCATTTCTGCCATAATATTGGCGGAACTTCTGGAGAGCAAAACCTTGTGTGATGTCTTTCTTTATCTTCTAGCAGAATACCTAGCTGCTCAGTAGGAATTTCTTGAATGAATGAAAGCCAAGGAAAATTTTCCTGGGTTTTATTCTAATTTAACAAAGGACAAACATGTCTATATTGCACGGTGTGACAGAACACTTAGAGCGCAAATCCTTTTATAGTGGTGTTAGCGGGCTGCGGGGCCTGCTGCACGGGGCAGCGTGGCTGCTGGGCACAGCTGGTGGCCAGGCCATTCTCTAAAATGTGGACTTGGGAGGAGGGCCGGTCAGGTGCTCCTCACCTGGGGATACAGGATCAGAGACTTAAAGCATGGCGCCTCTTCATTAATCTGGGGCCACCGGAGGGACTTTTGTTCCAGGTCGCAACAGTTCAGATTGTCTCCACACTAAGCAGAAGCATTTTCCCAGCTGAGCTGACGCTGATTCTCCAGATACCTGCCCTACTAACTCATCAGCCGGCCACCCTTCTCCATATGCCCCTGTCAGGGAGAGTTTCATCCTGTGAGCTCTTGGTGAGCACATGAATGTGCCCAGTTATTCAACAAGTCCAACTATAGGACAACAAACCCTCCCTGGTTGCCATATTTGGGTCCTTCCTCCCTTGTCCATCAGCCACTTCACTGGCTGTCCTCTGCATTCCAGTTACCTCAGGAATGACCTTGCCTGACCTCACCTGCCAGACCAATGTGAAATGAACAAGAGGAAAAAGCAATTGTCTCCTTATTTTTCAAGAGGAGACATGTAGAAAGGAATGTTTGAGGATAAATTTTACTTCCCTGTTGAAATTTGTAAATACTTATGTGACTTACTTTTAAGAAAACCCAGTATTCAGATCTCTAAATATAAACTCAAACACTATTCACACCACAAAATGATTCTCCCATTTTCAAAAGAATTATCCTTCTTGAACCTCTACAAATCACTAAGAATAAGACAGATAAACAAATTGAAAAATAAACAAAATGTTTAAACAAGCATTTCTTTTCAAAGTTTATCTAAATGGCTGATAACATAGAAAAATGCTCAGTTTTACTAGTTATGAGGCAAATGCAAATTAAAACCATACTCTAATACCAATAGACGCCTATCATCCTAGCTAAATTAAAAAAAAAAAAACAGAGAATAAGTGTTGTCAAGATTGTAGAGCAACCAGAACTCCCATACACTGCTAGTCAGAGAGGGAATTGGTACCAACCACTCTAGAAATCTGGCAATATTTATAAAACTGAAATATACATAACCTCTGACTCAAAGCTTCCACTCTTAGGTATATACCCCAAAGAAATGCATATATATACCCTCCAATACACACATACTAGAAGGTGTATATCAGCACTATTTGTAGTAGAAAGAATTAATCTGGTTAGTATACAAATCCTAATCAGATCTCTAAATATAGAGAGATAGAATGATAGAATGGATACAAATAAACTGTGATGTATTTACACAATGAAATGTTCTACATCAATGAGAACAAATCCACACTACATGCAACAACATAAGTGGCATTTACAAATACAATGTTAAGCAAAAAACATAGACACTTAAGAGGATGAACTATAGAAATCCACCTAAATAAAGAAAAACCTGGCAAAATTAACTATGTTCTTACAAGTCAAGACAGTGGTTTTTCTAAGGGGGTAAGTGACTGGAGGGGACCCTGGGAAAGGAGCATTGAGTTTTGATAATGTTCTATTTCCAGATCTAGGTACCAGTTACATAGGTCTATGCAGTTTGTGGTATGTGTACTTCTCAGCATGTGCACTATACTTAAAAATGTTTTTTTTTAAAGTTTGGCTCAATTTCCAGAATTTCCAAGCCACAGGCAACTTTCTAGAAACATGTTTGCAGTCTGGCATGAAATGTACCACCTATGTTCAGTTAGTTTGAGTAATTTCCCTCCCACCCTACCTTCATTATGACTAATTCTATGAGAGTTTAGGGTGCAGTTCTGCACGCCTGGCATTGGGGCATGTGTTTGGGGCATTATTCTCTAATTGCACCATGCACTCCAGCTGAGATCAGGGACAGGGACCACTGTACTTTCTCCTCCCCCTCCACGCCACCCCTTCCTCAATGCCCAGCTGACCAGAGGATTCTTCAGAGGACAGAGTGCTGGGCTGCAGAAGATTCCTTATTCCTCTAGCTCAAACTCTGAAGTCTATCCTTTAAAGGAGTATTTATTGTGACCAAAAGTCACCTCAGTTCACCCCATGCCTTCCTAACCCATGCCCATTTTACAGAGGACGAACTGGGAAACATCACCTGAAAGGCCATGTCCCTGGAATGGCTGGCTGGCACCAGGACCCTGTGGGCCTCACCACACTGTGCTGCCTGGTGTTTTCTAGAGAAGCCTTATTCTGTGATTATTGTTTCCCATTACTGGCTAGCTCCCTTCTGCAAGTAACAACCTGAACTGACTGCCATCAAGAGGAGATTCTGCTGTCATCTCCCCCATTCCATGGCCTAGGGACAATCAATCAGGACTCGAGACCCAGAGATTCTGCCCTCCCCCCCGCCACCCCCTGCCAGATCTCAGCGGGGCCCAGGACGGTATCATCAGACTCCGCACCTGTCTATTCTTTCTGTGCAGGAGAGAGAGGAGGCCCCAGAGCTCTGCCAGCTGCAGGTCATGCCTGATCAGTAGCTGGGGAGACTGCTCTACGCACAGGTCCTGCAGACGCTGTCAGGGCTGCCCTGTTTACAGGCGATGGCTGGCCGCCCAAATTTCCCCCAGGCAGCCCGATTGCCAGCCTCACATCACAGCCCAGTGGTGCAGAACTCTCTGCTCTATTGATCGTGCCAGCTTACCACTGCAGACAGAACACTGCTCTGTAATATGCTGGGAAGGCACAGTGCTACCCAGTGATGTGATTACAACTCAGCTTTGGGAAATGAGCTGTTGTTCTAAGCTCAGCCCAGCAGCATCTTTTCAACCCTGGGGGCGGGGCACTTCCCCAGGGCCTGCTGGCCTCTCTCCCCAGTGCTCCAGTGTTGTCATGGGAATCAGTAAAGGCAGCCACACAGACAGTGTCTAAACTGGCACATCTTGGGTGAGAGTGTGGACATCCAGGATCTCTGTGTCCAGGGACCCCAGACTCCGTCCAGTCTGTGATCAGCAACCACATCCTGCACTTCATGCCTCCCTCCTCCCTGGGAGAAGAACGGCTGCGTGATCCCAGTTTCCCCTTGGCCAGGACCTTACAGGCCATCTGGTGCTCACTTTACCAACGAGAAAACAAGCCCAGCGAGGTTAAATGACTTGCCCAAGGTCATGCAGCTGCACAGGTGGAAGAGTAGGAAGAGAACCCAGGCCTCCTGATTTGAGGACTCCTCACATTCCCAGGTTGTTCTTCCAAATGAAGGGACTCGCTAAGCCCCGAATGGCCCAGGTTGCAGCTTTGGGAGTATCCACAGTTCATCTCTTTCACCTGGGAAGGCTGAAGAGATCTGAGAAGGGACCCAGCAGGGACAAGGACTGGAAAGGACAGCACAGCTGGTGCTCATGTCACTTCAAGAAAAGTAGGCAGAAGCCCCACATGGGTTTGGGCAGCAGCAGGAAACAGTGGCAGCCCAAAGAGCTGCACCAAAGTCAGCACTGGTTGGCCTCAGGCGTCAGGACGTCCAAGGTTCTTCCCAAGACGGGCAGCATGTGCCGGCTCCCCACGGTGACCGACACCAAGCAGTGACAGTGACGTTGACGCCACTCCTGCAGCACCATTTGAGATGACACCCATCATCTCTCCTGGAGGCTCAGCATGAAGACACCTGAGGCAGCAGAGGCAGTGAGCAGCCACCACGCAGACTCTGTGGCCACTTCTGCCATTCAGAGATGTCCAGAGAAGGGTCACACGCTGGCTGGGTGGCTCGTCCTGAGCTGGCATTCATTACAATTCCTTCCTCTCTTCCCATCAGCACCAAGCAAACCCACAGCCCTCTTCCCTTCAGCTGCCCTCTTTGCTCTGTTTTCTAAAGTTTCTTTACCATGAAGGTCTCTTCGGGGCAAAATGCAGGTTTCTCTTGTACCACAACATTAGGCTGGGCCTGAAGCAAAAACAGCACCATCCCATCTAAGCTCCGGTGTGAGGCCGGAGCAGAGGCACTCGGGGCGCAGCTGGGAGGTCCAGGGTTCTCAGGCGAGTCTCGGTGGCTCCCTAGCCCTCTTCCTGCCCCCCCACCCAGGGCCTTTACCTGCCCTTCACAGCTCAGGGCTCTAGACCAGGTCTCTGCTTTTTCTCCTTGCCCTCCCACCCCACCCAGACTGTCCAGGCCTGTGTCCCGCTCTCTCAGGGCCTGTCTGTGAGGAGACTGGCTAGGGAATTGGCCTAATACACAGGCTGTAATGGTGGCAGGTGATGTTTGTAGTTTCCCAGTTCTCAGAGAACTTCCTGAAGGATACACCAAGGCACCACGCCCCGACCGGGCTGCGGCCTCGCTGGACCTCTGTTTCTACATCTGAAGCTCCAGGTCTTTTTATGCCAGAGCCATCAGGCGTCCTATGAGTTCACTCCTGTTGCTTTTTTTAAAGTGTTCTTGCCATTATACATTTGTGCTCTGGATTCAGACAGCACAGACATGTGCCCAGCTGTGCTCCATCCTCGCCACCTATGTGCTCATCCTCAGTGTCCTCATCTGTGTTATAGGGACAGGAGCAGCACTGTCCTCATGGTTGGTTTGAAGGATTGAGCGAGATAATACAAAGGCCCTTGGCCCTGTGTCTTTCACAACAAATCTGACAAGTACTCACACCTCATCATTCCCTGGAAGCAGGGAGGTCACGTTCTAGCACCTAAATGATATGTGCACGAATGGAAGCCCAGGAAGCCCCCTGTCTAGACTCAGAGAGGGTGTGGCCATGCCAGTACAGGAACGGTGGAGACCGCCCAGGGCTGCCTCCTCTGCATCCTTGTGGCTGACGTGCTGGGCTCCCCTCTGCTTGGTGGGTATGGGAGAGGCAGAGTGAGGCCTCCTCATCATACACACAGTCCTGACTGCACACCAGAGCCCCAGAATAAAATCTCTGTGCCTGACATTCCTTGGAGTTTGCCCTGATGACTTAGCACAAAGGGAAAGATGTTAAGGCCCAGAAAGGCGAAGCGGTATGCCTGGAGTCACACAGCCTGTTCTCTCCACCCCCATCTCCATGTTTAGGTGTGCTGTCCCTCTTCATGACTCAGGGCTCGGTCTAGATTGTCCCTGGCTTACTCACCCACAGATTCTAAAGCCGGGGCTCAGGGGCCGTGTTGCCCGGAAACCTCCAGGAACAAGAAGCCCCTCATGACTCCTGCCTGACCCAGCCTCTGCCTGCCTTCTCCTGAATTGACAGCTTTCTCCTGGTCATGCCCTGACCCTATTTTACACACATCTCCAGTTGTCCACTGGCTATTCCTCTGCTCGGGCCCAAATGGGTTTTCTGTCAACAATGTTGGGTGGGCCTGGAGTTAGGAAAGGGCCCCAGAGAGAGCCATGGGGAGAGCGAGTGGGACCAGGGACTCGGCTCCCCTTGAGTGGCACACAGACCAGCAAGGGGCCCTCCAAACCGCAAGCAGGATGAGCCCAAGAAGTTGCTTCTGCAGTGAGCAAAGTGTGCCCTTGCCCTGCAGTCCCAGAGGCCCAGAACCACAGCCAGCTCGCCTCATCTGCCAGCTGTGTCTGCTGTGCTGACTTCACCCACCACTGCAGCTCGAGGGCTGCAAGTGCAGGGCGGAATGTTCTCGGCATCGGCTGAATAGAAGCCACGGAGCACAACTCCTGAAGGAACAGCTGCAGGTGGGGAGCAGAGTTCATATCTGCGGGTACTTGAAGTTCACAGTCATTAAATCCAGTCTGGAGCGCTCACTCTCCTGTCCCAGTTCCAGGTGGGCAGCAAACCACGGGAGAGTTTTTCTCTCAGGAGAAGCTTCAACGAGGAGGAAGTGGTTGGCCTGGCCTTTGACCATGTTGAGGGGATTTAAGGTCCAACTCCAGTTTTTAAGAAACAAAAACAAATTATTTCAGGCCTGAGTAAAGCAGGGTATGTGTCTGAGCTCAGAGGAATCCCCACAACAAACTGGGGAATTTGGCCACAACCTTCAAACCGGGGCTCAAAATGCTCTGCCCAATACCTGTTCCAGCTCCAGCACCTCCAACCACAACAGTTCCCCATCACAGCTCCTCCCCAGCTGCCCAGAACAGAGGATGCCCTCACAAACTGGAGCTGTAGTTATCACCACAGGGCCTCCCGCATCCCAGAGAACCTCTGCGTGGGCACAGGAGGAATGAGGACGATGGCTGCTGAGCCATCGGGCGGCCACCTGGGGCCCAGGGCCTCACTGCAGTGCTCAGAGGACAGGAGCCTGACAGGCACAAGTGGGAGGCCAGCCCAGGCCCCATCTGTGTATCAGTCGGCTGTGTCTCAGCGCTTGGGGACTGCAGGGTAAGGGGGACCCTGAGGGGAGGGTCCCTCCAGCCTAGCTTGTCCCCGTGAGCCCTTGAAGCTCAGACACTTCACACCACCTGGGGGTCACTCCACCACCAAGCATCTGCAGCCCAGAGCCCACTGTCCTCAGCTCTTGCAGCTGCTATACTGTGCTCATTTCAGGTTTTTAATTTTTCTCCTCTTTTTTCTTTCTCCCTCTGAGAGGCTAATGTTCTAAAGAAGATGTGATGCTGGGAGGAGGCATTAATTTCAATAGTCACTTAAAAGCAATTGCCTGGGAAATATCTCATTTTCCCATTAAATGCTGCAGAGCCGAAACCTCAGGTGATTCTCCTTCCTCCCCCTCCCGCCCCCTTCTCCTCTGTCTCCAGCCCCTTCCTCTCTGCAACAACTCATTCCAATCTGCATATTAGTTTCCCTTCCTGGCCTAAAATTATGCCCTGGGTAGATATATGATTCTGTTTGGCTAATAAATAGCCTCTAGACAGCAAATGCCTGACAGGCAACTTTCTCTGTAGAAACTGCACTGGAGGAGTTTCCCTGACAGGCAAGGTGTCTTCTTGGGAGCACAGAGCAGGTGGCTAATCATGTTATAGTTTCTGAACACTCCATTCTGGGTGCTGGGAGACCAGCAGGCACACTAGAGGGGCAGGTTGCCCTCTGAGGTCTTCCCCTGATGATGGGATGAGGCTAAGGTGAAGATAAAGTTCCCCCCCCAAAAAAACAGACCTTTCCAGGCCCTTCTCTGGCAGGTGTGACCCAGCAGGTTGGAGCCCCATAGCCCTGGTTGACTTGAAAAGTTGACAGTGCGTCTTTCACTCCAGGTTGGGAGACAAGCAGCTTCTTTCTTTCCTCCCCAGCTAAAGGCCTGGGACCTGCAGAACTAGGGGTAAGAAAAGGGTGTTATTGGTCACCCCATCTCTCTCTGCCGCCCTCCCCAGTCTCCCTCCACCCCTGACCTCTGCCCCGACCCCCACCCTGCACTTGTCTTTCTACAGCTTGCCCGGTTCTGTTACTGCAGGGCCTCCCTCTCAGCTGTCACCTAATCTCGTTCATCAGGTATCTGCTGTATTCCACACCCAAGGCTATTTGCTTTTTCACTTTCAATTATTGCTCCATTCCAATTATTATCATTATTAAAAATAACAGCTGACTACTACAGAGCCCGCCTGTAGGTGACAGGCATCTGTGACCATGTGTGTAGGTACCACCAGCCACAGGTTACAGAGGAGAACGCTTAATGTCTTGGCCATACTGTCCCTCTAGCCTGCAGGACTCAAGGAAATCCACCTCCGAGGGGGGCTCTGAGCCCTGGCGGTGGCGGGGAGGAGCTCTGGGGCATGAACCATGACCTTCTTCTGGTTCCTCACCTGCTGGCACCTCTGGCCACTTCACCCCAAATGATTAGAGACCAGGACCCTATAGCCACTGTGGAGCATCCTCAAAAAACTTAAACCGGACCTACCATTTGATCCAGCGATCCCACTTCTGGGAAATCATTCAAAGGAAACAAAATCAGTATCTCAAAGAGCAACCTGCACTCCCACGTCCACTCCGGCATTCTTCACAATAGCCAAGGCATGGAAATGAAGTAAGTATGTGTCCTTCGAGAAAGAAACAGATAAAGAAAAGGTTGTGAATGCACATGAGCAAATGTTATTCAGCCTTAAAAAAGAAGGAAATTCTGCCCTTTGCAGCAACGTGGGTGAACCTGGAGGACATTATGCTAAGCAAAATAAGTCAGATGCAGAAAGACAAATACCGGGTGGTACTTTTAGGTATGTGGAACCTAAATAGTCAAACTTATAGAAGCAGAGAGTAGAATGGTCGTTTAAAGGCTGGAGGGAGGAGGAGATGGGAAGATGTTAGCCAGGGGTACAAAGTTTCAGTTATGCAAGATGAATATTGGGAACCACCCTGCTTGGTTTCAGGAGCTGTAACCTGCCCCCCATCCCCATGGCTAAGGCTGAGTGAGCAACCTTCAGACCATAAGCCATTAAGGAGACAAAGTTTATCTCCCTGGCAGGAGCGCCGATTCTGCTCCTTCATCCATAACTGGCCCCCAGTGCTTGATCAGTTAGCCAATGATGGCTAAGATTCCCCAAGGGGGGAATGACCTAAGATAGGCATGATCATGTGGAGGCCCTAGGGAAGGACTTGGAGGGCTATGGAGAAAGGGGGTGATGGACCCTCGCCCCTCGGCTTTGATGAAGCCTGACTCCCCTGAGTCCGAGAGAAGTCTCCTGAAATTCCTTGGCCGTCTTTACCTCCTCTCCCTGACTTAAGCCTGAAACTATGACAGAGGGCAGTGCAGCCCTGTGCTGGAAAGGGCAGGCTCCCTGGGTGATCAGACCTGAGAAAGGATATGTAAAATCCTGCAAAGCCTGCTTTGCTAAGAATGCTCTTAGTCAAATGATAAAGGCCCAAGCAGGAAATGAGTTTGCTTCCCAAAGTTTTCAGCCTTTTAGCTAATAGACCCTGACTCAGAAGAAGCCCTAATAGTTCTTTGTATGCTATCCACCATTTGATCCTTACTGCCTGACAATGATTAATGAGCTGTACCTGTATTTCTGCACACATTAAACCCAATAAAAGCCTATCTAGGCAAGGGTCAGCAGGCTCTTCCCTTGAGAAAGTGGCCAGGATGTTCTGAGGCGCTCCCCCCTTGAGGGAGTAGCCATGCCATCCCTTTTCCTCCATAGGACTCAGTAGTCCGTGTGAATTTGTCTCATGTCTCATCCATGACACCACAGGCACTGCAGGCCGGTGCCTGTGTCAGATGAATAAGTTCTAGGCATGTAGTGTGTGGCCTGGTGACTACAGTTAGCAGTACTGTGCTGTACACTTGAAATTTGCTAAGAGGGTAGATCTTAACTATGTTCTTACCACAAGAGAAGGAAGGAAGGGAGGAAGGAAATTAAGTGAAGTGATGAATTTGTTAGTTTAATTGTAGAGATTGTTTCACAATGTACATATATATATAAACCTCAAGTTGTACACCTTGAATACATATAATTTTTATTAGTCAATTGTACCTTAATTAAGCTGGGAAAGGGAGAGCAGGAGCCAGCAGCTTTGCATACCTGTTTCATGAGTCTCAGAACAAATTGATTCTCGTTTTAGGGATGAGAAGCTGAGACTCAGTGAGACTGAATCAAATGGCAAAGTCACACAGCTTTGAGATGTCTTCTCTGTCACTAGACAACAAATGGGCTTTTCTGCATTGTTCTTCTCCTTGCTGTTCCCGGAGGCCTCCTGAGGTGCTCTTCTTGGGCTTTGGTGCAGCCAGGCTCTTGGGTCAGGTTTTGGACAAGTGCAAACTCGGAGACTAAATGCTGTCATTCCATTCACACACAGCACTATTTTAGCACTGGGGTGTGAAGTGATCAGAGAAAGGGCCACAGGGTAGAGAAGACCACTCTGGTCTCTCTGGCCACATCGGCAGAAGGCCACATGTGAGGCCTGCACACTGTCCAGGGCTGGGCCTCTGCACACAGAGTGTGGCTCAGTCAGCCAGCCTGGTTCCTGCAGCCACACACACGTGAGAAGGCAGCTTTTCATCCAGAGGAGCCACACAGCTGTCAGTCTGCCTGGGGTCAGGCGAAGCCTCCAGGGTCCCCTGGCCCAGCTCTAGTCTTTCCTTCACAGCAGAAATTCAAAGCGCACTTAAGAAAATCCCATGAAAGCAATCACTTTTCTCCCTCAAGTTCCTGGAGTTGACTTCTTCTGACAGGACGTTTGGAGGATTGACTTTTATAGTAAAATGAAGTGTCTGGCAAGGAGTGATTGTTCCCTCCCTTCCTGCTGCGTGGCCCACAAGTGCCAGCCTCCGCAGGGGAGCAGCGAGGCAGAGCGACCGCGTTCCGTAATCTAAGGGATCCCAGGCAGCCATGACAGCCAGAGAAAGACACCATTCAGGGAATCCAGTTGTTCGCCTTCCATGACCTTCTACGGCCAGCGCTGTGTGGTCTTCAGGTAGACGACGCAGCAGCAGTGCCCTGTGTCCTGCCCAAACCCCGGGCAGCGTGGGACCAGGCATTGGAGTAGGAGAGCCAGCAGGACCGGCAGAGAGAGCAGGCTCTGCTGCTGCGCTCTGTGCAGTCTCAGGGGAAGACACTCAGCCTCTCTACACTTCAGTTTCCTCACCTGTGCATTGGGACAAAAGTGTCAACTCCACAGGGCTGGTGTGACAATTAAATGAGAATCGCAATAGGAGCCTGGACACATTGTTGACCGCGATGATGGCAGTTCTGCTATCACCGATGACTGACATTTGCTGAGCGCTAACTGTGGACTGAGCTCCGTGCTGCATGGTTCATATTCATTGTCCCATCCAGGTGACCTGAAGCTCTAACAAGGTCAGTGTTATCACTACCCTCACTCTACAGATGAGAACCTTGAGACTCAAGAAGGCTAAATAGGTCACCCAGAACCACTGCGCAAGGGTGCGCAGAGCCTGTGCAATGAGCAGCAGAAGTGTTGGGTAACCACTGTTCTCTCCTGCCTTTTCCACCTGCTCACTCGGTTGGTGGTTGTTCTTCTAACAGAGGGAACGTGCCTGTTGTTTCAAAGACCGCTGGCCTTTTCTGTGTCCATAGCACATCTCACGTATAAGTGTGCCATGACGTATGATAAGCATGTTTTCCTTTTCAAAATGAGGAAACAGGCATCAGGGGGTTGAGTCACACACAGCCAGCGAGTGGCAGGGGGTGGAAGGAAACCAGCATTTGTGAGCTCGGACTGGACGCCTCTGGGTGCCTAGTGCTGCACTCGTTTCAGCTCCTGCCGTCACGGGGTCTGCCAGGGAGTTTCAGTAGATGTCGGACTTTTGCTGACTTCCTGTAACTAACCTCTAAAGAAGAGTCTGATTACTCAGCTTATTTTACAGACAAGGAAACTGAGGCCCAGAGCACTTAATTAGACTCCAAAGCCTGTTAATGAGGAAGGAGAGGGTTCCTTTCTGTTTTTAAGGAATGTGTGCTAACTCTGGTTCCTGCCTGAGGAGCACGCAGATGTGAGCTCTGGGTCCATCCCACACTCCGCCCCCTCAGCCCACCCCAAATACCACAGACCAGTCAGGGGAAGCTCCTGAGGCCCCCGCTGCCCAGTGAGGGGATTGACTTGAAAAAGGCCATCAGGACTTCTGTGAGTAACCAGAAGGATCTAAGCGTAGGTGTTCTTTACTCACCCTTCTCTCTCCCCCCTTCCCATGCCCCAGTAATATCCCCCAACCCGGGAGGCTCAAATGTGACTGAGATCAGGAAAACAGCTGCAGCCCATGAATCCCACTCTCTGGTGATGAAGGGGTTTCCTGAAATCTAAGAGTGGTAGAAGCAATTTTCCTTTTACAGAAATGCACAGAGCTGCTGAGATGGGAGTTGAATGTGCCCAGAGGGACCCAGAGGAGCAAACAAAACGACAGGTGACGATGGGGGCTGCCTGTGGTGGGCTGTCCTCGCTGGCCCTGAGAGGACCACTTCCAATATCAGTAAAATAAGTTCAGGCATGCAGCCAACATGGGAGTGTTTATTGATTTATAAATTCTACAAATATGCTACTGAGCTAATGAAAGCCTCACAAAGCAGCCACCAGTGTTGATGTTTGAAGGGGATAATACAAACTCCTAAGTAGAATTTCTGCTGTTTTCTTCTGCATGCCCAGCAGGTCCCGGTGTGGCCCTTCTGGGCTGGAGGCCACTGCCTTTAGCCTTCTTGGGGAGCTCTATGGGGCCTGTTCTGGGGCCCAGGCTGCAAGAGGCCATCGAGTGAGGCATTTAAGGGCACAGGCTTTGGGGTCCAATGGAAGTAGATTCTGAGTCCAGCTCCACGTCTGAGGAGCCATGTGGCCTAGGAAATGACTTTCTTTCTTGGAAAAATGAGGGAGACCACCTTCCCGTGCAGAGTTGATGAGGAAATAGCATGGCATAGCATGAGCGTGGCACATGGGGCGTGGCACGTGGTGCGTGGCACTGGGGAGGCAGGTGAGTGGCCTGGGTATCCGAAGGCCAGTCCTGAGGATGGAGTCTAAATGGGGAGGCCTCACAGCCCAGGAGAAGAGTGCCTAAGGTTCCCCTGCTCTCAGTGACCATCCCCCTGGGGAGTGGGTATGCATTGCTGCAGGCAGAACTCCACAAACAAACACACACAGAGAATTCATATTTAATCCTGCTTTTGGCTTCTTCCCAGATTTACTTACAAATGCTTCTAAGTATCTTAGAAGCAACCTAGAAAGCAGAATAAGGCCACAAAAACAATCCTGGAGTGTCAGAAATTTATTTTTGAACTGGAACAGCCCATGATTGTGAGACCCATACTCTGCCGAGTCCAGGCAGACCCCTCCCCTGTGCCAGTCAGCATGACCCACACCACTCTCATGAGGCCACCAGGGAGGGGATGGGACACCTCCTAAGCCCCACACTGCAGGCCTGGGTGGGAATTGCATGCCTCTCTCTGCCAGGAGGCAGTGCCTCTTCCTGAGTCAGCAGCAGGGCACTGCTGGGCACTGCTGACCGCCCTCACTGTGCCGCAGCGCCTGCGAGATGCTCCTGTGGCCAGACACACAGCACTTCAGGGAGCATCAGTCCAGGGCCGGGCAATCACAGGACTCTCCCCTGGAAGAACTTCTTTCATAGGGCCACCAAATTAAAGTCCATCTCAGCAGGGGAGGGAAGTGGTGTGCAAGGGTGGAATATGCAGAGGACTGGCCACGAGTGCAAAGGGCTGCGTCGCCTCTTCTCAGGGTCTCATCTGGCTCCAGCAGCCATGTTGATGGAGAGCCCGGCCCTCTAGAACATGTGTGTGGGGTGGGTGGGAGGGGCTAGACCCCCCTAATTATCTGTGCTCCCAAGCAGTTACCTTCAGTGCCACTGCCCTGCCTTCCCCTCAAAGTGGTAGTGCTCCTGGCACCCCTCACTGAGCTTTTAGCACAAAGTTGCATAATCTTTCACTTTCCCCAGGCCAGCTTGCTGGTCTCTGCTCCAGCCACTGTGAGGACAAGATGAATTCATTTGCTAAGGACAAGCATAAACCTCTGGTGGGAAACAAATGCAATGCACCACAGTAAATGGGAGCAGCTTTAAAAAAAAGCACACAATCCTTTGGGGACCCTGTTGCCATAGGAACTGGCATTATAGCTTGCCTCTGATAATTAATGGAGGGTTTTGCTATTACAGTATTCTTGAAACTTCGCTCTCCCTGAGCTGCACTGCAGAATGCAGCATCCTCTCCTCATTCATAAATATTTCATCACCACCGGCTGCTGCGTTTCATCACAGTGGAGAAGGCCTGGCCTAACCCAATCCCTGCCAAACTCCTCTTGTCCTGTCAGAGTGCAGCTTCCACTTACCCTGCCTCCCTACGCAGTCCCAACTTACCTGTTCTGAAGTTCCTTACATTCCTTAACTCAGAAGGGCAGCTTTCATTGCAGCTTTCTTTTCAGATCCTGACACCTATTTTCTGTGCCTTGTCTTCTTTTCCTAAAGGTCAGGCTGGCCTCCCGGAGGCAAAAGCAGGGTCCAGCTCAGGGCCTGAGGTTCTTTATTTTCTGTTTGATGGAGTCCTGGAAAGCTTTTGGATTCTGGTTCTGCAACGTTCTGGCTGAGCTTTGGTCCCCTCATTGATATATAGAGACACTGCAGGGTTTCACGGAGAGGGTGAAATGAGACCCAACACTGCAGGGCACCTAGCCCCTCTGGGTGTGCTCAGAGGTTGTCTGCTCCCAGCTGGTTAGTTCTCAGCTTTCCTGTTTTTAATCTAAATGATGTAACATCCAATTTATCTTTTTTAACTTAAAAAAAAGAGCTGACTGCCCTGGCTTAGAAACTGCTTCTGGACAGCATTGCGAACTCTGCGGTTCCAGGCAGGGCCCTTCCCAGGAGCACTGGACAGAGACAGCACCTCCCCACCCCCACAGACTGGAGCTGGAGACTGTGCTGTCTGGAGGCTACAGGGAGGGGTCAGGAGCTGGAGGGAGCAGCAGGACCTAGTGGCTGGCATTAAGCATCAGGTGCAGAAGTAGCCTCAGGCTCGCCTCTCGCCTCTCTAGTGACTCTCCGTTAAGGCTCAGTTAATGAGCACTTGCTCAATGTTCTGTGCACCCGGCTCTAAGAACAGGCACCGCTGGTGGGGTGGACTGGGGCTCCCTGCTCCTCCTGCTCAGGCATTAACAATGGGAGAGGAAGCTGGAGGCTCAGAAGCTCAGGGGCTACTGAACACTGAGCATTGTCCTGGGGTGGCAAGAAATTCTTCATGGGCTCAGGCTTCTTTTCCTTCCCCCTCCTGCAAGAATATAAGCACTGCCTTGTCTCCCAGAAGCATCTGGCACTTTGATAAGACAGTGCGCATCCTCCCATGTGGCTCCACATCCAGCCACCCTGGGTCAGGGTGGCATCCCCTCAGCAAAGCCTTCCCCAGGCTACAGGGGAGGTGGGAACAGGTGCCTGTGAAGCTGCTTGTTGCAGGCGGTCCCAAAGGCCTGTGCTCCCCAGGTCTGCTTTCCTCCATGCTGCCCTCCTGCGGTCTGGGAAGATGCACATGGCTAACACAAGGTGCAGAGCCCAGGGAGGTGGGGCTGAGGACAGGAAGACCCAGAAGGATCAAAACTGGGGAGATGGAATCCTGACTTAAAGTTTCAGGAAAGAACTCAGGGGAAAAGGCCAGGGGGGAGACGCAGAAGACAAGACCAAGAGGGTTAGAAATGGTGGGACTTGTGCATGAAACAGTGAGTGGGAAGCAGAGAGCCAGGTGGGATTAAGCACAGAAGGGTCTGGCCAACAGCAGGGGGGACCAGCAGGAGACGTTCCCCAGTGTGGGGCTGGCGTGGGTCAGTCTGGGTAAATGTGTAAATGGGGGATAATCTCAGTGACTGGGATTCTATTTCTCTGACTGCCTTAAGCTCCTCCTCCAAATCCTGCCCTAGTCATAGCTGCAGGCTGGCTGGGCGCTGCTGAGAACCAGAACGCCCTCCCCCAGGACCTTCAGTCAGCAGGCCAGTGGCCACCGGCGGCAATACTCTCCCCTTCCCACAAGCTCCCCCTTGGGTTCAGGACTCTCTTTAACAGAAGTCCCAGCCTTCTGCAGTCTGAGGGGGAAGCTGGGCCAAGCCTCAGTGCTCACCGTGGAAGCCCCAGATACGCATGGAGATCTATGGGCTTGTCTAACAATCTTCTGACTTCCCTGAACTGATGAGGCTAGGACTAGAGTGGAGTCTCATTCTCCGCCCCTGGTGACATTTGCCGGAATCCTGGCCTGCTCTGATCCTGCCAGGCCCCACCTTCAATGGGAGCTCATCCCAGCCTCCAGGGACCAGACCCTCCACACCTAGGCCAGGTCCTGGGGGTAGAACTCTGCAGGGCCCCGCACAGCAGCAACCTTCTGCAGGTTCTCTCTCCTGACCTCCTGCTCTTAACAGTCCAGTGGCACTAAGAACATTCACATCGTCATGCAACTGTCACCTTCGTTCAGCTCCACAACTTTTTCATCTTCCCGAACTGAAGCTCTGTACGATTAAACACTAACTCCCGACCCCCTCCCCAACCCCCCACTCCCTGGCGGCCACCATGGTACTTTCTGTCTATGAATCAGACCAAGGTTGTCAGGCTTATTTTCACCAGGAGACACATCAGCCTTGCGGTTGCCTTCAAAGGGCCGAATGTAATTTCAACTCATTAACAGTTAAGAAGTAATTACATTTATACAGTCCTAAAATTATTTTTTAAATATTTTATTTATTTATCTTTAGAGGGGAATGGAAGGAGAGAGGAAGGAAACATCAATGTATGGTTGCTTCTCGTGCATCCCCTGCAGAGAACTGGCCCCTACCAGAAACTGGCCTGCAACCCAAGCATGTGCCCTGACTGGGAATCGAACCACCATAGTCTGGTTCGCAGGCCCGCGCTCAATCCACTGAGCTACACCAGCCAGGGCCTCCTAAAATTATTTTGACCCTTTGAAGGCAACCGTAAGACTGATGTGGCCCCCTGTGAAAATGAGTTTGACACCCCTGATTTAGACTATTCTAGGTACTCCAGAGAAGTGGAATCATAAGGATTTATCCTTTGGTGACTGGTTTATGTCACTTGCACAATGTCTTCGAGATTCCTCCGCGTTGCACCGTCTCTCAGAACTCCTTCCCTGTTAAGACTGGATAAGACTCCATTGCATGACGCATAGAGCACATTTTGTTTATTCATTCATCCACCAGCGGATAGTTGGGTTGCTTCCACCTTCCAGCTGTTGGGAATAATGCAGTTATGCAGATGTAGGTATAAATATCTGTTTGAGTCCCTGCTTTCACTTATTTTGGATATATAGCCAGAAGTAAAATTGCTGGATCAGTTGGTAATTCTATGCTTAATTTTTTTGAGGAAACATCACAATATTTTCCACAGTAGCTAGATCATTTTACATTCTTACCAATAGTTAACAAGGGTTCCAATTTTCCACATCCCTGCTAACACTTACTTTTTGTTTTTTTAATATAATAGTCATATTAATATGTGTGAAATCATATTTAAGTGTGGTTTAATGCACATTCCCCTAGTGATTAGAAATGTTGAAGCGTTTTTTATGTGTGTGATTAACACATATTTGTATATCTTCTTTGGAAAAATAGATCTAAGTCCTTTGTCTATTTTTTAATCAGGGTGTTTGCATTTCTGTTACTCAATTGCAGGAGCTCAGCCTGTTCTGGGGTCCTCAGTGGCAGGCACCTGTGCTCTCAATGAGCCCTGTGACCTGGAGCCACATGCCATTGGGAGCCCTTGCCGAGCCCGCCCCAGCCCCNGCGCCCCCCCCCCCCCCCCCCCCCCCGGTCACGCCTCCTCAGTCTGGCCCACTGTAGCCGGCCTCCTGGGACCATCTCAGGGCCTCTTTCTTGGCAGGCAGGAGTCAGAAGCAGAGGCAGCGTTTGTAGGTTGGGGGTCACAGCGGCTCCACTACGGCTGGATGTGTGATGTATTTATTCTTTTTGTGACCTTCCCCTTCCTGTTGGTGCCAGGGCCTTGCTGGACTTGAGTCCTGGGAGCCGTCCACAGAGTTCCTCTATGGCCTTTTCCTTGGTCAGAGCAGAGCGCTCAGAGCCAAACATCTCATAATTATCACTCCATAGCTCATGCACCACACACGTCAGGGAAGCTTTGGGGCAAGGAGAAAGGAAGTGTGTACTAGCACATTCTTCCCCTTCAATGTCACCCCTGTTGTAAGTGTTTAACTGCTCACCTTCCAGGCCCCACCATGTGCGGGGATGGAGCATCTGCCAGGAAGGCAGGGAGCCCCATGCTGGTCCCCGGAGGGCTCCCTGACAGACTGCAGCTCATGCTGGCCAGGTACACGGTGTGAGTGGTTAGGCACCCGTCACAACTTCCTCTGGGAGCAGGTTTCAGTTGGAGAGAGACGCTCAAGGGAAGGGCGAAGAACACAGGGCTGGGAAGAGGGGGGCCTCCTCCTCTCCCTCATGCTGCACAGTTGTTTCCAGGGCCAGCTCTGGGGGTAAGGCTTGCTGTAGGGTCGGCCAGTGGCTGCCCCCAACTCTCTGCAAGAGGCTTGGCAGGTCCTGCCTATTGTAGCCAAACCCAAACCAGTGCCCTCCTCCCTGGAGAGGAGCTGAGTGTGTGAGCAAGAGTGCCTGTGGCCACCAGCCAACTCCCAGCTCCCCTACACTTCCTGTGAGAGAGGACAAGAACCCGTGTGGAAAAATCCACACCAAAAACTCAGTCTCTATCCCCAGCTCCTCAAAACTGCTTTGGGAGCCTGAGTTCTTGGAGAAACCATGCTCTTTGGGCCCGATATCCACACCTTTCCTGTGTCGCTTATGAACAAGGCTGTGTTATTTCTCAGGTCTGAACCAAAGTAACAAGGCCCGCTGTTTGGTAGCAGGGACCTGAAAGGGAATGTGCTCCCAGAGGCCGTGGGCTGACTCACCATGGGTGTTAATTCCCAGCACAGCCCACTTAAATCCAAGAGCTGCACACGCACAGCAAACAGGTCAAGCTCTGAGACAGTCCCCGTCCTGCCCAAGTCCTCTCTGAGATGTCAGCAGGGGGCTGGGATGGCACCCCGGCCCCTGTGGAAGTGATAGTGCCTCTGGGAAGGAAACCTGGGCTGCTCCTCCTGCAGGGACACCCTTGAAGGTGAGAAAAGACTTCCCGTTTGGAGTTGGTGACCTTCAATTCACAGCTCCCTGGCTTTGTTTCCTTAGACCTCAATTTCTTCCTGTCTGAGCTAGTGGACTGCCTGTGGCATCTACCAACTCAAGGAGCTGTAAGGACAGACAGGGGGGAAACTTCTTAAAACTCTATAGAGCTTTCTGGATATGAGGAGCCACTGTTTGCTTGATCTGCTGCTGGCCCCTCGGGGGTGCGGAATGCTCAGGGTTCAGCTGAATACAAGTTGCAGAGAAGTGAATGCACAGGGTGTTGGCAGTAAAGGCCACCTGTGCCCATCTCTCAGGTCACAGATGCAGTATGTCTTTGGGGCTGTGTGATACATGCCCTAGGGGCTTGCACAACAGCTACTCCTTTGCTGTTAAATTTAAATTTATATATTTATTTTCTAATTTCTCATCAGAGTTCCCTGGCATAGGAAGGTCCGTTTTTTGTGTGTGGGTTTTTTTTTTTTTTTGGTGTTTCCTTTTGCAGAGGCCAATTAATAATAATAATAGTAATACTTAAAAAAATAATAACCTGATTCTATGTTTGGACCCATTGTGTTACAATGCCTTGTGTAGCAGGGCCTAAGGAGCTGCCTGAGGCTGCTGCCCTAGGGAGGGAGCTTGCCCACTGGAGAGCCCCCGGCCTGCCCCGGAGACCAGCTGCCTGCAGCAGAGAAAAGAGGGCCTTGAGGGGTCTGTCCCACACAGTCCCAGTGAGCTAACATCCCCTTTGCTTCTGCTCTGTGCATCCTCTTGGCTCCCCCAGAAGGCACACAACAACAAGGCACCTTTATAAACAGTCTCCTCCAACTCGGGGACTTCACAGTCTCAAGAAATCCGTTGGAAGAAACAGCCAGCTTCGCAATCCTGGCAACATTCTAGGGCTTTTTTTCCCTTTCCCCATTTTAACTGTAAAAATTCGTCTCCTACGTTGCACACATGAATGAAATCAACAGTCTTATCGGATCCCAAGTCTGTCAGCCTATGTCTACCAGCCGCCTGGAGCCAGAAGCCTCTTAGCACATGTGTGACTGGAGCTGAAACGGGGCTGGGACGGCAGCACAGGCAGCTTGGCTCTGGCACCCTCGTCCCCAAACATTTGCTCTTTTAGGGAGCAGGAAGCCTCCGTGCCTCCGTTTCCTTCTACCTCAGCTCCTTGGGCTTCCAGACATGGGCGAAACACCTCCCCGATGTGCCTTAGTTTCCTTTCTGCAGGCGCGGGGCACCAGCCTGTGGTAGTGGGACCAGGGGCCAACGTTGTTGTCATTTCCCAGCACCCATGAGAGCCCAGGTCTCCTCAGGGTGGGACAAACTTGGGTACTGCCGAGAAGGCCAGGGTACCTGAGCCAGTGGGCTGGCCCAGGGAGAGGGAGAAGGCAGCCATCCCTGGGGCAGTGTTCGCCCACCCCACCCTGGCCCGAGAGCTTTCAGAGGCTGGGTGCTTTGGGCAGCATGTCCTTGGGCTGTGCACCCTCGCAGCGTGGGGGCTTATTAGGCTCGAAGGCTATGGGAGAGAAGGGGGGCTCTCCCTTCTACTGCCCCTGAGTCTGAGCCCACTGGCCTCACCTGGATCCCTGACCCTTACCTGGGCCCCTACCTTTGTCACACAGACCTGGACCCTCATTTTAGTCATTTTCTCTGCCTGTCGTCAGACAGAATGGCACATAGATTGATTAATGATAGATGGGAAAACAGATTTAGTCACTCATTCATCCATTCACTTATTCATTAATTTACCCATTCATTGTATTTATTTTTCAAACATAATAAGAGAGACAAGGGAAAATATTCAGGGACTTTGTTGCTTTTGCTACCTTAAGAAGTTTCCTTAATTCTCTAGCTTTCTCCACTCAACTACTTAAAATATATATTGATACCCCAAAGATGGTATATATAAAGTACTTGACATACAGTGGATGCCCATGAATGGTCCTTTATCATGATTGGTCCTTCTGTGCCAGACCTGGGAATGCATGGATGGATTAACCTCAGGCCTGCTCTCAGGGCACGTACATTCTGTCACGCGTATGTGTTTTTCCAGCGGATACAGTGGGAACAGTTGTGTGTTGGAGAGAGGCACATGGGATTTGTCTAGAGTCTAGCAGTCTCAAAACTGGTCCAGCCAGAGGTGGAGATGTTTTAGACTCTGCCCCATCCAGAATGGTGCTGCAGGTCAAAAAGACCTTGTTTGCATTTGGTCATCACTGTCCACCACCGCCAAGCAGAGGCTCGTCTTCCTCTCTGCAGCATCTTCTCCCCAACAAGGTTGCCCTTCTAGGTGGTCTGGATGTGAGATAACCTGCATCAGCTGAGGCAGAGGGAGAGGGGAGGAGTGAGGCCAGCGTGTCTGCCCACCCAGCCTCTCCAGTGGCCCCACCAGGCCCTGCACCCTCTCACTCCCACCCAGGTAGAGGCAGCTAGACATGCTGCCCACTGCTTGCTCCTTAAACAACCCTTCCCACCCTCTCCCTGGGTCTCAGCCTTCTCCTTTTCCTCAACTTTTGTGAGCATGGCCCTGAGGCTGCCTCTGAGAGAGCAAATGGGTGTGTCTGTCACTGCGACTGCTGCTGGCACGTCACATCACAAATGGACACACAGAGTGCCCAAAGGCACAGACCCGGAGCTCCCAGGGACGGTGCAGGAGAGCACATTCAGCCACAGTTATTGGGCTCTCACTGCACATCCAGCCCCGGGAAGCTCTGAGAGGGTGTGAGAAGCGGCGGGAGGAACGGACCGGACTGAGTCTCCTGATGAACCTAGAAGCAACCAGCACCTATCTGCATTTGAAGAGCTCCAGGATTTGTCGTGGTCGGGTATAATAAGACAAACAAACACAAAGGTGACTGTCACAAGGAACAAACAGGAGGCATGGCATGCAGAGGGCCACCGGGGAAGCACTGGGTCAGTCAGGAGGCAGAAGGCATGAGGAGCTGTGGGCAAGAGCCTTCACCGAGGCTCCTGTGGAAAGGAGCAGGTGAGGCAGGTCATGAAGGCTTAGGGGTGGCCAAGCTGATGGACGCCAGTGGCTCTGGGGACAGGAGCGGTTGCAGTTGTCCGGCCCCTGGCCCTGGGGTGGCTGCAGCAGGGAAATAATGGCCTGATGTGTGAGAGCCCCACAGAGGAGGTGGTGGGGTGTGGGCTCTGGGTCAGTCGGGTTTTGCATGAAAGGTGAGCTCAGAGTGGGGCTAGCCGTCTCTAGGGACTGGATCAGCCTGGTGGACAGTCCCTCCAGGGCCAGCAAGGCCCCAGGATGTCAAAGCATCAGAATATAGCCAATAAAAGACATAGTTAAGACCACCGACATCCTGAGGACCCACTGGGATTGAAGTCTGCCCTGGACATTGGATATCCAAGAAAACGTGGTAATGTTTTAATCCAGAAAGGAAATTATGCTGGATGTGGTTCCTGTTTTAGAGTATAAGCCACATCCAGAATAGTATGCATAAATAGAGTGTGCTTCTGTGACCATCCACGGGGACAGCGCCTTTCATCACTCCCCTGCCATTTCAGGAAGGACAGTAAGGGCCAGCGCTATGACAGACCCTGTATGGCTAATCCTACCCCTACTCGCCTCTCCAACCACATCTCTGGCATCTTCCTCTGCCCCGGTTCCTCCAACACACAAGGCTCCTCGCTGGCCCCTTGGCCTTTGCACATGCCCGTCCCTCTGCCTGCCTACCATTCCACCCTGCCTAAGCAACTCTCAGTCTCTTTCCTCAGCTCTCAGCCTAAAATCAGGCCTGCTTTCCCTGCCCCACCCCCAGCACTGAACACAGGTGTTTCACAGGGCTGCTGTAGACCTCCCTCACGTAATTCTCTTTCACTGGTTCATGCCCCCGCATAGTGCTGATCTGTCTGCAGGCTCATTGCTCTGCTCTGGTCCAGAGATTTCCTGCTAACTCTATCTGTATTAGCAGTCTCGGTTCTCCAACAGGAAAATAGACAGAGCGATCGAGATGATAGATAGATGATAGATAGATAGATAGATAGATAGAGATGGATGTATATATTAAAATACATATGGGGTGGGCTACAGTAGGTTTGCAGTTGTAATATAGGTAAATACTATAATAATTAATCAATGATAATACAAAAAAACTGTTTTATGTACTCACAACTGCAAACCTACTTTTGCCATGCCTGCATGTTGTATATAAAATTGTATATAATATGTATATATATTTGGTTCACAAAATCATTGATGCTGAGAAATACCAAGATCTGCAGCCAGCAACCTGAAGACCCAGGAGAGCCAGTGATTAAGTGCCAGGCTGAGGGCAAGACACCAATGTTAAGCTCCACCAGGCAGGCAGGCAGGCAGGCAGGCAGTGTCCTCTTACTCTGACTTTTTGTCCTGGTTAGGTCTTCAACTGATGGGGTGAGGCCCACCCACATTAGGGAGAATGGTCTGCTTTACTGAGTCTACTGACTCAGATGTTAGCCTCCCCTAGAAACACCCTCACCGACACATCCAGAGCCATGTTTGATTGAGCATCCGGGCACCCTGTGGCCCAGTTGAGTTGCCCTCACATGTAAATTAACCATAACACTATGCAAACGTCCCATGAACTCCTAGAGCTTAAAATGTCCAGAGGTGACCTCAGTGCTTTCCCCCTCCCCACTGCCACTGCCCACCTGTCACCGGAGCCAGAACTGATTTGCCACACCCCTCACTGTCAGCCCACACCATACCGCCCCACGCCCTGCAGATTCCTCTGGAAACCCCTGCAGACCCGTTCCCACCTCTCCCCCCACTCACTGCCCTTACTTAGAACCTTGTCTCTTGCCTGAGTCTCGGCCACCACCTGTGTGGCCTCGGGCTGCCAGCATTTCACCCCTTCCGTCTTATTTTCCACACTGCCACCTGTCTGTCTTTCTGAAACACCAGGCCCTTGCCTGGAATATGTTGGCAGTCTCCTCCCAGGATGAAATGCTCAGCCTGGGCCTGACGAGGAGGCCCTGCTGGTGGACCTCTGCCTGACCTGCCCCTCCAGGCTCATTTCACTTCTGCTCACACACCCAGCATCCATCACAGAAGCCACCTGGATTCTGAATGCCTCTTCCCTTTTCTTGTCTCTGTCCTCACTTTCCTTCTTTTCCCTCTATTGCTCCCCCTTTCTAACTCCAGTCCCACCCAAATGCTTCCAGTCATGTGAACTCACCACACACCCACCGTGGCTGTTCCTTCTTCCTCTGCTTCATCCCCTTTCAAATGCTACCAGCCTCGTGGTACCGCACAGATGTCATTACACGCACCTGTACACATTCACAGGGTTCCGTCCCAGGCCCTGCGTATGGATGGCTCGGGAAGCTTCCCCCTCCTGGATGTGACCTATGGCCTGGCTCACTCCTGGGTGGCAAACATTTTACAAGAGAAATGGCCCGTAGTTCCCCACGCCCAGTCACCTCCACAAGGCTCTGAGGGCAAAGCGAGGCTGGCAGTCAGTCCCATTCAGAGCTGATGTCATTACGAACCTCACGAGCAACACTATCCCGCAGGGTTGTTCATTCACTCGCTGATTCACTCAACAAACATGTTCTGACACAGTATTTCATGACTAGCACTGCGCTAGACACTGGAGAGATGAAGAAAAATGACAGCTGATCTATAATTAGGGAATCGGGAAGCACTGCATGGAAACCCAGCTAGCACAGAGGGGCTTGGTCATGCCCGTGGCTGTCTAGACGCAGGGAGTGCCAGGAAAGAGAAGGAGAAGGGGGAAGGGAGAGAGGAAAGAAGGCAGAGGAAGAGGAGGGGGGAGAAGAAAGGGGATTTGGGTGTTTACTCAATGGAGCTGAAAACTTACATCCATCCAAAAACTTGCACTCGGATGTTCAGAACAGTTTTATTCATAATCGCCAATACTTGGAAGCAGCCAAGATCTCCTTCAGTAAGTGAAAGGATAAAAAACTGTGGTATATCCAGACAACAGACTATCATTCAGAACTAAAATGAAATGAGCCATCAAACCAAGAAAATCCATAGGGGAGCCTTGAATGCATATCACAAGTTAAGAAGCCAATCCGAAACAGACTGGATGCTGCATGATTCCAACACAGGCCACTATGGAAAAGGCAGAACCGTTGAAGGAGTAAAAATATCAGTGGTTCCCAGGATTCGAGAAAAGGATGGATGAGTAGGCAGAGCACAGAGCATTTGGGGGCAGTGAAACTGCTCTGTGTGATACTATGATGAATACACGACATTATATTTGTCCAAATGCACAGAATGTCCAAGAGTGAACCCCAACGTAAACTCCAGACTGGACGATAATGATGCTGGTGTAGGCTCATCAGCTGTAACAAATGCCCCACTTTGGCTGCTGGGGTTGTTGATGGTGGGCGAGGCTGTGCAGCCTGGAGGGAGGGGTAAATGGGATACCTCTGTGATTGCCCCTCAATTCTACTCTGAGTCCAAAACTGCTCTAGAAAATGAAGTCTATTTTAAAAAGGAAGAAGGAAAAAAAGGAAAAGGAGGAGGAAGAGTTTTGCAGGGGGTTGAAGTCCCATTTTTGAAATCCCTTTCCCCCCTTTTTTGAAACACAATGACACTTACTAGTGACCAGCTTCTTAGCCACCTCCTGGCCCCCAGTTACTGAGATGACAGCAGTCTGGGATCTGTGCTCTCTGACTCAGTCGCCCTCTTAAAAGCATTGAGCTGCTCACCGGCCCCAAACTCTCTCAGACGAACTGTGATGGCCTCCCAAACTCCCTGCTCCCTGTCCTGCTGGAGTTGCTCCCAGAGCCCATGGGAAACTAGGTGGCCCGTTGGCCCCTGAGAGCAGGTGCCTGGCGCCTCCCTGTCCCTGTCCCTCCCTGTCCCTCCCTGTCCCTGCCTTCTCTGCAGACATGTCTGAGTCTGCAGCATCCCGCATGGATCAGCTTCCTCTGGGGTTCGGCTTTCTTCACTCTCGCCCAGTGGGCTCCCACCTCTTCTGCTTTTGATTCTGCTCCTGCCTCGTCTCCTGGGAAAGGCCTTGTAGGTCTGCACTCAGCCCAGAGCCTCTGGGTAGATCAGGACTTCAGGTGACAGACCCTCCGTGTCAGTGGCCTTGGAGGGACTGTGTGCGGGCAGGCTGGTTGGCTTTTAATCTCCTTGGACTTGAATATTCAGAATTCAAATTTGATTCTCTATCAATGTGATTTTTATATTCTTTCCCCCTTTTAAGGCTTTTCCCCTAAAGTCTAGGGTATATGTGTATAGGCTCAGCCCTATGAATCCTAAAATGACATTTTCCTTTCTACCAAGACTCTTACTGATTCTTCTTCATAAATAAAAAGTTAATCCAGATAGTAGTTACCCTTATCTCTTCTCATTTCATTGCTAATTCAAAATTTCTTTGAGCCGCCACCACCGCTGCCACCCCCTCCACCGCTCTTGCCAGGGCGCCTCAGCTCGGTGGGGGCAGCGGCCGAGGGAGCCCTGCGGGCCAGCTCGCCCAGGCGCAGGTTGTTGACACCTACATCCAGCCCTTGCCAAATACATCCCACTGTCCACATATCCAGCGTGAGGTCTCCCCAGGTACAAGGTAGGCACCATGGCTGAGAAGCCTGCCGCCACTGCAGGGACCCTCTGCAGGGCAAGAAGTGTGTGGAGAAGGAAGGCCTCCACTGCTGCGTAAAGCGCTCGGACAAGCTCCTCGCGGAATCTTGTGTGGGTCACTGCACGCCCATTGGCGCGGACTTGTCGGGAGTGGGCTGCTGCCAGCACGATACCTGCCTCCGCTGGCCCAAGGGCCGGCACCCCATGGCAAACAGGACCTTTGTGCCCAACACAAGAAGACCCCGTGCAACAGTGCACCACGTGGGAGGACACCCCCAAGTGCAAGAGCTGCCTCAAGACGATTACGGCAAGAGATCTGAGAGTGCAGTGCAAGGGGGCTGACCCCCTGGCGCAGAGACCACTTTACCTGCAGCAGCAACTGTAAGCTGGTCGTCGGGCCTGGACGCTTCTTCCCCAAAAGGGAGGACTTCTACTACATGACTTGCCATGAGGCCAATTTGCCAAGTATCGCGTGAAGGGCAACAAGGCCGTCATGTCTGGAGGACTCGCTTACCAGGATCAGCCCTGGCGTGCTGTGCTTTGTGTGTGGAAGTGGGCTGGGCGGCGTTTCACCGCTGTGGAGGATCCGTGTTCCTGCGTGGATGGCTGCAAGAACTTCGTGGCCAAGAAGCAAGCTGGATGCAAGAACCCCATCGCTGGGTTTGGCAAAGGCTCCGATGTGGTGGCCTACGGAGGGCAACCCTGGCATGACTGCTGCTTCCACTGCAAAAACGCTCCGTGAGTCTGGCTAACAAGCACTTTGTTTTCCATCAGGCACGAGTGTTTTGCCTTGACTGTGCTGAAAAACTGTGGAGTGACTGGGGCTCCTGCCCTGTAAATGCAGTTCTCTTGTTCTCGTGTCCTCACCCTCCGCCCTGCACCGTCCAGAGGGAAAGAGCGGCCTTTCACCTCTTCAAAGCTGTTCCTTCTGTCTTTTCTCCGATTTTATAGTGCTCCTCAAATAAGGGCACACAGAGATCCTATTAGGATTTAGCAAAAAGCAACTCAGTAGCAAAGCTATTTTTGAGATATATATGGTTAAAAAACGAACACTTAGTTGACTCTTCTGTATGCTTATCATAGAGCAGAAAGGTGCTAACCATTGAGCTGCTTAGTGATGCAAGCAAGAAGGCTAGGAGATGAAGCCCCCCCCCCCTCCCCCCGAGTGCCCTTCGTGACTCAGCTGGGGCTTTCCATCGTCACACGACACACAAGCGTTGCAGCGGCCGCTCCTGCGTGCTGCTTGCCCTGTTCTGCGAGCGGGAACAGGACTCACCGAAGTGCCTGGTTTAACTTCCTCATCAACTCCCCCCCACCCCCACCCGTTCTTTTGTGCTTTCAATCAACTAATACGAATTTCTAGAAAATTAACAATTGAACTTAGCTGGGATTCTAAGCTGACCTTTTCTCCGTGCTAACGTTTGAGTCCCCGTGTGCCGCATTTTCTGAATATTCCTACTTTCAGGCACGGAGCATGCAGGTGACTTGGAAAGGGCAGTGGATCTGAGGAGATGAGCCTGTTTTAGAGGAACATCATCACCAAGAATACTTCGGGCAGCTTAACAAAACTAACCCAGCTGACATTTTTCTCTTTTTTAATTAGTAATACTTTGGGTTTTTAAAAAGATTTTGTTTACTTATTATCAGAGAGGGGAAGGGAAGGAGAAAGAGAGGAAGAGAAACATCAATGTGTGGTTGCCTCTCGCACGCCCCCTGCTGGGGGCCTGGCCTACAACCCAGGCGTGAGCCCCGACTGAGAATCCAAATGGCGACACTTTGGTTTGCAAGCCGGCACTCAATCCACTGAGCCACACTAGCCAGAGCTTAATGAGTAATATTTTATTTTAATTAATAGCAACATAGTTTATGGTTTTGGAGACCTGCATGAAAATATATTAGTCCCCTCAAACGTTCCTACAAAAGTAACCTTAAGACTCCAGAAGGGTAGCAGGGCAGGCGCCAGGACGGTCCTGGACATGGATGCGATATTTCCAAAAAGTGGTGGGTGGAATCCCTTGTAACACAGTAGTTGTCTGCTCTTTGTCCCTGTGTTAAAGAGGCCCACCGAGGTCCCTTCTTTTGTGATTATTATGACCTCTCCTCAGGAGCTCAGCTGGGTCTCCGGGGAGTGGGGAGGCCACCTGCGTCACTGGCAGATGGTGGATTTGCATGTGCGCTTACCTGACAGGCTGGGTCACCTGCCTACTGTGTTCCAGCTGCACGGGCAGAGTCTGCAGTAAAAGGAGATGACGTCGAAGTGAACAGGCAGTGACACTACATACTGACGTCCTCACAGCAGTGGTTAAAAAAGCCGATGGAGGCCTCCTCTCTGTTTTTGTCATTAGCTGTTATCATCTAATGTTTCAATGTGTCCTCACAGAAATAAAGCAACATACAAATTAAAAGACGTGTTTGAAAAAAATTGTGAAATACTTAAGATGTACACACTGTATATAGAATAATTCAGTGAAGTACCGTGCATCTGCCTCTTGACTAGAGAAATCAGACATCGCCCATACATTTGAAACTTGTGGGGCCCCAGCCCCACAAACAGACACATACTACCTCACATCACCATGCTTCCCTTCACCCTCCCACGGTCTGTGTGCGCGTCTCTCCAAGTCCATATTATTGCTTTTCCCATTTTACATTTATGATCAATGAATCTTGGTATATGTGCTACCATGCAACATGTTTTCCTTACTCCACATTGCATTTCTGAGATTCACGTGTGCTCATGGGTATAACACTGGCTCATGGGTTTCTGCTGCGGCACCGCACTTCCTCCTGTGACTGCATCACAGTTCACATAGCCATTGCGCTACTGATGAACATTCTAGATGATTCTGGTTCTTTTGTAATTCAAAGAAAGTTGCTACAAACATTCCAGGACAGGTCTTCTCTCAATGTGGTGCATCAGCTCAACAGCTTTTCTAATGTTAAACCATCTTTCGATTCCAGGCTTAAACCAACTTGGTGTTGATGTATCTTTACTTTTATAAATTTCTGGATTTGGTATGAAACACAAATGTCTGTAGTTGTAGGTGACAGGTGGCCACTCCCAGAGTCAGGAAAATCCTTGAAGGACCTTGTAATTCAGGGATGGGCAGCAGAACCAACTCCTTCCTGACTGTTCCAGGCCCCAGCCCAAACTTCACACTGTGCTCCCCCTGCTCCAGCCCCTGCCGAGTTTTCGCACTTACCGAACAGAGTGAGAGGGCCTGGCCCCACCGGAGGCCCTTCCCCCTCCAGCCTGTCCATGGCCAGGTGGCAGGTCTGCCTCTTCTCCGGTCCCTCAGCTGAGTCTAAGCATCCGCTGCTCAAACCAAAACCCACCAGCATCCACACTCACTTCAGCCACCCACAGGGCAGCTGGAGAAAATGTCAGCTGCACAGGCAGCAGCCGCTCTGAAGGTGGAGGGTGTTTGCACTGGAGAGCTCAGTTTGGGAAAGAGGCACGGCCCCGTCCGACTGATCGATGATGACGGCACACTTGGGTTTTTTCATGAGGACACAAGGATTTGCAAGGAGGACAATCAGGTATAGTGCTATTTTGAAATATTAGAAGTGGGAGGAAGCGGGGGAGAGAGAGAGAGAGAGAGAGAGAGAGAGAGAGGTGGTCTCCCAGGATCTGCCTCTCTTACTGGTCTAAGGAAGCCTGTGGTAAGGGTCTACACCAGAATGAGTAACACCTCTGGCTTTTTTATTTTGTAGGAAATCCAAAATACTTGGAGAAAGCGAAATCAGAGTACAGAAGTGAAAAGAAATAGAAGCAAAGAAAGAATCACATAGGCTTTAAAGAAATGTTCCTGCCACTCCCCCCGTCCTGCAAACCCAGGCATGCCTCTCAGAGAGGAGAAGCCCCAGAAAGGGAAGTGCCATGGGGGTGTCCAGCCCCCACAGGCTCACAGGCAGCTGTGTGGGGTTTCTCTGCCCTGAGGCCCGGGGGTAGCACCACATGCCTTCCGTGGGCCTCTCAGCAGCACCCTGGGTGCGTGGATGCCCAGGACGAGATGGAAACCCCCACCTCAGCTCAGCAGCACTTTTTAAATTAACCCCAGAGCTAGGAAGGGAGGAGCCCTGGGAACAAGCCTGTTATACTCCCTACCCAGCCTGAGTGAAAGTGTTACAGAAAATGTGAGACAGTATATATTTCTCCACACTCTGTCTGTGGGCTACAAGTTGCGTTTGCCACAATCCACTAAGTGGGGAATTCTCCATTGTGTCTCATTGACCCTAAGCTGTAACTAAGACTGGCACTGGCTGTGGTTGCAAGAGCCGAGGACGCCCTTGGGAACAGCAGCAGCACTTCGTCTTCGGTCTCGTGACCTCATTCCCAGTGACTGGCAGCGACCCATCTAGGGGTCCAGCTCTCAGGCTCCCTGAGACTGGCTTTTAAGGCCCTGTAAAGCCAGTGGGGTAGAGGGCGGTGGAGCCTTCTGAGCTTTCCATGAGGAGCCAGGAGCGACATGTCCCAGGTCTTGAGAATCCCCACAACAACAAGCCTGGTGGCATCGGCATTGGGTTCGCCCGGACATGGGCATTTGAGCCCTTGCTCCCAGTGTCTCCCGGCCACACTCGTCATCCTGTTCTGCCTCCACGCTTTGCACTGGGGCCTGGGGTGCTTGTGTGGCAGGGGCATTTGACACACCACAGGCTGTATGTAATTAAACACAATGGAACATGCTGGTGGTTCTGTTTTATTAAAGCAAAATGGAAATAAATGCACTTCAGAGAGAAGATCAAACCATGAAGTCACACAGAAAAGGGAACAGGCCAGAAGGTTCTCTGCATTGTGGTTGGTGCTGGTTCCTTAGGCTAACAGCTAAATTGTCTTTTAAAGCCCTTTTCTTTCTTCTTTCCCCCTCCTGTTTTGAACTAATTCTATCCAACCATCCAGCACAGATTCAGAACTGTGAACCTGGAAAAGAGGGGAAATGGGAAGGTCGCCTTGGTAACTAGCACTCCCTGTGGCCAGCGCTGCTGCCTCTGGTGGGGCCAGCAGGGTTTCCGACTTGCCCCGAGGCTCCTCCACATCTCTGCCGGGAGCCACGGAGAGAGGGGCACCCACACCCGCCAGAGGACCAGCTCTGCCTGGGAGACAAAGCCCCTGCTTCTCGGCCAGGGTTTTTAAATTTGCTTTTAAAAAAATAGTTTATTAAATACATGGAGGTGACATTGGTTAGTAAAAGTGTGTAGGCTTCAAGTGTACAATTCTGCAGTACGTCATCTGCACACACGACGCGCTCTTTAGTCTTTGTTGCAAATCTGCCTTTTTCCCATTTTTCCTCAAGTCTCTGTTTAGATCGCCAGAAACGTTTTCTGAAATGAAATAGTACCCCTTGACCCAGAAATTCCCACCTGGGAATCTAACCAAATGAACTAATCTAAAAGACAGAACAAGCTGCCTGCCTGAAGATGTTTACTGTGGCCATTTTTACACCACAGACAAATAGACAGCAACTTCCATATGAATAGTAGGAGGATGATTGTGTAACTTGTAGTATTTACAAGAAATAGATAATTACGCAGTCAATAAAACTACAACTGACACTATGTGGCCACAGAGGAAAGCATATCTCATAGTCTTAACTTTTAAAAGGATACATTACACATTGAGGAGGTAAAGAAATTGCACAGGACAGAGGACAAAGGGAATGCAGAAAATAACGTTGGTTACTAGGTGAAGAGCTTTAAGCATGAGTCCCACCTGCTTTTATAATTAATAAAGTAAGTGGTATCCTTTATTTCAAATAGAAACCTAAATCATAATTATTTAGAATGGACTTTTACCAGTTTTTGCTTTTTAAAATCAAACTAAAACTATTAGGTATGAGTGAGTCAAGAAATTAAAAGCCAGGTTTTTACAAATTTGGAAAAAGACCTCTTTCCACCAGAGCAGAAAACTGCTCTTCTTTCTACCCCCCCCCCAATTTATTTCTGTTTCTTTAGATAAAATGCTTACCTTTTTTATTATTGATTTATCTTATCTAACGCTGTCTCCCATGCACTCTTTGGATCTCTAGGTTACTGCTTTTGGCCAACCCTCGGGGTCCTTGCTGAATCGATGATCTAGGGCAGGTCCAGGAGGGGCGCTCCAGCGGGCGCTCCAGCGGGCGCCCCTCTCCTCTCCAGGGTCTCCCCAACTGCCTGCGGAGGGGCCCAGGCACAGTGCCTTGTTCTCATTACTTCTCCAATTGACTTGGAGTTGATAATTGCATAATAGCTATGTGCCTAAGGCATTTATACTTAGTTTTATAATTATATATATTTAGGTATCACTACAATAGAAATATTTTCATTTAATGCTGGGGGCGCATGAGAGTTTTATTTCTTTAAAAGGGCCAGTCCTCATTCAGTCTTAACTATCTTCAAGTGAAAAGAACCCTGAGTCTAAGGAAGGCGAGTGCCTAGTCTGCCCGCGCTTAGGGATGGTGGAAAGGGTTGAGACCAGAAACCGCCCGGGGCTCTGCTCTCTGGCGTGCAGGGTTTGGGTTTCCATCAGGCTCCACCTCACGGATCTGCAGCTCAGCAATAGTTGCAGCTTCCCGGTACAGTCTGTGTGGTGATGACCAACCTCGCCTCCAAGCTCCAGGTTTCTATATTGACTTACACACTCGACACCTCTTCTCAGACCTCTCAAACTGGACACGGCCCAAACAGACCTTCCCACTGAAGAGGATTCCCTCCTTGACCAAACCTCACTCAGACGTGGAGCCTTCTTCCGAACCAGGCCTTGTCCTTGGCCTGTTGTCCTTTCACAGCCCAGACTGACACGAAGCCTGCCAAACCTGTTTAGCAAGAATCCCCCCACACTTTGTACCTGATCAGGTTCCTCTTGGTAGTTTTCTGCCCTCTGACCCCCTCGCCCTTCCTGTTGGCTATAAACCCCCAGTGCCCTGCTGTACTGGTGTTGAGTTCGACCTCTCTTCTCTACTGCAATAGTCTTCAGTGAAGTCTTCCTTGCCTGTCCAGCGCAAATCTTCTCGGACATCCTCCACACTCCCCAAGGCCGGGTACCGGTGTTCTCCACCAGCATCCCACCTGCCTGGATCATAAAACCCACATGCTGTCCTTGATGCAGCCCGCCCCTTGTTCTCTGCATCCGACCAGTGCATCTTCAATCTGTCCCCTCTCCCTCCCTCTCTCACTGCCCCAGTCCCAGCCCCCCCGTGACCTCTAGCCCACATGACTGCACCCCCTCCAGCTGGTCTCCCACTTCCGCTCAGCCCCTGCAAGCTAGTCTACACCCGGCGACAGGAGTGAACTTGCTGTAGAACGGATCAGATCAGACAATCTCCTGCATACACCGCTCAAGGGCTTCCCACACCTCTGAGGCTGAAATCCAGACTCCTTCCTGGCTACAAATCCACGTAAGATGGGCTCAAGCCCTTTTCCTCAGCCTCATCTCATTGTCACACACTTATTTATTTGCCTGTTTAACTGTCTCCAGGTTCCCCTCCAGAAGAATGTGAGCACTGTGAGGGGAGGGCCATTGCCCTTGCTCCACTGTCCTCTGCACACACCTGAGACTGCGCATGCGATGCAGACATTCTTGACTGCAATTTGATAATGATCTAGGTTAGCCTTGTGTTAACACTGGCTTTCACAGAAGGGCTTCAGTCACTTGTTCCCTAGGACATTCACATGCAAACCACAGCGCCTGGTCTTCCTGAGGGCCCCAGGGTCTTATCTACTCCAACCGCCCCTGCCACACCTGCACCTTGCCACAGCCTGAAAGCAGCTCAGAGAGTCCTTACATTTTATGTCACTAAGTGGCGGGGTGGGGGCTGTCACAAAACCTTGACAATGTATGGGCCATAGGCAGACGCTATCACAACACAGTCCACCACAACCATGGATTCTGAGAAGTGAAAACCCACCCAAAGCCACATTGGAGAAATTTGATACCATTTCAATCCAACAGCAGAGAATTTCTGTGTTTTATTTCCATGGTAAAAGGTCACTAGGAATAGAATTAAACACAAAAAGAAGGATTTTTGGTCAGGCAATAGCTTTTTGCTGAAAGTGGTTGTTTTATGTAAATCTGGTCTTTGGGGTCCCCTGCATAGTCTGCCCTGGCAGACCCCACAGAATGGGGGGTGGGGATCCTCAGGGAACTCTTATGGCTTCAAAGCATGGCCTTACCCTCTTTATGTTAAACAGTTTTGAAATGTGGACTTATTAAGCTGATGACAGAGGAGGGGAGAAGGGCTGAATAAAGCCCTTGAGTAGGTGAGAGAGAGGACGGGGTCATTTGAGTGGACATGCAGACGACTGCCCACGAAACAGGCGGTGAGGCAGGTGGGGGTGGACAGGGCGACGGGAGCAGGAGGAAGGTCTCTTCCGGTTGCTTCCGCCTGCCAGGGGTCCTGAGAATTGAGGCCAGCTCCTGAGTGTGAGCAGGAGGGAGGGTCTGGTGGAGGGTCGTGGAAGCAGGAGGTGTGACCTGACTGCCCAGGAGAGGCAGAGGCCTGCTGACTGACGAAAAGCAGTGAGGTGGTTTGGCAGCGCTGGGGGCCACCAAGGTTTGTGGTCTCACATTCAGAATGACACCTATTGGCATTGGTTGGCCTGTTCCTCCAGGACCAGAAAGCTGTGTCTGCAGAGGAGGTGGGTTGACGCAGAGGACTGGGGTTGGGGGTGTTGCCAAGCAAGCACCAGGAAGACAGATATTTGAGAGGCTGGCTAAAATTATAGGATTTGGGGTCTTCTCATGGTAAGTTTATTTTGGTGTCATTTGGTTAGTTACCATGCCCATAACTGCTAGTTTTTTTACTTAGAAAAAAAGAGTCAAGTAGATGTTGGTCAAATCAAGAATGAAGTCCAAAGAAGTACGTTTGAAGGAGCTGCAAGGCCACCCTCCGCACCTGCCAGGTGCTGCTCTGGCCTCCCTCTCCCTGCATACGGGCATTGCCAGACTCGGGACGGAGGAGCCCACCCACCAGTCTCCAGGGCCTCTGAATGGATGGGTTTCCATGTCAGAGCACGTCTCGCTCCCTAGGGCCTTCCTCTGGTTTTAAGATAAAGTGCACTCCACACCACCCCCTGGGGGTAAAATATGTGTTACTATAACGAGGGTAGCAAGGCTGAGGAGGCTGTCCATCTGTTGTAAGTTAAATTGTGCCCCCCCACCCTCACCAGTTTATACATTGAGTCCTAACCCCCAGTGTCTCTGAATGTGACTACATTTGGAGACAGGGGCCTTTGAAGAGGTAATTAAGGTAAAATGAGGTCACCGGGGTGGGCCCTCACCCAGTAGGACTGGTGTGCTCCTAAGGAGAGGAGGTCAGGACACAGACAGTCACAGAAGGAAGGCCTGAGAAGAGGCAGCGATCTGGAAACCAAGGAGAGAGGCCCTGGAGGAAACACCTGTCAGCACCACGACGGAAACTCCCAGCCTGCAGACCCCGAGACACGCACTCTGCTGTCCAAGCCCCGGTCTGTGGCACGCTGTCGCCACGGCCCTGGGCACTAACAGACCACCCTGAGGAGACGGACTTTCTAGAACATCGCTACATTATGTCAAACATTTAAAACTGTTTTATAAAATACCAGCTGAAGTGTTTCAGCCATATTTCCTCCTTCGCATGTTCACGCATAGGGGAATTATTGGTCTATGTAGTCATAGGTGAGCATGTGGTGTCAGGTTTATTTCATGTGTATTTAGTCTTCTATTAACTTCCAAAAGAACTTCTTTGTGTAAGGAGAGATTATTAAATAGTTCCACCAGATAAATAGACAATAAGTCAAGAAGGCCAGCTGAAGTTGAAAGTCAGCATGCTGAGGTCAAGTCTGCTCTATCCCGAGTGTTAGGACACATTGTGAAACGGGGCATACAGGACCTGTGTCTTAATTGTGTGCATGTGCATAAACTCTGGACTCAGTATTTTTTAAGCAAACAAACCAACCACGCGAAGGCCCTGGAGAGCGGATGTGACAGGCAGCACCTGGAAGGGCTCTGACTCTGCAGACCAGGTTCTGCTCCGTTCTCACCTGGACAGTCCCTGGCTGCTGCTGCACAGCTGGGGCCAAGCACAGCCAGAGGTTGGAGGGACACTGCCCCAGTGGCTGGGAAACAAAGTGTGGGGGCGACTTTCCTCGCAAGTCCCCCCGTGTGCCCCGGATGAGAGTAAACATGACTGAGACATGATGTGATCTGCTTGGGGAGGAGATGTAGCCAGTTTCCCAGAGGAAACTGGCCTTGAGCAGTGGCCAGTTTCTCAGGGGGGAAAGGCCTTGAGCTCCTTTCTCCAGGGACTTTTATTGGATTGTAATACACAGGAATACAGGGTGGCAAGGATCAAAGAAATCTGAGGGCTTAGTCTGAGTCAGAGTCTGTCAGGAACAGAGTTTTAGGGTTTCCTGCTCTAACCCTTAACATATGAATGAAAGCACTCTTAGCAGAGCAGATTTCATAGGTTTATCAGGAAGTCTTTGTGATGCCAGATTGTTCCCCCAGGACAGCTCTAGCAAGGCAAGGAGCTGCACCCCTCCCCATCAGGTATTCAGGCTTAAGGGGATTAGAGCCAGGAAGCGCTTCTCCCAGGAGACATGGGGACTCAGGTTATGTCAAAGCTGGGGGGGCGAGAGTCCATTGCTCTTTGTTGCAGCCCCCCGAGTCCTTCCATGATGGCCTCCCAAGTGATCATGTCTGGCCTAGGTTGCCCCTTCTCTGAGAGATCTTACCTGTCTGACCATGCTTTGGGGTCAGGGAGGAAACTGAGGCAGCATTTGCTACCAGAGACAAGCTTTGTCTCCTGTGGCTCAAATTCCAGAGGTCCTTAGGCACAGGGGGTAGAGTTACAATTCCTAAAACCAGGCAGAGTGGTCCACAATAATGAAGGAGAAATGCAAGGTGGGGGGAGCCAGGCAGGGGAGCCCTAAAATCTCCATGTAAGTCCCCCCAGGTCCACAACTGACCTCTGAACTGCACGTGCTGGAGAGGGTCTGGAGAAGCTGGAAGGGGAAGGCAGTGGGGTGCTGAGGGGAGGGGCCATAATACCAGGTGCAGGAAATTTCAAAAGGCTGACCCTCTGACCACACGTTCTGTGACCACAGCGCAATTAAACCAGAAAGCAACATGGTGAAACTCCCACGTAGCTGTAATTGACATTGCTGGGATGAGTGATGAACTTTGAACATGGACTGAGGATTAGGCTGTAATATTGGACCAATGTAAATTTTTCAGATTGTGATCATTATACTGCAGTTATATAAAAGATTGTCCTTCTTCTTAGGACATATACACTGGGGTACTTACAGGTAAATGGAACAGTATGAGAGAGGGAGAAAGGGGGAGAGGTGGAAACAGAACGTGCAAGAGGGAATAATAAAGCAAATAGATGAATGTGAAGAAGTGGTGAATCTGAGCAGAGCTCTGTTGGAGTTCCTTGCACTATTTTTGTAACTTTTCTGAAAGTTTAAAATTATATCAGAGTGAAAATACTTTAAAAACCTAACTCTGGTCCTACCCATTTCCTTCTCGAATGGTCTGTATTAGAGATGCGAGACAGCACTCTCCATAATGTGACCGGTTTCCTCCCCACGACAGAGAAGGGCAAGGCCGGAACGGCACCCCAGCAGCAGGCAGGGATTTGTGCCCAGCCTGGAGGGCAGATCTGGGCCCCTGCAGCCCTGGCCCCACTCCTGGGCTCCCTCTCACTGTTAGTTGGCTCCGAGGCAGCCAGGTTCTTGTGTTAATTGCAAAGTGAACACAGAAAGCCCAAGGCAAGGATTAGTGTCCTCTAGACAACCGGCCAGCTGCGGTTGTTGTCTTATTGAAAGGGGAGAAACCTCTGGGTGGGGAGAGTGAGAGAGCTGAATTGTGGGGGCCGGGGTGATGGGTGTTGAGAAGAGGGTGAAGAGGGAAGGGAAAGGTTGCCTGCACCAGGAGCCTTTTGAAGAGCAGCACTGGCGGTGACCTGCTTCTGCCTCCCTGCCTCACAGGAGAGGGCCATGAGTGCCAGCATTCCTTGCTTATCCACCACGTGCCTGGCTCTTTCTGCCTGGCATCCTGTGTCCGGAAAGCAGGCCTCGCTCCCTGCACTAAACCACCTTGCACCTGCTTCCCATGTGGGAGAATATCCCCTGTGTGTGCGGCGGGCCCGACGTCCACCTGGAATGGAAACCGGCAGAGACTCTTGTTCAGCCCAGCCTGAGCCACAGTCTGTCGGGAAGAGAGTCTATGCCATGCCTGGATAGTTGGCAGCCCACCTCCCCGAGTCGGACCCACGAGGCTGCAGGAGATCCAGGGGCTGTGTCCGCAGGGCAGGTGACCGCATCTGTGAGGCTGTGGTGCTTGGGGTGAGGCGTGGCTGCCAGCACACCCAGCCATCTGGGATGAATCTCGCACCCTTTTCTCCCATTTTTTAAATGTTATGCAACTTCACCACTATCAAGTTGCAAAACTTTTTTACAACTTGTGAGGTTTCCCAAACAGAAACCCCACAGCCATTAAGTACTTACCTTCCACTTCTCACCTACCCCCTCCCCTGGCAACAACTAGTCTGCATCTATCTCTATCGGTTTGCCAGTTCCGGACACCTCACACAATTGGATCCCACACGACAAGGTCTTTTGTGTCTGGCTGCCTTTACTCAGCGTAGTGTTTTCAAGGTCCATCCCTATTGTAACTCATACCAGAGCTGAATCATACTCCACTGTATGCATATGCCCCACTCTCTTTATCCATTCATCTGTTAATGGCCAGATGGGTTGTTTCCAAATTTTGGCTATTGTGAATAGAGCTGTTGTGAGTATTTGTGTATAAGTTTTTGTCTGACTGCCTATTTTCAGTTCTTCTGGGTATATACCTGGGAGTGGAATTACTAGGTCATATGCAAAGTCCATGTTTAACTTACTGAGGCAGCCACACCCATCTTCCCCCCCTTCACACCCCTCCCCCTGCACACACCCTCCCACCTGTATTGCCACCCTTAGTTCATGTCCATGGGTCGTACATATAAGTTCTTTAGCTTCTCCATTTCCTGTACTATTCTTAACCTCTCCCTGTCTATTTTGTATCTACCACTTCTGCTTCTTATTCCCTGTACCTTTTCCCCCATTCCTCTTCTCCCGTTCCTGCTGATAACCCTCCATGTGATCTCCATTTCTGTGGTTCTGTTCCTGTTCTTGTTGTTTGCTTAGTTTGTTTTAATTTATTTATTTTTGGTTCAGTTGTTGATACTTGTGAGTATCAACTTGTGAGTATTGTCATTTTACTGTTTGTATTTTTTATCTTTGTCTTAGATAAGTCCCTTTAGCATTTCATATAATAAGGGCCTGGTGATGATGAACTCCTTTAAGTTGACCTTATCTGGGGAGCACTTTATCTGCCCTTCCATGCTAAATGAAAGCTTTCCTGGATAGAGCAATCTTGGATGTAGGTCCTTTCATGACTTCCAATATTTCTTTTCAGTACCTTCTTGCCTGCAAGATTTCTCTTTGAGAAATCAGATTATCAAATCTTATGGGAACTCCTCTGTAGGTAATTTTCTCCCTTTCTCTTGCTGTTTTTAAGATTTTTCTCCTTACCTTTAATCTTGGGTAATGTAATTATGATGTGCCTTGGTGTGTGCTTGTTTGGGTCCAACTTCTTTGGGACTCTCTGAGCTTCTTGGACTTCCTAGAAGTCTATTTCCTTTGACAGATTGGGGAAGTTGTCCTGCATTATGTTTTCAAATAAGTTTTCCATTTCTTACTCTTTCTCTTCTCCTCTGGCACCCCTATGATTTGGATGTTGGAATGTGTAAGGTTGTCCCAGAGGTTCCTAAGCCTCTCTTCATTCTTTTTTTGAATTCTTGTTTCTTCATTCTTTTCTGGTTGAATGTTTATTTCTTCCTTCTGGTCCACACTGTTGATTTGAGTCCCAGTTTCTTTTCCATTGCTGTTGGTATATTTTTTTCTGTTTCATTTTGCACAGCCTTCACTTTTTCCTCTATTTTGCGACTGTACTCAACCATTTCTGTGAGCATCCTGATTACTAGTGTTTGGAAATGTGCATCTGATAGGTTGGCTATCTCTTAGTTGCTTAGTTGTATTTTTTCTGGAGCTTTAATCTGTTCTTTCATTTGGGCCTCTTTTTTTTTTTTTGTCTCAGCAGGCCTGTTACATAGTAAGGGGCAAAGCCTTGGGTATTCGCTGCGGGGGGGCAACCCACATCACTGTGTTGTGACTCTGTATGTGGGGGAGCAGTCTGAGAAGGAACAATGCCACTTGCTTGGCTTTCTGCTGGCTTTCAATCACTTCTCCTGCTATTCCACAAGCAAATTGGACCCTTCTGGTACTGATTCCCAGGTAGGTGAGTTTGTGTACGTTCTGGGACCCTGTGGGTCTCTCCAATGAACTCTCCTGTGAGGCTGGGAGTTTCCCCCACTACCTCAACCCCCATAGGTATTTCAGTCAGGATGAGAGGCTTTATTTCCCCACACTGGAACCCTGGGTGGCACAGTCTGCTTCAATCCCCAGTTGTTTATTCCAGTTTATCTGCTCTGGAATGTGGGACCACCCAGTCCTCCAGCCACTACCTCACCAGGTCTTCCAGCCGCTGCCTTGCCACAAGTCCTCTCAGCCCACTGTCCATCTCTGCCCCTCCTCCTTGTCTGTATGAATGTTTCTTTTTTAACTCCTTCGTTGTCGGACTTCCACATAGTTCGATTTTCTTTCAGTTCTGGTTGTGTTTTGTTTTTAAATTTGTTGTTGTCCTTCTTTTGGTTGTGGGAGGCAGCACAGTGTGTCTACCTATGCCTCCCTCTTGGCCGGAAGTCCTTCCCCAGCACCCTCTGAACACACTCTTTTCTGCCTTAGGAAGGCAGGGTTTGTTTCTGTTGCTTGCAGCTGAGAACCCTGACCAATACCTCATTCCCTCATAACTCAGGGGAAAACTGAGACTCAGGGAGATTGAGAGGTTCAGCCAAGGCTCTGGCTGGTAGGAGCTTGATCCTGGTGACCATCCTTTAATAGCCGAGTGGCAGGACCCTGGGACAATGGGATTTCCTTTTCATCTCACTGCCTGCATGACGCAGTGCGGTGGTTCCTCCATGAATTAGTGACTGGGGTCTGGGAGCTATTCTGAATATTTCACAAGGCTTAATGGAAAACTTCCACTTTCCCATAATGAGGCCACTCAGGCTATCTAAAACATCAAGTTTCTTTGCTTTTGGCAGGAATTAAATCAACCCACTGTGGTAATAAGGGTTATCTCCTGCTGATCAGGGACCTGGGCTGGCAGTTATGTGTATCTTTGATTAATTAAAAAAGTGGGGAAAAGAATGAATTATTACTTGATAAGTGCAGTTGTTTAGCAGATGAAAATCTCATGAAACATAGGGTCCTGATGGGGGAGGGGGAATCACAGATGAGTTTCTTGGTGGAAGACAAAAAATATTCATGAAATCATTTGCCTGGCTTCTGCTTTCCTTGGCTGGGCACCTGGACCCTGGATCTGGCCTCCGACAGCTCAGCCGCAGCCACCTGCCCATCACGAGGGGGACTTACTGGGGCACCCCGTGGTCTGAACCATTGACCAGGGAGGAAGGCAGTGAGGAGCAGGAGAATCCGTTTCCTCTAGGCGGCTTCAGCATGGTCGGGCCTCCCCCAGGGCCTCAGCATGGTCAGAAACAAGAGATGCTGCGAACAGAGAAAACCTGGGACAGAGGTTGCCCAGTCCCTCTCCAGACCTGCATCCTGCTGTGGCCTCTGTCTGCGAAGGTGGGGGTGGCGGTGGGGCACCACTGCCCCATCCAGTTGGTCCTTAGCCCCTCTCTCCTTCTGGCCTATCCTCTGTGTCAACCCTCTCCGTTCCCATGGCATGCCCTGCAGGGGCCACTGCTGGTCCGTGGCCGCCCCCAGCTGATTCCCCCTCGCAGCTGTGGCCCTGTCACTGCTCTTTGCTGTCCATGGGTCACCACCCTTCTTCCAAAACCTGGGCCCAGCCCTGAAAGGATGCATGTGGTCCCAGAGGAGCCTGGCTGACCCTGCCTCCAGCCTTGGGGTCAGCCGTAGCTGCCTTCTTGACATTTAGCTCAAAGAATGACAAAGGGCTTCGCATTTTGATTTTGGTGGTATACAGTGACTTCTGCAGCAAATATGGAAAGCCCCAGGGACTCAGAGTGCTGGGTTCCGTGCCCAGTTCTGAACCAGTGCCTCCACCTGTCTGGGTACTGGACATTTCTTCACTGGGAAGAATATATGCCACCTGCACACCCATGGGCTACCAACACAAACAAGTCAACACTTGTAAAGAGCTTACAAATACCAGAATGAAAATACTAGGAAACATGCTTTCTAGAGTCAGCTCCAGATGACAATCTTCCATGTGCTCAGTACCGATGTCCTTGACTGATTGATCTGCAACTCCCTGCCAGCCACCCAGCCTTTGGGACAACATTCTGGTGGAAAGGCCTTGAGGGGTCGAAAGCCTCCTGGAGCTCTCAGGTGAGCACTGCCGGCACATCCAGGCCGACTTCCATGGCCCCACCTGGACTGCCCTCAAAGGACACTGTGTTCAATTTGGGCTCCAAGTTATCATTTGATCCTCCTCCGGCCAAGGACAAGCTTCCCTTCTCCCTGCCTTTCACCACACTCTATGGTTGAGGCCCTGCTCAGAGACAAGGTCACAAAACACAGAACGAGAGACCTAGAGAAATCTAGAACCAAGAGAAATGGGCTCTAGGCCCCCACAGCTCCTGGTCGCCAAGGAGCTGGATGATTGGGGGCAAGTCTGGGAGACACTGTTGGTGGCCTAAAAACAACAATCTCCATTCCCTTATTTATTTATTTTTTTTCCTTTTTGCTACACCAGAACTGGAAATGCTAGAATAATTCTCCTTCTCCCAGTTGCCCTAAAGCTGGTGTGTGGCCATGGGAACCAGTCCCAGCCAATGAGACGCGAAGGAAGGCTGAAAAATGTCTTCCTTATGATAAAAGAAAATTGTGGGGAGAAACTAATACCCTGACCATTTCTTCCTGATTTGGAGGTTGTGTAGAGATGTGCAGGTCGGTGCTTTTGCAGCCACATTGCAGCCACATTGCAGCCATGAGGAGAAAACCACAGACCACAGGAGGCAGCAGGGAAGAGCCTGGGGTCCCAGGGACAGGATTCACTACTGAGCCAGCCCTGTCTCCTCCACTTCCCTTGTTCTGAGGTAATCAGTTAAGTTGGACAAGATTGGTTGTTGCGCTGCTTGTATTGAAATCATTCAGATGACACAGGAAGTCGTTCTACCTCTCTGAGCCCCACCGATGCGTCTCTAAAATGGGGCCGGTGGGCAGAGGACGTTCCTCTGCGTTCAGACTTCGGGACACCTACAAGTGTCACATTTTTCCAGACACTTCCCAGAGTCTTCAGTTGGGATCGTGGCCTCTCTGAACCCACAACCAGACCTCCCCTCTCCCTTGCACTGCCTGCTTCCCAGGCTCCGTGCGGGCAACTCTCGCATGGGCTGTGTCACTGCATCCTCACGGGAGTTGATGTCGCAGCCTGCAGCTGTGGTTCAGTGAGGCTAAGAAGCCAGGGGCTCAGGGACCCTCACATTAGAACTTGCATCTGCCTGACTCCAAACTCCAGGTTCTTAATGCCTTTTTCAAACTGCCTGTGTTATTTTAGAAACGTGTTTTAGGCAACTCTACTAAACAATGTTTTTCAAGCCCTGAGGCCCACACAGGACTTATTGGACAATGCTGGCTTCAACAGTGAACACCACTGGAAGCCTGTTGTTGGAGGGGCTGGCATGGGAAGGACCAGTCACTGGGGCCCAGGCCCAGCCCACAACAGTGGAGGGTGCGAGGCAGGCCGGTGGCATGGTTTTGCTGTACTGGGCCAGATAAGCTCAGTGAGCTGGTTCTCTCTGTGCTGTTAAAAGGCCCTGCTGCTGTGCCCAGCCTGAGCTTGGGAGCGATTAATGCACAGTGACAGGAGAATTGGCTGCTGCCCTTGCCAGGGAGCGGTAATCTGCCAGGCGCTGTTTCCCTCATCGTAGGTCGTGTAGGTCGTGAGCTGGGGAGCAGGCTCACTGTCTTTCCCTCTGCTGGGGCTCTGGCTTCATTCTCATCATCCAGGTCTGAATTAACCCAGGTCAGAGTGGCCCTCTCTCTGAGGGCTGGGTGGGGCAGGCGGATAGGCGAGGGGAAGAAAGAAGTGGAGGACAAAGGAGGGAGGGGTGAGGGTGCTACTTGAACACTGCAGGACTTCTTTGCCAGGCAGACTGGGGAAGCAAAGACTGTGATCGGCTGTGGGGCCCAGTGAACCCCCTCACAGACCCACACACGCCCACCTGCCAGCAGGGGCTGGGACACGGGCTGCACTGGGGTCCCTGCCGTCTTGCCCCTCTGCTGTTCACTGAGGGCAGATTCTTGAGGGATCCAGAAGCCTGTCACCTGGAGTACGGAGAGGAACTCTCTCTCTCTCTTGTCATGGGTGTCGTGGGCAGTCCATGGCCCCTCTGTCTCTTGTGCCCTGCTGGCTTTGGGTGCTGTGGTCACCAGCTGGCAGAACCCATGGTCCTGGTCCTCTCTGAGTGGACTGGCCCTCCTTAGCTGGCTGACCCTCCTGAGGAGGTCAAGTGCAGCCCCTCCTGTCCTGGGGAGAGGCAGAAGGCTGCAAAGTTAATGAGCTAGAGGGGGCATCAGAATGAGCTAGAGGGGACAGCTGAACAGGCAGCAAAAATAGCCGCCCTGTCACAGATGTAGGGCCAAACCTCCTCCCAGCCTCGTGTGGGAGCTTCCGCTGACTTCCCAGTGGCCGAAGGAGTGAGGGTGGGCCGGGCTGCGTTTCAGAGGAGCCCGACATATCTGCCTGTGTCTCCGTGTTAGTGCCGCCTCAGCAAAACGCTGTGTTGTGTTTCTCTTGGGAAATACCTTAGGGGTGGGAATACCTCCCAGCGGGAAATACCTGCTGGGTCACATGGTAAATGCACGTTGAACATTCCTAACGGCATTACTGAGATACACGAGCTCACATACCGCAAGGTTCACGCTTTGAAGCACACAGTTCAGTGGACTGCAGCACCGTCGCGCAGGCGAGCAGCCGGCACCACGGTGTGTTCCCGAATATCTTCCCCCCACAGGCTTTTAGGAAATAAGCACTAACTCACACGTACAACACATTGCGTTAAAAACGAAGGGCACCCCATGCCACAGCTCATTTGATCCTCGTCGCCCTCCCAGGAGAGCGACTGGTGTCCTCATTTCACCAATGGGAAGCTGAGTCAGGAATGGTTCAAGGTCACTCGGCTGTAAGCGATCGAGCCACAGTTCACGTCTGATGCCGGAGGTGTCCGACACCAGCAGGGCCTTTAGCTCCTTCCAGGGTGGGTGGTGGGTCGTTGACCTGTCCAGTTCAGACCTGTGATATATACGGAGTGAAGGCACTGCTGGGCACAGTCAGGCCCTGGTTCAAGAGTGGTGGCTGGTGTTTTCAATCCCCCCCACCCCCGCACCCCCAACCCCTGCACTGAAAGGAGGCTAGTGCTGGGCTGGTGGCCTGGGAGCAGGAGAGAGCGAATCCTGCAGCCTGATTTCTCACCCAGGCCACACTTCGAACCTCCCCGAGGTGGGAAAGGGCTGCTCCAATGAGCCAGGAAGCTGGGACAGCGGCCCCGCTTTTCTGTGCAATCACTGGGTGAGTCCCACGGGGTGGGAGCGGGACACAGGAGGTGCTTTGTCAGAAACTCAGTGCCCCCACCTGGAGCAGGGGACAGTGTGGCTTATGTCTGCCATGCTGCTTGGCTCAAAATTTGAGCCGAGATTCTTGAGCTTGGCTCAAGAATTTGGGGACTTTGGGAACATGCGGCATGAAAAGCAGGCTCCATCAGCTGCCAGGGGGGCCTGCCTTTCCCTCTCCCCCCGTGCCACGCCTTCCACTCCAGCCTGTCACCAAGTGCTGCTCTCCTGGGCATCGTGAGCAGCATCCCAGCTCCAAGGACGCCACTGCGGGGGGTGGACAGTTGGGATTGGCAGGGCCCCCTTGTGTCCCTGTGTCCTTTGCTGGCCTGCGAATGCACTATTGCTCCTCCAGAATCTTCCTGTCTCTCCTCCATGTGCACCAGTCCCCTGGGGAGAGCTGCACCCAGTGTGCCGTGCACTCAAGGGCCATCTGTCCCCACAGTCCTCCGGACCACTCTCTGCCCATCCCTGCCTCCATCCCCGCTCCTCCGCGCTGAACCCCTTTCTCCACTCAGCATCTGGACCGCTCACTGGGTTGTGAGATGCAGCACATGCAATTTTTTTTCTTGTGGTATCACTTACATACAGAGAAAAGCACACATCTTAAAGTATACAGTTTGATGATGTTTTGACAAACGCATTCATCCTTGCAACCCACACTCTTATCAAGGTTTAAAACATTTTGATTACCTAAAATCTCCCTGTGTGCCCCCTTTAGCCAGTCTCTTCACAGGCCCAGGCAGCCTCTGGTCTGCTTTCTGCCACCAGAGATTAGTTTCATCTGCTCCATAAATTCACACATGCATTTCCCTGATGACTAGTAATGTTGAGCATCTTTCCTCTTATTGGTCATTTATTAATCTTTTTTGTGAAGTGTTTGTTCAAATCTTTGTCCATTTTTTCCACAAGGGATTTTAAAAAAATATTACTGATTGTAGGAATTCTTTGTATACTCTGGATAGAAGTTGTCCGTCAAACATGTATCACAGATATTTCCACCACCCTATGGTTTCCCCATCATTTTCTTAATGATGTCTCAAAGAGAAGTTTTAAGTTTTGAAAAGTCTTATTTATCACTCTTTTCTTTACCAGTTCTTCCTGTGTCCTAAGAAACCCTTGCCTACCCACTGCAAGGACAGTCCCTTGTTTCCTCTTTAAGCCCTGTAACATGGTTTGGGCTCTCATGTCTAGGTCTCTGCTCCACCTTGAGTTCATTTTTGTGTGGAGGGCAAAGTAGGGGTTTGGGGTCCTTTCTCTTTCTCTTATTACATGGATGTCCAGTTGTTGCAGCACCACTTGCTAAAAAGATTTTCCTTTCTCCATTGAATTGCTTTGGCACCCTAGTTATGTCTTATTAATAATAAAGTACACATGACTGCAAACAATTCACTCTTGGTAGATTGGAAGCTGTTAAAAATAGATTTTGAAGATTCCGCTATAGTAATGTCATGCTCACACCTTGCGTTTTGAAGTCCGTTGTTTTGATATGCGAGAATGCCCAGCCCTCTTTAGGGCTTCCACCCAGGACAGACAGACACACACACACGCTGGCGCTCACGCTGGGAGAGCAGGGTGCCGCGCACTCCCGGCTTCACGTCTGAGGCTGCAGAGGACAGTGTGCCGCCTGCACTGTCACTCATCCTCCATCAGGGGCAGACACAGGGAACAGTGGGGAGGACACGGGCTTTGGCCTTACAGAGAAATGGCCTGAAATTCCAGCTGTGCACCCACTGACGCAGGACCCTGGGCTCACAGCCTTGACTCCTAAGTCAATACACATATCTTGCGGTGTATAATGCACACCCACATTTTTGGCCTGAACTTTCAGGAAAAAAATCTTTCATTTTAATTTTTTAACACAATTTTTATTTATTTATATTTAGACACTTGGTTTCTTTATCATAAAGGAATTTGAGCATTTATTTTTAAATATATTATGGTACAAGAAATTTTATGTAACAAATAACTACACAACACAAAAACAGATACGAGGTACAAGAATCTGATTCGCCCTGTGGATAACAATACGCTGCTCTTCCTTTCCTTGAATCGTTGGCCGAAACTGCTTTTGTTGCAAGTTCCACAAAACCAATGATCATATTCCAGGGTATTATTATGCACAAGGATATCATTACTGCTTTCCAGAGTCACACTTTTAATGCATAAGAATAAATAAAAGAATTAAAAACATTTATATAGATAACAGAATTAGTACTTCCCATGTATAATGTGCACCCTTATTGTCCCCCCAAAATTTGGGCAAAGAGTACATTATATGGGGTGAAGTATGGTTAATATGGTTAGCTTTCATGGAGTTTTTGTGAGGCTAACATGAGATGCGTGAGAGTTTTATACACGATTTTTTTACTCTTCGCTGAGTCACTCACACTCCGTCCTACTCAAGGTAGGGAGGGCAAGGATCATCACCTTCATTTTGGAGTGAAGGAAATAAACCTTAGGGATGCCAGATGGCTCATCTGTGGCAGACCTGGTTTAGCTGTGGACCACACTCAGCCTCGGGCTTGGTCCAGGGCTCCACTGGCTGCTGCCTCACTTGCCTCCTGTGGACTTCCCTGGGCTGAGGAGTGGGGAAGAAAAAGGACCAGAGGAGGGCAGTCTGGCCTTCGAACAGGGTACTGGCTTTCCTTTGTTTGTGTCATTTGCCTTTTTTGCTTCTAAAGCAATGAGGCATTTCTGGGTATAGGAGTCACCCAGAAAACTCAACCAACACCATCTTGAGTAACTGAGGTCAGGACACACCTCCGGAACACAGATTACTCTTGCAGGGTCCTAGATTGTTCAGTTTTGAACTGGAACCTGACACAGCAATGGTTGCGAGTGGAAATCTATTGACTACTTTGAGCATCAGATGGTAAAGAAGAGCTTCTGATGGTTTTGGCATAAAGCCCATCACAGTTGGTGTGAAGGGCCTATGTCACATACCTTTGTGCCTTATCAGGAGGGCCCTGTGGCTTGTCTGTGGCTGCAGCTGCTGCCCTGGAGGCTAGAGCCCCTGCTGGTGCCGTCTCCACCTCTATGGTGGCCCATCGCCTCTGCCATGGTCCAGAGTGAATCCCTAGCCTGGACTATAGTAGGCCTAGTGCCTGGCCGAGGGCATGAGGAGCAGTGGGAGGCATCATTAGGGATACAGGTTTGCTTTCCAGTTCTATCCATATGACCTCACCTTTAACGGGAACTTAATCAACAAAATAAACAAACAAGCAAAATATAACCAAAGACACTGAAATTGAGAACAGGCTGACAGTGACCAGAGGGGAGAAGGGAGGGAATTTCAGGGGAAAAAGGGAAGGGTTTGCAGGACCAAATATAAAGGACACATGGACAATAACAAGGGGCCGGGGGGAGGGTGTTGGAAACAGGAGGGAGGTGGGGAGCGCTGGGGAGTTGGGCTGGGATGGGGGGAAAAGGCAGAAAACTGTCCTTGGACAACAATTAAAATTTAAAAAATTAAGATCAGAAAAAAATGACAGATTAAAAAAGAAAAAAAAAGTACAGGTTTGGAATCAAAAGGATTTCCTCCAGTTTTTACTTGGAAACATCTCCTTCAGCCGTAATAACAGCACCAGCCCCAGGGTGGGTTGAGGATTCGATGAGATGACGGATGTGAGCTCCGGGAGGGCTGCCCTGGTCTGCCCTCTCCCGCTCCATCTGTTGCTGGTAGGGCAGCAGCGCCCACTCTCAAGGGCTGAATGAACGAGGGGTGCGGTGTCTGGGACCCCGTGAGCATCAGCACCACTATCCTCGCACTTCACTTCGCTGCTCGTGGCAGATACTGACTTTTCACCAATGTTGACCCAGACCCTCCACCAGCAAAAAGGCTGTGATGCCCAGAAGGTGCAGATGATTGGCAGCAGTTTTTAGCAAAATATTTTTAAATTGAGGTATGCACTTTGTTTTTTAGACATATGCTACTATACACTTATTAGACTACAGTATAGTATAAATGTAATTTTTATATACACTGGGAAAGCAAATATTCCTGTGAGTCACTTTGTTGCTATATTCGCTGTATTGTGGTCTGGAGATGAACCAAGATCTGAAATATCTGTGAGGTCTGCCTGCATGTGACCCATGGATGGCAAGAGAGCAGATGGTCCTGGCTAGCAGCTGCTAAGTGTGGAGCGATCGTGGTCAATGTGGAGGCTGGAGAACTCCTGGCGTGGGAACAGAGGACTGAAGTGCCCACTGAGGTGTCTGGGTAGGCAAAGCCCGCTGTGTGGGGATTTTGAGGTTGCCACATACTCTTTTGAGTTCGCTCACTGGTTCCCGGTGTTGAAGGGTTTGGTCTCCTTTTCATGTCTTGATTGCTGGTCCACCATGGGCCAGTGGTGGGCCACACTGGCCGGCTCTAGGACTGACGAGCTGGAGGGCCAGCACAGGAGCCAGTGTGACAGGGCCCCCCCACACCATCCTTGAGGCTACAGCTGATCACTGAATTTATTGCTATGTCATCAGAGTAGCCAGTGCCTACTGACCTCGGTCTGGCTGGCATCGTGACTGGCCTGGTCACAGGGGCAGGTAACACAGGTGCTGGAAGGGTCCTTGGTCCTCAGCTCCAGCACACAGCTGCAACCTCAGCCTGACCCGTCCCTACCTTACGAGTGAGCAGCCTGAGTGGGCCCGAGGCGGACAGACAGGGTGCCTTAGTCAGAGTGAGGCTACGGAAACAGCTCTGCACCGCCCCCACCCCTGTCCCTCTGGTTGTAGGTCCGGATCTACAGCATTTAGCTGTGTCCTCAGTAAGTCATTTTGTCCCTGCGCACTGGTGTGCCCACGTTCGACAAGGAGGGGGGTGCAGCTGCTCTCCTGGACGTGTTCCAGGTCTCATGCTGCACGCTTCTGCCTTTCCCCACCTGAGTGGCAATCAGGGCAGCCGTCCCTTCCTGCTGGCTCGTTAGGTTCTGGGTTCCCTGCCAAGCGTAGCACATGTGATGTCTCACTCTGTCCTCATGACCAGCCGCCGGGCCAGGCTCTGTTCTTACTCCCACTCTACGTGGAGGGGACTGCGCCTTCTGCGGGGTCACGGTGCCGAGGCTGCCGTTAGTCACCATGCTCTACTGCAGGTGGGATTGGACGTTCTTGAACTGCAAAGTGCCGATTATCTCATGGATTAAATTGCCTTTCTCATTTTTTCCCTTTTCCATTATTTATTCTCCTGTGGGAACAGCACAAAGAAGTCAAGAGCTGGATGTCTCCTGGGCTCCCTGGTCAGCCTGAGTGCCAGCAGCCACAGAGGACCAGGGGTGGGGGGCATCTGTGCAAGCCCCCCAGTTAGAGTACATATGGAAGGAAGACAAAGGCCCAAAGGAGCAGAGTGAGGTGCAGACGTACAGGCAGCCAACGTCCACTTAGACCGAAGTAGTAAATCTGGAGGAAGCAGGCCAAGGGTGAGGTCCGCCACCTCTTAGTTATGGTCCTGGTCAAATCCCGTGACTTTTGTAGGCTCAGTTGCTTCATTTGTAAAGTGTAGATAACAGCTGATTCTATGTCATGGAGTGTTGAGAGGACAGCTCAAGAAATCCCTCTGCGAACCCTCCTGAATGGCAGCCCTCCCCTGGCCCTGGCGTGCAGGGCTTGGCACAAGCGTAGCATTTGACAAACGTTTGCTGAGAGCAAACGTGGGCCATGGGGTGCTGCCATGGCTCCTGGGTGCTACCCACCTAGCTCATTCTGTTAGAGTATTAGTGAAAGTCTAATGGTCTTAGGGACCAAGGGGTCCCTGGAAATGCAGCCCAGGCCTGGAACAGACATGGTCTGCTGAGGCAGCAAATGCTGCAGAAGACATTACTAATGACGTGTGCATTCCCACTCAGACACCCCGCCCCCAATCCCACCAGTGGAGGGATTACACCCAGTGGGCCCCAAACCCTGGGGAGCGGTTTGGATTCAGGCATGGGGTACAGCTTCCTTAATTCCCTTGATAATTGAAGGGTAAAGTCCAAATGAAGAACACACTAAAATGACATTAAAGCTCATTCCTTCCCTTTGGAAGCAGCGCCCCCCTGCCCCCATGCTGCTGGCTGCTAATGGCCACCCTCATCAAATATTCATCCCAGCACTCGCAGCCCCCACCAGCCTCCAGCACTGGCCAGGGAGTGAGCACTGATCATCAGAACTGGTCAGAAGTGAAGCAGGCAGACTACAAAGTGCCTGGGACAGAAAGGGGACACATCAAAGCTCCATACTCTTCCTTAAAGGCTGCCTGCAGATGTGGAGGCCTCCCGTTGGGAAGCCAAACTCTCAGGGGGCTTCAGGAGCTGGTCTCTGTGTGTCGGCGGGCCTCTGGGGCAGCTCTCTTTGCCCCCTTTCCTCTCCAGTGGGGCAGAAGGCAGTTAAGCTCGAGCCCTAGGGCCAGAGGCCTGACTCCAAGCTCAGGTTTATGAAAAGCGAGTAAATACCTCACCCCCTCAGGGATGCAACTCCTTCACTTTTGAGGGCAGCCCTGGCATTTCCTTAGTGCCCTGTTTGAAGCCTGCCCTTTGCAGAACAGAAAAGGAAGAGAGGGAAGAAAGGAACAGAAGCCGATTCAAAGAAGCTTCCAGTGTCTGCAGTTTCTGATGCCCCTGTGTGAGGCTTCACTCGTTACATGGGTGGGGGAGCCAGTCAAGCAAGAAACTGTGTCTGGTGTTTACACTTTAATGGAACCCAGGGACCAATTAATCACATTGGGCACCAATGGGCCAAGCATTGAAAAGGAAAAGAGGAAACTCTCACATTACTGCTCCTTTTTATCCCTTTTCCAAAATAAAAGACAAATGCCGTGTCTACGGTTTCTAAAGAGCAATCCTTTATTTTCTCAAAGTCTCAAAACTGACCCTTTTATCAAAAGGTGAGCAATGCTCCAGTCCACCAACAGTATCCTTCTTCCTCTTCAGCAAATCCAAGAGAAGGGAGGGCCACAGCCTGGGTTCCGCTTGCCATCAAAACCTGCCCTCGACGGCCAGCAGCTGCACAGCAGCCTCCTGCACGGCCTGGTGGATGCGCCTTACCTCCCTCTGGGACAGGGTCCGCTCCATGTGGCGGTAGGTGATGCGGTAGCAATGGCTAGTCTTGTGTGTCCTAGAGCATAAAAGAGAAAGGTAGGTGCGTGAGGGACACATGACTGCCACCTGCAGGAAAAGTACTGCCAGCTCTGACCGGATCTCCCAACCCCAGTGGACAACCGAGGACAAGCCCCAGGGCTTGGCAAGATGGCATGGCAGAGCCTTGACCCCCGCTAACAGCCTGCTTCTTTTACAGTTACAGGGGGAAGGGGTGGGTAGGGTATCGTTGGCTCCCACTGCACCAGATGCATGCACATCTGCTGGGAAGGAAGCTTCCCACAAATCTGAGGATGCAGCAGGTAGGAGGTGCCCCTGGGCTCCTGGGCTTTTCCGAGGCTCCCCAGGGGATTCTGACAAACAGAGAAGGTGAGGGCCCAACACCAGCATCCCTGCACCATCCTCATGTCCTAGGAAATAACCATGTTTAGAAGGCACACTGCAGACCCCTCAAGGCCCAAGACTGGCCCCAGGGAGAGTGGCCGACCCAAAAGCTGAGGCCTGCTGTGATAACTCAGCAGTCCCACGGGCTGTGGGAAGCACACAGACAACTGTGTTGTACAGACCATGTATCATTTCTGTGCCATGCAGACAATCACCTTAATCCTCTGCTTTACCTGGAGGTGGTGAGTTAAATTTTGTGAACAGCTGGATGATTCTGGAACATTTTGACATGGCAGCAGCAATGCCTTCCATTTGCATGACAGTTGTTAAGAAATACCAGTGAGCAAGATCTCATCAGAAAGCACTCAGGGCCTCTCTCGGAGCTGCCTTCCTGGCTGTGTGGCCAGGGTCTGACCCTGCCCTTTCTGGGTGCTTTTGTTTGTTCTTCACAGCCACACACATTCCTCTTTTCCAGCCCAGCTGCAGGAGAGCCAGCCCACGCCCTTCTCACTGCAGATGAGGAACCACGGCAAACCCAGCGGATCTGGGCAGATCCCACTGGATGCCACCAGCCAGTTGTCAGCCTGACCACATGCTCTCTGGCAGGCAAGGCACTGCTGGGTCTTCAGTAATGCCAGACCTCTGGACAAATGGACTTCTGGTGGGTTCCCTCCTGGGCCCCTCCCACACCCCACTGGAAGACCCACAGGTCCCTATCATTGCCACCTGGGTCCAGAAACTTTGCTTCCAGAACTGCTGATACTGTCTAGATTTGCTCTCAGAGGGGCTGCCTCTCCTCTCTCCTGCCTGTTTCAGTGCCAGACCCCTTGGCTAAATAAAATATACCAGATCAGTGAAGAGTTGCCTCCTGCCCGAGCTTCCCTAATTTGCTCCGTTACAGCCTCTTCCAGAGTTTGCTAGAATGAGAGGCCCAGATGGTCAGCGTCCTAGTGACCGTGCAAAGTTGCGAAGATGCTTTCCTGCAGGGAAGGGCACTGCCACACCAAGCTGGCCACACGGAAGCCGTTAGGAGTCCACAGCAGCCCAGAGCTCCAGTATGGGCCACTCTACTTCTAGGCTACGACACACCTGTCCCGGGTCTCAGTGTCTTCTCTGCTGGCAGACAACAGCACTTGCCCCATCAGCCTTTCCAAACTGTTGGAGACCTGTTTGGAAACTGACAGTACAAATTATAAAGTGCTATATGAGTGTGAGGTACCATTGTGGCAACTGTTGTATATTTTTCCATCGGTTCATTCTTAGATATAAAGTTGGTAATATGGCCACTGTACAAGATGAGATTTCCAACCAAAGATGAAGGGGGAAAAATTACCTTCTTGTTTCTAAGTGTTTCAAAGAAAGTTCCTAAAAGGATTCTTGGGATTCAAACAGCTTTTAGAAACATTTTGATGATTTGGGTGTAAATGAATCCATAAACATATGGATTAATTTTATACATTCAGAGAATAGTATCGGCATAATATTTGGTGATAAATCAGTGGATTCAACTGAAAATCAACCAGGTTTGGCTTTTCTGAACACCACTGAAAGGAGAGAAAGACTCTTTTATTTGTTTTCTAGAAGTTTCTGTTTGTAGCATTCACATGCTTCCGTCCTCTTTTGCTCGCTGCAGACCTGAAGGAGCGGCACTGAAGCTGGTGGTGGGGGGAGACGCAGGACGCCCTGTTCCAGAGCAGCTCTCCGCCCACTGAGACCCGGGGCCACAGAGCTGAGGCCCGCGATTCACCACGGGTAAGGAGACGAGTTCCTCAAAGGAAGGGACTCCCTCAGTGCCCAACCCCATGTGTCTTGTGATTCTTTTATGCCATCCATGCAGCCTCTTTCAGTCCAAAAACTTCTCAATCTTTCATCTGCCGTGACCACACTGTCCCTCAATAACAGTGGCAGCAGCAGACGTCGCGCAGCTTATTACGTACCACGTGCTGTTCTAAGCCCTTCGCACGTTAACTCACTAGGTAGATACATCACGGTCCTTGTTAAACAGATGAGGAAACGCAAGCGCAGAGGGCAGAAGACACCTGCCTAAGGTTGTGCAGCTCGTAAGTGGCAGGGCTGCGTTCGAAATGAGGCGATCCAGTGGGAATGTAAAATGACGCACCCCCTGTGGGAAACAGTTTGGTGGTTCCTTAAAAAGTTAAACATAGAGCTAGCATGTGACCTTGAGATTCCGCTCCTGGTGTACACCAAAAGCACTGAACGCAGGAGTTCAAGTGAACACTGTACAAGAATTTTCCTAGCGGCACTGGTCACAGCAGCCACAAGGCGGACATGTCCGTCAGTGGATGGATAAACAAAACCGGTGCAGCTGGACAGTGGCTCTGGCGGTGGGACGCCTTCGGTCACAGCAAGGAAGTGCTGACACGCGCTGCAATGCGGGCGGGCCTCACAACAGGTTAAGTGCAAGGAGCCAGTCAGAACACGTCACACATTGTACGTGACTCCATTTATAGGAAATGTCCAGAACAGGGAAATTCACAGAAATAAAAAGGAAATTGTAGGTCGTTAGGGGCTGGGGGAGGAGAGAACGGGGAAAACCTGTTTGATGTGGGTGGGGTTTTCTTTGGAGATGATGGAAATGCTTTGGAACCAGAGAGTGGCAGTGGCTGCACAGCGCTGTGAACGTCCTGAGTGCGGTCGAACTGTACACTTCAAACATGGTTCATTTTACATTATGTGAATTCCCCCTCACTTTAGAAAAACACGAGGCAATCAGGTTTCAGAGCTCGGCTTCCAGCTGCAACACTCGACTGCGCCACCACGCTCCTCAGCTCTGGTCTCCTCCTTCCTCCCCAACCTCCCCTAGGAAGTGGCAAGGTTCCCACACTACTGAGGACACAGCCTCTTTTAACTGTTCTGTTCAGAAAGAGATCGACCAAGCCCTTTGGCTAATGGAGAGGGCACAAGCTGGAGACGAGGCTTAACTGTGGCACAGAGTGGGAAGCACTTGGAACAGGGCACTTCAATACAGTCCCTCCTGCCCACAGGGCCTGAAAGGTAGCTGGGCAGCCCAGCAGCTGGCAGGAAGGGGAAGGGCTCCTGTCCTCCCCCAGCGGCTGGGCAGCACGCACCTGCCAGAGGCCTTGGGGCACAACCTTCAGGACGAGAAACCGTCCCTGAAGGAGACAACAGTATGCATGACAACCAGGGGTTTTTAAAGGCAAATACAAGTTTTTTTAAAAAATGTATTTCACAGCTTCTATTCATAGGCAAAGTAAATGAGAATAATCATACTGAGTATGAGAGGTCAAATTTCATTATAATGAGTTTGAAAAGACGTCTCCTTTTTTCCCAGTGTTAGAATTTCATTACTTTGGGATATTGGCTGAAACAAGTTGGTCAATGGCAAAGGCTTGAATTTTTAACAGAGATTTGAGTGTTTGAGTTTCCAGGGCTTCAACTGTCACTAGTTCCTTTAGTCATTCAACAAACAGCAAGCTCCAGGCACTGAGCTGAACACCCAGAACCAGGCAGCTCACACTCGGGGCTAGAGCAGCGACGACGCTCCCCGGTCGGAGGCCTCTCCCCCTTCCCGTCAGTCATGACAGGGCGTGGGCTTGTGCGGCTGCTTGCAGTGAGGTCAGCCACGCACACTCCAACCTCATGTGCTCCTGAGGTGTGCTGCTTCCGCCAACGCCTTTTCCCTCTGGTACTTTCCCACGAGCACTTGTGTGGTGTTATTTGTCCAGCACAGTGCCGGGCACTGCAGAGACCACAAAAAGGATTTGGCTCATCCTGCCCACGAGGAGCTTACCTTTAATGAGGAGAAAACAGGACAAGACAGCCCCTGTTCGCCTGTGAACAGCTGGGTACAAGTGAGGCCACTGTGCACCGCTCTGCCCACCCCCACCTCTCCTGCTGTCCTATCAGCTCTCACTTGGAGAGATTCAGCCTGGCTCAGGAAACTGGATACTTGCCCCCGGCTTCTTCTGAAATCTACTTCCACTTGGATCCCGTTCCCTGCTTGAGTGTGATCATCAACAGCCACCCGCTGCCATCCTGTGCGTGCCCAGCTAACTCACGCAGTGACAGAGAGCCAGGGTCGGAGGGGCAGCCCGTGTGGGCACAGGCGAGAGCAGGGATGGAGGGCGGGCATGGCAGCAGGCAGGGGTTGTGCTTAATGCCTCCTCCTACCAAAGCCTGAACCTTAGTCCTAAAGAAGAGGATGTTTAAGGGCTGCGTATAGTCAAGTCTGGATTAGTAAAGGATTGCCAACATTTTAGATGTTACAAGGGATCCTGTCCTAGGTCTTTCCTATTTCCCCAAGCAATAATTTTCCTAAGTGATAAAATTAACAACAATCCAAAAATTGCTGCTCTCCAGTTCACAGTGTGCCAATGAGAGACTTTCTGAAGGGACTCAGGGCTTTGGAAAGTCTCACTGGAAAGAAGGAACAATGGGTTACAGTGGTGGCGAGGGTTGGATACTTCTATTATATGACTACTTGGTTCACCCTGGCAACCATGCAGGCTCTGAAGTCAAAATAAAACCCTTCCAGGGGATGCAGCCAAAACCCAGCTCCTGAAACATGCACAATGGTCTGCCTTTCCATCTGTGGCCAGAGCAGCTACTTCATGTTTTTGGATGGTGCACTGGACAACTCCCGGAATAGACCATCTACACCCAGTAGTCACTGCCCATGCCACCTACGCACACAGGGACTCCTCAACGGGAGAGAAAGAAGGGGAGGACCCATTCTCAGAGCACTGAAGGCTGGATGCCCCGGCTCACTCCTAAACTGTCTGTAGAATGCGGCTCAGTACGAAGCCTCACAAGGCCGGTGCCCTGTGCACCATCAGGAGGGTAAGACCTGTGATGCTTTCACCGTCAGGGCTGCAGTCAGGCAAGAGGAACAAGGTGAAGGAGAAGGATGAGGGAGGGAACCACTTACTCACGGCCATCCGGAAAATGCAGAAGGAGATGAGGCATGGTAGAGTGGGGTGGGGGGGTGGGGGGTGGGGCAGGCTTTGCAGCTAGCAGGACCTGTGTTCCTTTTTTTCTTAAAAAAAAAATTCCATTAATTTTAATGAGGAAAATTATGATGCATTTCATCCCCACCTATGATACCTACACAATTTTCACATTGCTAACTACAAAATGAGAACAGTTATATAAACAATAGACAGCAGTATTTTAAAGGACATGAATATCATTTATAAGTTGAAATATAAAATAGAGACGAATAAATCACCAAATAAGAAGGAAGAGACTTGATAGGGGTGTTGTGGGCGGACTGCTGGGAGGGAATCATTCTTCTGGAGGACGAATTCTCTACACACACCAATACCATGTTCTTGACCAACTTTTCAAACTTTTGGGGATACATGGTTATTATTTTGACTGAAATTAGACTTAGATGTAAGTTAAAACACTGAAAATTACTTTTAGGGTAAAATAAAGGCTAAACCTGCCATCCTTATAAACGTATGGAAAGAGCATGCAGAAATCCTGGGGCCCCGGCTGCAGTACCCCCTCCGGCCCGTGCCCTCCACGTGACCCTGGCCATTCAGGTAGCCCTGAGTGGTGGTGAGGATGTGGGCTTCCTAGGGCCTGTGCTGTCGAGTGAGGGATCTCCGCAGAATGCTGACACAGAGCCTGGCTGCCCAGCGTGGGTTCTCAGTACCTACCAGTTTGTGTCCTCTTTCTCCTTTTTACTCATAGGGCTTACTGAGAGAGGAATGACACTTTGGGGGAAGGGGCACTTGTATTTCCTGAGTTTTTTTTAACTTCCCCTAATGGGCCTGGCATCTGACCTGAGGCTGGGGCAGGACACACATCCCTCCCCGGGAGCATGGACACAGCTTTGGCTGGGAAAGTGAACCGAGCAATGGAAGTCAGGGGCAGAGATGGACTGGGCTTTAGAACTGGGCATGACTTAAACAAGTGGCCTGGAAACTAAGCAAATCATTTCGCCCCCTTCACCTTCCCTGTATTTGAAAAAAAAGAAAAGAGGAGAGAATGAAATTCTGCCATACCTAGGGTCCAATGACTCTATACCACTTTCCATTTAATGTTAACGTACGGAAATAACAGGCCTGGGAGGCAGGGACTCAGGTTCTTGTCTAAGCCACAGCAAAGCCTGTGTGACTTTGGGCTGGTCATTTAACCTCACCCATGAGAGGGCTGGGCTAATTGGGCTCCAAGGCTCCTTCCAGCTCTAACACCCCAAGCATCAGCTGAGAGGACAGAAATCCTACAGTACATGCCCCTCTGCAGGAATGAGCCAGCCACTCAGCCATCACTTGCGGAGCCTGCATGGATGACGGAGAAGGGAACCCTGATCTGGGGGAATTTTCCGACAGCCTAAAGCACAGATACAAGATGCATCAATGATAAAAGAGGGAAGTGAGTAGGCTTAACGAGAGTGGATTACAGCTTGGTGGGGCCCACTAAGAAAGCCAACCAGGAGAAGGCTTGTTCTCAGTTGTGACAGCCACCCTGGACACCTTTCAGCCCCTATCCATCAAACTACCTTCATTCCCCATGGCTCTCCCCCACCCCCGGCAAACACATACTCTCTGAAACTAAGAGGTTTGCCTTCTCATTCTCGGAATGGTCTGTCTTAGGCCTGATGCACCCTGGTGTCGGGGGGGGATCCCCCCCTTCACAGCGGGAACATCCGAGTTGCTATTCGCTGTGGCTGCTGCGGCTGTGATTTCTTCCCAGAGGGATTTCTGTTCCTTGGAGTCAGTCACAAGAAACCGAACCAGATGGCTCCTTGACAGCACCTTGGGAAAGACAACTCCAGTCCAGGCCTTGATGAAGGGAGAGCCAGAGCTGTGCAAAGAGACACTTGCTGGGTGCAGCTCAACAATCTTACTTTCAAAACCGCTCCCTGCACTTGGCCCAGCTCTTGGTCACCAGAACACTGGCAACTCCAGAGCCCCTTGTAGACACACGTTTTACATCAGACCCTGGCCGAGTCCTCAGGGAAGTTTCTGAGCACCCTAGGTTCTATTCCCATCAATCCCAGTAACTTTTCCTGATACTTCTGAGTTGGGGTCGCATGCCAAGCACCTCAGAAGGAAAGGGTTCATGTTCTTGCCTCCTGGAGACTGGGGCCAGTGTTCCTAGTCTCTGCCTGCACGTGTATATGAAGATAATGGCCCTGGGGAAATCTTCTAACAGGCTCTCTTCCAGAGAGGCACCGGATGCAGCCTCGGCTTGCACTGCCCCTTCCCAGCTATGGGTGCTGGGCTACTTCTTATTCTTTGATCCCCGTTCTCATCCTAAGATACAAATAATAAATTCACAGGATTCTGGAGGGACTGGATGAAAAGAAGTGTTAAACATAGTACAGGCTTACAGTTAACAATTGGTACTATTATTTATATACCTAAAGATTACAGAGCCTCTACTTTGGGCCACACAGAAAGACTTGAATGACCTTCAAAAAATTATCTGAACTTCAACTTCCTCAACTGTAAAAATGGATTACCAATATAATGCTACAACATGGAGAAAACTTGGAGACATTTATTAAGTGAAATAGGCCAGACACAAAAGGTCAAACATTACATAGTTCCACTTACAGGATGTTCCCAGAGCAGTAAGAGTCATAGAGATAGAAGGTAGGCAGCGAGTTGCCAGGGGCTGGGGGCCGGGTCAGGGAGTCAGTATGTACCGGGCACAGAGCGTCTGTGTGGGAAGGTGAAAAAGTCCTGGAGATGGAGGGTGGGGATGGTTGCCCCACAAAGTGAGGGTACCTAGTGCCACTGAACTGTATGCTTAAAATGGTTAAGATGGTAAATTTTGTTATGTATTAACCATAAAAATAATTTGAGGACAGTTGACCCAAAAACCTTGTTGACTATTACTGGATTTGAAAGTTGGGAACTCACATGTATAATAAAAACAGACCAACACAAAAGAGCAACGACTAAACCCCACCAGGTCACTGACATGCACGGGGCAGGGCTGCTGCAGGGAGTGGAGTGGCCGGTGCCCACCCTCCCCAGACAGAACATCTCCTTGGTTCAGAACCTAGCGACTCAGCTGACCCGCAGTTTGTGCAAGTCATTCTTTAAGACCCTCTCACTCAGAGTGCTACAACAGGGTTTGGCCAAATTTGAAACATCATTTTCAACTATTCCATTATCTTCCCAACCACCCTCTGACATTTCTAAGACTTGAAGTATCATGTTTCATTTTGCACAGATTTTCAAAGCTCTGCGCTTTTTGGTTGTGTAAAAAATTTGTAAGAAATTTTATTTTTCTCCCTGCTTAGTGGACCAAGCCAAAGCCAACAGAGCTGACTCTCATGCTAGGCCGTCCTGCAGCACACTGATGCTGTGGTGCAGGAGCCCGGCCACAGCAGCAGATCTCTGGTAGGTGAAGTGCCACATTTTCCAACTCAATCAATTCATCAGCAATTATTTACTCTGTGCTGAGGTAGACCTTGTGAGCGACACAAAACAGGGATATAATTTGCTTGATCAACACATAAACATTCACGAAGCGGCTACTCTGTGCACAGAACAGTGGCGGTGTGAGGGAAGCGGTATCCAAAAATAACCCAAACAAGGATTAGAGTGGATTATCACCGTTTGGGGGTTAAGGCCTTCATACATGAGGAGATAGCTAACAGGACAAAGCTACTAATGCTAAATATTAAACAAATTACAAAGACTGTAAATAACTTATCAGTCAAAACAGACTGGTAAGGGAGATGAGAGTAGTTCTAGATCTTACAGTGTGAGCAGGATTTTGGCGGGGAAGGGCATGTGGTCCATTGGAGCTGGCAAAGTGGCGTAAGTAGTACTGGCGGTGGGGGCTGTCATTGTAGGTTTTTTCCTCTTCCATTTCAACAAAGAGCTGCTGAGTGTCTGTTCAGTGAGGGGCTGTCCACAGGACGTGTGATTGGGTGGAGAGGGTTGTGTACGATTATATCAGGAAGTCAGCTCTTATCACGGCGAGTACAGGAGAGACCACAACAGTCTCACAGATGTGCCAGTTGAACTGGGGCTGAGAGTGTGAGACATAAATTTGGATCTTGGATAAGTGATAGAGGGGGAAGGTCATTTCTGCACAGGCACAGGCAGACACTGAGCACACCTGGACAGGCTGAAGGAGAGGGGAGTAGTTCGGAGTGGCTGGTGTGGGTGTCTGGAGGATAGAATACAGAAATGGTGGGCAGAAGGCTGTGGGGTGGGGTGGACTCACAGAGGAGGGCCTTACACGCCTGCCTGGTTCTAAGAAGCCTCAACTGAAAATCCATCATTAAGCAATTATCTAAAACAACAGAGTCTAGATAGCTTCACTGCATCTAGAGGCTAGCCCTCAGTTAACTCTAAATCTCATTCCTCCCAACATAACAGAGGGCTACAGAAATATTATGGTGCTGATACTGGTACCAACCAGTCGCCCAACCAAGAAGTCTGCTGTATCTGCCCTCAACCCCATTACTCATGAGTAGAATTGCACATGATGGCATTATGTTGTACAGCTGTTATCTCTTTACCAAGTCATGGATGGAATAGACTAGTTACTTAAAGAAAGACTCAGTATCTAGTTAATTATGAAGGAATTACATATTATTAAAGAGAAATTTTATATTTCCAACAACATCATTATTTTGCAAATGCTTTTGAGGAGGAACTCTCTGGGTCTAATAGCACTATCTCTTGACGAATAGCGAGAGAGAGAGAGAGAGAGAGAGATGGACAGACAAAATAGGGACGGGTGGGATGAGTTTCCGTGATTTATAACATTCTAGGCTGGAATACTGCAGTGATATCTTGATTAAGAATTCACTATGTAAGCAACATAGTTTATGGAATCAATAAATCCACAATAAGGGACCCTAAAGATTTTCTGGTCCATGCTTGAGTTGTTTCTACAAAGACTTATGTTAGATTACTTCTGGGGCCATTCCAGGCTGGGAAGGAGTTTCCTTTTACATTGAGTGCTTCCTGTGTTTCTCCTTGTTTCATGCCAGTCCTTCTCCCCTATGACAGCCCTTCACACTCCTCAACTCACTACCAGCAACAAAACAGCACGATGGCCTCTGCTGGGCACTCCCAAGACCATTGGTGGTCAGAGTGGGAAGGGACCTTGGAAGTAGCACATGCAATGTTTAAATATCACTGCCTCTGAGATTAGATAGCCTTCTGTCCATCACACATTCCATTCATTCATTCATTCATTCATTCAACAAACATCTACCTGCTACATATTCTGCTAGGTACTGAAAACCTAATGGTGGAAGAAAACAAAACAAAACAAAACAAAACAAAACAACCTGACTTCATGAAGCTCACAGTCTAGCACATGAGACAGGCATTAATGAAAGAATTATAAGGAAATGTAAACTGCAACTGTGCTAAAAAGTTTGAAGAAGTACAAGGAGCCATGAGGGTGCACACAAGGGCAATTTACTTAGATGGGCAGGTCAGAGAAGGTTCCCCGCGCAGGTGTCAGTGAGCTGAGACCCACAGGGGGAAGGAATTAGCAAGGTAAAAGGTGAGCGGGGAGGCGGTGGGAAGAGTTCCTGGTGGAGGGAATGGCATGGTTCAAGGCCTATGATCTGAGCTCAAATCCTCATTTTTCCTCCTCTGAGCTATATGATCTTGGTCAGGTTGCTCACCTTCTCTAGGTCTTCATTTCCTCAAGTATAACATGGAGAAAACAATTCTGCATGTCATGCAGGTGAAGCCTTTGCAAGCTCATCCTAAGTTAGTTACTGTCAGCACCATCACCTGAGGGTTTCATGGTTTAAGGGGTGCCCAACCTGTGGCCCAGGATGGTTATGAATGCAGCCCAACATAGTTACTTAAAACCTATTTTCTGCTCATCAGTTTTTGTTAGTGTTTGTGTATTTAATGTGTGGCCCAAGGCAACTCTTGTTCTTCCTGTGTGGCCCAGAGGTGCCACAATGTTGGACACCCATAGTAGGTCTTTTTTTTAAGCAACAGGTTCCCGATCTCTCTTCCATGTGACACCTTTCCCATTTGCTCCCTTTAAATTACACAGTACACACAGCCAAGCAAAGCTGCTTCAGTAGGAGAGGGCACAAGGATCCCACCCACTGGCCTTGACTTCCTGCCCATGGCGCCCCTCCCCCAGCTGCTCCTCAGAATACTCAGGCCTCTGAAAAACCCAATTTAAAAACCACCGCAGTAGGAAAAAGCAAAGCTCAGAGAAGCAATGGTTTGTCTATATTTGTCCCAAAACTGACAAATCCAAATGAAATTTGCTCCAAGTATGGTTGGAGCTCATTTGGAAGAACACATTCTTCTAACTAAAGAGAAATCCTTGCTCCCACGGAGTGTACAGGCAGCAAGACGCAGCAGAGAGCAGGCAGCCTGAGGAGATCGGAAAGTGGAGTCTTGCCATAGAAACCCCTTCACAAGACGAGTGACTCAGGACGGCTCCCTCAGCGCTCTGGGCCTCAGTGTCCCTGTTTTATGGGGGGAGTTATAATCGCCTCGTTGTGTTATTGAGAATTAGTAGGTTTTTTTAAACACTTTGTAATTACAAATGACTATTTAAATTTATCATGATAAAAGAGAGATTTTAATTGTGCAAATGGCCAAACAACATTTAGGGCTAAAATTGGTGAGGAAATTATCTAATTGAATAATATTCCATATGTGTTATAAGAACACATAGCAAAAAGTAATAAAATGCACTTTCTGATGTGGCTTATTGTTGATCTTTTAAGAAGTCTTTAAAAAAAATGAGGTCCAAACAGCATTTGAGAAGAAAACATCACACGGTCTTCAACTCAGAAGTTGCTGGAATGACTTACTACTTCACAGTCAGACCAGAGTTACGGCTCCTTCCTAATGGATTCGCTTTGACTACTTAGAGAAGAACATGACTGACAACCTCTTCCCCTGAAGAGCTAACACCAGGGCCCTGGCCGGGTGGCTCAGCTGGTCAGAACATTGTCCCAATGTGCCAAGGTTGTGGTTCATTCCCTGGTTAGGGCACATATAAGACTCAATCAGTGACTATGTAAATAATCGGAACATCAAATTGGTGTTTCTCTCCCTCACTCTATCCAAAATCAATTTTTTAAAAAAGAGAGAGAGCTAACACAAGGAAACTGCATTGACAGAAACTTGTCCTGGAACCCTGTGCAACTTATATATTTTTAAATATATAAAACAACTTTTAGCCTTGGCTGGTGTAGCTCAGTGGATTGAGCATGGGCCTGTGAACCACACGATCGCAGTTCGGTTCCCAGTCAGGGCACATGCTTGGGTTGCAGGCCAGGTTCCGGCAGGGGCCAGTTCCCAACAGGGGATGCACGAGAAGCAACCATACATTGATGTTTCCTTCCTCTCTCCTCTAAAGATAAATAAATAAAATATTAAAAAAAAAAACAACTTTTAAATTCCAAACATTGATAACATTAAAGCAAGCTTTGGCACTGCCATCACACAGTCTTTCTATATACTTTGAAGATACTTTATGAACACGGCAGTGACAATAAGAAAAACTAACCACATGATCTCGCTGGTTATGCTCCACGTGGTGATCCTGAGAGGCAGATGCTGTCACCTCCTTTGGCTGAGTCAGGAACAGACGCAGAAAGATGAAGTGGCTTTAGTGAAGGCCACAGCTAGACTACGACCCGGCTGGGACTGCACTCGCTCCCTTGGCATTAGATGCTGCTCGTCCTGTCCTAGGAACACTCTGATCAGCTTGTGAAAGTCCACTGAAGCCACTACCGATGGCTTTTAAACAGAGATATCACAGTAAACAATTAGTATTTACCAAGTAAATTGCAGATGTTTTTAGAAATCACTTATCACAACAAAGGAAAAAATAAATTCATTAGTAAATATTACTTAGTAGATAAAGTACAGGAAGTATGAACAAAGTGAAGGTGAAATGAGAAAGAAAAAGTGCTTTAAAGGGAAGGATTGTGTATTAAATGCTATGTACTTGACTGTACCTCATTTTATCCTCAGCGTTAGTAGAAAACAGGGGGGGAAAGCCAGAATAATATAAGGTTGATGAAGACAAGGTTAGACCTGGAAAACAGAACACAGATCTGCAGGTTGTGAGCTGAACTAGTGGGGTTAGAAACATGACTTAGAACTTGCAACCAAAGAGGAAAGAAAGCCCAGTCAATTCTACGGCTGGCATTGCCTGAGAGGAGAAAAAGGCCATAGTTCTTAAGGGAAGCAGAACTTACCCAAGTATAATATTTTAAAAGAAGATTCTCAGGTGAGATGTCATACAGGGAACTTTAGATTAATAATGGCTATGAATTATGGGTCACTTATGATGTCACTGAGGTGCCGAGCTAAATCTACATGCATATCTCATTTACTTCCCATTGGAATCCTGTCATAATGGGATGTCCTGTATTTTGCACTGTAGCTCAGAGAGGTTAAAAGTGACTTGCCAGGTCACTCAAGTGGCAAGTTACAGGGGTGAGATTCCAATTTAGGTGTCCAACTGCCTCCAAAGCCATGCTTTTAATCCCGGGCTGGGGACGCTGTCTGCTATTAGTGGCCATATCACTATGTCAAGGCAGCAGCAGATTTAATGAGGCTGTTCCCTTGATGAAACCTGATGGAATATCCCTGAAATGCACTTCCATGAGAAAGCAGTTTTGTTAGGGGCCAGAGGGATGGGTAGGTGTGAGTACACAGCTCCTTTGGTGGTGTGGCTATCTTTGTTATTTGGATGAATCTGTTGACCTCTAGTGCTCAGTAAAACAGAAGTAATGCTATTTGATCTCAACTAGTTCCTCACTTAGGAAAAAACTGAAGTCATGTGAGCAAAGCATTGTCAGCAACTTGGAAGAAAGTGTTAATAAGGTAAAAGTCAGATTCAATAAACCATTTCAAATACTACGGAGTTGTACTTGTCCATTTTGAAACTCAGTGAAAAGAAATGTTCTCTTTTTGGTATTTTCCTACTTGATAACAAATATCAAGTTTATATTTCTGGTGTACTGGAGAAAATAATCAACTTTCTGAAGTTAAATCCTGTCTAGTATAATGCTTAGGCAAAATTCAATAAGGCCATCCATTAATTAGTTGCAAAGGCAAAGAGTCAAGATACCTCAGTCGCTGGATTAAGGGGCAATGTGACACACTGCCAGGCCTTGAAGAAACTACAGGTGTGGTCCAACATCTTCCCTTACTTCATGCTAAATTTTTTTACTAGGCAAAGGAATGGCTGCAGAATTGGGCATAGTGTGTGTTTTGGACAGACTGCTGAAACAGGTGATCAAAGAGTATGCCTGTCTCTCTCCCTACTACATCTGTCTCATGTATGACAATTAGCTCAGAATAAGATAGTAGTGAGAATGTTCCAGAATGATGGCAGAATTAAGACAAACTAAAGATCCTACTGTTACATACACCCAGATGTGCTGACATACATATAAGAACATGGCTATTTAAAAACAAAAAGTAGATAGCTGAGTAGATAATATGAAAGCCAGGGAAACCCCAGGTGAGAAAAATAAAGAAAAATTGCAACACTGAGCACCTCATGCCTCAGCTACCTAGAGTAAGAAGCAGCATCAGTTGCTGTCCTCTAGGGTTTATTTTTTAATGTCTACATGATACCAGAAGATAAAGGCTTTGGTCCACATGAAACAAGAACTTGGAACTGAGATTCCTGCACAAAACCAGTGTCCTAAAGGGCTGCATCCTCAATATAACACATATACATATCACAGAGAGGAGAAAAGGAATCTAACCTCTCCCTGATTCTGAGAACAAAAAAATGGAATCTACCCCGAGAACCCAAATCCCAGGTCTGTGTTGCAAGTGGATTTGGGTTCCAAGCATACAGCACCTCGGACCCTTAAGCTGAGATATCAATGTAAAATTGGTCCTGGAATTGTGCTGGCCCGAGGATACCTAGGATACCTCGCAGAAGAAAATTCAGAACAGCCTCGGAGAGAAGGCTGGCTACATGGGATCATCCCAGGAAAGACACCAGTGAGTAACCTCATGGTCAAAAATTACAGAACACATGACGAAAGAATCCATTATATGCTAGAGTTATTAGAAGTAAAACACAGAAGAATTAATATGCCAAGGATTTCAGATGCAACAATAATCTAAAAAGTGTTTCAAATGATTACATACTAATTTAAACATTTGAACATGCTTAAAATACTTAAAGACATAACAGAACCATGTGAAATAACAATATAAAAAAACAGTACATGTGAAAAAGACCTACATAAAAAGTATAGAGATAAAAATATAGTATAGTTTGAAAATGAATGGAAGGGTTACAGGACAGATCAGACACAGAGGAGTGGAGAATCAGTAAACTGGAAGACAGACCCAAGGACGGTTTAGAATGCAGCAGTACAGGAATGGGAACTACAAGAGGGTGAGAAATACAGGATATGAGATGAGGACCAGAAGAAGAATTTAGAAGGAACTAAAAGATGCAGTATCTGAAAATATAATTGCTAAGAAATTTCCAGAATTGATGAAATCCTTGGACTCAGGAAAGCACAGTAAGTTCCAAATGAGATAAAAGGAAAAAAAGTCTGCATACATTGTAATAAAATTGCAGAACACCTAAGACAAATAGATGACCTTGAAAACAACTAGAAAGGAAAAATGGGTGTTCCTAGGTTTACTTAAAAAGAAAAGCCACCCTGAAGTTGCATTTTGGGATACTGATTTTAAGCTGTTTATTAAGAAATGAAGGATTCAGAACCTTTGACCCTCCCCCTTTCCTACCCAAGACATTCAAATAGAAAAACCTGCTTCAGGAAGAACACAGGATCCTGCCTCAGCCTAGTCTGAATTAAGTATAGCAGTGCAGGAGTGCTTTAGGCAGGTGCCTGTCAGCTGAATAACTTGGAAACTCTGGGACACAGTGGGCAGGTGCATGTTGGCTGGGTGCCCACTGTGTCCCAGAGTTTCCAAGTTACCGAGGACTGTCCTGCCATGTGTGTGTTGCTCTTCCTCAGCTACTTGTGAACCACCCGCCCTCACTTCTGAAATCCAATACGCTGCTCCCCTCATTTTTTCCTTCATCCAAAATGTCTTATGTACCAAATACTGACTCACTGTCTGGGAATTTTCATGGATTTATCTTGTCCATATGAATTCCCCATGTGCATGCATTAAGCTTTCATTTTTATACTGTTAAATAAAAATGTGTCCCTAGATTTATTAAGAAGAAAAATAAACAGGAGCATTAATATTAACTGGAAACTTAGTAGGTGCCGGTGCTAAGCACTGTACCCCTGGTCTGTGAGCACCTCCAAGTGCATGACTGACAGCTAAGCAGGTCCTCCGTCAGCATCACCATGTCCTGGTTCAATCGGATTGCTGGTTTTCATGAAAACTGTGGGGAACTGGCTGGTGAGTCAGTCTGTGCAACACTGTGTTGATTGTACTTGATTGAAAATATATCCTGGTTGGTTTTGTTTTCTGAATCACTCCCTGCAGTTACCTCTGGCCATGGAAAAAAAATCAAAACAGAGCAGAGAGAAAAGACACGTCTGCTGTTCCCTTTTCCACAGAGAGGACAAAGCCACACAACTTAGGTGCATGTTAACATAAGGAGGTCATGGGCAGCAAAAAAAAAAAAAAGACCTGATGGCTCTGTGCTATAATTAATCATTTTTACAATGGAATTTTCTCATTTACCTTAGCTTCTAGGTATAGAGATACAGGTCTAGTCCTGAGACGAAAAGAGAAACTCACAAAATGCAGGCAAGTGTCCAAGGAGCAAAACTGCACAGGGACCACATATCTTGTTGGCAAATACTGAGCAGAGCTCTCCAGCTGGTGTAGAGGTGTAGGTATACATTCTGGTCCCTCATGGAAAATGCCAGAGGAGGCACCTTTTCTCTTTGTTATCAACTGAATAAATTGATGTTCACAGCAGGATCCTCTCTGGCCTTCTTTTTCAGTGTTTGTGGAAGTGACTTTGATTCATAATGTTTTCATACAACACACACTCATTCTCTCTCTTTGTCTCTCCTTCCTTTTTCCTCAATGCCCTCAAATCAAGATTGAAGGGACTTGCAGGTACCGAGTTTCTACTGTGTTTTGGGCACTTTCATGAAGTGCTACCTTACATACTTCTCAAAACTCTCTCACACAGTGGTACTCCCGTGGTAACAATGAGAAAACCGAGAGCCAGAGGGGTTGTGTGATTTGCCCACCTCTCCTGCCCTGCTAGTGTGGGCAGAGCCTGCAGGGACCTCTCCAGGACACCCCGATACCTGCCTCCTAAGATGTGGCTGTGGGTGAGAGATGTGGGGAGCATAGTGAAGGAGGAATATGTGGAGTGTCGGGAGGTTTGGGTTCCTGTGATGTTAGCCTACCTCCTGACCCCTTGGGGAATCGTGAGCAAGCACCTAGCATCCCTTATGTGGACTAGATGGTGGCTAAGATCTCTGGCTCCTCCATTCTGTGGGTCTCCAAATACTTCTGTGTCAATCACAGGTAAAGACAGATGAAAAGCTGGGAGCCAGGGGAAGCATGTTTCCAACCCACCATGGCACCCAGTGTCTGCTCTGTTCCACCCTGGCTGTGATAACTGCTGATTACAAGCAGATCATGGGTTGGGAGATCTGGCTGTTTGCAGTGTCTGAAGACAGACTTTACTAGAGCTGTTCTGAGTAAGTAGCTACAAAGCTGCTAATTGAATTCGGCAAGTTGCTGAGTCACTGTCGGGTAAGATCAAGTTGCTGGCACAGATGACGAGACCCGTCCTGTCAGCAGCTGAGAACATGTTCTTTGTGATTAAAAAGAACAAGAATGTGCAAAGATGTGCCCTGGATTAACTTTCACAATTTAAGAGGAGTAATTAAAATCTAACAAACCACAATTAGAAAGCATCCACCACAACCTTATTTTGGCATCTGTCTTTTAATTAAATACATCCCACTATTTAGCTTTAACTCTACACAGATTTCTGATGGGGCGGGGGATGATCACAGAGCTGCTGAAGCCCTGATGTATTGGTTATGACACCTTCTTGGAGAAGGAGGTTAGAGAGAAGGCACTCAAGTGTTTCATATAATCACTGATCTTCCCCTTTTTGAGATCTTTGCACATCACAGCAGAGCTGTTAAGTGAGCCTGGCCTTTCCCCAAACTACCTCTGGGCACACAAGGGGTTCAGGAGCACCCTGCAAAGAGGAGCCGGGGAAGAGACAGGGGGAGGACTTTTCTCTTTCCCCAATGTTGATAGGGTGATCGTGGGAGAAATGTACCATCATGCCATAAAATGTCTGATAGGGCACTATGGCACTAATGGGGAGTGAGAAATAATTTTTCAATGGAAGAGATTCAGAGAGAGTCCCTTTTTGTAATACCAGTGGCTTACAACAAATGAACAGTAACTTAGTGCTTGGCAGGTCCAAGGTCTCTGTGTGGAATCAGCACCATGGAACAAGGAGGGGTGTGGGGAGGGAGGGTCCTGGGGTGGAATTATTTTTGTGAGCACAGCCTGGGTGTTGCTCAGGGCCAGCTCAGGCTTCCACCAGGCTCAGCCCTGGAGCCAGAAACAAGTGAAGGAGAAGCATCTATGTAGCTGCCTGGCTCTTTGGAGTTGAGTGTGGGAGAGAGATTCTACTTTAGAAGCTTCAGAAGGACCATGGTGGAATTAGATTTACTGACTCTCATTTACAGGATTTCTCACTAGAATGAATGCTGGTGAGGCTGCGTTGAAGTCAGTTCACATACTGGGTCACTAAGTTTGCTTTGCTCAATAGGAAAAGTTGCCAGTTTCTTGCTTGGAACTGCTGTATTTTTATTACATCTCGACCATCAAGTGTCTAGGACAGCAGCATCTGATCCCCAGGCTGGGAGAAGCCACTGGCCCAGCAAACCTGAAAGCCCAGGTCTGTTGGCCTGAGTCACCTCATTGGCTATTCTTGGCATACTGCCCTAGGCTGACATACCAAGGAGACTGAACTTCTACAATTTCCTGAAATAGTTAAAATCACGGAAGGAGGGTACTTTATAAAGCTATGTTCCCAAATATCATTTATAAGACAGTTAGTTTGTATCTAGAATGCATGTCCAACACAGAAGCGACATTGTCTGTGGTATTAGGTATCCAGCCTAGCCTCTCAAAATCTGCCTAACTTACCATTTTTATGAAGTTTACCCTAGCACAGAAAAATAAAGCAAAAAGTTCTAGAGTGAGTTAACAGGGTGTCTAGCAAAGGAATATCCAAATGGTGAATAAAAACTTATAAATCCAGTAAGAATGGGTTGACCAAGAGAAATGCTTAGAGAAGACTTGGAAAGTTGAAAGAGAGCCTCATAATAGTCATCTTTTAAATATTCTTGCCTTCCTTCCCTGACAGAAATAAGTAGTCACCAAGAAACCCCCTCAGATTCCTGACACCAAATCTACAATGGTTTAGCACCACACTGGTCCTTCCTGTTTCTGTTCCGCCTGTCCCCCAGCTGCAGGCTGACCCAGCAGGTGGATGTGCACTCCTCTACGAGGACTTTGGCCACCAGTGATGTTGTCCCTCTCTGTGTCTGTGACCTCCCACCCCTCTTTAGACAAGCCTAGGCCCAGTCCATCTTGAAGAAACTTAAAGAAACTCTCTCTCAACTGGGCCCCATCTCTGGTTATCATTTTATCTCTTGCCTGTCCTTCACAGCCAAACTTCTGAAAATGTCTGTCTCCCTGCTCCATGCTCTCCCGCCCCACTCACTTTCTGGCCCACTGCAATCTTGTCTGATTAAGAGTAGGGGCGTGAGTCCAGTTGACACTGTGCTTACCATGTGCAGGGCCAGGTCTGAATCCCAGGAGAAAGAGGGGTGATTGGTTTCCAACTCGTAGGGGCTGCCGAGAGCACTCCTCATCTCCTTCCCTCCAAGTACCCTCTCCCACCCAGCCTCCCATTTCACTAATTCCCACTCATTTCTCAGGTTTCCGCTTGGTCTCTCATTAGCAACAATCACACCTTCCCAGCCTGGCAATAGCAGCACATAGGTTATAGCTTTGAGATGAGGAGGACAAATCTCTTTATGGCCGTTTTGATTCATAAACTCTACATATGCCAAAAGGAAGAAGTTTGCATGCTGGTAATGAAGCTTGAAGAGAAAATACCTTTCACAGCAGCCTTCAGCTCACAATGCTGAGTGCATGGTCTAAGGGCAAGGCAGTTAGACCATGCACTAAGACCATGGTCTAAGGGCAAGGCAGAGCATGGCGGTCTTCGCAAGGCTCTTAAGGAGCCCCAGTCTCCACAAGGAAACCAAGAGCAGGAGGTGAGAGCAGAGGACCCTTGCTGGCCTCCACCCTCACCAATAGCTCCCTGTCCTTGCTCCCTGCGTCTGGTCCTCCCTCCTCCACCAATTTCTCCCCATCACAGCCCGTGTGATCTTCTAAAAATATAAATTTCACAATGTCACACTCTTTTTACAGTGCTACATTAGCCTGCCTCTGCCCTTGTGATACAGATGAAGTCCCTGCAGGGCGGGCCCAGTCCACTTCTTCACTCTTCGTCCCTGTCCCTTTGCTCTCGAAGTTGGGGTCACAGAGCTTTCTCCTTTGGTTTTCCATCAAGGCACGCTCCCAGGCTGTTCCTTGCCTCGGATGCCCCCACAGAGGAGGGATTAGTCTGAAGGGTAGATAAAGTGGGGCTTGGCCCCCTGGGGGCTCCCCATTTTTGCACTGACCTTTGCTCTGGATGTATGTCCATTCACAAAGGAGGGAGCAGAGCTGATTTCAGGGAAGGTAATTTAGGGAGTCCCACTGTGCCTCTAAATTGAGCCATATCCTCTGATTTTACCTCATCAATAATAAAACTGTATTTTGAACTTCACCTGATTCCCGTATCTACTCAATTATGTCTGAACTCAGGGAAGAAGAAGGATGCCATTTACTGGTCCTTCTCCAAACACAAACACAATCTGTTACTGCTCCCAGGCTGACCACATGTAAGTTAAAAAGCAAAGCAGTTAGGGTCCACAGTGTTGACCCAGAGGCGAATTTGAATTTGAATTTGCTGAAGGGGTGAATGAAAAGTATTCATTATTGGCAGGCAAAGCTGAACTAGCTTATTTCTGGGCTGCTGTTTCAGGTTGTCAATGACTAGTAGTGTGTCTTGTAATAAGTCACTCAACCTCTCTGAGCTTGGTCATATCATTAAGACAAAATGATGTGTGGCATGCAAAGAACTCAGCAACTTCTCTGGCACACAATGACAATCAAGGCTAGCTCTTTTTATGATCAATCAGTTTTACCCTTACCCTTGACTCCCGCCTGTGCCCATGACGGCTGGTGCGAGACCCCTGTCTGGGCCTCACCACTCCTGATGAGGAAAAGGCTCCAGTTCTTGCAGCACATTAGCCACAAAGTCTGTGACTCCCAAAGCTCTGAAGATTAATTTCTCTTTCTGTTTTCTGCATTTAAGCTGGCTGTGCCCTTTGTTCTAAAAGTATCCTCCTTTTTACTAGAAATGAGTCCCTGAGACATACTTATTTCTTTCTTTTGCTCAAAACGGGAGGTCATTTCCTCCCTTGGTGAACAATGGGAAAAAAAGGAGCCAAAATGCCAACAGTAAAGGTCCGAGGGGCAGAAGGCCAAAGTCCTGGGAGGACAGACTCTTGCCCCCACACCAGGAATGAGGACAGGAAAGCAGAAGGCAGGGTGGGTGGAAGGTAGGACAGATGAGGGAGGCAGAGAGGGTTTGTAAGGTGAGTTTATTAGGGTGGGGATAGAGGTGCCTTAGGGGCAGATTTTGAATGAAACTACTTGTTAAAGCCATTTCAGATAAACTCTTGATCTTAAGAAATGGGCCAGGGTAAAGCACAGAATAGTAAAAAGAGAAACGAGCTTAGAATTGTAGAAAATGGAGTCTTGAGATAAAGATTTTAAGGACAATCTATCTCTAAATTTGATAACTAAAAAAGAGTGGCATATTAGTAATCTAAAATGGGATAATAACTCCAAATATTTCAGTAATCAATGAGAAAAATTATTCAGCAACAAAGTGCAGGCCGACAGGTGACTGTAGGCCAACTCTGTCCTTTTGACTCTCAAACCTCATTTCGGGGGACACTGGCGGTGGTCTCTCTAGCACCCACTCCACCGTCTCACAGTGGTCCAGCCTCCAAGATGGTCCCCAACAATCCCTGCAGCCTGCACTCATCCCCGTGTAATTCCCTCCACCATCACACCAGAGTTGGCCCATGTGACTAAGAGGGTGGCAGCCACCATAGTGTGTTACTTTCATGTCCCACATCTAAACTATAAGCAAATCCTACAGGCTTTAGCTTCAAAACACACCCAGACTCTGACCACTTCTCACCACCTCCTTCACTACCATCTAAACCACCACCCTCTTTTATCTGAATTACTGCAAAAGTCTAATTCGTCTCCTTGCTTCCACACTTTCCCCTCTAGAATAGCCAAAATAATGCTGTCAAAACCTAATTCACACCATGTCACCTCTGCTCAGAATCTTCTCAAATCTGCCCATTTTGTTCAGAGTAAAAGCCAATGTTCTTTTAATAGCCTACTAGACTCTGTGTGACCCAGGCTCCAGCTGTTACTTGATTTGATCTCCTACATCTCTCATCACTCATGCTGTTCTAACTACTGCGGCCTATCTCCACTGGTGCCCACTGTACCACCGATTCCTCAAACTGGGGGCATGCTTCTGCCTTAGAATCTACATCACTTCCTTGCTGTTTTCCCACTGATTGCAATATGAAAATATTGCATATATTATTCACTTTATTATCTCTCTCACTAGAGTATAAGCTGTATGTGGACAGTGCTTTCTATTTCATTATGTCACTGCTGTAGTCTCTGAGACTGGCAAACAGCAAGGGATCAATACCCACAGGCACTCCTCGGAGACATAAAGTGAATCTTGCAATAGTGTCTCACAGATTTTTGTTTCCTAGTGAGTATAAAAGTTATGTTTATATTATCTTGTAGTCTGTTAAGTATAAGATAGCATTATGTCTAAAACAATGTACATACCTTTATTAAAAAAATACTTTAGCCCTGACCAGTGTGGCTCTCGGTTGGCTGGGCATCACCCCACAAAGCAAAAGGTCAGCGGTTTCATTTCCAGTTAGGGCGCATGCCTTGGTTGCAGGTTCAGTCCCCAGCTGGGGCACTTATGAGAGGCAACTGATCAATGTTCTCTTTCACAGTGTTTCTCTCCCTCCCTCTCTCTAAAATTAAATAAATAAAATCTTTAAAAAATACTTTATTGCTAAAAAATGCTAACCATCATCTGGGCCTATTGGAAAAATGGTGCCAACAGACTTGCTAAACACATGGTTGCCACAAACCACCAATTTATAAAAAATGCAGCATTTCTGAAGTGCAATAAAACAAGGTCTGCGTGTATTAGCAGATACTGATATTGATTTCCACAAAATGACTGGCACTGTGTCAGGCACGGAGGGGACAAGGATGAGAGAGACCTGACCCTGCACTGAGGACACCTCCCAAGGAAGTTGGCTATATGACCAGCTTCCTCGGCCCAAGCCATGAGTCTTACCAGCCAAATCCAGCCGCTGCCCTGAGGCTGGGCCACTATTCACTGAAGCCCCAGGTATGAGTAGGTGCTGTGTGCAAAGAAGTTTGGTTTGAAAAAATTAACAGCAGTCTGTTACCCTCCTTGGCTGGGGACTCTGAATAGCAGGAGCTCTATAACAAGGGGCACAAGAAAGCCACTGTTCGGATTATACAGGGTGAACGAAAGCAGGTTTATAGTTGTTTGCACCCAAAATAATACAATAATTTAAGTAATAATATAAGAATAAACTGTGTGTTTCCTGGACTCCCAACTGTAAACCTACTTTGCCCAACCCTGTACTCAATGTGTAAATCAATATACAGAAGGGGACAAGAACCTGCCACTGTCAAACACATAAATTAGATACCAGTGGTATGGAGGAGGGGTGTGTGTGCGCGCGAGCATGTCTCCTCTTCCATATACCATCTAAGGGCCACTGCCTTTGTTCCCAGGGTAGGCTGGCACTTCTAGAAGAAAGCCTGCCGAGTTTGGGCTGGTCTCAGCAGTGTAAAAAGATAATTATTGTCTGGCTGCCTGGGAATGCAAGGTATCCAATAGATTACTTTAGTAATTAAAATAAGAAAGTAATCATCAGGGCTGGAAGTTATTTTCCATCTTTTTAACTGAAGGCTCTAAATAGGGGTTAACATATGAATTGGAGAGGATAGTCCTGATTAATACGAACCATAATTAGAGGGCACGCCAGTTGGAGGCTTGTGTCTTCATTACAGGCTTTGGGGTTCCTTTCAATTCAAACTTCCCCCAGTATTCTCCTTTGGCTCTGTACCAGGGTCGGAGGGCTCACTTTGGTGTGTGAAGTAGCTGTAAAGGCCCATTGATTTATTTATTCTCTTATTTGTAGCAACGGACCTTCTGTACTTTCTTCAAACAGACCTTTTTATTCTATTGTCTTTGAGAGAGGTAATAAAGACTCAATTAGAAGAGATTTACACAAATAGAAATTGGTATTTATCTGTGCGGCCTATCTGCTGAAAAGCAAAAAGGGCATTAAACCACAGGCACACACGGCAAAATGTGTCCACTTGAGATCACCCACCACAAACGCCCACTCTCAAAGGAACGGCTTGACCCTCCTGGCAGAAGGAAGAGGAGCAAAGGGGAGGTCGTGGGCAGGGACACTTACTACGTCTCCCAAGAACCCTGGGAACCACTCTACCACTTTGGGTTTCCAGGAAATCACTTTAGAAGCCATTTTTCCTGAGAATTTGGCACCACGAGAGCCAGAAAAGAGAACAGGGCTAATAATAACTTCATTGCTGCTACAGTCCTAATTCAGAAACTGTTGTATTTTTTAATGGCTCTTTTCTAGGATACCATTTTGCGAGTATATTTGTGGATGGATGTTAATTATGGCATGAATGTTACTGCCTACGGCGTGGACACCATTACTTTTCCTGAAGAGTGCCAAAGGCTACAGAAAAAGTTCATGGTGTGGTTTGGCTGAGGAGAAGGACCAAGAATGACATATCTATTTCCTTTGCCGTGAACATTTAATTGCCAAATCCAAATAGATGTTGACTGGGGTATTTTCTTGATAATTATTCATTATACCATATAGTTATGTCTTATGCACTTTTCTGCATGTGTGTTGTATTTGACAATAAAAATGTAAAGCAATGTAATGTGCTGCCTACCAAGAGCTGTCTGTGCCTATGGCCTAATGGTACTTCCTATGCTAAAATCACAGGACTACCCTGGAGCTCTGAGGGGCGTGCGGATATCACTGAGCACTTGTCCTGGGCCCTGGCCTTGATTCAGTCTGATTCAAAGGCAGAGCAGTCGTGGGCTTCCTACTGCCCCCAAGAAAAGTGAGAGCCTTCCTGATGGGAATGGTCGGAAACCATGGCAAGAGAGCACTGGCTGAGGAAGCAGGTAGAATGAGCATGCATCCTGGCCCTACTACTTCCTACTCCTGTGACCTGAGTAGGAAGCTACCTAACCCCCATAGCCTCTGTCTCCTCATCTAGAAACAGATACTCTAACAGCACCCATCTCAGAGAACTGCTGTCATGGGCAAATTGCTAACATACTGATTCAGTCAGGATGGTGATAGCTGTGGGTAAACGAATTCCCAACTGGAAAAGGCTCAAATAATTCAGAAGTCTGTTGGAACCCCTGTTTTATTTAGAGTAGGGCAGGTGAGAGGCCTGTCCCACAGCAGGAGCTCTGGTTTGATTTCTCAGCCTTTCTCGGCTCTCCTCTCCTGCATGTGCCAGCTCCACCCCCAGACTTGTGGCAACACGTCCAGACTTCTCATTCACACAGGAAAGCAGCCTCTCTGAGTTTGTCCCTTAAGAATGAAGAAATACTCCCAGAAGCCCACAGATATCTCACACTGCCCCTCACAAATCACTGGTTCCCCACTGGGCTATCATCCATCCCTCCACCAATCTCCATCTCGGGGGAAGTACTGTGCACTGATTGGCTTAGAACTGGGTGGGAGAAATGAAGTGACCACCATTGGCTGAGATTGGCTAAGGGTCTCCTCAGAGCTGGAGTCATTGCCCCAGACTGGAAGGTTGCTACATAATCTGTAAGGGAGGAAAAATGTTAAGGAGAAATGCATAGTGAGTATTACACAAATGTAAAATGTTCCTAGCGTGTAACTAGCTCTCAATGAATGAAAACGATTAGTGCAGTAGTTGTATCAATAACTGACATTTATTAAATTCCTGTTGATAAAATAGTTTGTGTTTTACTTCCTCAAAGGAGACAGAAACTGCTGACTTCAAACTCAGCATGCTTCCAATGAATATGCTTCCTCAGCCTCCATTCAGCCACTCTTCCCACTCCTCCGGACCATGGTCCCTACCAGTAACGATCTCCCTTAAAAAGCTACCCTAATAAGAAAGCACATTCAGTGCAAGTGTGAGCCTTCAACAGCAGCTTTAGAAACACGGTTTTGTTTTAAGCTAGCTTTGTCACTGATCAAATGCTACCATAAAACTTTCATAAGGTTATTACAGCGCATGGCTTTCACTTTCTAATATTCTAGTTGTTTGTACAGCTACAAGGAGACAACAAAACTATCATTGATTAAGTGCTTCTGTAGATCAATACAAATACTGTAGCCTTTTGGCCACTGTGAGAGCTAATGTAGGATCTGGGCTGCATCTGTTGCCCTCCAGAGCTTATGGTCAACGTACCTACCACAGGGACTGTCCCTGTGGCTTTCAGTCTCAGGGTCGGGTACACAAAAGAAGGTCTCCGTGGTCTCCAATGTGACCGATCAGTTTAAAAGATTAGTTACCAGTTTAAGTTGGTCTCGTTGAGGGAATTTTAGAAATGAGAAAAGTCAAAGTTTCAAAAGGGAGCATAAGTTGCCACTTAAGAAGATACTGGACTTTCTAAAGGACTTTTCTCAAGGTTCTCAACAGGGCTGAATTAGAGGAGAATTCTCAAAGCCCAAATAACTAGACACAGCCGACACTGGTGACGTCACTGATCCGCTGACATACACACACATTCCCAGCCCCATTCCCACGCAAACACTCACACACCAGCAGGCAGCTCACTGGCTACCAGGCAGAGGCATAACCCCCCTGCGCGGCATCATGAGCCCCTTTGTCAGCACAGCTGTGGACATCTGATTCTTTCCTTCTATATCAAAGTCTACGACTTTTTTTCTCCTTATGAATAGGAAGTTTACCTGTTTAGAATAATATTATCAGATTCCTTCTCCTTATTGTCAGTATGCTCAAGCATAACGTTTTTCCTGCAGACACTCAAAGAGCATGAGGCAAGGAAGGAAGGGTAAGTGGTGGTGGGAATGAGGGCGGGTAAGGAAAAGCGACCAGCCAATTGAACAAGCCAAGAAATAAAACAAAACAACAGAAGGAAAATTCTGCCAGATAAAAAGTAAGAGGAAATTTTATACAGGCAAAAAAAAAAAAATCCTCAATTTTTCTAAAGGCTTTCCACCAGTGAAGTTCAAGTTAATGCTGAGAAGGTACTACATACAGTGGGAGAAAAGAAAGTACACTTCACAAAGACAGCCTATGGGGATTTTTGAGATTGTCATCCTGCTCCCCATCCATCCTCGTCCCTTAGACTGACTGATTTGGTTCTTTTGTGGAAACTATGTTTAGAATTAAAGAATAGAAAATCTGGGAAGAGTAGCGATACAGGAAGAAGGGACAAAAATAGAATTAGGATGATGATGAAAAGCAAAATTGTGGGAGGGTAAAAACCTGTGCCCCAAATTGGACCTGCAGGGAATGAGGCACCAGCAAACTCCCCATGAGCCCCACTGCAAGGGAGCACCTTGGTAAGAAACTGTAAGAGATCTGGGAACAAGCAACCTGGAGTGTCACACAAACTCTGGAGAAAAAACACAGTTGGCTCCAACATACTCACTAATCTTAGAATTGAATGAGGTCTATCTTTCTGCGGGTCAAATCTACACAGAAACTTTCCATCTAAAGCAGAATTTAAAAAATTGGTGGCCAAGGCTGAGCTCAAACACAAATCCCCAGCAAATATCCCTGGAGGCTATTGGTGGTGGAGGCATCTATATCTACAGAGGTTGCTCGGTGGAGCCGGGCCAGAAAGCTATTCTGTGGGTCTGGCTGTCAGTGGGTAGCCAAGGTGGCTGTAAATCAACAGACCGAAGGTGAAGTACGGTGCATGAGGGAGTGGGGTCAGCTGGACAGTGTCAGCTGAAGCACAGTTCAGAAACCACGTGCACCCCAGTGATCCTGGAGAAATGCCCCCCAGCAGCTGGCATTCTAATCTTATGCATATTATTGAAGAATCAACAGGAAACCTGGGAACAGAAGCAGAACCCGTGAAAGGGTGGGAGAGACTCAATGTCACAGCTGCAGCTGCTGGGCCCCAAGCCCTGCCATTACAGTGTCCACATGTGCAGCCAGCACACGGCATGTGCCTGTAGGGATGGGCCAGTGTACGCAGACAGTTGGAAGCACGAAAGTTGAAAAGGGGAATAGGGTCTTATTTGGGTAAAATCCTCCTCTTCAAACTAAAAGTGAACTTTTGTCATAAGAGTGAGGAATTAGTGTATGAAGGCTCTTGGGCGGTTTTTAAAGCTGTATGTAAAGGCTGGTGTGAGGGGGGACAGCTGCTTCCTGAGGAGCCCAGAGGCTCTGCTGTGGCGCCCAGGGGTGACCAGGTTGCAGTGTGAGGGTCAGTAGCTAGTCTATTTTATTTTCAGTGAATCCCGCAGGTCGCTGCACATATGCTGCCCCTCAGTGAGGCTCCTGGTAAGGAGGACAGAGTGCACAGACACAATTTGTCCAATGGAACCTGTGAATAAACTGCAATGCACACCCGGGAGCACCAGGCATCAATAACACTGCTCCCCATGGACTGGAGACTAAAGAGTTGTTTCCCCCCTAATTTCCCAGATCTTTGTCTATCTGCTTAGTTGGGGCAAAAGGCAAGTCTCCAGGAGGGTTTCCCTGTCTCGGTGAAGGGTGACGAGGCTGCTCTTTCTTATCACAGGTACGAGGCAAGATCCTGGAGGGCAGCGTCTGGAAATGTGGGTCCCTGTGGTCCCACAACAATCCTGGCAGTGGGGCAGATTGTTGGTCTCCTCGGTGTGGTTGCTTAAACCCAGCTGAACCTTTTGCTTTTTTTAAAAAAGCAAGTGGTGGCCCTGGCTGGTGTAGCTCAGTGGATTGAGCGCGGGCCTGCGAACCAGAGGATCGAGGTTAGATTCCCAGTCAGGGCACATGCCTGGGTTGCAAGCCAGTTCCCTGCAGGCCAACTCCCAGCAGGGGACGCATGAAAGGCAACCATACATTGATGTTTCTCTCCCTCTCCTTCCCCTCTAAAGATAAATAAATAAATAAAATCTTAAAAAAAAAAAGCAAGTGGTAGGGTATAAAGGAGAAAAAAAGATTAAAAAAAATTTAATGCTTTGTTTCATACCAGAGTCACTAATTTTTAAGGGTATAGACAAACTACTTGGCATTTCATTTTTGTTAGAGGCAACCCTGGTACAGACTTCTGCTTCCACAGACTTAGGAAATCTCCGTCACTTATTTAGCTTCATGAAGAAAAACTGAAATGGCCTCCCAGGCCCCAGGTCTTTGGAAACCACCAAGGCAGGCCCCCATACCATGAGCCTCCCCACAAATCAGAGTTCTCAGTTTTTTTACTTTTAAGGAACAGCTTTAAACTTTCACATATGTATTTTATCACGCCTTAGATAAAAGGGTTTCACAGGGCCCTAGCCCACAACTTAGGGAGACCTCAAGACTTCTACTGCCACCACCAGACATGTGTTCTCTACCCACACACAGGGGCAGATGCTGGTGTATGTAGGGCCTGCCTGCTTCTCGCTCAGGACCAAAATAATTTGGTGATTAATAGCGAGGACTCTGGGGTCCTTTAAACCTTAGTTTAAGTCCTGGGCTTGCCATTTGACATTAAAGAGTTAAATTTTCTAAGCCTCAATCAACTGACCTGTAAAATGGGGTCAGTAACAGTGTCTTATACTGAAAGTTGTTGAAAAGATTAAATAAAATAATGCAGGTAATGCATTTAGCAGAGGGGCTGGGACATCAGAGGTCACAAGGACAGAGACCCAGGTCTGGATCTAGCTCACGTTCCTTGCCTGTGCTCTGAAAGGTTGTGCGACCATGCAGCGGCAGGGGGAGCCTCCTGCGCCGTCCGCCATCTGAATAGGGAACTCTCCCCTGTCCTCCTGGGTCCAAAACAAGGCTTACAGGAGAAGACCTAGGAGGGAGGCCCTTTCTTACCAGTACTCTCGAGTTCTGCCATGAGACGTGACGTGATCAGTGTTAGCCCAAGAAACACACGTCTGTCTTGCAAATGTTTCATACCGAGCTGGTCCCACTCCTACACACAGGCTCTCAGGGATCCTGGGGGCCCAAGGCCACAGTTCTTCCTCCTAAACAATGTTTAATTTACTCTAAATGTAAAAACTGTTTGGTTTGAAGTGTTGCCTCCCAGGGAGGGATCAAACAACAGGCCAGGCTCCCAATTTTGCCAAAGTTGGAAATGACTGAGTTAGAAGTTAGGATTCTTGTTATCTTAATACATACCACAACTTGCAAGGATCTCCAGGGCATTATGCTGAACAAAAAAAAAAGCAGTTTCAAAAGGTCACATACTGTATGACTCCATTTAAAATGACAAAATTATAGAGATGGAAAACAGATTAGTGGTTAGGAGAGGCTGAGGGGTGGTGGGAGAAGGTAAGTGGGTGGTGCTGGGGCAGAGGGCCGTGGCAGTCGTACAGCCCTACTGCACGTACCTGCACCCTCATGCACACCCAGGTGCACAGCCAACCTGCTGCTTTGCATTTCAGGGAGTTACCACACAATTATCATTTGAGCAATAGGTTAGTGGTAACATCTTCAAAGTTGGAAATTTCTGAGCTGGAGATTATGATTACTTTTTAAAGATTTTATTTATTTATCTTTAGAGGGGAAGGGAAGGAGAGAGGGAGAGAAATATCAATGTACGGTTGCCTCTTGTGTGTCCCCTGCTGGGAACTGGCCTGCAATCCAGGCATTTACCCTGACTGGGAATCTAACCGCAGTTGTTTGGTTTGCAGGTCCGCGCTCAATCCATTGAGCTACACCAGCCAGGGCTTGTTTTTGGTTTTGCTGCTGTTGTTTTTTGTGGGTGGGATGGGGTGAGGCCATCTTTCCTTGTATCTAATATCAAGGCATTACACTACTTTAAAAACCACACCGAACCAAACTAGTGCAGAGACAGAAACAACTCAACGCAACCCACCACCTGACAATTAACATTCTGCCAATTTCATGGAGACCAGATTGTAAATGATCACGAATACACGTGCAGATGGAAATACGTTTTAGAATCACACACACCATGTCCCCTGCCCCGAGCTTTCCCAAAGGCTGATGTTCAGGACTTTGCACCAAGCACGACTACACCTGTGACTGTGGCCAACATCTGTTCTGTTGGTGCCCAAGGCTCTCCTGGTTGTTAAATATTTTGAATATGAGTCCTAAGTCTTATAAGACTTTATTTTGTATTCTAGAGAATGAATCATCAGAACAAAACAAATGCACAACTCTTTCATGAAAGTTTTACACTTTCAGGAGTCTTGAAACTTGCAAAATTTTTTTTCTAAATGTAGGGTCTGTGATAAGTGTTTTTGAATTTACTGTGGGAAAGAAATCTGTGACTAGCTTCGTGACTTGTAACTAACTCTTCTTGCTGTTACCATATGGTGTTTCCTTTAATAAAAAACACTTTGCAGAAATAATGATAAAAATTACTTCAAGCTTTTATAAAAGTTAGATGTTTCTGGCAATAAAAACGCTCCTTGCAATTATGTGGATCACTTTGTATCTGGTAAACAGGAAGCACTCCGCTGTCCTTTCACTTTACTTCTAAGTAAAAATAGCTGGTGCACTGCACTGTCATTCATCCTTAGATAGTTCCTGAATATCCTGCTCATTGGCCTCTCTTTCTATTGCAGAAGTATATATTCAAAAACCTGTTCTATTGATGAATCCTTTAGAATCCCATGTCCTTTGACTATTTGCAACAGAGTGATATATTTTCTGTCTTCAGAGCTCTGAGCCACACTGTGCGGTAGTTCTGATGAGTTCAGCTACATGCAACAATAACAAAAGCTGACCTGGCTTAAGCACATTCAAACACTTGGGTGTGCAGACCCAGGCAGCTGTCAGCGACAGCACAGCACAAGGGATCTGGACCCTCTCTTCTTTCTGTTCCACTGTCCTTAGCAAGCAGACGCTGTCTTCACATGGACAACCATGTCTTCACAACTATGTCTTCCTCATGGTTGCAACGTGGCTGCTCTATCTCCCAGCCTCATGTCAGCATTGCAGACAGACAGATGGAAGAAGGGTTGAATGGTAAAAGGCAAAAAGCCTTCAGGAAACTTCATCCAGAACTTTCTACTTATTTTTCAGCCAGATCTGGGTTACACAGTCACTTCCAACCCACGGGTAAGAGAGTTATGGATGAGGGTTAGGCCAGCTAACCAATACCAGCTGATACACTATTGCACAAAGGAGGAGGGGCTTGCTTGCCTTCTCATAGGATCTTATTTCTGAATTGGATTCTACTTCTTGTTTCCCCCACTATCTCTTAGGATCCCTCTGAGTGGTTTTAACTGCATATAGATGAGGTTTGGGCTTTGGGTTGCTCAACTTTACCTTTATAAGAGTTAACTGTGTGATCTCCCTTCATGTAAGCTTGACTGTGTTGCTAATGTATGGTGCCTATGAAGCCTGCTTTCATTTCCTTGCATCAGTTCATAGGGCGAAGTAGAAATAGAGAAAGTTAAAATCAATGTCTGTGCCCAAAATAATCTAGTTTAGTGTGGAGGGAGGGTACAGCCTCATGTACTAATGGAAACTAGAGGGATAGAAAAGAGATGAGTGAGATGCAATGCAAATTATTCTCGTTGCCTTCTATGTTACAGATGTAGAAGCAGTAAATTGGTTTGTTACATATTTAACCATCAGTCTTAGGTAACTCTTCCCTCTGGATTGAAAAAAGAATCGTCTACACCTATGATGGTTTTAAATTTGTAACAGCTGAGTTCATGCTGGTCTATATCTGAGGTTCTGTAGCCGTCTCTATAATAAATAGCCAAGGGTACATATGGTGAAAAAAAAGAAAAATCTCTTGAGGTTATACTGGAAATATGTTTCTTGCTTTTGTTGCAAAACTAACATTATCAGTTGGGCTTTTTGCATTTTGCCATAATCTGGAAAATCACCAGGTGACATGTCTTGGAATAAGGCTGCTTCTGAAAGGTTGTTGACTTTATTGAGATGCTCATTCTAGAGGCAACAGTTGTGAGGAGGAGAAGCATTATCTATGGGTGGCCAGTGTACTATGCTATGGATGATACAATTATCTGTCTATCTATCTATCTATCTATCTATCTATCTACCTACCTACCTACCTATCCATCCTCTTTATTCACAGAGATATGCTCCAGGCTCTAATTATTTATCCTTATTTTGTGTCAATTTTGTGAGCATAACATAAATGCCTACCACAAAGGGTTACTTATGAAAATTAAATGAGATCATTTAAAGGCCACTATGTGGCATTTAAAGTATTATCTGCCCACATTTTTATATGTGTTCATTGCTGCAGTTATTGTTTTGTTTTGTTGTTGTTGTTGTTCTTATCATCATTATCATTACAATCACCTGCTGGATGTTCCTTTAAGGACAGGGATTCTGATCTGGAGGGACAGGGCGGGGGTCCAATTCCAGGACACAGCCTGAGGGATGGGATGCACTGGCAGAGCTGGGGCTCTCCCGGGCACTCCCTTCTTGCTTCAGTTTCAGTGCAAAGAAGATGAAAACCCAAGGTCTGATTCCAGCTTCCGAGTACTTGGAAGTCCAAAAAACAGCTCTTTTTCCTGCCTGTCCTGTCTCCTCACATCTCCTGTCCTCCAGGGTAGGACCCTGACATCTGGGTTGGAGGTGAAAGAGAAGTCTTAGGCCTCTGAGAGGCCTCTTCCTCCAGCACTGCTTTCCAGAGTTCCAAGAGGAATGATGTCAGACTACATTTCCCATGGCTCATCATGTTTAAATCTGCCACTGGAATTTGCTAAGAAGTGATGGCCACTGTCCACAACAGATTTGATAATCCCAAATACCTTAGCTATACCAGTTTAGCACCTTTGAATCCCATAATTATTTCTAACAGCAACAAGTGATTGTAACAGTTACTATTTCTTGTGGACTTACTATGCAGTTAGACATTCATATATTCATTTAATTCTCAAAACTCTAATGAAGAGGCTATTGCAATCCCTAGTCTACACATGTAGACAAAGAAGCTCCGAAAAGCTACTGATTTCACAGGGTTACATGGCAGAAAATAGGCTGGGACCAGGAGCCCAGCTGTAGGGCCCCGTCGGTGTGTGGCAGCTGTGGGCGCTCTGGCTTGATTTCACAATACCGAGGAAAAGTCAGATTGGGAGGACAGTGCGGATGCCGCCATTCTGACAAGTCCAGCTCTAGGCTACTATTCTTCACATGTTCTTGGGCAAAGGTGGCTGTATTAGAAAACCAGTGTGACGATTAAAGTCAAGGTGTGGCAGTGGGGAAAAGAGAAAATAAAGTATATTATGACCCCACCTGGGTCTATGAAATGATTTCAGTGTTTTAGAAAGAGAGCCAATGGGTAGGATGGAAAGAAAAAAAACCATTTTTTTTTTAGGGTAAAAGGAAGTCTGCTTTTTTAGGCCATGGTACTACAAAGGTTAAATAAAATGTGCATGAGCCATGAGATTGGATTCGGGACACACCTCACTTAGATTGGGAAGTGAACACCATGTGACTGACAGAGCTTCAATTTCCTCTGTTGAAAACCAAATCCCATTTTCACTTGTGGGTATTTCATCCATCTTTGCTTTTTTAATTACACACCAGAAAGTGCTACTGTAATTTCCTCTCCGTGTAACAACAGCATTATTCATCAAAAAGCTTTTAATTCTATACAACAATTGCTTCTCTTAAAAAATTTGATTTCAATCTCTTCAGAGGCAGAAGGGTATGAGGTTTTGACCCTAGGGTTAATTATCTCCAAGTAAGTTAAAATCACAGAGAACCTCATTCTGGACAACGGGAACCCACAGAGGACCCTCCTGGTACCTGTCTTACTATTCGTGGTGGTGCAGGAGGTGAGGTGGGGAGCACACCCCACACCCTCTGGAGTGTGCCGTCTGTCCTGCTAGACGGAGCTCCTGGAGGGAAGGACAGGGCTGTGTCATTTCCAGCTCTATTTTTAAACCTGAGTGCAGTATCTGGCACACAGGAAAAACCAGATGAATATTTGCAGAAGCGATTTGAATTAAAGGGAAAGTGAATGAAGGAATGAGCATTGAAATATTTCCAATTAAAACACAAAAAGTGAAGTGTATGAGGAAGTCCTATTTCTGGAGAAGAAAAGGAAAGGGGAAGCAATGAGGAGACTCACTAGAGGCCATCGAGGGGCCAGGGGTGGGGCTCTGGGAGTGTGGCCGACCCGTGGGAAGAATGTCAGAAGTGCCCGTGGGAGCCAGCCTCTTTGTCCCAGACTTGCCACGGCAGACCAATGTCTGCTCTTCTCTAATTCACTCTTGATGGGCTCAATATCCACTTGTGCCTTTGTTTTATTTTAATTAGGAAGCATTTCTGAACACAGCGTGTTCAGTTCTATATTGGACCTCAGGGAACTGGGCTGTAAGGGAGCACAGCCACCAAGACAAGAAGGATGACAACTAACATGTGCTGAGTTCCCACCACGTGCCAGGCACAACTGCACACACTTCCAAGCATTAGCCCATTGACTCCTCACTGTGTTCCTAGGAGCTGGACATGGGGGAGGTCCCAGCCCTCCGTGGGGGCTTGCATGTACCACTACCATGGCCTCTGAGATGCGTCCGTCTCATTACACTCGTCTTGTTACCAGAGTCATGTGTTAACATGTCTGTCACTTGAAAGAATTTTTCACTCATTTCTGCATCCCCAATGCCTAGCAAAGTGGCTGGCACATGACAGGTGCTGAATGATGTCTGCTCTATTATTTAAGTGACTTCTGATCCAGTGATGAAAGATGCACATTTAGAAGCAATTCAAAATGGTGTACAGAAAGCGCCAGAGGGCAGCGTGCAGGCAGGGGCCTGACGACTGAGACACACTGGTGTCTTGAGGATGGAGGGGCAGCTCTGGAATCCTGTCTCAGCAATGGGCTTGGGTCAACAGGACCCCACAGGAGGAGAGCAGGGCAAGGGAAGGCAGAGGGTGTGGGGGAACAGGCCCAACCTCCACATGGAGGCTCTCGTGGCACAGGCTACATGAGGGCCTGATATGGCCTGGCTATAGGGCAGCCCAGATGAAATGCGATGTCATTACCAACTAGAACATTCAAAAGGGAAAGTTCCCAGCCAGGGCGCCCTGAGAGGGACCAAGGGGCCCTATTTTATGATTGTCCACTTTTTTAAAATAATTTTTTCCTCCTCATCTGAAGACATTTTTTTCTGTTCATTGCTTTTAGAGAGAGAGAAAGGGAGAGAGGAAGGGAGAGAGAAACATTGATGTGAGGAAGAAACATCAACTGGTCACCTCTGGTATGCACCAGGCCAGGGATCCTATGTACCAAGACCAGGGGTCGAATCCACAACCTGAGGATGTGCCCTGACTGGGAATCAAATCCACAGCCTTTTGTTTGTGGGATGACACTCCAACCAACTAAGCCACACTGACCAGGGCATATGATCTTCCTTTTTAAAAAAAGGTTTTATTTACTTATTTTTAGAGATAGAGGAAGAAATGGAGGGAAATAAACATAGATGCAAGAAAAAAACATCAATTGGTTGCCTCTCATACGAGCCCTGATGGACCAAATCCACAACCCAGGCATGTTCTCTGACTGGGAATTGAACCTGTGACATTTAGGTTTGCAGAACAATGCCCAACCAAGTGAGCAACACGGATCAGGGCTTTTCTTCCATTTTTAATGGGAAAAACTATCCAAAAAGATGGACGTCAAACAGTATGCCCCAAACTGAAAGCCCCAGACTTCAGGTGACACTACCCTGCCAAGGGCTCTGAGCTCCAAGTACACAGTATGGCCCAGCCCTGCACCCCTATGACACAACACTGTTCATAGAAGCCACAAAGGGTAAGACGGGGAAAAGTGTTCATTAACAACCACACTTTTGTGTGTGAAATGCTCTGTGTGTGCAACCTGTGGCTGCGAACCCAGGGGGCAGGAGCCCAAGGAATGAGCACAGAAGGGGCAGCACTGGGAGGACAGGGAGCGGGATGCTGAGGCCTGGGGTCACCGGCCTTGTGGGAGCCAAGCTGCAGCCCAGCAGAGATGGAGGCAAGTTTTGAGGCTGTATGGGGAAAGTAGAGAACCACACAAGGAAGAAGAGGAAGGGGAAGGAGTAGGGAGGAAAGAGGAGCAGGAGAGGGAATGAGGAAGGAAAGGAAAACGGAGTTATCATCCTCTGGGTGGTGGTTCCTTGGGTTTGTCCACAAAATGCAGTCTTATATCCCAGCTTCTTTATGCCTTAAAAAGAAAAACAAGCCAATCTCCAGATTCTCATACATGCCCAAGGTTTGTTACCTGCTCAGATCAGCTGGATTTCCTGAGAACCATCAGCTCATCTGGGTGGTGTGGCACTCGCACTCACATGCCCCAGGCCCCAGTGTTTTCTTCAGACAGTGAGCGTGTAGTCTCAGAGCCTGTGCTTGCAGCGCCAGACTGCTCGAGTCTGAATTCGAGCGCTAGCACTTGGGAGCTGTGTGACATGGGGCAAGTTACTTAGCCTTGCTGTGCTTCAGTTTCCTCATCTTCAAGCCAACTCATAGGCCTGAGAGAATTAAATGAATTAATCCATGTGAAGCTCTTAGAACATAATAAGCATGTAATAAAATTACTAATCCACAATGAGGAGGGGAGGTGGAATTACTATTAACAAGAGAACCATTTATTAAGAGTGAATAACTGAAAACTTAGCTCATGACCTCTGAAGGACTGCCAACTGTTGTGTAATCTGTCCTTTGTGAAAAATATTTTTGTTGCCTACTACTCCCCACCTACTCATCCCGCTCTTTTTGAGTATGTCGCATTCAACCCTGTCTTCCTCTCTGATGCTCTTTCCCCTCAGCCTTCCCCTACACTGCATTGTTAGAAATCTTAATAAGCTTTTAACTGTTCCTTCTTGGGCTCAGAATCTGCTCCCTCTTCCGACCTCCTCGGTGTTCTAGTCAGAATCCCTCCCGGCAGTCTTTCTCCTTTTCCCTCCAGTCTCCTCTCCACGAAGCCCGGTAGACCCCCAGCCACGCTCTGTTTCTCACGAGAGGGGCGCTGTTATCTCCTCATCTGCAGAAGACAAGAGTGAGGCTCAAGGAAGTCAGATCTAAGGCCACGTGGTCTGTAGGCAGTAGAGCGGAGTTTACATTCAAGGATGTCCGACTCCAAAAGCACTGTATTCTGTGGCTTGGATAGATGGTATATTGGCTGCTTAGCTGGGTAGACAGATGGCTGAATCAATGGGTAAATAGGTGAATAAATGAAAAAATAATAAACAGTTTAATACTCACAATGACCCGTCCTGCCATATGGACTGGCATATGCTTAAAAGGGGTGGGCTGCCTGGCATGGCTCCTGAGGAGTGGGGGTTCTTAGCCAGGGATCTGGCTCCGTGAGGGACATCTGGCAATGTCTCGGGACAGTTCTGACTGGCACAACTGGAAGGGGTGGGGGGGGCATATTGCTCCTGACATCTAGTGGGTGGAGGCCAGGGGTGCTGTAAACATCTTACAAAGCACAGGACAGCCCCCACAACAGAGAATTATTTGGCCAAAAATGTCAATAGTGCTGAGGCCGAGAAACTCTGCTTTACAATGAATGAGGTCAACCCCATGGGAAACAGGCAGGTTTTATTGAGGGTAAGTGAAGGAATACAGTGAACAGTTTTATAGTTGAAAACCTGTGCTTCAAAAACAAGCAAACAGAAAGCAAAACAAAGCAGGAAAGCTTTGTGCTTCGATGAATGAAGGCACAGGCACCTGTGAATGAATGGTAAGCCATCCCTCAAGGGGAAAGAAGGAGGAAAGCCAAGGACAGAAGCAGAACTCTGAATTCCGAGGAATACAAAGTATTATGATGTATCAGAAAAATTTCCAGAGAGCAAAAAAATGAGCACATACTTCATCTTTGAAAAATACACACAGTGGGATCATGTTGCCTTTTCTGAACAACCTTCTCTGCACTAAAATTGTGTGCCTACCCCTGCCTCCCTGCCCCCATTTTCCTTGCCAGCCCTGCTGCCATCTGCTCACCCCAGTACCCTCTGCAAGGTGCATGCCCACCCGCAGGGCAGACTCGGCGGAGACCCTCTCTCTGGCTAGGGTGGAGCTTCAACTTGACACAGCCTCAGTCAGAGAGCCTGGCCCAGTCAATGGGCCCCCATCGAGCACCACCAGAGACTGGTGGTGCTCTGGGTACACCTCACCACTAGCACAAGCTCTTCATTTCAGTTATCCTGAGAGGAAGCTGAGTCAACATACACTCAAACCAACTCCAAACACCAGCTACACAGGGCTTGGCTCTTTTCTGAAACAGGAAGATTGATTCTGCCTGGGACTAAATGCCTGCTTCACTGAAGTGCCCTTTTCACTTAAGTTGTGAAAAATGGGAATAACAGCCCTCTGCAGGATGAGTGAGCACCACGGATGCTGAGAGCCACTGGGATTTACTGCCAACTCGCTTGGTAGCTCTGTGTCCTAACAGGCTACAGGATAGGCCACTGCCATAAGTGTGCTGGAGAAGAAGGACATTTCCCCCTTTGCACCACCTTCAAAGTTAATGAAGGCAGCACCAATGAGCCCAGGCTGGGCTTTGGTCGTTTCTCCGTTAACACAGCAGGCTTGGAAACCCTACAACACAGGGTCCCCAGATGGAGGGGCTGGGGCGGTGACAGAGTGGCAAGTTTTATCAAACAGCACAGCTGACATTGGGCAAGCACCTGGTTACATCCTGAGGAAATCCAGTCAGTCACAGGAGGCTCATGCCTGGGCCTGACATCTTTGGTGCTGCCAGCCGAGCCTCCATTCTCTGGTAGTACAGGGAAGGTGCACACTGGGGCTTCCTCCCCAGTTTACACCAATCTGCTGCCGGTCACAGCTATCCACACCACGCATTGTGTTGTTCCTGTCACTTACTACACGGGGAAATTCATGTGAGTGTGCTCTCAGCTTTGCTATTGGCAAAAAACATTTTGAAGAAGGCATTGTTTCTAGATGAGTAGAATTATTATTCCCTATACTTCCTCATCCCCTCTCTGACATGAATAGTGATTTCAGCTTTAGCAAACTTCACTTCAGAAACAGGAAAAGCAAAAGAAACACTAAAGCTCTAATGCTCTAACGCCCATAATTCTCCTCCAAATGTCACAATGTGAAACCACCCGAGACCTCTCTAAGCACATTAGCAGGCAATACAAGGCCATTCCCAGCTATTAGACTACTTTGAAATAAACTCAAATTACTGAGGAGCATGGTAGGCTCCCCATAATTCCTCCATTTAAGTTTCTCATGAAACTGTATCCCTGTGATTGGGAATTCCTGCTACCATTCAAAATTAACAAAGGATGCAGACACTGCTGATGAAACATTAATGACCAATTTGCGAGTATTCTAGGACCCCCTTCGTTCGCCATGGGCTCATCAGTGCAGCATTCCCTGGTCTCTTACTTCATTCGTTTAATTATTTAGCATCCATTAAGCACTCACAGTAATCTGAGCTCCAAGCAACCTTTCACCCACATTCCTCCCCCTCTATGGATTTCATTCTTTTCATTCACCTGCGATCCTTCTAACTGCAGTGGTCAGTCAACCTTTGTCTTAAGGCAGGAAGCTTAGTTAAAAATCATGTATGACAATGACCATGAGATGACAGAAGCTAGAGGAACTTTTCGAGGCTGTCCCACTGCATTGGAGGGAAACGTACCTGAATATGATGAGATCTGGGGGTACCTCAGTCTGTGAATTCTTCAGACCCACTTTAACTGGGCTTCATTAATTCAGCCACTTAGTAAATATTTTCTGAGTGCCTACAGAGTTCCCAGCATTGTGTCAGTGGGCAGCAGAAGCACAAGCAGATAAAGAGTAATGCGCTGTGGTCGTAGCTGCAGTGGAGGACTGAGCTCCTTCTGATAACGTAGATATGAGGCTACCTTCACAGAAGTGAAGTAGGGAGCCATGCAGGAAGGACTTGGGGACACGGAAAGAACACCCTCTCACTACCTATTACAGACTCAAATGTCAATGCACAACCAAGACTGAGTCCAGAAGGTGCCCTGAGTGCGCTTTCTTCTCAATGTCCTCATACCCACTGGGGTAGCATTTCTGGTCGTCACTTAAACAAAAAGTCCCTGACCTGGCCTTTCCTTCGTCTGGCCACTCGGCACCTCTGGGAAGTGGCAACGAGGTAAATGACAGTGCCACTACCGAGAAAGTAGCAGTGGCAGACGGCGTGAGACAGGTGCACACAAAACGCTCCAGGGGAGGGCGGGGTGGGGCTCTTGGCAGAGGAATGCTGTCAGACCGAGGGGTGGCACTTGAGCATGGCGGTCCCCTCAATAAAACTGAGAGGTTAATGACAACCCCTACTCTCACCTTCATCAACTACTACTGTTTACTGAGCGATCTCCTGCGTGCTAAGCACTGTACTCACACTTTTTCTACTAGTAACAGCCCACTGAAAAGGGTATTAACATCTCATTTAACAGATGGTAAAAGTGAGGTTCAAGGAGGCCAAGGTCAATGGCTGTTTTGCAATAGGGGCCCCTGAAGCACAAGAAGCTGGCTTCATGCTGCCTCCTTCATTTTTTTACTTTTTACATATTTTTAAAAACAATTTCAGAAACATTAAAGGAGAAACCATTAACATGCTTATACTCTCCCCATCTTAATGCAAATGTTGTGTGTGTTGAGATGACAACATTTACAGTTCTTGCTCAAATGCATCCACCTACCTGGACAGCTACAGTGATTTTCTCTGTGCAGTTTTAGCTTTCATTTCATCTAACCTTAGTGTCTAAATACTTTCCCATTTGCTGCCCTCTTTGTAATTATCATCTTGATGGTGGGCTCAGGCCATCAAATATGCATCCCCCAAACAGGGACCTCCTGGCTCAGGAGAAAAGCTTGAAACTCCTCCCTGAAATCTTCACATGGAAGCACAGCTCTAAGGGTGCACACATCCATTACATGTTCTGGTGAAGGGTTTCTGGAGTATGGTTAACCCGGGCAAGGATCCAAAAGATGATTTTAAAAAGAACAAAAGATCCACATTTCCACCATTTGTGTTTCAACTGCAGAAGTGGAGGAAGAGAAAAGAACCTGGGGCAGGCACCACGTGGGGTGCAGCGACTGGTGACACACAGGCAGCCTTTCAAGGCCAAGTCTGCAGAGGCTGGTGTGCCCTACTGTGGCAGTCGGCTCATGGCTCACACTCACCTACTTTCCTTTCAATGAGTGTTCCTAAAACAACGATGATGACGATGATACAATCATTATACAAGGTAACACTTCCACAGCACTTCACACATGCCAGGCACCATTCCAACAGCTTCACCTGCACCGATCCATTCAATCTTTGTAAGTACATATTTGTTATTCCTGTTTTACAGATGTGGAAACTGAGGCACTGAGGACACACAGCTCTTCCCCACAGCTAGTGGCCAGATGACCTAGGCAGCCAGGATGAAGAGGCCACACACTGGAACCATTTTATAACATCTGCCCCAAAACTCATATCTTGTTTTCCTCCATGCTCAAAACTCTTTTCTCACCTTCTATTTATTATCAAATTCAGTTCCAACTCCTTACCCATTTTTCTTCTCTAGGAGCTTCCTCTTCCCATAGTGCTCGTCTCCCACTTCTCCAAACCTTGGAAACAGCTTTCTATGATAACAACTTTCTACGATACCTCCTTCTAACTGTGGCACCAAAGCCTCGTGGAAGAAAGGAAAAGAGGATTGTACTTCACAGCACACAGCTGAACGTAACTCTTTTTCTTATTAGTTTCTCTGCCTATTGTCCCTGAACTTCCACCCCAATGCCCCCACTCACATTTTTCCCTTCCTTGAAGTTGAAGCTCATCCTATATTTCTGACTGAACCTCAAAGGTCTGGAAGGAGAAGTTTTGGAAGGACATTCTTTTTGCTTCAGCCTCCTCCTAGGGTCTCTGAGTTTTTGAAGGAATAGTGTGTTGGTTGAGCATTTTTCTCCTATGCGTAGTTAGTTAGAAATTGCCATTCTGGTGAGAATTAAAATAAACAGGTACATATTTCCATCTCCCTTAGGCCCAGTGAGGCCTTATTTGTCACTAAACCTACTCTATCCCTTGGGCTAGCATGTAATCCAACTTACAACACAAGAAACAACTCAGGAGCCATCTCTGATCCACTGCACAGTTCTAAGAAGCCCTCTCTGAGCAGGGGCAGGAAAACAGCCTGCTTCCTCCTGAACCCCACTCAGGGCTTTGAACACTTAGGATGTGACTCTAAGAGACTATGGCATGACCTGTACTTTTTACCTGGTGCTACTCTCAGCTGGAAAAATATCTTACATTTCCTGTATGATCCTAAGATTCTTAGAGGCTGGCTTAATGCTTTACTTTCCTTTATAGTCTCTGTAGTGCCTTGTGTAAAACCAGCTGCTTCATAGATTTTCAGTAAATGTTTGATAAATGAATAAAAGAGTTTTCCCAACAGGACCAATATGATTAATACATGAAAAATAAATTAATATACAAATACCCATATTATAACTCTTAGCCCATGTAATAAGGCAAGAAATAAAAGGGCATATGAATTAGACAGAAATAAAATTCTCTTATTGACAGATGACACGATTTGCCTACATTGGAAATCCTAAAGGATCTATTAAAAATTGCTACTAAACTTAAAAAGGTAGAAAAAGTACAAAGTCAATATTAAAAATCAATTATACTTCTATAAACTAGCAACGAACAATTTATATATATATATAAATCAATATAATACAAATAGTACCATTTGCAATAGCATCAAAAACATGAAATAGTAACAATAAGTCTCAGAAAATAAGCGCCAGATATATATGCTGAAAAGTGAAAACGCTGAAGATATAATTAGTGGTGAGAAATACTACAGTCATGGATTGAAAGACTCAAAAGTATCTGATGTCAATTCTTCCCAGACTGATTTATATATTCAACACAATTCTAAAAAAATATGAACAGAAATTTTTGTAGCAATAAAGAAGCTGAAATTAAATTTTTATGGAAAAGCACAGGAACACCCTAAACAACTATGAAAAAGAATGAAGTTCAAGAGCTCACACTCCTTGATTTCAAGATTATGAAGCAACAGCAATAAGCCAGCGTGGTATTAAAGAAACAATATAGATAGATAGAATATGAACAGACAGAAAACACACACTATGACATATGTGTCAACTGCTTTCTGAAACAGGTAAAAAATGCAATTCTGTGGAGAAAGAAGAGTCTGATATTCAACACAGTGCTAGAACAGTTGGATATGCATAAGCAAAAGGAGTAAAAAGAAACCTCAATTTACATCTTTCGCCTGTTGCAAAAATTAACTGAAACTGAATTTAAGTGTAAAGCCTGAAGCTACAAAACATCTAGAAGAAAATCTCTGTGATTTAGGATAAGGTAAAGATTTCTTAGATACAACCCCAAACATACAATCCATTAAAAAATGTGCTAAATTGGACCTTAAAAATAAGGAAATAAGGGGGGTGGGGGGTAGGTGGAGGAGTGCAAAGAGGGGTAAATGGGGCATATCTATAATAGTGATCAACAATAGAAAATACAACTAAAAACTAAAGTAAATGAATCTATAAAAGATACAAACAATTCAACAATACATATGGCAAATAAGCACATAAAAATACTAAATATCATTGGAAATTGGCAAAATGGAAATTAAAAGCACAAAAATTTATCACTACATCTATTAGACAAGCTAAAAAACAAATGAACAAACCAACAAACATAAAAAACTGACAATACCAAGTCCTGGGGAGGACGCAGAGCGACTGAAACTATCGCATGTTGTAGGTGGGATGTCAAATGTCGGCCACTCTACGAAACAGCACGGCAGTTCCTTACGAATTTAACGTACATCGATCACACGACCCAGCAGCCCCATTCCTGGGTATTTACCCCAATGGAATGAAAACGTGTTCACACAAACACCTGCTTATAAATATTTATAGCTGCTTTATTTATATTTGCCCCAAACTGTAACCACCCAAATATCCATCACCTGGGAAGTAGATCAACAAACTGTGGTTCATTCACACAATGGAATATTACTCACCGATAAAAAGGAAAAGAACTACTAATATATAACAACATGAACTAATCTCAAAGGTGTCATGCTAATTGAAATAAATCAAGTTCAAAAAGTTAAATATCATATGATTCCACTCACTTGGCAGTCTGGTGGAGACAACATTTTAGGAAGCTGCAAGGCTGAGGGTGGGAGGTGGTCAGCCAAGAGAGTGCACGAGGGAAGAGGGGTTCTCCGGCAGGGGATGGGACTACTCGACGCCATGGCTGCCAACGGTTATATGACTGTATAAGATTGTGAAAACTTATAGAAATGGTCCCAAAAGGATGATTTCTACTATATGCAAATATACCTTAATGTAAAAATATAAAAAAACAAGGTAAAGAAAAATTTAGGTTTGTTGGATACTTGAGGAATAAGACCACTTTGTGTCCCAGCCTTGGTCCACCAGGGAATTTTAGAAAAACATGTTTTTTTTAGTCACCTAAGCTATACTTTAGCAGCATTTATGGAAAATACCCATGGAAATTCACTGAACTAGCCTCTTGTTTGTCTGCTGAACACACCGATAATTTTTCCACCTGACTTCGCTCTCATCTTCCCTTCTGCAGCCCCCCAAATTCTACCCGCAATCACCCCCACTCCTATCCACAGCGGTAGCTAGTGAAGCTTGATCATGCAACTTGATGGGATTACTCCACCTGTGAATCGCCACTGCACTGTTAGGCCTCCGGCATCCGCGTTCTGCCTAATCAGCATCCGTTGCCCCATCTCAAGGTCTGTGTTTACTAATAATGTTATGATAATATTACTGGTCACTCACATTATTGAAAACCTACCTGGTGCCAAGTGCAGCACAGGCACTTTGTATTGGGAGTTCCTCAGTCCAGCAAGGTGAGTAGTAGTACGTATCTGCCTGGTCTGTCACCTGGCAGAGCAGCACTCCAGGTGCGGACTGAGCTGCGCTCCTGCTGGACATAGTCTGGGGAGCTTTCCTGATCCCCCTTCTCCACTAAGCTGTGGCCTCTGTCTCTCTCCCAACTCCTTTCCTCCTTGGCTCACGGAACAGCCCAGGGACTCAGAGTTCGCCTTCCAGACACCTCATGTGCTCAGGCAATCCTGAGACTCACAGCACGAACACATTACTACACCACGCTCATGTATTTTTTTTCTGATGACCACAAAGGGAAGAAATGATGACTACAGAAGGAGTTCCCATATCACTTCCTGCTATGTCAACATTGTGTTTGCTCCTTGCCCCTGGGTATATGCCAGGTCCTGGCAGTTCCCTTTCATCACAGAATCCAGAATCACTGCAATTCTTGGACCTGGGGAGGGGCAGCAGTGGCTGCCACCTCAGGTCTCTAATAGCTGCAGGTCTGTGCCAACCTCTTCCTTAGGAAAAGGGTCCACCTGGTGGAAGCTACCTAATCTGGCAGATTCCAAACCCTTGCAAGAGAACTGAAATCATGCAGTGTGGAGAAAAATGCAGTGGAATTTAAAACACTGGCCTGGTGATCTCCCGTGTAACCCGTAGGAACAACCCTTCCCTTTGCAGAGTCCACTCTTCCCCTGGAGGGTCCCGGCACAGTGGGCCGCATTGCATGTGCTTGCAGGGCACTTCTGCTGTGCTGGGGGAATGTGCTGGTGACCAGCAGGGGCCCTCACAGCCCAGACCACCTGTTGTACATGCTTTCAAAAATCGTTTCAAGCCGCATTTTGGCCAAAGCCTTTTTTTTTTTTTTCAGGAGGAAAGCCTAGAGCCTTCTGATTTTATTTTTTACTTCTTGTTCAAAGAACAATCACATAAGATAAAAATATCTTCCTCAGGCAAGGAAAATTTAATTCAAACATTCTTAAGAATCGATTCAACAACTTTTTCCTCACAAACAAAATAAAAAACAAACCTGCTTCATTTTTGGTTTCCCCCAGTTACATAAGGAAAAAAAAAGGAAACAGGGAGTATTTACAGGAAATAGTTTTCACCTGCCCTGTAAACATACCCGAGAAACCTTGTAACAGCTACTTCATAGGCATTACCCTAACAACCCTCTGAGAGGGACGTTGTTGTCACGCCACATTACAGATGAAGACACTGAGACCTGGAGGGGTCAGTAACGTGTCCGAGGTCGCAGAGTTGTAGTGCACAAGGCAAAGACCTGAATCCACGCAGCCTCTCCCCAGGGCCCACATTCTTAACCAGGAGCATCAGTTGATATTTGCATAGCTGTGGTCAGAATGAACTGAAGCTGCCTTTAGGTTTGTGAAGAAATTAAGGAAGTGTTAGATTTCTTCTCCACTTTTACTTTCTTTTTATATTAAACCCCAGGTGCACACACTGGATCAGTCATGGCCCATGGCTACCAACACTATCAACTTTCATTTCGGCTTCATCCCCTCCAAATCCTCATTGACTTTCAAACAAAACTTAGCTCCTTCAATTGGTCCAAAGACCTAATCCAGTGTGGCCCTTGACTATCTAGCTGACTTTCTCTCTCATCAGGTCCTGCTCACTCACTGTGCTTAGCAATGTGGTCCTCTTCCCATTCCTTGAACATTCTTGTTTTGGAGACTGAGCTACCTGCTCTAGAGTTTCAGCTTAAATGGTATCTTCTCCAACAGGCCTTTCATGACAATCCAACCTGAAACAGCCCCTCTGTCACACTGCCCTGCTTTATTTCGGTTTACAACCTGTCTTCCCCCTCTACAAGATGAGTCTTGTGTAGGTCAAGCTGTGTATCTATGCAGACCACTGTGAACCAGTGATAGCCATCACTCGTGGCTGGCCCTACAATCCAGAACTTCTACTAAAGCCCATAGTAAGGTCTTTGTATTGAAGCCTGAGACAGCGTCCACATACAAGGGCACTGACTGTACAGCCACAATGGCTTTGCCTGGCTTTTCCAAAGAAGGGTCATCTATTTCCAAAATCTCATGTTAGCACATGAGTGCTTTCCTTCAGCCCCAGGGAGCCTTTTCTTCAGACACACACAACTGATCAGTAGGTGGGAGTGTGGAGGTGGGCGACAACTTTCAGACCCTGACTATGAGGTAAACAATGAGTTCTGCACACGTTGCAAGAGGAAAAGCTCCATGTGTCATTGGAAATGCTCCTGCGATCTTCCAGAGGAAGCCTGGGAGACATATATTGGTTTAGAAGAACCAAAGATTCAATGTTAACAGGAATAGTCTAGATAAAATTTCCCTGCTCTTGCAACACACTGAACTTAAATCTAATAAGCCAGAATTTAACTAAAACATTTTATTTTCACATCCAAGAAAGGAACCACACTGCTGTGGGCTGAGAGTCAGATTTCACAGACTGAGCAGGAATAGGCTCAACTTTTACTAACTGTTCAGTTAGGAGAGGAGACCTGGGGCCACAAACTGGGAGCGGTATGGGGAGGAAAAGGCAACAAGTTTTTGGTTCAAAAAGATAAAAGAGGTTTTGGTTAAAAGAAAAAATGTAGGTTGCATTCTGAATGGTCACCATTGAATTTGATATTCTAAATGTGCCCCGTTGTACTCCCATACCTCACAGCCTCTTTCACCTGGTTCATCATTCAACAGTGGCGTCGTCTGAAAACAGGGAAGTCACTAAATTTCTACCTGCAAAAATGTGGCCAACACTGATGTCACAGGGAATCTTCAGAAGAGGGTACAAAACAATGAGCACATGATATTCACACACTCAATATCTGCTTAGTAAGCTTCTCCCATGGGCCAGGCTGGGGCAGGTGAACTCTGAGGACTCAGTGGCAAACTACAGAGTAGTTCCTGCCCTCAGGAAGTTTCCAGTCTAGCACAAGTGAGTTGAGTAAATTATTCACAATTCATATAAAAATAGAATGTCCTCTTAATTATTATTTTTTTAAATATTTTATTTATCTTTAGAGGGGAAGGGAAGGAGAGAAGGAGAGAAATATCGATGTATGGTTGCCTCTGGTGTGTCCCCTGCCGGGAACTGGCCTGCAACCCAGGTATGTGCCCTGACTGGGAATCGAACCACGATCATGTGGTTTGCAGGCCTGAGCTCAATCCACTGAGCTATACCAGCCAGGACAAATTATTGATACCTTATTTTCATCCCTTTGTAGTATAAGGGAAATAAAATATGGTAGAGAGAGTATGTTGCATTTTTGGGAGGCATTTGACCAAAGTGTTTAGGAAAGCAAGCCCCCTCAGTGAATAATGGCTCTAAGGCAATGTTCACCAATGGCAACAACTACTAGGTAAAAAGCTGATGGGGGAACTGTATCACAGATATACTAAGCTGAAAAACACCCAAATCTATTGACTAATCTTAAAAGAATAAAGAGAAAGACATAGGGAAGTACAGTACACCACCCATGGAGGAGTTTTGTCTCCCTCCCAAAATCAAACTTAAATCTGAATAAGCCTCTAGGTTCAATACCAGTTGTAGGAAATACAGATGACTGCAGAACTACTGAATGACACCACAGGGATACAACTGCAAAATTTTAGAATGTGGGCAACTCCACAGGGCAAATAACCCAACTTCTTTAACACCAAAAGTCACCAAAAACAGGGGGCGAGGAAACACGGTTTCAAAGGAACCTAAGTGGTCTTATCAACTAAATGCAAATGTGGGCCTTGTTTAGGCAAGGATTCAACCAAAAAGTAAAAAAAAGAAAGTATGAAACAAACAGGGAAAACAGAAAAATATGCACTTGCTGCATATTTGATAATTAAACATTTTTTTGGTTATGATAAAAATATTGTGGTTATTTTTTGAAAAAGTGCTTTTGTCAGTTATATGCACATACATGAGTATTTATGGATGAGTGGGATTAGTTTCAAAGGAATAGAGGAGAAAATAAGTACATAAAAAGATGTTCAACATTATTAGCATTATCATTATTGTTCAGCAATAAAAAGAAATGAAGTACTAATACCTGCTACAACATGGGTAAACCTTGAAGGTACTAGGTTAAGTAAAAGAAGCAAGCCACAAAGCACCATGTGTTATATGGCTCCATGTATATAAAATGTCCAGAATAGACAAATCTATAGAAATAAGAAGCAGATCAGTGGTTACCTAAGGCTGCAGTGGGGGGAGAAAGATGATATTGGGAAGTGACTGATGGCTAAGAGTTCTTGGGTTTCTTTTAGGGTAAAGAAAATAATCTAAAATTCATTGTGGTGAGAGGTGCACAACTCTGTAAATACGCCGAAAGCAACTGAGATTGATATGTAGATTTCCGGCCAAGGTGGAGGCACAGGTAGATACACTTTGCCTCCTTGCATGACCAAAAGGAGGACAACAACAAATTAAAAAACAAAAAATAACCAGAACTGACAGAAAATCAAACTGTATGGGAGTCCAACAACCACGGAGTTAAAGAAGAAACACTCACTGACACGGGTAGAAGGGGTGGAGAAAGGCATCAGTGGTGGGGGGGTGGAGAGAACATGTGGCAAGGTGGCAGCTGGAGGACCAAGTGATCCCACATTTGTGTGCAGATAAACTGGGAGGAACAACTGCGTAATAAGACAGACCATGCAACCCAGGGTTTCAGCACAAGGAAATAAAGTCTCAAAACCTCTAACCGAAAAAACTTGTGGGGGTTACAGCGGAAGAAGCTCCCAGCCTCACAGGAGAGTTCACTGGAGAGACCCACAGGGTCCTGGAATGTACATAAGCCATCCAACTGGGGAATCAATGCCAGAAGGGCCCAATTTGCTTGTGGGTAGCAGGGGAAGTGACTGAAAGCCAGTTGAGAGCTGAGCAAGCAGCACTGTTTCCTCTTGGACACCTTCCCCACATATAGCACCAAAACCCAGCAATGTTGTGGCAAACACCTAAAGCCCTGCCTCTTACCATAGAACAGGCACATAGACATATATATATATCCCAAATGAAAGAACAGATCAAGGCTCCAAAAATATAACTAAGTGATGAACAGATAGCCAACCTACCAAATACACAGTTCAAAACACTAGTAATCAGGATGCTCACAGAACTGGTTGAATTTGGTAGCAAATTAGACTACAAAATGAAGGCTATGACAAGTGAAATAAAGGAAAATGTACATGGGAAGGAAACTGGGACTCAAATCAATGGTGTGGACCAGAAGGAAGAATGAAACATTCCACCAGAAAAGAATGAAGAAACCAGAATTTAAAAAAAAAAATGAAGAGAAGCTTAGGAACCTCCAGGGCAACTTTAAACATTCCAATATCTGAATCATAGGGGTGCCAAAAGAAGAGAAAAAGCAAGAAATGGAAAACTTATTTGAAAACACAATGAAGGAGAACTTCCCCAATCTGGCAAAGGAAACAGACTTCGAGGAAGTCCAGGAAGCTCAGAGAATTCCAAAGAAGTTGGACCCAAAGAAGCACACACCAAGGCACATCATAATTACATTACCCAAGATGAAAGGTAATGGGAAAATCTTAAAAGCAGTAAGAAAAAAGGAGAGTTACCTACAAAGGAGTTCCCATAAGACTGTCAGCTGATTTCTCAAAAGAAACCTTGCAAGCAAGAAGAGGCTGGAAAGAAATATTCCAAGTTATGAAAGGCAAGGACCTACATCCAAGATTATTCTATCCAGTAAAGCTATCAGTTAGAATGGAAATGCAGATAAAGTACTCCCCAAATAAGGTCAAGTTAAAGGAGTTCATCATCACTAAGCCCTTGTTATATGAAATGTTAAAGGGATTTATCTTAGAAAAAGAAGATGATCAAAACTATGAATAGTAAAATGACAACAAACTTAAAACTATCAACAACTGGACTGAAAACAAAAACAAACTAAGCAAACAACTAGAACAGGAACAGAATCACAGAAATGGAGATCACATGGAAGGTTATCAGCGGGGAGAGAGGGAAGAATGGAGGAAAACATACAGGGAATAAGAAGTACAAATGGTAGGTACAAAATAGACAGGAGGAGGTTAAGAATAGTACAGGGAATGGAGAAGGCAAAGAACTTACATGTATGACTCATGGACATGAACTAAGTGGGGAGAATGTGGGTGGGGGTTTCAGGGCAGAGTGGAATAAAGGGGAGAAAAAAGTGGGACAATTGTAACAGCATAATCAATAAAATATATTAAAAAATAAAAACAATGAAATTGAACACTTAAAAACAAGAATCAGATGAGACTGGGCACATAGAACCAGAGTCATGGAAATAAACAGACATTGATGAGGGGTGGGAAGGATAATGGGGGAAAGAAGGGGAACATGTAAAAAGGACCCATGGAAAGGGACAATGGGGCGGCGATTGTCTTTGGGAGCAGAGGTTGGATGGGGCAGGGGAGAGCAACGGGCAGAAAAATAGGGAGAACTGTAACTGGAAATAAAAATATAAGTGAAAAAAACAAAAAACCAAGAATCCATGTTGGGAGGGAGTGGGCAAGGATATAGATGAAATACAATAGAGCATGTGTTGTAAAGGTTTTGAATGTGTAGGTTCTATTGCCAGTCCCTCCAGGTCAATACCTGGCCCTGCCAATTACTAGCTATATGACTTTGGGCAAGATAATTAACTTCTTTTAGTCTGTTTCCTTAAATGGGAAATGGGAGTAATCTGTAGGTTTGTACAGATGAAATGAGGTTGACACATACAAAACACGTGCAACAGCATCTGGCACATGTAAAACGCTCAATGAACAGTAACTTTTACTCTTTTCAACTATTTTTCTCATACCAGTTTCTTTGGGAACATGTTTCTTCAGTATCTGCCTCAGAAATCAGTTATTGTGATTTTTCCTGATGTTTTGTTGGCTTTGTCCTTTTCAATTGTTGATTTTCCTTAACAAGGTATTATCCTCCAAAGATTTCATTTTCTGTGCGACTCAGTTTGGTTTTGGTTTCAGGCTAAAGATGAGGAGCAGCAGCAAGAGGTATAAGGAGTCCGACTGCAGCCACATCAATCAACTCTGCCAGAAGACCTGGCCCCCGACCCCCAAACACGGGGGCAGCACAGGCTAGCCTCACAGAAGACCCTTTCAGACCCCCTTCCCTTGGTGGTGGCTTTGGAATAACCCTGGTTCAACCCAGAGGGGGCAGCACTTCATTCACAGCCTGCCAGTGTTTCCTCTGGATTCTGCCTCAGTGCCACTCATACCCCAACCCGAGCCTCCCAAATTAGCAAAGTGCTTCAGCTCTTTTTAATAACAAAGGCCCTGCATGAGCCTAAACCATTAAAACTATGATAAATATTTTATAAATGGCACCCTGAAAGCACAGCTCAGACTAACAACACATACAATGGAATTTATATGCTCACTTATGCTTACCACACAGAACTGCAGCATTTTTTTCCATTCAAGTTTGCTCCAAAACAGATTAAAAATTGTTTTTATTGTATTGTACATATCAACTGCACAAGGCAATCAGCCACAGAGAAACTTAAACATGTGGACTACATTTCATGGCTTTGGAAGAGCAAGACAGCGATACGTTCTTGTGCTCTGCTCTCTGCAGCCGCCACCGCTGGGCAGATGTGTGCCATGCTTGGACCAACTTCTTCCTGGGGGCCACCAGGTCAAGGAGCCACCCCCACTTTGCAATGACCTGTTCAAATATGCAAAGGTTCTTGTGAAGCAATGTCTTAGAGAAGTGCTACTTAGCATTCTCTCCACCTTGAGAAAGGCTCCTTTGCATGCCAGACCTTCCCCATGGGCACACCCAGGACTGCTGAGACAGGCAGCAGAGCTGAGTGTTTGTGGCTGTGTGCATTTGACATGTTACTAGTGTGCGAGTGAGATCCTTGTTGTCCCTGAAAAGCAAATGTAAATGTAGTAATCAAATTTGTTTTCCTAAGTGTGGATTGTTCCAGGCCTCCATTTCATTTGTGAGGTAAGCAAACATGACCTACAAAAGAATGAACCAGAAATAAACTTTATTTTACTGTTTTAATGTCTAGACTTTATAAATTTTCAACATTTGCTAAAATGAATAATGTTCTCCCAATGCACTTGCGTAATCTCCGGCTTCCTCTGGCTTGCTAACTGAAACAGAAATGTGTGTTGAGTTATTTACTCAGATGCAACACTGACTGTTCTGTAAACAAAATGCTGCCACCTCTGAGAACACAATGTACTATTCTCACCTACAGTGTATGTCTTGCCTTCTTGTCAAAGTGTGTCCATTCCCATGTAAAGGTAAAAAGAATAAAGGTTTAAAAAATCACAAGCAGACAGTTCTGCTATAATGCCAAATTGCCATGAACATTTAAGTTCTGTGGTCCTCACTGAAGGCCAGGACAAGGTAGGGAGCAGGTTATACACCCTAACATGGCTCCCTCTCTTCCTTCCAGAAAGCCTGTTGGAATGGAAGATTACAATGGTGGCGTGAGAGTTCTGCGGGTACTCTTGTCACGTGCTCCTTTTCAGGGAGAGGTACTGGAACAAGTACAGGCATGCGTATATGTGGCCTGAGCTTTGGGACCAAGATGCTTAGTCACAGTTCCCTTGGTGCGCACCTGGCCAGTGTGCCTGTCTGACCACGGCAACTGTGGAACCGCAGTTAGAAGGAGCTCAGGCTCTCCCCAGCTCCCGTCAACAGGATGGGACTGATGGCAGGCACTGGGGGCAGGCAGGCGCTGCAGCAGAGACCGTGGCCTTTACAGGCAGAGATACGCCTGTGCTTGAACTGTGGTGTTGGCCATTTCTAGCTGTGTGATTGGGAGTGTGAATTCACATTTCTGGGCCTCCAAGTTCTCATGCAAACAACAGGACTCTTCCGGATTTCAAAGTTGTTGGGGAGATGGAAAGTGAAGAGCCAGTGCTCAGGGGGGCAGCAGCAAGGGCAGCAACAGAAGCTGGGGTCAAGGGGTGGAGGCCCAATTCCTGAGGGACCCCTCGGCAGCGGACACCAAGCCCTGGTCTCCCCCTCTGGATGCTGTCACCTCATGCTGTCATAGGGGACTAGGAGGCTTGCAAACAGCAGGACCCCACAGAGATTGGCTGTTTATCTCAAGGAGTGACTCAGGCTGAAAGCACAGGTTGATCTGCTTTGTGTTCAGAATGAAGTGATTCAGGTTTTTAAACCTAAATTCTTTTTAAACCTAAGTTAATTACACTACTGGAACCCTGTGGAGCCCCTAACATCTCTTGCAATGTCAGGAAGGGCTGTCATAGTAAGCAAAGGAAGGAGGAGAAGGGACAGCTACTTTCACTGTGCTGGACATTTTATTTCAATGCCTTTTTAATATTCAAAACCACCTTGTGAAGTAAAAAACTTTAAATGTTTTTCTAATATTTATCACCTTTATTTTCATTGTTACTTAGTTGTAAGTTTAATTGTTTTCATAAACGATGTCAAAGGAGTTGTAGAGACACAGAAGAATTGCAAAGCCAGTACAGAGTTCACATATATTCTGCACACCCAGTCTCTTATTAACATCTTACATTACTTGTCACAACTAGTGAACCAATATCAACACATCATTATTAACTAAAGTCCACACTTTATTTGAATTTCCTTCTTTTGGCTTGATGCCCTTTTTCTGTCCCAGGATCCCACCCAGGACCCCATATAACATTTAATTGTCATCTTTGTGTAGGCTCCCCTAGGCTGTGCCCATCTCTCAGGTTTTCCTTGTTTTTGATGACCTTGACTGTTATGAGTAGTGCTGGCCAAGTATTTTGCATAATGGTTCTCAACTGGGATTTGTCTGATGTTCCCCCTTGTGATTGGACCAGGATTCTGGCCTTGGGAGGAGCACCACAGGGGTAAAGTGCCACTCATAGTGCTCTGGTATCCAGGGGGCATCTGCCAACATGAAGTATCACGGCTGGTGCTGACCCTGACCAGCTGTCTGAGGTGCTGTCAGGCTTCTCCATGTGAGGCTGCTGTTTCCCCTCCGCTCCCCACTGTCCTCCGTAAAAGGAGGACACTATGCACATTACTCACCTAAGGGGGTCGGGAGGTCTCCTTCTCTTCAAGGGTGAAGTATCCATAGTATTTGGAATTCTTCTTCATGGGAGATTTTTCTATTCTCCTCCATTTATTTGTGTATTCTTATATTCTATTCAATCTTTTATTTGTATCAATATAGACTCATGAATATTTATTTAATACTTTATGTTAAAATCCAACATTACTTTATTTTGTTTTTCAAACTGTTCCAACTGTGGCCTTTGGGAGCTCTTTCAGTTGGTTCTTGTGTCCCTTTGACACACCTCACCAATCCCCCCCCCCCAATCCGGTGGCTTTTCAGCACTTCCTTCTTTTCTGGCACTGTAAGATCCTTTAGGTTCACCTTATATATTTCCTGTCCAGTCCTACAGTCAGTCATTTCTCCACGGAGCGCCGGAGACTTGCTTTTGAGTTCTGTTGATTGGGACCAGGGTGGCCTCCAGTCTAGGGCCGTTTGTCCCCAGCACTGAGGCTTTCCCCTTCTGACCACCGTATCCACGGTTTTCCTGCTGCGGCTGGTGGGAACACAAACTACCACCCTGGGTGACCTCATAGATTGTTCTGCGCATTCCCTTCTGGTGGTTCTTTCCTCAGTCACTGGGATGTTCCTCCCACAGGGAGCTGAGAACTAAAGGATCCTTGCAGATCTCCGAGCTCGCTTTCTGGGCAGTGCAGCCCTCTCAGACTCGCCTTGCGATTCCAGCTGCCTGGGCCTTAGAGACTTCTGGGCCCTGTTCAGTCCTGACCCTGTGCCATGGCCTAGGAACTTCTCCAGGCCACAGTGGGTTGGAGAATAGTGGGACTTGCCCCATCGTTCCCTGCCTCAGGGACTACCATCCTGTGTCATCTATGTTTGATGTCTGAACACCACTGTTTCATACATCTTGTTTAGATTTCTAGTTGTCTAGGGTGGGAAAATAAAGTCAGTTCCTGTGATTCTACTCTCGGCCTGAAGAGAAGTTCTGAAATTCACTATATAGAGGATCTCATTTGGAAATGTGATTGGCTTTGCTGGATATAAATAGTGCAAGCCATGGACTCAGCTTTGACCACACAGCATCACATGGCTAAGGAGCAGGATTAATCTGTCTGTATTACAGTGAGGTTGCTGGAGGTGTAAAATATAAATGGATTGAACTGGGAGGCTCTGAAAGCCTAGATGCCCTCCTGTGTTGCTGCAGGATGAGCAGAGCTGACGCCAGGGGATGGAATCTCACCAGGTGCCCATGCTCTTCTCAGGAGACAAGGCCTAGACCAGACAGCAGCCCACATGTGTGATGAGTGCACATCTCAGCAGCCTCAAAAACCCACAGGAGGATGATTGGTTTCACAGGATTTTCCCTTGTCCCAGGCAACCTGAGAAGTGCTGGTTAATATGAGTACTCACCAATAGCTTGAAAACTCACTCAGTTAACAAGGGCAGAAGGTGGAAAATCATGGGTGAAAATGTCCCCCATGGGGCTTACTTACTTAGAGCCTTCCCTACATCTCAACTATATCAGAAGGAGTCTCATAAGCACACACACACACACCCCCCTCCTTATGAGACGTATACAGGGACCCATAATTTTCTTCTGGGTCTCTCAATTTAATTTTCTTCAGGTCTTTAAGATCTTAGTCCCAAAACAGTGAGGCAGACTTTAATGATCTGCAAACAAGTTTTCAAAATCTAGGAACTTTATATCAAAGGAAAAAACACGTTCAGATATAAGAGCCTCAATCATTGTAATTCTGAAGTACTGCAAAAGAAATTTTCCTCATGCAGCTCATCATGCATATCAGTGTTCCCAGGATGGTAGATCCAACTGCATCACAGGATCATGAAAACATCTTCAAGTGGGTTACTGCCAGCACAGTCTCTGCCTTCCTTCAACTATGGTGGGCGGTGGCATCTGGGGTAGAAAAGCTACCAAGATGCAGTGACCTTCCCTGCTCTACTTGAAACCAAGTGCCAGGCCTCATACGTGTCTGAGCATGGGGCCCATGCATAGCATCTCTAGCTTCATTTCCATCTGTTCCACTACATACCTCCCACCACCCAAATCGTCCAGTCCACCCAAAGCAAATGGGCACTTAGAAACACGAAAATGTGTATCCCCATCAAAGAGTAGAAGGCTCCTCACTAAAGAAGAGACTGTAAGAGACCATGAAATTCTGTGCTTCAGACATGGAGTTTCCTTAAGACTTGCTTATTGTCATATGTGGCAAGTAAGGAAGTATCCCATTAAGGTAGATGGGACAAGCACCCTGGTTTTATTTATTTTTTATATTTTAAATATATTGTATTGATTATGCTATTACAGTTGTCCCATTTTCCCCCTTACTCCCCTCCGCCCTGCACACCCCCTCCCACCCACATTCCCTGCCTTTGGTTGATCTTCAGGGGTTGTACATATAAGTTATGTGGATTTTACGTTTCCTACACTATTCTTACCACCCCTACCCCGTTTTCTGTCTAGCATCTATGCTACTTACTCTCTGTACCTTTTCCCTCTCCCTCTCCTCTGTTGATAACCCTCCATGTGATCTCTATTTCTGTGGTTCTGTTCCTGTTCTAGTTGTTTGCTTATTTGTCTTTGTTTTTGTTTTAGGTGTGGTTGTTAGTAATTGTGAGTTTGCTGTCATTTTACTGTACATGTCTTTTTCTTCTTTTTCTTAGATAAATCCTTTTAACATTTCATATAATAAGGCCTTGGTGATGATGAACTCCTTTAACTTGACCTTATCTGAAAAGCTCTTTATCTGCCCTTCCATTCTAAATGAAAGCTTTGCTGGATAGAGCAATCTTGGATGTAGGTCCTTGCCTTTTATGACTTGGAATACTTCTTTCCAGCCCTTTCTTGCCCGTAAGGTCTCTTTTGAGAAATCAGCTGACAGTCTTATGGGAACTCCGTTGTACGTAACTGCCTCCTTTTCTCTTGCTGCTTCTAGGATTCTCTCCTTCATTTTAATCTTGGCTAATGTAATTATGATGTGCCTTGGTGTGTTCCTCCTTGGGTCCAACTTCTTTGGGACTCTCTGAGCTTCCTGAACTTCCTGGAAGTCTATTTCTTTTGCCAGATTGGGGAAGTTCTCCTTTATTATTTGTTTGGCTAACTTTTCCACTTGCTGTTCTTCCTCTTCCCCTTCTGGTACCCCTATAATTCAGATGTTGGAATGTTTAAGGATGTCCTGGAGGTTCCTAAGCCTCTCCTCATTTTTTTGAATTCTTGTTTCTTCATTCTTTTCTGGTGGAATGTTTCTTTCTTCCTTCTGGTCCACACCATTGATTTGAGTCCAGTCCTGTATATTTTCCTTTATTTCACTTAGCGTAGCCTTCATTTTTTCATCTAATTTGTGACCAAATTCAACCAATGCTGTGAGCATCCTGATTACCAGTGTTTTGAACTGTGCATCTGATAGGTTGGCTATCTCTCGTTGCTTAATTATACTTGTTCTGGAGTTTTGATCTGTTCTTTCGTTTGGGTCATTTTTTTTGTCTTGATGTGCCTGTTACATATTGGGGGGTAGAGCCTCAGGTGTTCACCTGGGTGGGGCAACCCAGTGGCTGGGCTGTGATGCTGTGTGTGGGGGAGGGGTTTGAGAGGGAACAATGGCTCTTAGTGTGCTCTCTGCTGGACTTCAATCACTTCCCCCACTTCCCACAAGCAAATTGGGCCCTTCTGGTACTGATTCCCGGGTGGGTGGGTTTGTGTATATTCTAGGACCCTGTGGGTCTCTCCAAAAAACTCTGTGAGGCTGGGAGTTTCTCCCACTGCTGCCTCAACCCACACAGGTGTTTTCAATCAGTGGTTTGAGGCTTTGTTTCCCCTGTGCTGGAGCTCTGGGTTGCTCAGTCTGTCTCACTCCCCAGTTGTTCCTCCCAGTTTATTTGGGCTCGAATATGGGACCGCCTGCTCCACCAGCTGCTGTCTTGCTGGGTTCTGCCAGCTGCAGCCTTGCAGGCCCCTCTCCATAATCTGGCGCTGGGTCTGCCAGCCACTGTGTTGCCAGAAATCCTCACCAAGCGCTTATCTCCGCCCCTCTTACCAATCTGGATAAGTGTGTCTTCTTTAACTCCTTGGTTGTCAGACTTCTATACAGTTTTTTGTCAGTTCTGGTTGGTTTTTGTTTTTAAATTGTTGTTGTCCTTCTTTGGTTGTGCCAGGAGGCACAGTGCAGCTTCTTGGTTTTAAAGTTTGCTGTTATGCTCATCTTCAAAAGGCAAGGTATGTGGGGGCACAAAAGGATGGAGAAGGGTTGTTAGGAGCTTAGCTTCCACAGCTGCTTGTCCAGAAGGTTTGCATTCAGTGGACACTCAACAGAGAGATCTCTGCTAAATTAAACTGAAGTACTTCCAATGACTGCCCACCTCCCACCCCTTGACATACAAACACTTTTTACCCCGTTCCCTTCAGGAAAGCCACCCGGTCATTAATTGCAAATTCCCACACCTGTAGGAGAAGCTAGAGCTAACTGACCACATAGAGACCCACTGATAAATGACCACAGCTGGCCAGTGACAGAGCCCCTTTGATTTCACATCCTGACAGAGAGTAAAATTAGAGAAAAAAACAAACCAAACCGAAAAATCAGTCCAAATACAGATTCAGGCTTGAATCACAAGGAAATCCCATAAATCTGGGGCGAATATAAGAAAGTTTCTAACAAAAGTATATTATTTTCTGCAGTGGCTGTCCCTTGCAAAGCCTGTCTGCCCAGGCATTTTTCCATCACATCAGACTGTTCACTGCTCTATGGACCAACCACAAACTCTAGTCCTATACATTTTCATTTACCAACCACATCCTTTCCACCTGCCCTATTTGCTAAATTCTTGCTCATTTTTAATGTTCAGTTCAAAGGTTGCCTTCTCCATGAGGCACACCCTAATATTCTGAAAATAAGGATTTAATGAATGATGTCTTTCTTCCCTTTGCTCCCACAGTGCTGAAGTCACCCCTTAATTAGAGCAGTACCCCCCTGCACCCCGAATACCTGCTCATTGTCTGCCTTCTGTTTTGGCATGTGAGGCACCTGAGGGCAGGGACTGTGCTTCCTAAGCCTCATGAAGTGCCTGGGACGTGGCAGGACCCTGAGCTGTGCACTGTGGGGCTGCATACAGGGAAGGAAGCACACAAGCTGCCCTATTCAAGATGTTGTGCTTAAGGGTTCTCCAAGGCAATTTACATATGCACTCAGATTTGCCTTCCCTACCTTGGGCAGGAAAGGTACTATTATTCACATTCTACTCTGAAGGAAAAACCTAGTGTTCAGAGAGGTTGAATGTGCAGCTGTCCAACACTGAATAAAGTCCTGGACTAGACCTAAAGAGGCATAGGTTCCAGTCATGGCTGTTCTACAGAGTATTTTGGGAGACTTCAGCAGCTGGGATAATTATCTAAATTGTCTCTAATCCCACTGCAAACATCTATGCCTCCCCTAAGGTTATGTGCCCATATGTGATGAAGCTTGAACTAGCACCAGGTTTTCTGGTGCTTACAGGGTTGTTAGAGGTCCCGGTGCCATTTCAAACCTCACTGCTGCATTCATTTCATTCTCAGATGCTGAATTTGTTTCTCAAATCCATGTACCGTTGGAATAATGGCTGTTCCCCAAATGCCAACAAGAAGCTGCTTTTATGAGTGAAGCCATACTGCCAGCCCTGCTTGGGGTAGGCCCATGCTGCTAACTGCAGACAGGGCCCACAGGAGACTGCACGCACACAGTTGTTTCCTTCGGCAAATATGGCAGCAAAGTGATGATATCAAGCAGGTCCTTAATAAAAGAAAGTGGGAAGAGAATATACAGAGGAACAAAGTAAGAACAAGGAGGTGCTTACAGGTCCTGGGCTGACTATGCCTTTTATTAAAATGAAAACAAGCCATTTGGTTTATCAAGGCAACCTGGAGAAGGTGAAGCTATATCTGCTGTCTTTATCTGCATGGCCGCCTGAGATGGAACAAGGCGAGCTTCGTAAATGGACAGAAATTGCCATTGTCCAAACTGCATCAAAGTTGACAAAAGCTTCATCTAGCTGCTATTCTGATCATTTCACCCAACACTTGGAAGATCTCAAGGATAGAGAAGTAGAACTAAAATTAACAGAAGAGCAGCAATGGGAGGAGTATGTCAAATGCATTTCTCTGTCATAACAATGAGGAATAGAGAAAGTTAAAGGTGGCCAGAACTAAATAGTGTTCCTTGTTGGAAACCCAACAGTTGATGAAGCTTAGGTTTAGAAGCATCTCCTCAGCTACATTCGGGGGCAGGCAAGTTGCACATGCTGGCAGCCATGCCCAGTGACCTGCAAGTCTCTAAGAAGTCAGCACCATCATTCTGAGACAGGGAGCATATGTGAAGTCATGGGAACTCCAATGGTCAAGGATAATTCAAGGACTACTGACCATCAGACTGTGCCAGGGATATGATGGTGATCCAAACACAGAACTACCTCAGACTTGCCATCTGGTAGAAGGAGGAAGACAAATATGTTATTGTTGAGTAGAGAAGACTAAGATAACAATTGCCAACAAGAAATACATTGTAAAGTGTGGTTGAGATTCAGAAGGGGAAGGGAGCACAAGAGACTGGGAAATAAGCAGTGGCATCCAGGATGGGCAAGAGTTCAAAGAACTGATATGGGGAGATGCAGGGAACAAGTATGAGCAAAGGCGAAGGGTGCGATGTGTGGAGTTTAAGAAATGAAAACATCCCAAATGGTTTGAGCAGCGACTACATAAGTAGAGAAATATGTTGATGGTGTTAGGGGCTGAATATCTGTGTCTCTCTTCCAAATTCATAGGTTGAAACTATAATCTCCAATGTGATGGAATTTGGAGGTGGAGCCTTTAGGAAGTAATTGGCTTTAAATGGGTACCTAAGGTGGAGCTCTCACCATAGGATTACTGCCCTTATAAGGGGATAAAGGGGCCAGAGCACACATTCTCTGCCTTGTGAAGAAGCCAGGGAGATGGCCCTTATCAGAACCTGAGTATGCTGGGCATCACATTGTAGACTTCCAGCCTCCATAACTGTGAGAAATAAATGTCTGTTGTTTAAGCCACCCAGACTGACTAAGAAGATGAGATCAAAAGGGCCTTGAGCATGAGATTAAGCCACTTGGGTTTTAGTAGGGAGAGTGGAAAATTGCTGTGCATTTCTTAGCAGGAAGGTTTTAGTTTCTGTCTCTAGGAGGATTAGTTGGATAGCAACATTTAGGATGAACTAAGGTAAGGAGGTAGGCAAACGGAAACTGAGAATAGGAAAATAGAGGCTTGCTCTGGCTGGTACAGCTCAGTTGTTTGGAGTGTTGTCCTGGACATCAAAAGGTTTAGGGTGCAATTCCCGTCAGGGCACATGCCTAGACTTCGAGTTGGATCCCCAGTTGGGGCACGTATGGGAAGCAACCAACTGATGTTTTTCTCTCATATCAATGTTTCTCTCTCTCTCTCAAATCAATAAACATTAAAAAAAAAAGAAAGTAGAAGATTAAACAGAAGAGAATAAGAACTTGCCCTAGGTTGACAATCCAGGTGGAAGAAGAAAAAGGTGGGGATGAAAATAAGCAGGGAAGGATGGGAGGCAGGAAGAGGGGGTTGGGACGTGGGTGATGCTGAGGTCGTGGCCTAGAGAAGGGTGAAGCCACCTAGATGGATAAGAAGTCACAAGGATAAAATGAGCCCCACTTTGTCTGTTTGAATTCCTGGTGCAGGCAGATTATCCAGGCCCGAGTATCCAGAAGGCGGCTGGCGAGGTGGACCTGAGGTTCTGTAGAAGAGTTGGCTGTAGAAAGAGCCATTGGAAGAGGAGTGGGTAACCAGGAAATGGGGGGGGCTCACATTTAGGGGATGCTGGAGTAAGAGAAGTAGAAACTGGGACAGGCAGGGGCGCCAGCAGAGGGCTGCAGGGGTCTGTCCAGCAAACCCAGCAGGGGGGGAGAAGGGCTTACAAAAGCAGTCCCCTAAGAGGCAGGTCCATGCTCTCCTGCAGGGGGAATCCCCCAGGGATTCCTTTGGTCTATGTGGACTGTGATTATGTGAAAATGGGCGGGGGGAGTGGACAAGGAGTGCAGCAGAGGGCAAAAGCGTTACCTAGTTTTTCAGTACTGGGAAAAATTGAAGGCCTTTGGCACTTCGATTTTAAGTGGAGGCAAACACTTCACATTCTTACTACTCTGCAGGCCCAGTTACATCAATTCTTAACTTCTTAGGCCAGGCCAAAGTTTCTTGACATTCACGGACCATTTTAAGGGTATCTGTCACACACAGAAACTGTTGAAGAAGCAGTGGATAACAAAATGAAACCACTTTTAAAATGAATATTACTTTTGGCCACTATTGGCAAGAACTCTTTCAGCAAGGGATCTGCATGTTTCAGGGATGGCAGGTGGGCACCTCAATGGGGTGTGGTGGTGGAAGCATGGCACAGCCACAGGCCCTGGAGTCCTCGGCGCTGTGCACAGCACAGCTCTGCCACCCCTAAGCTGTCCTCACCTCCACTGCCGCAATGTACACTGGAGACAGCAATCAGACCCACAGGAACCTTCCAGGAAGTGAAAAATTGAGAAGGGTGTCTGCCACAAAGGAAGCCTCAGAAACATTAACTTTCATCCCTAGTGCTACTTTCTACTAGAACAGAAATCCTAAAAAGCAACTGCTGACATTTAGCCAAAGGGCAAGTGTTCAGTGGTTTTGGTAGGTAGTAGTGGTAGGCACAGGGACCAGCCCTCACTGGAAACTCCCTCTGGAATCAGTCAGATCTGAAGTCCATGAGCAGAAAACACTCAAAGGCTAAAAGGGCGAATATGACTGACTTGGGAGGAAGAAAGCAGTGAGCGACTTCCTAATCTATTCTTTGTCTTTGTTTGCACAAAATATTTCTTCACATTCTGTAGTAGCATTTAGATGTAGTTCACACTCTGACCTTTGATGCACAAGGAGGTGTGGCACCCGCTGTCTCTGCAGGGGCACCGGGAAGGCAGGGCCTGGCAGACCCTGCTCCCACTGCTGCTGTCTTCAGCACTGGATCAGGGACAGGAGCATCTAGCGACACCCTCTATGGACTGGCAGCGTGTAGCCTGGCGTTTGGGTGCAGTCCTTTCTTCTCACAGAAGCCCCTTCCTGTGGCCAGGTCGTGGTACTGCCAGTAATGACCCCAGTGCACACTTTCCATCCAGCAGGTGGGAATGATCATTACTTAAGCAATGGACGTCCTTTTGTGGTTTGGTTTTGGGGGGATAAATGCAACAGAAAATCACATGTACCCCACTGTGCAAAGAGGTGCGCTCTGTGGCTTCAGCAGAATGCAGAGTGGGGTGTCTGCCAGCACACTCCCGGAGCAGAGCTGCTCCTCACGTGAGCACGACCCGGGCAGGCACCCCACACCCGTGCTCCAGAGGGATCTGCCGGCGGCTCAACTCCGCCTCTTCTCTGATCACGTTAGGTCGAAACACGAATTTTCTAATATTTAATACTTTCAACTTAAAAAGTGGCAATTTCTGTTTTTGAAATATTTGTTTTACGGTTTATTTGGCCAGACTGTAAGTTGCACTGAGTTTTGCAATTATGAGTGATGCTGCTACAGTTCCCATCACTTCTCCACCTTTATCACTTCTGTACCGAAAGCCCTATTTTTTCCTGGAAAACTCAATAACCTTACAGAAATCACTGTGCTGTATGTTAACAATGATACTAATAATAACTAACAATAGCACAAATAGCACATAAGTATACATGCAATTCTATATACATTAACTCATTTATTGCTCACAACAAACCTGAGATCAGTTCAATTATCACTCCTATTTAAGGAGGACCATATTTAACAGGGGCCCATAACAAACAACTACCAAGACTAGAGTAGAATAGCTCCCCAGATGCAAATATATTCAGGTTTTTCAATACTCATTATCATAGTTCTATTTGTATGTTTCTTTTTTGGCTGCTTTTGAAAAATCATCATTCTTGCAGATCAACCATCCAAAGTCACTTAGACACCCATTAACTATTATCTTCTGTTGATTTCAGTTCTAAGATTTACATATAATTATCCCTGTTTCTGGATTTCATATTTTATTTTACTCTTAAAAATATTTATTTATTTTTATTTTTAATTTATTTTTTACTAGAGAAAGGGGAAGGGAGGGAGAAAAAGGGAGAGAAACTTTGATACGAGAGAGAAACACCAGTTGGTTGCCTGTTAAACACACCCTGATCAGGAATTGAGCCATCAACCCTTCACTTTGTGGGACGACACCCAACCGACTGAGCCACACCGGTCAGGACCAACAAGCCATTTTATTTTGAGTTTTTAAAAAATTTATTTATCTTTAGCGGGGAAGGGAAGGAGAGAGGGAGAGAAAGATCAATGTATAGTTGCCTCTTGTGTGTCCCCTGCTGGGAACTGGCCTGCAATCCAGGCATGTGTCCTGACTGGCAATTGAACCATGGTTGTTTGGTTTGCAGGCTTGTACTCAATCCACTGAGCTACACCAGCCAGGGCCCAACAAGCCATTTTAAATCATAGGTCCAACCACTGATGAAAAGGTAAATTTAGCACATATAAATATTAAGATGTAAATGAGACAAAAATACATTTGCTGATAATCACACCCTTTTAATTGAATGTTGGCTGAGAAGTATCCAAGATCATCCTTGTAGCATGTGTTTGATATTTAATACCCTTTCTTAATAAGTCACCATAACTTATCAAGAAAAATATCTGACCAGTGTTAAAAAAATTTAAACTCTGATCATCCTCACCACTCAGCACTGTGTTTCTGAAGCCCGCCAAATGGAGGTGACACAAGATTGCCCGGGGAAGGAGGAGGGTGGAAGGGGAGGGGAGGGCAGGCACTAGACTGCAGCAGATTCAGAGGCATATACCCAGAAAGCACCAAGGGTTCGGAGGATTCTGAAAGGGGAAGCCAGAAGCTGGAGCCTGAACAGCATGTCCTCATGGTGGCAGGATCCCCTGGGAGACCCAGGGATACTGGGTGGACTAGGCAGCAAGAGCTGATGAAAGACCCCTGTGCCCAGCTTTGCACAAAGGCAGAGGACCTGTCTGTCTTTCAGGGACTCCCAGGCCCTGACATGGAGCATATCAGATATGACCAGTGTGGTCAGGTTGAGAGCGCTCCTTTCTTCAAAGCTTTTGCTCAGTTTGATGTGTAAGTGTGTGTGTCAGGGGGGTGCAGGTGGAGGGAGAAAGTATGAGTCAGAGCAAACCAAATTTAGAGAAATAAGGCAGGTGCCATTTCTCACACCCAGAGTTATGGGATAAAATGTATACCACTACAAACCTATCATTAAGAACCCAATAGGATAGTTGCAAAAATCTCAATTGATCTTATAATTTTACATTTCCTCTGAAATCGTCAACTACCTATAGACCCAGTAATTTGCCCACCAGAGAGCACAAGGGGTCCATGACCCATCTTACAGAACAATATTCTCAATCTTAAGCCAAAAGAGGGCAGGGATCTTCTGGTACCAATTAGATCATAAACACACAACAAAAATGTGTCGCACTGACCTGATGTTATCTGATATAGTTAAGTTTATACCTTCGGAATCATAACACATTATGAAAATCTCCCATTCTAGGGCCTATACCAGAGGCTCACCATTCTTTGGAATGATAACATATAATCCATGAGACTTGACAGTTACATACATATACTATTGACAATTGTGTGAATTACAGTAAATGAGAATTAAAGAAATAACTTGTCCTATGTAACTTCTTTCCTTCTTTCTACCTGCCTGCCTCCTCTGTCCTTCTGTACCCCCACCTTGCCCCCTTTAAAAAAGTTTTCCCTGTGGAAGTTTTGAAGCTTCAAAAGACCTCACTTCACTTTGAAGCAGAAGGATTTCATAAATATCGAAAAGCCAATACCCATAAAACCAAATCAGTACATGGGAAAATTCTGCCCAAGCCCCTTTAAGTGAAAGTGTCTGGTGTTCCCACGGGATGAGGGTGGAAACAATGGCGTCCCAGAGGGCACAGCAGAGGAAGACCACTGCCCCCCACAAACTGCCAGTCCACTGCCAGCAGTCTCCCTGAGTCCACCAGCTCAGGCCTCCGGCCTCCACTTCTAGCCCCCCGTGTTTTGGGTGTGGCAGGGCATGGCAGGGCATAGATGAGGGTCAAGGGAAAACCAAAACAAATTCGCCAAAAATCTTAATTAACTAAAATTCAAGTAAGCAGAATACTCAAGCAAACTTTATTTTGTGATCTTATTTCATTTTTAGATAATGCTAGACTGAGCATTTGTTTTTAAACATATAAAACAACAACTTCCTAAATATGGCTTAGGGACAATCCAACTTGAGTCTAGAAGTCTTATCTACACTTTCTTGAGTTTTACAATAAGAACTGACCCACATGAATTCATTAAATTAGTGAACGGCCTTTCCACCAAACTCTAGGAACATTCATAATCACAATCCATTAGAAAAACATTTCAGTTACCAAAGAGAGAGTGAGGCTACATTTTATGTACTTAACTAAGGCAGAAAGTACACATATCACTATAGAAAGACAAACAGCAGGAACAGAAACTAAAAGAGCTTTGTGAATGAATTCTGATCAATAAAAATATTGAATTCATCAGAACCTACACCTCACAGAACATTCCAATTAACTGAGGCTGATCAAACTAGCAGCCACTATTTCTGCAGGCAATGCTCCCCGCCCCAAAGTTTATTTATTTTTTCAACATTGAAGAAAATACACTAGAAATATGGTTGAGTATACACTTTGCTAAAGGAACACTTTCTGGTACACCAGTTTAAAAGTATAAAACACCATTTCCAAAAGAGAATAATGTTAGTGACTTTTTGTTGTTCAATTGCTTATTCTGAATGAAACATTTCAAGAGAATATATACAATTGGCTTTCAAAAGTCCCCAATTTTTGGATACATTTTATAAGTTACATAAAATTCTAATTTGGGGAGAATGTCAGAACAGCAGTGCAATAACACAGAAATCAGTGAAAGGCTAGAGTGGATCGTGGAAGTCAGTGTGAATGTGGAGATGAGGTGAGAACACAGAGACACACTGCTATGTTTTGTATTTGACAAGTCTCCATCTCTTTTCCAGCTACATTACTGCTCCCAAGATCTATTTTAATATTAGCTGTATGTGTTAATAAAAATAAGCAGTGAAGAGACTGTACTCAATCACAAGCCATGAGCAAACCCATTAAAGCACAAACAGAAACTACTAACAGAACATTCTTATTAGAACACTCTGAGAATTTCAATTAGCTTTCCTACTTACTAATATTACCTTAAAGTTGGCAAAGTTCTTTTAATTTATTTTATTTAATGACTATTTCCATTGTTTTTTAGGGGCAAAGTCAGTGGAAATGGAAAACAAAAGTACTGTCAGCACTGTAATTGTCAGTTCTTGGTATCAGCACTTAAAGAGCTGGGAGACTTTCTGTGCCGATCGCACTCCCACAAATATGACGAATGTTCCTAAGACCTGCCAGACTTTCAGTAAGAGGTGTGGCTGGCATCAACCCCACAAAGTGACACAGTACAACAACAAGGGCAAGGGTTCTCTGTACGTGCAGGGACCGCGGCCGTTACATTATCACAGGAAGCAGAGTGGCTACAGTGGGCAGACCAAGCCCATTTTTTGCAGAAAGGCTAAAGCTGCAAAGAAGACTGTGCCGAGGCTTAAGTGCATTGAGCTCAATGGCAGGTCTAAAAGAATGCTGGCTGTTAAGACATGCAAGCATTCTGAACTGGAAGGGCCAAGTGATCCAGTTCTAAGCTTCATCTTTTGTTTCACTATGTGACAATAAAGTCTTTAGGACCAAAAAACAACCACCTGTAGGAAAGAGGCTGCTATTCTGGTTTCTAGAGTGTCAGTGAAGTCCTCTAATCTGCACCTGTCCAAAACGGCTACTGCATATGAAGTCCCCAGTCCCCAAAAGAGCCCAGTAGGATGGCTGGGGCGCAGGCTTCTACAGTAGTCATAGTTTGTAGTCCTATTGAGATAACACAAATCTTTATGGGCACGTTTCCCCAAGTGACCCAGGCCCTACACCCGCAGGTTATGCAGACAGAGCCCAGTCACACAGGGAGCACAGTTCTGCGGGCAATGTACACAGAGGCCTCGAGGGAGCAGTGACTTTAAGGGCAACTCAGGCAGACGGCACTAATCCTGGGTCTTTGCAGGCAGAGGCACACACCGGGCTCTAACTCTCAAAGGGCTAGTAGAGGCAGAGCCCAGGTAATCCCTATGACTTAGCATAGACCCTGCCTCCCAACACAGGGCCCACAGTGACTGCACACTTGTCACAGTCTGGCAGTCCATCATCTGCAGCCACCAAATCCCCCTGATCCTCTGAGCCCTAGTGGTCGGCTTTGCAGACCCTGAATCTTACTTAATGTTCACATGAAAAAGCAACTGCTGCTTGGCTGAGCCCATAAACATCTTGTTGAAAATTAACACCTTGCTCAAATAAAAGCATAAAGAAAAGTATGTATCCTCTTATGAGGCTGGGGAGAAAACAACATGGGCATGACCAAGGTTCGGTGACAGGCGAGTGATGTAGATGTCTGTGTGTCTGATGTCCTCATCTAGTCAGGAAAGAGGCCACACATATATATTTGATATATGTCTCCAAACTCAAGTGTTTCTCAAACACAAGAAGAAGGACCCCTCTACAAAACCAAACAAAAAAAAAAGAACCAAAAACAAACAAACAAACAACAAAAACCCTTGGAATTATCTTCTGGAGGGCTGGCCGCTTGTATTACAGGCTTCCCCTGCTGGGTGAGTGTTCTAGGAGCCCATCTGTGTCAGTGCACCAGCCGACATTGTTGTGGGAGGCATTTGGCTTTGGTGAATTTTTTTTGAAGGCTCATTCAATGAAATTTGCACATTTCATAATGGGTGATTTACCAGTGCACCTGCTCCCATTGCACTGAGTGTTCAGCAGTTTTTGACCAAAAATGGCATGACCCCTGACCCCACCCTCTGTATTCACCTGATCAAGCCACACACAAAATTTTTTTTTGTTTCCCTGGATGAAAAACGTCCTCAAAGAGAAATATTTTGCCGATATGGAAAAGTGAAACAAAAAATGGCAGAAGCACTAAAAGGCATCAAAATCAACAAGTTCAAAAACTGTTCTGAGCAGTGGAAAAAAGTCTCAGCAGGTGTACTGCATCAAATGGAGAGCACTTTGAAGGTGACTGAAGTTTAAACATGTAAGAATAAATACACAATTTTTATAAATAAATTCAATTTTATGGGGGTCCCCTGTGTATGTGTCACCAACCACAAGTTAAACGAGTTCAAGCAGTGAGCCTGGTTAAAAGCAGATTACCACAACTATTGCTACATACATTTAAAAAAAAAGCCTCTTGGTTTGTAACCCGCAAAGTTAACAAAATGAAATCAAGCACATTCTGCCTATTATATACTATATATTTTTCTTGTTCAATGAAGAATTATACAACATAGCAAACATGGTAACATAGGAAGGAATCTTTATGCTGTTGTCTAGGGTAGTCAAGTTTTAAAATTTATTAATCAGTAAAATGATTTAAATGTACAATTTAGTAAGCAAATGTTTGGATCTCCATAACTTGCAGTCATGCAGACATTAACAAAAGGTGGATGTGGTGACTTCTGGTAATGGACTAAAACTGCACTTTCTGTGAGAGCAGACAGCACTCGAGGGTCAGAGGTCAGTCTGACATTGTTGGAAAATGGCACTGGGGAGGTTTGGGGTACCTGAAGGATGGCTGTGAGTGTCACTTGGGTTCCTGTACAACAGTGGCTCTCAGACTTGGCTCTGCAATAGAATCACTGAAGAGCTTTAAAAGATCTCCGAGCGCAGCCTCACTCCAGCCCTGGAAACTGGGCGGTGGCAATTTTTAAAGCTCTTCAGGTGATGTGCATGTGCTGCCGATTTGAGAAACGACTCTATGGGCGAGTGCTTTTCAAGTTCTAATGTGCGTACAGGTCCCCTGATCTTGTTAAGATGCAGATTCTGTCTCAGGAGGTTGGGGTGGGGCCTTGAGAGGCTGCATTTTTTTAATTATTTTTTTATTTTTAAAATATTTTATTTATTTATCTTTAGAGGGGAAGGGAAGGAGAGAGGGAGAGAAATATCAATGTATGGTTGCCTCTGCCGAGGACACACAATGTATCGTGTGTCCCCTGCCGGGAACTGGCCTGCAACCCAGGCATGTGCCCTGACTGGGAATCGAACCGCGATCCTCTGATTCGCAGGCCCATGCTCAATCCACTGAGCTACACCAGCCAGGGCGAGAGGCTGCATTTTAACAAGACCCTAGTTATGCTGCTGCTGCTGCTGGCTCATGGATTAGTTTAATAGCAAAACTATAGATAGAGGGAAACCACGCCAAATTTCCATGTGATGGGATCCAAGCTGAACTTCCCAAGACAAACAAGCACCCTGAGCATAAGTAGATTTAAAATGCAGTGGGAGATGAGTCGGGAAGCTACTGAAGAACACGGGGTGGGGTTTGAGGAGTCTGAAGGAATCTTGGCAGCAGGCTCTCTGAGAAGCAACCTGTCGTGGTCAATGCCACCCCACAAGGGGCCAGCTGTTGCTATTGGGGCACTTTAAAAAGCCCTAAGAGGATCTAAAGATCATAGAAAACTATATTCTACTTTGGTAGATGGTCCTTCCCAGCAGTGTGAGCACTGGATAGCAGAGCATGGGTGAGAATGCAGGTGCCTTTCCTTCTCATGGAAACAACTCTGTTGCCCCTATCATATCCCCTCTCCTTCCAGCTACTGAGGAGATTCCAGTGCCCACTTGTAGTTGAAAGGACCCCATAACTGGTTGTGAGCACATGGGGTAGGCCAGGCCTGTACTCACCAGGGCTCATCTGTCCCTCCTGCCATCTGGCTGCCCAGTGACAACTAAGAGGGCAGAGCCTAGCTCCCAGTGTAAGAACGATATTGGCAGTGCTCACCAACAGGTAGATGGGATCAGAAATATACTTTGTTGGGTTAAGAGGCAGAGATTTTCAGGTTGTTTGTTACTGGCCCACCCCAATGGACTGATCAAAAGCCTTCAGCCACCGTGGCCAGTCCCAGAAACCTGGCAGAGGTATCTGAGGCTCCTGGCCTGGTAAGTCTGCTGATGAATTGCCCCAATTCTGTTCAGGATGAGGGATGTTGCTTAAAGACCCTGGTCATAATGACTCATGTAACCCATGGGAGCACCAGAAAACTCCACAAGTCCCCTCATCTCAAAAAGGTTTCCCAAGCTCTTGAAGCTTTCTTAGTAAATAAGGTATTTCTGAAATAAGTGTTCTTGGCCATGGTGTTTTATCTATCTTCCCTAGCTCCTCATATCATGGCTAGAGTGAATATGACATTATTTGGCTCTCATCTCTGCTCCCTATTTCAATCCAGCCTCCCTCGAACCAGTTTTCTACATTCAGAGTTTTAACTAAAGATCATGACACAAATCTATTGTGAAGAAGTTTCAAATAATACTGGATTATTTTTCTTTTAATTAAAAAAACAAGGGTTGCTTTTAAGTCGAAGATTTAGCTTGATACTCTTTCCGGACTTCACACCAGACTAAAGACAGTTCAGAAGGCGCTAATGTCACTCAGCTAAACTTCACCCTGAAATGAGGTATTTGAAGCCTGCAAATGAATGTAAAACAGGCTCTGTGTGAACGCAGTATTAAAATGACCTGAAACCACTTCAAAGATAGCTTATCAATTTTAGTTATATCTCATGACATTGTCTTTGTTTATTGAAAGCAACAGCTATTTCCCAAGTGAATAACAGGCAATGTCTCAGGAAGATATATTTTGTATCATAATAACGGGAAGTGGAAAGAGTATTAACTGTGTACTTGAAAAATATTTAAAAAATTGAAATAATAAACAAATGACCCCGATCTCCAAAGTTTTATGCAATGCTCGTTTCCTTCAGTGGGGAGTGTGACCCTATCTTGGCTGGAAATTGAGTACTTTTCAAAGAATGCTATCAATTCAGCTCTCAGACTCTTAAACACATTCCAACTTCCCATCCCTCAGTCTGTTTCCTTTACTTCTCATATAACTCAATTAAAACCAAATTCAAAATTCATTCTAATCAGTTATCAGTTCAGCTATTAATATGCTCTCTTTGCTTAGACATAATCTTATAATTGTTATCTGTGTCTAAATGTACAACCAATTAAAAATAAAGCCCAGGTAAGATTATAATTTTTTTCTTTGAGCATATTGGTATTTTCTTAATTTGACAAGGAATACATTACTTCAGTAAACAGGGAAAATATACTAAAACACATTGGAATTGAATAACATCTCAGAAAGTGCCCTCTGCCTTTTGTTTCATTATTTCTGTGAGGCTGAAAAACTCATCTAGCCAAACAGACTCATTCCCAAAAAATTCCAGTTGGTTTTGCTGCCATTTTTATTGCCTGTCTATTGAGTAGTTGATAACTGTTCTAGGGTTGGGTAAGTTTATCTATCAGTGTGGGATGGTCGACTGGTATTGGCTGCTTCTTGCAAACTGGGTTGTAATTAATAAATGTCTTCCACACTGGATCTTTAAAAACATCATTTTATTAAAAATATGTGCTCATAATAAAATTGTAAAGTGTACAGAATGGAGTATGAACTGATGGCTAAAAGAGATCCCTAATTTCAGTCCCCTGTTGCAGAGATAACAATTATTAACAATTTCCTTTTTATCTTTTTAGATATTTTCTATGCATAAAAAGTCAACATGTTTATAAAAACAGAAAATGGGATAATAATTTGTAGAATGTTGTACACGCTGGTTCTTTCAATATATCTGGGACATCTTTTCTTATTGGGGTACGAATTGTTTACAATGACTGCTAGTATTCCACAGTATGAACACTTTTTAATTTACGTAATTAGTCTTTCATTGAAGAATAGTTTTTGGCATGAGATGACTCACTGCAATAAACATACTGGTACACACATCTTTGAATATCTGTATTGAGGTATTTGTGGAATAAAAGAGTATGTATATTTTAAATTCTGATATATATCTTGAAACTGCCTTCCTGAAGAATTGTACCAATGTGACCATCAACAAATAACATAGATGGATGGTATCTGTTATCTCATACATCTGAGTATTAGCACTAAATATGATCAACTTGTAAAACCTTTGCTGGTCCAACAGCTGAAAAAGATAACTTGTAGTTACTAATCTGTATTATTCTAATCATGAGAGCACTGAGCACCCTTCCTTATGTTTACTAGCAGCTGTATTTCTGCTAGTAAACATGGCAGAAATACTGATTATAAACACTGATTAATAAAAGTTTTATTACATTAAGAAAATTGGTCTTTTATAATGGCACAGAAATCCTTCCTTCCCACCCCCTAATTTGTTAAATGTCCTAGATTCAATATTTTGGTCATTTTGTTGAGCCAAAGCCTTAAATTTTTATGTGGATAAATTCATCACTCTTTTCCTTTATGGCTTCTGAGTTTCCTATTAAGTTTACTTTTCCAAGAAGCAAAGAACTACTTCTAATTTAATCTCTCTAAACTGCTCAAAGTAGTCGGAGAGGCTAGCTCCATTAGCTACATATCGTACGACCAACCTTCCGCAAATTACTCATTCTCCCAGAATTTCAATTTTCCCATCTATAACACTGGAATAATAAAAGCCACCTCCGAGAACTGTTGTGAAGACAAATAAAATAATGGAGTTATGGCTCAGTGCACAGCACATAGGAAGTGTTCAATAAATGGTAGCTTTTCTTCCTCTAGACTTCAGACATCATCATCACTTAAGAGCTCCAGTGAATGAGAAATAGATCTGCGGTGAATGCACATTTCCTGGAAGGACGAGGTGGGCCCTGCTCTCGGGCCCAGGGCCTGGCTGGCCGAGCCATTGACACAAACGCTTACACTGTTTAACTTCCCATTGAGCAAGATCAATTCTCAGCTCAGTTCTTAGAGTACTTTGGGATCTAGAGATTTTTTATCACTTTGGGATCTGAACTCATGCCCAGGAGATAACTCCATGGGCACACAGCTATTGGGTAAATACTATGTTTTCACTTTAGCTTTGAGATAACAAAAAGAAGAAATTACTCCAGAGCAAAGACCAGAATTGACACAAGAAAGTAAAGTAACACCTGTGTGCATCTCACTGAAGAAGACATATGCTGCACATTCAACAATCACATCAGTCTCTTACCTGATTTTATTTATTATGGCTAAAGAGATCAAGAAAAAAATTTCTTCAAAGAACTTAACTATTTTAAAAACATGTTAGTTTAAAAGAGTATGTAATCAAATCTTAATCAGTTTTTATATGAAGGAATATACTTTTCCCATGCGTTCTAATCACAGTATTATCACTGTTATTCAAGAAAAAAAAAGGTAGCCTGGATTTAAGGTGTCATGATAAAATTGTTTGGAGCAGCAGTAGCTCTTATGGTTAAACTTTAATTTTTAAAAATACTCATACTGGTTATCCACTGTTAATTTAGGGCTTGGGTCTACCATTTAGATATCAGGCCTAGCATGCACTGACCTTAGTGCATGCAAGAAAAACTCAAGGTGTAGTCATACTCCCATAAACACATTTTCTGATGTGCTATGGCCAGAGCCCAACTCATCTATCACCTGTGGAACTCTCCACATGGAGTGTGGCACAGCCTCTTTCTCAAACATGGCAGCAATGACACATTCCTCCCTACACGCTCTGCCTCTGGTACGACCTTGACAATTCTACAGGGTCCATCAGGAGTAACGTCTGCTTGAGTGTAGTGATAGGATAATAATTGAATAGAATAATTTATAGTTTTAATTTGAATACTTCACCTAAAATCATATGGTATGCTTAAGTGTGATATTATGTCACAGAATTACATGTTTATGATTTTTTAATAAAAGATTTTATAATAAAAAGGGGCATTATTTGTGCTGGACCCTTTGAGAGGTGTGGGCAATGTCCTCTCCCCCTGTGAATAGATGGGCTTTTATATCTGTTCAAGTCACAGCCACCATCTACTGGCACACTTGTGGGTGAAGATGTCTCACTCCATCCCCACCATCAAGCCACCCCCAGTCTTCCCAGACAGGGCCTCAACATCGCAGAGCAGAGACAGAGATGCCGAGTACAGCCAGCGCTTTGTGTCACAAAGTTTTGGGGGCAGTTTATTACAAGGAAACAGATAACTAGATTTTTACCTAGGTCTATTCGAAAACAGGCCATCTTGCAACAGCTAAGGATAAATGGCTCCCCAAAGCACTGCAGAACTTCCGCAGGAACAATGTGAACAGATTAGTCACCCTGCCCATTAATATCCTGCTAAACAGCTGCATGCTGGGAAGCAATCGTCCATCTCTTACACCCTACGTAAAAGCAAAGGATGGATTCCTCATAAATCATCAGCTGCTCAAATATTAGTGGCAAAGGAGAAAAATCTGGTGAGGGTTTTCCAAAAAGAAAATAAAATATTTAGATCATCTTGCTCTTCAGATGCCACATTTTTCTTTTTCATCGGTTCCAGCTGGCAATGTTTGACAGATGTCTCTGCGGCTGTTTAAACTGAAAACCATTTATCCTGAGAACATTAAAAATGAATGCCAGGCTGGATTTGCTATATACGTAAGAGTAGACTAATAGAATGTTACAGTGTCCAAAGAGTGCAATAACTTATTTTTATTGTTAATATTTATTTTGTAAAACAGGTGAAATACAAGTTTGCTGATGCAAGATTTAACAAAATTCTGGATGGGGAAATGAAAATACAGTATTTTTTATTGAATTTACTGGGGTGACACTGGTTAACAAAATTATACAGGTTTCAGGTGTGCAATTTTACAGTACATCATCTGTACACTGTATTGTGTGTTCACCACCCCAAGCCAAGTCTCTGTCCAGAAAATACAGTGTTAACTGAAATATATAAGGATTCTTATTTCTGGTGGCAAAAGCCGGGGAGGGAGGGATAAAGAACTCTCCCCTGGAGGATTACCAGGCCTGGTAACCGTGTTACTGATTTGGCTTTATGACATGTTCTAATTCCAGACCAATGTACAGGATATGAATGGAAAATAACCACACACATATCACGTCTCACATGTTCACATGACGTAATTTTAATGTACATATATTTTCATGTCAGCATCTATTAAAGATTTTCTTGGGTACATTATAAAAATAATTTACCATTCTTCTGCCTAATATTGGTTAGCAGTAAATAGATTAAACTTTGTAAAGGTTAATCATTAATTTTTAAGCCTGTTAGTTTTAACAGGCTGAAAGTAACAGCTTTAAGCCTGAAAGTAAACATGTATAGTTTACTTTCTCTAGGTTTTCAAAAATTTCAGTATCAAGGTAAATTCTGAACATTACTTCCCAGTGCCTAGCTTAGGTTGTAGTGCAGAGTTACTGCTTAGCCGATAATTTCTAAAAGAAAAGAGGCCAAAAGAATTTTCACAGCTTGCCAAAGTATACACCAATGGCTAGCTGTTATATTAAAAGCTGAGGCTGAGATGAATTTTAAACAGTATAAAGGTTTATGGAGCCCTGGCTGGTGTGACTGAGTGGAGTGAGCATTGGACTGTAAACCAAAGGTTTGCTGGTTCGATACCCAGTCAGGGCACATACCTGGGTTGTGGGCCAGGTCTCCAGTGGGGGGTGCTCAAGTGGCAACCACACATTGATGTTTCTTTCCCTCTCTTTATCCCTCCCTTCCTCTCTCTAAAAATAAATAAATAAAATCTTTAAAAAATATGTTCTTAAACAATAAAAGGTCCATGGAAACATAGACTGTTATCACCAACAAGATCAAGCCTGCATGACTTCTGCAAACATCTGAGCACCCACCATGGCCCAGGCGCTGTGCCTGGGGATGCAGGAGAAACAGATCAACATCCTCATCCATCACAGTCTTCCTTAGGTGTGCTTCCAGGTGCTATCAATTCAGCCCAGGTGTCATTTTCACCAGTTATATGGGAATCTTGAGGTGGCAGAAAGTGAGGTCAGTTACGTTGGATTAAAGCTATCCTGTTAAAATAGTGACTTGCCCAGTGCTGCCAAGAGGCCCATTTACCTCCATTGTTACAATTTGAGCTTGTTTGAAGGGTTGAGCAGGAGTTTTGAAGCCAGCCATTAGCTCTATTAACCCAAATTAGTTCAATATTTCTGTCTGGGCAAAAGAGGGAGAGGCACACCAGAAACCAAGGGGGAAATCTCAGCTCCTGTACCTGGCTCATGAATAATGAATCTTTTTTTGCAAAAGCAATTATACAGACGAGGTAAAAAAATCTTTCCCTGAAATGGCAGAAATTAAGAAGCTATTGACTGGCTTTGTCCTCCAGCAAGAGGCCCACTTCGAGTGTGCTTTCAGCCTGCACTCTGGGTGGATCTGCCTCCGTCCTCGCTGTGAAGTGCCCTCTGAGCGAGCCATTTCCATGCACACCACATCTTTTGAGGTGAGCTTCTCCTCACTGTCATGAGCCTTCACAAATGCCATAGGGTTGTGGGTGAAGGACTTAGTGTCTTCAAGAAACTACAAAAGGAATTTGTTTGGCTCCACTGAATTTTTTTAAATTGCTACGGGAAAAGACTTACATATTTTTCTCTAGCTGGTGAGCTGCCAATCAGAATGCCCTCAGAAGTTTAAATTGAGTACCAGGAGTCAAAGAACCCTGTCTTAATAGAGTCCTTTCAGATATAATAGAATCAGGCTCTCATTAGCAAGGAAAACATCTCATGGTTTAGTTTAAATTGCCCTTTCGAAATCCACTCTACTTTTATATTCAACGTATGTCTCCTTTGGGTGGTAGCTTTTGGGACTTTTCAAGATGGTACTTAAGAGGGCAAAAGAAAAAAATATTTCACTGACTAGAACTATTAGGCAGTGCTTGGAGGGGAGAAGTTAGCTTTTTGCTGTGGCTTCTCATTTGTATGGCTGGCTTAATCTAGGGTAAACGCTGATGGAAGTGTCCTGTGGAAACACAGCATGTGCTAACACAAGAGGGCAGTAACAATAAAAACAAACCAACCACCTCAGTTGACAAGGATTCTGAGAATGACATGCAAATTTAATTTTCTGGATACTGAGGGATTCATCAGAATATGCCTTTGTTTCACTCTCGAAGGGGCTCTTGTTAAGCCATTGTTTTTAGTACTAGTGTAAGGTGCTTGCTTGGCATGTGATGGGTGTGTGGCCAATGGCATTAATAATAGAGCCAGCACATCAGGCAAGATCCTCTAATGACCCAGCCTTTCAATACACTTCAGGTAATGATGCTAAACGAATGTTCACTCTACAGAAGTGCAGGTAACAATGGCAACATCATACTGTCTTTGTATTCAACTTTAAATGTTTTATAAGGCTCTGAAAGGCAAACCAGGCAGATATTCAGGAAACTGCAACTCTACGAGGTGAAATAATGTGCCCTGCATCACGCTGCTATTTTGTAGCAAGTTTCCCAGCTCCTCCTAGGGCTAGAGGTCTCTCCACTGGCAGCAATGAAACACTTTCCCTGCCCTGAAGATATAACCATGGAATTCTGAAAATTAGGGACAATTTCCAGACTGACCTAGCACACTCAGGTCAGATCTAGGTAATTTTTTTTTACCATGAAATAATAAAATCTATTCCTTCCTCTCCCAGGAAAAGCCATTCACCTGGTGATTCAGTCCCAAACCTAAGAACTCCCCTTGTCTCCCTCATGCCCCACATCAGCACGTCCCTATGTGCTCTTCTTTCAGCAGATCCTGAATCCACGCCTACCCTCTCAGGCACTTCTCATCTGGACTGTTGAACCTGTTTTTCCTCCTCTCTGACAGTCCATTCTCTACTGAGAAGTAGGAAATCTGCTCATACTCCTTAAAACTTGTCATCATACTTAGAATAGTTCCCTTATTATGGCTCCCATAGCCCTGCATTTCTAGGTCCCTGCCCACTTCTCTGAACTCATTTTCTCTCACAAACCTACCGAACTTGTTCTTGCCTCAGTGCCTTTGCATGCTCTGTTCCCTCTATCTCCCCCAGACTTTCCATGGTTGCTCCTTCACTTCCCTGATTTAAGAAATCAGTGGGGTTTTCCCTGACTCTCCTTAAAATGAGCTATTGCTTTCCACTTTACTCTCTACCTCTACACTTTATTCCTCATTTCAGGTATCACTATTTGAGATCACACTGCCAATGTACTTGTTTCTTGTTTAGTGTTTGTCCTTCCCAATAGCCCAGAGGCCCAATGAGGTCTCTGGGTATTGCCCACACCTGAACAGGACCTGGCACACAGTGGTGGTGAGTATCTGTTAAGTGTGTGAGTGAAAGAGTAACATGCAGTGGAGGGGAAGGAAAGCTGAATCTGGATCACTAAGGATTAAATAGACATATCAGAGTCTGGCAGAATAAATTTTACATAGGTCTATTGTATAAAAAGATGGTACAATACATTAAGGGTCTCTTAGATGCAGTCACACTTCCCATAGTAACCTCTTGAAGATGTATTCCACCACCTCTACCTTATATTTCTTTAGAATTTAAATTATACAACTACATTTTAAAAATAAATAAGTAAATGGGTTTAGCACTGTGTCTGGCATATGGTGAGTGCTCAATGTGCATTTATTGCTGAGTTCAAAAAATATTTCTATCACTTGCCATCAAATTGTTTTCCTTTTTCCATGCTTCTGCTAATGCAAGTATATATTTTTACATTGTTGTAAACTCATATGGGTATTAATTTGTGTTGTTTTTCTTTTGCAACACTCTATGTTACAGTCTAGTCTTTGTAATTTTTAATGGCCATGTAATGTTCCACCTTTAAGGTGATACTCCATAAATTGCAGGCCCATTATTCTCTTTGGGGGCATTTGGGTGCTAAAGGCTCATTAAGAGTAAAAGTGCCACCTAAATTGTGGGAGCATCAGAAGTGTCCTTTCAGTGGAATCACAACCACATTCTGACCAGGGCAGAGTATGCACCGAGTAGCCTTCATTCCAACTTCTATTTGCATTAGTTTATTAGGGCAAACCCTGGGGTGTTGCTAGAAAACTTGAATCGCTTCACAAACTACTAATAAAAGAATGACTTCAACCACTGACCAAATGTAGCCAGCTTCAGAAAACAGCATGATTGAAGGGTGGGAGGAAGCCGGGGAGGAAAAGGAGAGGAGAAAATGACAAGTGTAAGCCGCCTGAAAAGACTTCAGTATAAAGGCAGAGTCAGAGCCCGTGTTACTTCTTTCATCTCCTGAGAACAGTCAGCAGTGTGTTAGCAGGCAGACCAGCCAAAGTCAGAGTTCACTAGAAAATGGGGAGAAAGGGCTTGTACATCCTGTGGGTTTTCTCATCTAGAATTTTCCCATCTAACGTTCCCCATGTCAAAATGCCTGATAAGCTACTGTAATGGAGTGTAATTTTCTTCTTTTTCCGGTTTATGTAACTTTCCGCCCTTGTAAACAAGTGAAATACTCATTCATTGAAAATGATTTAGGAGGTAAGAGAAAAAGTATAAGAAGAAAGTAAAAATCACCTGTAGTCCTATGATAACCATTGTTACCATTGTATTCATTTCACTCTTCCTTATGAAAACATAGGTAAATATTGATAAAATTAGAATTGAGCATGTATTCTCCTTACTCTTTAAAGCTATTGTTTTCTTATGATCCTTTTTATCTCAATGTCCATAACAATTCTTATAAGTGTTATAAATATATGCAAAATAATTCACTATTCAGATGAATAAAGCTTATTTTTTTCTCAATGGGTATAATTTCAGTTGTTTCCAAATTTTCACTTTTATAAGTAATAACGCATATGTCTTTAAACTCTTCTCAGATAAATCCCTTAGCACATATTTTTAAAAGTAGAACTACTGGGCCCTGGCTGGTGTTGCTCAGCGACCTGTGAAGCAAAGGGTCGCTGGTTCGATGCCCGGTCGGGCCACATGCCTGGGTTGTAGGCTGGGTCCCAAGTGGGGAACACATAAGAGGCAGCCACACATTGGTATTTCTCTCCCACGCTTTCTCCTTCCCTTCCCCTCTCTCTAAAAATAAATTTTTAAAAAAGTAGAACTACTGGATCAGGGCTACAGACACCTTTGGGTTGATTCACACAACCATTAGACTCTGGGAGCTTTTACACTCACAGCAACCCTGGATGTGAGCATTTATACCACTGCTTTCTCATCAGAAGGAGATATTGTTGTTTTTACATTTTAAACTGTGGACGAAAAATGAAATCATTATTTTAAATTGCATTTCTTTGATTACTGGTTAGTGAACTATTTTCTATTGAACTGCCCATTTTTCTATTAGAAACAAATTTTTTCACTGATTGTGCCACTATTAATATTACTTTGTAAGTGACAAAAATTATATACATTTTAAATGCAACTGGAAAAAATTTGCAAACGAAAAAAATGCATGGAAACAAGATTAGAAGGGAATACAACAGACGGTAACCACAGTTATGAATTAGGTGGTGGATCTAGGAGTAACTGCTAAATTTTCTAGAAGAAAATAGATAATCTTCCATATAAGCTGCCTGTGGTGAATGAAAGCAGGAAAGACAGGACAGATGTGTGTGAGCCAGAGAGCAGCTGTGTTGAAAAACCATACTGCTTTTCTTTTTGAATTCTAGTTTACCATAAATTTCATCTAACACTTCCCCTAGTGTGGGCACAAGAGAGGCCACACACTAAACCTGACAGACTCAGGGGAGGCCTGCATGGTGGCCTCAGAAACTCAGAGCCTGAAAGCAACCACACGAGATGGTCTGAACATAAAAATTCCTAACGAAAACTGGGTCATGGTGGATAGTCATGTTCTAGGCCTGTAGCTTCCTTGACTAAGGCTGATCTTTACCTTAACTGAGCCTATTGTCTTTTTAAATTTTTCCTTCTTTTTTTATTGTTGTTCAAATACAAGCATCTTTTTGCATCTAGGAGAACATACCTTTGGAACGCCTGAGTGGTCCCCTTTTGCAGATCCCTCAGAGCACAACCTCCTATCAGAGCGGGAGACCACAAAACCTCTGATCCTTATCTTGTGCCCCTCATACCACCTCTCTGTGCTGTAATGTTAATTATTAATTATCCTGCACCCACGAATGTAAAAGAACTTACGTGTCTCTCTGTTTTACTCTATCCAATCCTAGAGATTTCCCCACTTTGCTTTCTCTACCTCCCTATTCTACCACCAATGAATTTCATGCAACCCCCCCCTTACACCTCCTCCTTTGATTGTAATGTATAAAATAAGGTGCACAACTGCCATTCTCTGGAGCATCTTCTCAATCTGTTGAGATTTTGCTTCCTGACAACTGACATCTGTTGTCAGTTTGGCTCAGATAAACTCCTAAAAATTCTTACAGGTTTGGCCCTGACAGGTGTGGTCCAGTTGGTTGGGTGCCATCCCACAAAGTGAAAGGTCTCTGGTTTGATTCACAGTCAGGGCACATAACTGGGTTGTGGGTTTGGTCCTCAGTCAGGGTGCGATCCAGAGGCAACAGATAGATGTTGCATTCTTACATCAATGTTCCTCCCCCTCCCTCCTCCTCTGTCTAAAATAAATAAAATCCTAAAAGAAAAACTCTTACTGATTAGGACATTTCTCATGTCCACACTAGGTCCACTCTATTGTTGACAGAGGTACATGCCAGACATCCTTTTCTATCTGACCCTGTGGATCAACTACAGTGGGTGATACCTGGGCAAGCTGGAGGAACAGATGACTTTGCACAACCCCTGGCTTATGTACACAGAGTTATGTGCACAACATAACTCTAATACTTTTAGTTACGATGTGCAGAGTTACATCTTGTTTTCCTGGTTTTGTGTCCTCTCATCAGAAGGGCACAAGGCCATGGACTGAAATACATCTTTGCCTACCTTTACAGGATGTCTAAGCAGAACACAGTGCTCTCACCACACAGTGGTTTCTAATGAACTCACAGAGCCTCGCTGTCAGAGTTACACTGTAATAGCCACCAGAGTTTGTTGAAATCAGTTTTTTCAATATGTAGCAGGAAGAAAAAATTGCTATTAATCCATATCTGAAGTCACCTATTTTTACATAGGGCTAGAGGATACACGTCAGCTTTAGAGGGAGAACAACTCTAGTTTGCAAAAACACTATAATGAATTTTCTTTTTTATAATGAAAAGTAAGCCCTCCAGGAATAGAAAAGCTGAAACAGAGGAAGCTAAATTGCTCTAAGTAGTTAAGTAAAAACATAGCACAGTAGGAGACTGTCATGAAGAACACTGAGTTGTGGGGGTGTCCTTGGGTCAGTCCAAAGAGATGGCAGTTTGGGGAAGAACAAGCCCATGAGAAGCCAGGAAATGATAGAAGATTTCCCCTAAAGAGACAGCTGCTTCATTCAACATAGAAGCAGACAGGAGATGACCAGTGAATGATTCATTACAATGACAAATCACTAAAAAACTGTCATAACTGTGATGCATAAATTCAGCTCAAGTTCCCTCTCCATATCCAATTCTTTTAAAAATAATAACATTATATTAGTTTCAGGTGTATAACATAACAACTCAACATTTATATATATTCCATATTTATATATATTCAATTTATATATATATATTTATATATATACATTGTAAAATAATCACCACAGTAAGTCTAGTTAACAGTCACCATATATAGTTACAGAAACTTTTTGTGATGAAAACTTTTAAAACTTATTCTCTTACTAACTTTTTTTCTAAAGATTTTATTTATTTATCTTTAGAGGGGAGGGAGACGGAGAGAAAGATCAATGTATGGTTGCCTTTCGTGGGTCCCCTGCTGGGAGTTGGCCTGCAAGGAACCGGCCTGCAACCCAGGCATGTGCCCTGACTGGGAATTGAACCGCGATCCTCTGGTTTGCAGGCCCACGCTCAATCCTAACTTTCAAATATGTAAAACTACAGCATCTTTAATTACAGTCACCATACTGTATGTTACATCCTCATGACTTTTAAAAGTCATATTTATACGTTTATGTACATGTTTTGCTGATTTACATAATTTTTTTCTTTTGTGAATCCACAGAGAAGAGAGATCATATAGTACTTGATTTTCTCTGTCACACTTATTTCAGTTAGCATAATACCCTCTAGGTTCATCCATGTTGTCACAAATGGCAAGATTTCCTTCTTTTATATGGCTAAATAACATTCCATGGTGCGTTCTTATCGCAATTTCTTTATCCATTCATCCATCAATGTACACTTATGTTGCTTCCATATCTTGGCTACTATAAATATTGCTCCAAAGAACATGGGGGAGCATGTATCTTTTCAAGCTGGCGTTTTGGTTCTCTTCAGATACATAACCCAAAGTAGAATTGCTGGGTCATAAGGTAGTTACTATTTTTAATTTTTTGAGAAACCTCCACACTGTTTTCCATAATGGTTGCACAAATTTTACATTCCCACCAACAGTGCACAAGGGTCCCCCATTCTCCTCATCCTTGCCAACATGTTGTTTCTTTTCTTCTTGATAACAACCATTATTACAGGTGTGAGGTGATATCTCATTGTGGTTTTGATTTGCATTTCCCAGATGATTAAAGATATTGAACATCTTTTCATACACCTGCTGGTCATCTATATGTCTTCTTTGGGAAAATGTCCATTCAGATCTCATCTGCCCATTTTTAAAATCAGATTGCTTTCGTTATTTTTGCTATTGAGTTGTATGAGTTCTTTATATATTTTTTGATATTAACCCCTTGTAAGATATATAATTTGCAAATATTTTATACCATTTACTAGGCTTTCTTTTCATATTGCTGATGGCTTCCTTTGCTGTGCATAATCTTTTCAGTGTGATGAAGTCCTACTTACTTATTTTTGCTTTTATTGCTTTTGGTGTCAGATTAAAAAAATCATTACCAAGACCAATGGCAAGCAACTTACTGCTTATTTTTTCTTCTAGGAGTTTTATGGTTTCAAGTCTTATGTTCAAATCTTTAATTTATTTTGAGTTCTGGGTAATTTTTGTGTATGACGTAAGATGTTGGTCCAGTTTTATCCTCTTGCATGTGACTGTTCTGTTTTCCAAACAACATTTATTGAAAAGACTGTAAAATGAGGTCAACCTCATCCCTCAGAAATTATTTATTTAGAATTAAGAGGTTAATTACACTAGTGGCTTAGAGCACAGAATTTATAACATAGCTTGTAAGTAGAAGTGTGTTTTCTCCACTGTGAACTTCGTGTCACTGTGCTTAGTGTTGTGAACTTAGTGTCACTGTGCTTGGTGATTTAGTGTCACCAAGTTGACCTTTGCTGGCCATTACTCTCTAAAGAATGGACTTCCACTGGGCTGGAAAAGCCTTCTCCTCAAAACATTAGTCTTAGATTTTCTACATCCCTCACTTCCTTTCCTTCTAAGTCTACAAAGGATGGTGGCCCTCAAGAACTGAGCAAAATATTCTTTAAAAGATGTACATCTGCTAGTCTGTAACGGTTTTTCTTCCTGCTAAAAAGTAATATACCTGAAAAAATGTCTCCAGAAAATTGGGTGGGAAGGAGATGGTGGAGGTTAGAAATGGAAGCACATTTTAGAGACTTATATTGAAAGAAAATTAACACACAGTTTCTCAACTTTCATTCAGTTGGTTTCAAGGTACATTTGTCAACTTCCCTCATGAAACTTTTCTGAGTCTCCCTTTTCTACCACTGCTACTGGAGTCCTCCCTTCTGTGCAGCTTAACATCTTGAAGACGTGGACTCCTTGATCCCTTTCTTACTTTTCTCTAGTTCTCCCTCTCTGTATTTCACAGCCATGCATGTATTTGCAGTTTTCAACATCATCATCTGAATCCATACTCTCAGTGCTGCCATCCGGATTAACAATTGCCTTACAGACTGATTCACTCATTCATTCATTCATTCATTTGCCCATTCAACATCCATTTACTGCACATCTCCTTGGTGCCAGGCATGAGATAGAACTCCTGCCTTCAGGAATTTTACATTCAAATGAATGAAACAGACATGTAATCAAACATTTCAAATAAGTGCAAGGCAAAACTAGAAGTTTTAGAAGTGTACACACACTCTATTATACAAGCACATGGGGAAAGAAACAATGACTCTGGCTTTGGCAATAGTCCCTTCAGTGCTCGCTCCTTTCTGTTCTACTCACTGAAGCCAAGTTAATTTCCCAAAGCCCTATGGCCAGGCCATTGTCATTAACAAGGATTCACCCAGCACCTCTAGGACCTCCTTTCACACAGGTGAGTTGAGGACTGAAAACTGCTGCCTATGTCTTTGTGTTACACTCCAATTATTAGAAAATGTTTGGAATAGACCACCTAAATGTTCTCTGTTCAGAAGTATGGCTAACAGCATTTTATTATGTTGGCCCACTGCCAAGTTCTTAACGGACATTACGATGTGAAGGAGCAAGGCAGAGTAAAATGGGAAGAAAGAACTTGATGAAAAGGAGCTAGGAGAGGAGATGAAAGAGCTTAACACAAACATCACCCACCTAGAGACCAGTCCTTTTTAATTATGGTTGCCTTGAATCTCAGAATTCCTATCATGCCCATATAAAAAGAAAGCCAGACACATGGTTTGATAAAGAATTTGTTTTGATCCATACATTTACATGAAAATTAATCATCTTTGGTTATGTATTTTAAATGTTTTTAATGAAAAGAATGACAGTTCATGAAACTAATGGTGAACAATCTTAGACGTGTGGATACTTTGGATATACACATGCCTCTGAATTTGAAATAGATGCTTAAAGAACTATTGTGGTCATTCTTAAAGTAAAGCAGGGCAAAGTAATTCTTTCCAACAGTAAAAACCATCTCTTGGTTGTTCCAGGAATGACTATACTCTGTGGTTTTCTCACATGGAATTTTCTTTGGACTAGGTAAATATTGAAACAACATTTAAGTTGGCTCAAGTCTGTCTATATTGACTTCAGGAAACAGCAAATATCATGGGACAAATAACATGGGACAAAGTAAGGGAGGAAATCTTGTAGTCATTATCACCAAGGCAAGATAGGGCATACCTTTAAGATTGACCATAGCATTTTCCCTTGTAATATAGAATAAAAGCAAAGACCAAGCCCTACTAGGTTTGTGAGCATTTAATAATAAAATGAGACTTTCACAATCAGAAACATGGCTCCATACAGAATTTTTAACTGCTTTGAGAGTTTTCTATATAAGATCCTATTTGTAATCATTGAATAGACAGTTATGAGGCACGTGGTACACACACTACCTTAAAGTGACATTGTAAATGTCCTCATGGCTAGCTCTGCTCTCTGCAGTGGTTTTATTAGGATATTATTGAGAATTTAAGCAGATCTCAAATTAGGACGCCAGAGGCATGTGCAATAAAATGTATTGTTAGTCTCATGATTTAAAAATGGAATATTATACAAATGCATATTTCTAAATATGTATCCAGTCTCATATGTGTGATATTATCTGTATTTAATGAATGCAAAATCCAATTGAAGGCACAGAGCCTACAGGAGAATGGAGGAGAGAAAAAGAATAAAAAAATGAAATCATCAATAATGGACAAGCACAGAAACCCCTCATTCATCTAATGGTCCCTCCATTCAAGTGAGTTTCCTTGATAATTGGAGCTGATATCTTTAAGTACTATTACGAAAATCTTCTTGCACACTTACATGGAGTGTGTAATATTAAATTTTTTTGTATCAACCTGGAGTCAGGTTGTTTTTACTGCTACTTTATTATTTTTATATGAGCCCAACCAAATTCAATAGTAGTTATCTTTATTTTAATTTATATTTGAAATGTCTCCTTCATTCAATAAAAAAGTAAAATTTCCTTTGGGTGAGAAAAAAAGAATAATTTTTGCCATACTTTGAACATAGCATATGCCACAATTATGACCAACATGTTGCTCAATATGTAGAAAAGGTGATTAAGAAGACACAGTCTGTGAGCTGCAAAAGAAAATGAAATTTTACTTTCCACTGGATATGTTAACCAAAGAAAAACATGAAAACAATGTACCCTCTGTAAGGTGTAGTGAATTATTTTACTTATCTCTGAGCTTATCACTCTATTTCGGTGAAGATTAACTCTTTGTTTAATGTTTTATAAGTTACTTCCTTGAAATGAAATATAAGAAACTTGGAAATTCAAATCCAAAACAGAGATGTACTGTATAATGACTGAGTAATGTTCTTATTACACTTTTTCTATGATTATCCTAATTTAACAAGTCTTTTAACACTATATTTGGTACATGTGGAATGGCTGGTAACATATTTCATGACCAAACAAAGGGTTATTTTAGACAATAGTGAAATACTATCAAAACACAGGCAGCCATCCCTCTCCAGAGTTTCTTCCTTTACAGAGAGACATGTACACTTGGGATGCATGATAACTGAATTCTCATGCTGACTGAGAGCACACATGCTATTACCAGCTACATACTACCCAGTACCTATTCTGCCTGCCAGCCTATCTGCCTACCTACTAACTTATGTGTGTATGCAAATGTGCTACACTTTTTATTCACTTAATTTGTGAACATATGCAATTGTATCAAATATCTTTGTCACCAAGTATTTATTGACTACCTGTGTTGTGCCAAGCACTGTGTTTTTAAACATCTTTCCCCCCTAACGAATGCACATCGGAAAACTTTGTTTTCTAATAATAGAAATCCCCCATCATAATTGGGAAACCTCAGGTAAAGAGCACTGAAGATCAGAAGTGGTACAAAGAGACCTGGGCTCTGGGCTCTGCTTTGTGGCACTTTGAGCATTTCCCTCTGACCGGACCTTTTCAACTTTGTCTCAACTTTTCCATTTTTATAATGAAAAACTAGACCAGATAATCTCTTTTAAAAATCCCTTCGAGTATAAAATGCCACGGTTCCAAATAAGGAAGTATTTCGTAATGCTGGAAACTGACAAAAATAGTACTTCTCCCAGAAGAACTTAATGATATTGATCTCATTTAGGTTACAGGCATTTCAATGTGAGAACGCAAATATTGTGCCCTCCAACTCCTGCTTAAGAATTTGAGTCTAGGCAAAAAGTAATTAGGCATTCATAGAACTGTTGTGAAGAAAACAAATTTGAATGGCCATAAATACTTCACATGCCACAAAATACAACTGTCAAATCATCACTCCTTGTCTATAGGTACTGGGTAAGTGAAGGAGGAAAATGGAAACAGGATTTCCCAACTTCTAGTCTATCGCACTGGTATGTTTCCATATAATCCACGGGTCAATCGCCAGTGTTTTTGGCAGTTCAGCCAATTAGAACTTAAGAACTGACCAATAGGTTTTTCTCTTAATATTCTTATCAAACATATCCTTAACAGGAAGTTCACTTTAGGAGAATACTACAAATGGAGAAAGTTTGGGCTGTTACCTTTATTAGGTTTAGATGCAAAAAATGGTGTGAATCTATCAACATGCAGCAATTTCTCTGATTTATTACATCTGCTTTGCTATTTCTTTTTTCTTTTCTTTTTTTCCCAGAAAAGCAGTCTACTGACTGAAAATAGTCATTGTTAAACTGACAAAAAAAAAAAAGGAGAGAGAGAACACATACTTAGGACAAATGGTTTCTCAGTTAGCATTGGAATGTAACATATATATAAATCTTTGTCTGGATCACTACACACTGCTAAGTGTTACTTCACCATTTTGGTTAGTATTTGGTTGACTTAAAAACTGCATGATTAATTCATATAAATGATTTAAAAATAAAAATTAACAAGTAAAAATTATTAAAGGATACCATAATCCTACCATCCAGAGATAAGCAGTTACTATCTTGTTGAATATCCTTCTAGCTTTCTGAAATGTATGTACACTACATATCCATATGCAGATGCTTCTTGACATATGGTGGGGTATGATCAGATAAAATGCTTATAAGTTGAAATACTATAAGTTGAAATTGCATTTAATCCACCTAACATACAAAACATCGTTGTTTAGGCTTGCTGGTTTCTACTAAATGCGTATCTTTTTTTGTACCATCATAAAGGCAAAAAATCTCTAAATCAAAAGTTAGGGACCTATCTGTATAAAACCCATCCCACACTGCAAATGTTCTGCAAGAGCTCAAGAGCTCAAGTTGGCATGCATGCGTGTGTACACCTGTATGTTAAGGTGCCCCATTTGAGAACCCACTCTACATTTCCCATACGCTCGAGTTTACCCAAAACAAGCAGCATCAGCATTGCAGTGAAGCAGCTTCGTTTCTTGGAAAGTCCCTATGCTTCTGATTTGCCCTTCACTTCCAAAGAGCTGGTACAAGTCCAACTAGTATAAGTTCAGCTGAATTCTCCTCAAATGCAGAGATTATAGAATTTTTTGACTGCCAAGTCCCACTTTTAAAATAAAACTATTGTAATTACATCCTTGCTGACACAGATCTCCTCTTCCTTCCCCAGACACCTGCTCCAGGGTGAACAGGCCCAAATGTGTGTCTGAGGAAGGACATGATGGGATGGTGGGCTGACTGAGTCCTGATTACAGAAGGAAGCCAGCAGGTGCTGCAGGCAGTACCAGTTCATTTCTGATCCACAAACACGACTGAGTCCCCTGCTCCCAAATATGTGTCAGGCATTGTACACAGGACAGGGGTTTTGCCCTCAAGGCACAAGCTGGTTTGAAACAGACACATATGTGATTAGAATCAACATGGGAAGTACAGGCTGCTACTTTCATTAGTTGTTTCCCCAAGCTCCTTTAAGGTAGGGACCACATCTATTCAATCTTTTGCCTCTCCTTGATAAGAAGCACAGTGTGGGGCACATAAAAGGTGCTGGACCACTTGCTGGTAGGCTGACTTGATTTTACCAGGCAGTAGTAGAAGAGGTAAATTTCTAGCATGATTATAATCCCCGTAAGTCTTTAGCTATGCTAATTACACATACCTTCCTCTAATAAATGGCTAGGAATTCTGGGCATCACAGCGGAAGGCCCAGAGGGTACATATGCCGCAGCGACCCATCTCATCCTATTCTTATCACTATGCAAAGGTGTTTCTACCCCAAAGGAAAAATATGGTGTCATATTTTTTCTGTTCTTTCCCTGAAAGAACAGAAAGGAACATATTGTCAGTGGCAATGAAACTTAGTTTCCATCATGAACACCTGTGGCCTCATTCTGACAGGTCCAGTTGCAGCCTAGAGCTGGATTACACCGAGCAGTGACTCAGCTATGATTAGACCTCAGATGCTATTTTTAAGGGTGGGGGAGGTAAAGTAAGAGAAGGGAAAAGAAGGTACAGAGAGACTTTAATATATTTCTCTGAATTTGAACAGGCTAAACTAAATCTTCACTTTGATACCAGAATTCTGGAAAAATTAACCTGCCCCTAAAATTATGTAGCCTATATAGATTACTTTTGATATAACAGCTTGCCCATTAAAATCACAAACCATTTGTATGGCTAAAAGTTGTCTGATCAAAATAGAAAGGAGAGTTTTCAGAAGAATCTGGGCACAAAGGAAGCACCTGTAGTGTGGTGGAAAGGACACTAGTGTCAGAGTCAGAAAGCCTTGCCTTTGACAGCTACATCAGCCTGGGAATGAATGCCCAGGATACGACCAGGGTTAGTGAGGCTGGGCCACCTTCGCCAGATGAAGTCACAGGGTAGGCCTCTAGGCACAAGTGGGTGTGTCAATCCTGCTAGCTTTGCACTTTGTACCTGGTCAAGGAGACTATACTACTGACACCAATGACCCTTCATTGGATTTCACATACTTCAATGCTATCTTCTTATTTTTATCTTCCCACTGAAGGGTCCCTGCTGTTTTCTAACCTTCATGTAGCTACCTACTGACTCCTGTGTCCATTCACCTTCTCTTGAGCTATTATAACAGTGCGTGTGTTTCTAAAGCAGATACATGATATTTTTATGGAAAAATAGGACAATGTTTTCCTGAAATCCTTGCTCCTCAAGATGATCAGAATTTTGTTTCCTCTCCTGGCATGGTTCCTGTCTTCAGGAGAACAACCTACCTAACAGTGAATATTAAGTTCCGTTCTTAGACAAAAGCTGATGGCTCATAAGACTTTACCTCAGTGCTGGTGTGATTTCTCCTGTGGGTATCCTGTTTTCATTCAGTAGAAATATCTTTCAAAGGTTAAACGAACCTCTGGTTTGGTAATTTGAAGTTCTTCTTTTGTATTTTTTTCCAGAGCAAACATTCTTCCAGACTGGAAGGCCTGGTTAGAAATAATGCCTTTAGCCCTATGATTTTGAGATGAAGGCGGTCGTGAGAAAAGCGGGCCTAACAATTCAGAGAGAAATCTGTCTCTCTCACAATGATTCTGGATTTAAGGGTTTTCTGTAAATTCAGTAAGTTTTGAATCAAAACAGAATTGAGCAGAGCTCCACTTTAATGCTGAGGTTTCCTCTTGTTACACCACATTAACCCAACGTCTGACTTGCTCATTAACCCAACACTTGCAGCAACAAACCCGTCCAACTCGGAGGGCAGGAAGAAGGAAAGCAGAGTGGGAGTAGCTCTTACGTCATATTCTGAAAGCTCAGTCGTGAGCCTCATTTTTCTTTCTGAGGAACTCAGGGACATGAAATTTCCTCCCTCTCAGCTGCTGGCCAGAAATAGGCCCTAAATTAGTTATATTTAACCATAATAAACATGAAGCAAATGAATTATATTTAACTATAACAGCTACCTCAGGGTTTGTCTCGAGACAAAATAATTTTAGCTTATGCCACCATAAGTCCCCTAAGGCAGAAAGTAATTACCTAAGGATTTACCATGATGAGTTCAATGACACCCATTATTTATTAGAGTGCGTGAACATTCCATTATTTATATAGTCAGGTGTGGACTGCAGACTGCTGAATATTATTACAGTTTAGGGTGGGCACAATAAGAACACTAAAAATAAAAATTTCCAGGAAAACATAAATTAGTAAAGCTGCCTGATTTCAGTCTTCACTAAGAATTGGTAATAACTGTGAAGAGCCCCAGCGGATGGCAGGACAGGGCCTGCTAAGAAAATGAACATTGTAAATCAGATGATAAGCTTTTTGAGAGAATAAGCTACATGGAAACACTTAAAAAGTATGTTTGTTTTTAAAAAAGTATCATGGGGCTTCAGTGCAGTGCATGCCAATGAGAAATCATGTTTATCTATCCATTAAAGCAGGATCTTACTCAGCAGCATTTGGTTAGGGGAACAGTTTGTATTTCTTAAAATACATACAATTAATAACAACTTGTCCAAAATGCCACTCCTTGGCAAATATTTTGTTATTCTACATTTCATTTATTCTGAATAATCTCCCCATTTAAAGATTTCTCATTTATTCATTCATCCCTCATGCATTTACTATGCATCAGTTGTGGGCCAAGTACTGTCAACGTGAAGGACAATGAAACATGGTCCCTGCTCTCTAGAAGCAAAGAGTTGAGTAGGAGACATAGCCCTGTGAATAAATGGTTTCCTGCAGTATGACATCTACAATGATTAGTGAGGTGCACTGTTTGTTCAATACAAATTAATTGGTCAGTATTGACTTATGTGATTCGAGTGTAGAAATTTAACTATGACTTGACCAATGAGCAAACTGCCTATGGCTGCCCCCAGCCATTGAATTCCTTTTGTTTACATGTGCATTTGGGGAATAATCACCCATGTTTAGGTGTATATATCATTAACATGCTACATTTTATTTATATTATATATATGTATATATGTGTGTATATATACATAAATACATATATATGTGTTCATCTGAAAGCTTTGTGTTTTTACATCTTGCCTCATTCTATGAAGGATTTAAGGAGGTTTACATAACAAAGTACAAAATTAAATACTGTTTGAATATGAATAAAAATTAAGACTCAATATGAGTCTTAAAGGTGTCCGATGTTACTGACACCTTTCTCAAGCCAGACTCACCTCTGCCTCCTTCCCATCCCCACAACCCCTTCAAAGGCCATAAGCAGCGCAGTAGGCATTAAAAAGATCTGAAGGTTGGGTTTAGAATGAAGTCGAAGTGTGCTTCAGCCAACTCATCCCTCTTCTCCTTCACCAGTTTTGGACTGGGGTGCAGGGTGCACCTCTGCTGTTTCACACTCTGCTTGACACTTTCAGGAGCATGTGATGGACAGGAGTGACTTGCATGGCAGGATCGGGCAACTCCTGAGCTGTGGCTGAAATACCCTAAAGCAGCATCAAGACCTCTCTCCCAACACAGAATAATATGGGAAACGTAAGAGTAGAACCACTGAGCAAGCGCACTGCACATAACAAGCTGTGAAGGCTTCTGCAAAAACCAGGTGAGCTTCAAACTTGGCCCTGAGCCCCTGTAAAAGGGAAAATGGTGAGCGACATGATTCTCAAAATTAAATTCACCTGTATCTTGAGGCAAGCTAAGTTTCTGCAGGTAGTACAGTAGATTTTAAAGACATTTCTCACCAAAGGTTTTATAGAGTAGGTGCTGAGTGATATAATGGAGAAGATCCTCAACAATTTTTCTGTTGCACATGCAATAATCTCTTCATTCTGGTGTTTCTTACATGATCTAGTGATGGACGCTGAGTACATACCACTCAAGTACCTGTCAGTGAAGGCAATGGTGTGGGAGGCGAGCGTGGCATGGTCTGTTTGGTGTTAGGAAATCACTCCCATTTATCCATCTGGGATTACTCTTTCTTAGGAGGACAGGAATTAACACTTGTTTGCTTTTTAGGTACTGTGCTAGGTACATCCTATGTTTATTATTAAAATACAACACTCTTGAAAACACTGCACGGTAGTATTACTATCCCATTTTAAAGTGAAAATACGCTGAAGCACCAAGACATTAAGTAACTTGTTCAAGGTACACAGAACTAAGAGGTGAAACCAGGATTCAAACTTAGATACGTCTTCAAAGCCATACATTTTTGCTTCAGTTCTTTCTACATAAAGAATAACTGACTTTTTACATGAAGAATTAACATGCAACAATCATCTAAAAATCAATTTACTTAGTTAAGTTTTAGAAATGCTCTTCCCCCTAGTTTCTCTGATTTTCTGACTGAAATGACCAATCATCCAGTTATTTCAGTACCACATACACATTTGGAAAATCCTAACAGTGTGCTTAGTATCTACTAAGCTTTCTCAAAGGCAGTCCCATACTGGAACCCCTACAACATCATCCACATCATTTACACTAGCTGTTGCTATACAACAGTATGAGAGGGAAAGTAAATTAAATATTTGCTTATGTGGTTGCATAGGAAGTACATGTAAAACAGAAAATAAAACTCGTGTTGTGTATAAGTCCTCACTATTTATAAGTAAAGTTCAACATAACCAAAACTACTAAACCCCACATTATCCCTCAGGGGGAAAAGCCGAATTTGAAAACCTCTCATCTATTTTCAGACCTACTATTATTGTGGGTGTGCAGATACTTCTGAAGGAGTCGAGCTGAGGAACAGTAGAGAGGAACTCTCAGGCATTAAGAGAATGTGTAATGAAATAATAAAGCAGGAGATCGTGAAAAGGCTTGGCAGTGCAGGACACTTGCACATCACAGACATATTTCCTTACCAATGGCAGAAAGTGGTTCTCCTGCTCTTAGTCCTGGGTCTCCATGTCCCCACCTCTACACTAGATTGGGACAGATGGCTGTAAAGGCTCATCTAGCTCTGACACTGTAATATTTCTATGGGTTCAGCTGCTGGCTCTACAATGGTATTGATTTTCTTTAAGAGGCTATCTTTAATGCCAAATGATAGATCTTTTTTTTCTCCCCAGATTTTGGTTTTGTTGGTGATGATCTTAATGACATTTTAACTATTTTGCTTCTTTGTCTATTTGTGTATCTCCAGTGTCTAGCACTGCATATGCCTGATATATTGCAAATATGCATCGTGCACTAAATGCTGATTACATTTTTTTCTTCCCTTTTAACTGGCAATTCTCCTGAAGCTCCCAGCACTAGACAGGAGAAGACTCTATACTGTTATTACATAATCTGGCTGGTTGCTCCCTTGTTTGGAAGAGTCACTCACGGGGCATCTAGGCGGTACCTCTTTGAACTCAAAGCACATTCTGGGATCCTCAGGGTTTACTGAGCACATTAATGTGCCTTGCTCTGTATTTTTTTGTCAAAGAATGGTGGCTTTTAGTTGTGTTCCTTTAAAGTAAGAACTAAATTTCAAAGTTGAGAGAGTTACTGGATTCTTCTTTGTATAGCTCATCATTCCTATTACAGCTGTTGCACATAGGAGGCACCCAGTACTTGGGGCTTAATTGAGTTCAGTGAACCAATAAACAGCACAGCCTTTTTGAGCACAGCACCCTAGACTTCCTGTGGTTTCGGACCACCCTTTCTTCCTCTCAATCCGACCATGGGGCCAGACACCCCACCCCCTTTTGGGTCCCTTCCATGTCAATGCCTCTACAATTATAGCCACCACTTTTCCAAATCCCTCATAACCATTTGGCACGTCACCAGCTCCTTCCATTCAGCAGAGTGGCACTGCCATAAAGCTGTCATATGCTGCCAAGGTGTCACCCAGTAACTGGCTGGTGACTAGCTTTTCATTTAGCCATTTGAGTTCTGCCAGGGTCTGTTTTGCTAAAGAATTAAAAGGGGCAATACTATATAGTTAAACCTCAAAGGAAATAGTTAAAAGAGAAAGAAGCATAATTTCCATGATCTTTCCAAATGGTTTAATGTATTTCAGTCCCTGATGTTTCCAGAAACTGTGTCATGTATTTTTCTGTAATCCAGGTCACTAAAATGCCTTCCCTGACTACCTGTTTCTGGCTCAGACATCCTGATGTGAGGGAAAAATGAACACAATAGAAACATAAAGCTTACAGCCTTACCATTTAGCAGATGAAAATCACACACACCCATGCCTCTGTGTCTCCTTAACATTCTCATCTCAAATTCCCCAGGAGTGTGTGAGTATTAAATTTCCAAGAAATTCTTTCTGTGCTGAAGACAAGGTGCATCACGGTCCCAGCATGCCAGCCTGGTCACACTCTCCATGCATTCTCACCGCTGTGCCCCAGGGGCTCAAGTGCCTCGGTAAATTGCCAGCACTAGCCTGAGCCTAGATAGGGCCTAAGGAGCCATGGCCCCATATTCACCGACCACAGCCCCTCCATTCCTATGTGTCAGCTGAGGCTCCAGATGTTCAGGCTGAGAGGGTCCTCCAGATCAGCCGTTAGTCAGCAATTTGGCCATCTGAGTCTTGGGGCCGGCACCCAGTTTTATGATGACTACACAGCTTCTGTTTAAACACGTTCAATTATAAGGGACTTGCTCCTTCACAAAAAGCCCCCATAGTTAGAAAGCTCTTTGTGTGGAGCTGAAATCCACCTTTTATAATTTTCTCCATTGGTCTTAGTCCTGCCCCTTAAACAAGAAGTATTCTTCCTTTTCATCATCAATGGTTTAAAACAATATTAATAAAACAAAATGCCAGCACTGTTACATATGGAAGGATACAGAAAACTAGGTGGAAAGAACTAGCAGGATCAAACTGATAAAGAGAAGTGTCTCTGTAAAACCAGTTAAAGAACAGTGAAAATGACAACCTTCCAATCTCTTCTGCACCCACTGCCCATAACTACTTGGGGGCAGACCCACAGGAATCTCCAGAGGTCACAGTTATAAAGTTCAACATGAGTGTAGTATGTGTGTACTCTGAGGAAGGTTCCATGTTACTGCTAAAGGTAGAGAGATGAGGTTCCCATCCTCAACATCTCATGTTCCAATAAGAGAGCTGACATGTCTAGAATTAACATAATACAATGTCTTCATATTCAAAGAACTTACAGTCATGGAATTATGGGTTACTCTGTGAGTTTGAGATAATGCTTTTATGAACTAATTATTCATTTAAAACAAAAGTGGAAGAACTCAAGGAATGTGGATATACCAGGGAAATCACTGGCAAGACCAAGGAGAAACAGGCAGACTCTTTGGGTCATAAAGCCATGTGCAAGGCTTGGGAGTCAGTTTTCTAGGTGGGAGGTGAAGCCCTTCACTGCCCTAACGTGGCCCTCAGCATGAGGCTGGCTATCTTGAGGGCCAGGCCAGAGGACAATTTCTATGTAGGACTGAATTGAGGGGTTTCATTTGACTCTCAGCCAATCAGACAGTCTTTTGATTTCTAGCCTGTTCTCTGTTCTTCCAGTGCAGAAGAGGTCCTATTTTGAGCATTAAATTAGCATAGAGATGGAACCCATTTCATGGGACACATAGTGAACTGACACAAGAGACATTACAATTTTTTAAAAATGAAAACTTCCCCTTTTCATTAAAAACCAAAGACCGCCACTTAACTTGTGTTCAGACTGCATTGCCACTCCTGAGCTGTCAACAGTGGAGCAGTGCTGAGGAAGGCTGAGGGAGGCGAGGAAGGCAGCAGCTCTGGGCAGTGAGCAGAGCCGTGTACTGTGGGGACAGGCAAGCGCCTGCAGGGCATGGCAGTGGGCAGCATGCAGACATTCCATCCCTTGTGCCTCTGGTACACACGCTGACATGGCCCAGGAGCAAACAACAGAGCTAAGTAAAGTTTTCTTGAGATCTACAGGGCAGGACCTGGTCTACCTTCACTCCATGTCTGCCTCTGGCCTTCCTTATATCATTTCAAAGACACTTCCATTGTTCTTTAGGAAAGGGTTTCTCATCATCTCTTCCCACTAGAGAAAAATTCTGAGTAACTAGACTAGGATGAACAACAAATTTGCCAAGGAGCTAGCCCCACGCCTTCATCCACACCAACTTCTGTCTTTTTAAAGGTTTTCTCACATCCCTCCTCTTCACTTCTTAATCTCTCAAGTTCTCGCTACTTTTTCTTTAGTAGATTGCTTCTGATTTCTCCAGAAAACATTCTGAATCATTACCAATACAAGACACTAAAGAAAGCTGTCTGGTGGCAGTCCCAAAGCCAATCCCTCTTCAATGTCAATGTCAGGGCTTCTCAATTAAGGGAGCACAAAGTGGCTTCGAATAATACTGTGTCTTTACAGCAATAGATGCCATCCAAATGGACTTAAGAGAATATTTTCTTGAAAGGTCAATCACCTGACTCCTCTGCTACATGGTGTAAAACATTCACAGATGAATGTTTTCATCTGTGTCAAGCTGGCTGAAGAAATTCCCTGTATCTGACAGCCATACAGTACCCCTGGGGAGGGGGAGTTGTTTTTAATGCAAAGGGAATAAATATTACTTATTACATGTATGGGAGACAACATATCAACACTCATATAATAGAAAATATCATTACTGTGGATCATATTCATTTAGACATACAATAACCTACTCTGTTGTTTGCAACAAAAACTGTTTTCTAAATGGAACTGCCAACAAGTGGAGGCAATAGAAGAGAACAGACTTCAGAAGCACCATTACAGTACTAAAAATAGAATTTATGAAGTACTTATTATGTACTTAATATGTACTACTCCTGTGTCAGCCATTGTTCTAAAAGCTTTGTATGAATTGACTCTTTTAATCCTTACAATAATCCAATGAGATGGGTACTATTTGCTCTATTTTGTAGAAACGTGAACTGGGGCACAAAGAATTTATCGCCTGCAAAGGTCACACATGGCCAGCAAGTGGCAGGACCAGCATTCAAACTCAGGCAGTCAGACCTAAGTATCTCCCCAATGAACCCTACACCCACTAATTATATGTTGCTAGCTTCTCTTGAAAGAACCTGCAAAGTGGCTACTTAGCATCACTTTCTTAGATTATTATAATTTTAATTAATAACTGAAAGAATTATGTATCTTTACACACATTTGAATTAATCTAGAGACACTTGTTCTTGAGTTAGTTCAAATGGTAAGTGCCAGAAATGGAGTGGCCACAGCAGGCAACACTTCCCTAAGTGTATGGCTTCATCCTAAGAAGGATCGAGGAGGCTCCTTTTAAACCCAAGAGGCAGCGTGACACTTTAGAAGCTGGCAGTATGGGTAACTACTTCTACATTGCTGTTTGAGGGAGTATAACATACAGTGGAGAGGTGTCACGAGAATGACTGTCATATTTCATAAATTACATTTTGCCAGTCACAGAGAACTCCCTGCAAAACTAAAGTAATAATATGCATACAGAACAGCAGTAATAACATTGTAAGCAATGCATTGTAAGAATGGGGAAAATATAATAAATGAAAAGTAGAGTCTGTAATAAAAGAGCTGACAAAGAAGAAACAAAGACTGAAAAAAATTGTGAATTTAAAAGCATGTTGAGGCTGAAAAACCCCTGGTAAGAACTCAATAAAAAGTACAAGGCCCTAGGTCCGTGTCACAGAGATAAGCCCAAGTAGAAAATCTAAGCAAAACAAGAAGAAATATTTTTCATTCAATATAAAATATCATTTTGCCCAGTTGAACATACCAACTTCTCAAGAGATTAGTTCAATATAGGTTTCCCAAAGAAGAAAGGAAGTTGGGATATGTCAGCACCATGAGATAGATGCTCAGGAAGGATTTGTGCCTGAAGTCAAACCCCAGGTGGACAGTCGTGCCCTCAGTGTCCAGCACGTGCCTCACACAACTCGGCTTCTCTGCTTTGCCTCCTCCCTGCCTATCACACCATTATCCTCAAACTTCCCTGACCTGACCCCTCTTCATTTGTCCTGGAGAAAGTCTATATTCTACCCATCTACTTCACAGAGTAAAGAGAAGTCACTCAGGTGGGAGCTCTACTAACTTCCAGTTGATGAATTGAGAAGCACGTGTTATGTCTAATTCTCTGTTTCTCTTCCTTTCTGAAGTCAACTCTCCAAATCCTTGAGCTCTGAATCCCACACTGCCCTGCCTTCTCTCAGGAATACTGCACCATTGGGGATCCCTACTCTCTCATTATATCTCTTACATAGACTCTCTCTCTTTTTTTTATTGGATTCTTCTACTGACTTTTTAAAAAATAAGCTTTATTTTGTAGACCTGTTTTAGGTTCACATAAAAATTGGGCAGAAGATACAGAGGTTTCCTATACAGCTCTTCCCCTCATGCACGTATAGGCTTCTTCATTATCAATATCCCTCACTGGAGTGGTACATGTGCTATAAACAATAAAATTAAACTGACACCCCAAATCCATACTTTACATTGAGTTGTTCTTACTGTTCTTCTGTTGACTTTTAAACACACTGAAGTTTATTATAATTTCACAAAACTTCCCTTGGTGTGCACATCCCTTCCAACTACCTTGTCTTTCTCCTTCCCTTGAGTTATCTCTGCTCACTAGCTCTATTTCCTCCCCTCCCACTTCATTTCCTCAACCCCTCTAAGCTTGCCTCATAAATGATGAACCTACAGATCATTCAGAGTGATCATTTCTCATGAAGTTCACCAATAACCCCTGTGTAACTAAATACAATGGTTCATTGTTAGTCATTAACAAAACCGTTATTCTTTTACTATGTTGTAATATGTTGGCTTGAATTAGTTTTATCTTGAACTCTCCATATCCCTTGGCTCCAAAAACTCACTTCCCCTCACTCTCCCACATTCCATTCACCCCTGCGACAGGTGGAAATCCACAAAGTGGCGGCATTATATTTATTTTATTATTTATATATTTTTAAGGCTTTATAAACCCTCCCCACACTCCTATAAACCTTTCCCACACTCTTATAAACACTTCATTTAGTTACCAAGTGAATCAAAGTCTAGTGGTAGTTCTCAAACTATGTAGCGGAATTAGTTTTGGGTACAGAAGTTTTGTCTCTCTGGGTTTAACAATCTCAACAGTAAAATGACATAGTAGCACTATGTGATATTCAAGATCTTTGTCTCAGCTCTAAACTTTGATGAATCCATAATTAACCATCTGCATAAGCAGAGAAAATATGGGGACAGTGAGGCCCTAAGCAATTGCACTAATCACACACAGTAAGTCTCATATGACTTAAAAAAATCCTCTATATTGCTAATCAAACCAGCCACTGCATACAAAGATCATGATAAAAGAATAACTACAGCCCTGGCTGGTGTAGCTCAGTGGATTGAGCACAGGCCTGTGAAGCAAAGGGTCGCTGGTTCAATTCCCAGTCAGGGCACATGCCTGGGTTGCAGGCCAGGTGCCCAGTAGGGGACACATGAGAGGCAACCACACATGGATGTTTCTCTCCTACTCTTTCTCCTTCCCTTCTCCTCTCTGTAAAAATAAATAAATAAACAATATTAAAAAATAGTGAAACCACATCGAGTATCTTAAAATAAAAAAGAACAACTACAGTCCAATGTGGGGAATCTGCAGAGAGCCTCCCGATATATTGTGAAACATTACAGGGAACAACTATAAAATGGGTGGGCATCATGGCCAAGGAACCTGGCAGTTCAAGATGCACTCATTAAAATAAATCCAAATGTGAAATTGGATATGAGCATACATAAAATAAAATTTTTATAATCAGTATCCATGAAAAGGATGATTAAGCAATTTGACATGAATTTAAAATTACTTAATAACTTGTTTTTTTAAAATTTTATTTATTTATTTATTTATCTTTAGAGGGGAAGGAGAGAGGGAAAGAAACATCAATGTGTAGTTGCCTTTCGTGTGTCCCCTGCTGGGAGTTGGCCTGCAGGGAACTGGCCTGCAACCCAGGCATGTGCCCTGACTGGGAATTGAACCATGATCCTCTGGTTCGCAGGCCTGTGCTCAATCCACTGAGCTACACCAGCCAGGGGTTTAATAACTTGGTTTTATCTTGGGGGAGAAATGCTTAATTTCTCCTAAAATTCATCTTCTTGAAAATTTCTGATAGAAACTCCAGTCATATATTTTGCTAACAGTGTATTTACCCCATCTGGAAAGATTTAGTTCCTTAATGGAAAGTTGTTGGCAAGCTCCCTCCAGTTTACGTAATGTAAATGCCGTCTTGGCTATCACAACGATGTGCTATGAAATATGTAGTTGTGACAGAATCCTCAGAAGTGTACATTTGCAGAGCTCAAAGTTTCCTCCCTTGAAGCATCTACCTGACTTTTTGGTTTTAACTATTGAGTATGAAAATTATTGAAAGATGTTTCCAATCTCTTCAGAGTAATACCAACCATAAGTTGGCAACCATACCAACCAGCAATGTCATAGTCCTTACTACGAGCCAGTCATTATCCTAAGTGCTTTTCTGTGCTAACTTGTACAATCTTCGCTACAGCTCTGAGGAAGGCACTGTTTATTATTATTCTCCATCTCATAAATGTGGAAGTCAAGGCATACAGAAATTATATAACTTGTCCATGGAAACATATATAGTAAGTGGTAAAACCAAGATTTGAACCTAGGTGGCCTGTCTGCAAGCCCACACTGAGGCACAACTTGAGTCTGCACCTTTATAAACTACTGCCTATAATGTAAACTTTTATTCAAAAACTCAGAGTTATAATTTTGAACATCAACTTTTGGAAATGACTTATGTTCCCTTTCTGTATTCTCTGCTTTTAAAAACATTTGATGCAATTCAGGCTTCACGTAGCTGAGCGCACACAAATCCCAGTGGAGCACCAACAACCCAAGGCTCTGTGAAGCCAGAACCTCATTTATAAGGGCCAGTCTTACTGCTGCCACCTTCCTGCGTCTCAATGGCGAAACCTCTAGTCCCCACAGCAAGTGGAATTCAGTGATCTTCTAACAGGAGGGCAAATATCTAAATGATTCTCCACATCTAATCTTCCACACCATTTCCTATTCTAAGCTCGACTGGGCAATCTGATCAGTGCAGCAAAGTGAAAAAGATGTCTTCACTGCACCAAGTGATCCTTGATCTGTGTCCAGCCAGAGGGATTTAGCCTCCTAGCCCTCAATTAGACAAAGGTTTCCACTTAAAAAGATACAGAGATCAGTCTTTTAAACTGAGGGGAAGCTAGCAGCTGAACAATAATAAGTGCACTTAAAAAATTATAGCCCTGGCTGGTGTAGCTCAGTGGATTGAGCACGGGCCTGCAAACCAGAGTATCACAGTTTGATTCCCAGTCAGGGCACATGCCTGGGTTGCAGGCCAGTTCCCAGCAGGGGACACACAAGAGGCAACCATACATTGATATTTCTCTCCCTCTCTCTTTCCCTCCCCCTCTAAAGATAAATAAAATCTTTAAAAAAATTATATACCCCACAAAAAAGAGGATTCGAGGATACTAATTGAGAAGAATTTTCAAGGCTTTTTACATGTTATTATACATTTTAATATATTACTGTATTTGCATATATTTATAAATAATATATGTATATGCACAATACATATACATAATCTGCATACATATATTACATGTATATGTTAAGTAGTATGTGAAATATGTAATATTTTACTATGTGTATCTATTTAATATTAAAGAGTTTGTTAAAAGCCAATCAGGTGACACTGGATTATCAAGATGCAGACACCATGGTTGGCCATGTACAGGTTTATTTTGTTTTCCCTCTCATTGGGACACACCGCATGGATGCTTAAAACAGCTGTACCAGAGAACAAGCTTAAAGAAAGACATGTAACTTGTTCCAGGGTTTGTTTAAAAGTGTCACTGCTCTAGAAGGTGAGCAAGAATTAGAACGAATGAAAAAGTAGGTTGTGTATATAACCTCAAGTATACAATTCATTGAGCTTATTTCCTCTTATTCACAAACCCCTCCAACAGCCAGGCTACCTGACTGTAAGTGTGTGGCACACGAGAAGCCTGCAGACAGGGTCCAGGGTTCCACAGGGAAGAGCGGAGCCTCAGGAGAGGGACTGTTTGTTCCTCTGATATGCTATTCTTCTCAGACTTCTGTTGCTGTCACTTAGTTCTCATGGATTTATTCTCCAAAATAAACTGTAAAAAGGCTAAGGGCTAAGCCAGCCTTATCCATCTTTGTGTCCACTGCAGCCCGCCCAAAGCCTTCCGTCTAGTAGGTGCTCAATGAGTATCAGTATATTTGAATTGGTAAAGCACCTTTTCTCCAAAATTTTTTTGGAGAGAGATAGGGTTTGCATATAAAGGTCATCTGGATTACTGAGTAGATGATCATAGTAATTCAATATACTTTTAAAAGTTCTTAATTATTCTACAATAGGCAGAACTACTACAAAAGAAGTGATCCTTCAATAAGATCCAGATTTATCAATATCCAAGGTTTTGTCAGAAGTGAAAAACATTTTACAATCAACTTACCAATACAAAAACCTTGATATTAATAAAGATATATATGCATATGTATAACTAGATTTGCTAATGAATAGACATTTTGTTTGAAGAAGAGTTCAAAATAAAGTGCATACTGCATTGCACAAATGACATATGGCATGATTTATAAATATACACATTTTGTCTCTCCCTCACACACACAAACCCCAAACTCTGCCTTTCAAGACACTGGCCACTTGCCCTAGTTTGAGGTGCCCAAACAGGAACCTGTAGACCTTTGACAACATTGCTTCCTTACAGACTGTTGGCGGGGTGGCGGGGAGGGGAAGCTTGTCCTGACCAGCAGTCAGGAACGCACTGTACGCCTGTTCCTCGGGGAGGTGCTCTTAGTGCCCCTTCCCACCCAAACCAGAAGTTTCTCTAACCACATTAGCAACTCTTCAGACCTGTATGTTGGCCAGTAAGGGCCACAGATGCTAACAAGCAAAGATCAAAAGTCTCAATCAACAGAATTCTCCACTCTTCTCTTCTTTGCTAGATGGTAGTGAGTAAAAAATAAAAGACCTGAAGGGTAGCTGGGCAATTTTAACAGAGAAAAGTGGTCAGCCGCATGACAATGTTTGATTTCTGCATGTGCCTTGAAAGTAAAAGGAAGGAGAAAAACTAATATTTACTAAGTTTCTAGGAGGATAAATATATTTTGTAACGGTACTGCAAGGTATAGCTTTCTAAAATTCAGGGTTTTTTGCTTTTATCAAAGTTACACTTGCATATATTCGAAGAGCCTAGTAATCCTCAGACTTACTGTGAAAGAGAGCAGCCCCTAACCCCAATCCTGCCACAATCAGGTCCCCAGAGGCAAGCTGTTTTCAACTCCTCTAGTTGATTCCTTTGGTATTTATCACTGTATCTTTAAAGAAGATACTTTTATAGCTACCTCTTGGGAATTTCTTTGTTTGTTTGTTTTCGGCATCACCTATTAACTCTCCATTGTAGAAGAAAAGCACTGAGCTCCCCTTTGCACTTCACTGCCCCGCACCACTGTTCTCTGCATGCACTTGCTCCACTGTCTTCCCAGGGAAGCTACTGTTAGCTCACCACGCATTGGGTATGAGCTAACTCTGTGTTGTGCGAAGTCATAGACTATGATTACTTTTCCTTTTTTGTGCAACATTTTTTCTCCCTAGCTGTATTAACTGTGCTGACTTTTTATCTGCCTTGTTTCTAATGTGTGCACTCCCACACTCTTGTTGTGAAGGAAGAGGAAAGCGTGGTATAGTGGTTGCATGTGTGCAATGCCTGGGTTCAAATCTCAGTTTGCCACTTACGACTATATAGCTTTGGACAGATCATTTAAACACTGAGTGCCTCAATTCCCTCACTTGTACAAGGACTAATAATTACCTATCTAATAGGGCTACTGTTTGGATTTGTTAATGCATAGATGTTCAGAATTGTGTCCGATACATAGTGACTTCTCAACATGTAGAAGTGGTGATGATTGTTACTGGTATCCAATTGCTATTATAGCTGAACCTTCTGATCTGCTCCAGTCTAGGCGACCCCCTCAGAATGGCTGCACCAGAGCTGGGGCTGGAACGGCAGTCCTCCATCATCCCGGAGATGCCTTTCTCTCACTTGGATCTTCTGCTTAGAGTTCTTGTCTTGGCTTACCTCTCTTTTTGGTGAACAGGTCCTCTAGTAGTTTGAAGTATCATTTTTCTACCCTCAGGTTTGATAGATAATATGACTGAACATTGGATTCTAGGGTGAAAATTATTTTTGTTCAAGCTTTTGAAGGCATTGCTCTCTGGCTTCTAGAGCTGCTGTAAGGCATGATACCATTCGAATTTCTAATTCACATTCTGTCTCTTAGCTTTTAGGATCTTTTCTTTTGTCTCCATCATTCTGTCAGGATCTGAGATTCTTACTGTGGTTCTAGTTTTGGTAATCATACTGGGTACTAGTTGGTGAATCTGGTGAGTCCTTTCAATGTGGAAACATATTTCTTCTGTTCTCTCTTTCTAAAACTTCTTTGGATGTTAGACTTGCTACACTGTGCTCTAATCATCTTGTTTTCTCCAAAATTATTTTTTCTTTTTAGGAGAACTCAACTTTAGTTTTCAACCCTTAAAACTTTTACATTTCTGCTATCACATTTCTAATTTTCAAGAACACTCTGAATATTCCATTTTAACGTGTCTTTTCTTTGCATTTGTTACTAAATAGTTTCCTTCCTTCCTTCTCTGAAAATGTTTAAGGTTCTTTTATTCACATTTTCTCCTTTCACGGTCTATAGTTCCTTTAGGCTGAGTTTATTGTTTTTGTTTCTTACTGTGGTCCTACTTTGTAAATACTTGGTATTTCTTGAATGTGTGTCTGTATTTCAGAGTGAGCTGCTGAAGTACTGTGTGTTTGTGTGTGTTCAATGCACAATCATGGGGAAGCTAAGGCTTACTGAATGTGGGGTTCATTGGCAAGTAATCTGTGTGCTCTGTTTCTTGGGGGAACAACTGGTGTTAGTATATAAGCTGTTATCTCCTAGGCTGGTAAGATCCCCAGAGTGGCTACTCCAATCTCCTCTGGGCAATGGTAAGGGTGATAATCGTAGTAGCCAGGGTCCACGGAGGCAAGTGAAGAAGGCGGGGACTCTCAACATCCAGCGTGTACAGGCACACTTCAACCCTCAGACCTGAGATCCTATGCTCTGTCCTCTCCAGAAACTAATATTCAGACTTCTACCAAGATAAAGGGTTGTTGGTTATTGGATTTTTGCAGGTATGCAACACAGAATTGGGGAGAAAATCTGGAGTTCTGCTCCTCAGGAACACATTCTACTGTCTCTACCCCACTCCCAAGGTGCTGGGTCTACCAATCCCTGAATCTATGAGGGATACTGCAGTTTATGTTGAGTTGCTGCTTCACTTTCTCCACTGCCACTTAGATTTTAGCTTTTTGGTATCTGCTTAGAGTAGTTTCCATTTCTCTGCGTTTCAGCTTCCAAAATTCTGTAGTTGATGTCTCCTATCCCATTGACTCAATTCTTGATTAGTTTATGCCTTAAAAAAAAGCTTTACTAATACTGTTATTAATAGCATTTTGAGAGATAACTGAGGTTAATGCTTCTGTTCAATCTGTCATCTTTTTTTATGAAGACCTTATAAACTACTTTATTTTTTATTTGTAATATATTTTATTTATTATGCTATTACAGTTGTCCGTCCCATTCTCCTCTCTTCACTCCCCTCCACCCTGCACAACCTCTCTCACCCACATTCCCCCCTTTAATTCATGTCCATATGTCATATTTACAAGTTCTTTAGCTTCTATATTTCTCATACCATTTTTGCCCTCCCGTATCTATTTTCTACCTACCATCTACGCTCCTTATTCTCTGCACCTTTTCCCACCTCTCTCCTTCTCCCCCTCCTCTGTTTATAACCCTCCATGTGATCTCCATTTCTGTGATTCTGTTCCTGTTCTAGTTGTTTGCTTAGTTTGTCTTTGTTTTTGTTTTAGGTGTGGTTGCTAATAATTGTGAGTTTGCTGTCATTTTACTATACATGTTTTTTATGTTCTTTTTCTTAGATAAGTCCTTTTAACATTTCATATAATAAGGGCTTGGTGATGATGACTCCTTTAACTTGACCTTATCTGAGAAGCACTTTATCTGCCCTTCCATTCTAAATAAAAGCTTTGCTGGATAGAGCAATCTTGGATGTAGGTCCTTGCCTTTCATGACTTGAAATACTTCTTTCCAGCCCCTTCTTGCCTGGAAGGTCTCTTGAGAAATCAGCTGACAGTCTGATGGGAACTCCTTTGTAGGTGACTGTCCCCTTATCTCTTGTGCTTCTAGGATTCTCTCCTTCATTTTAATCTTGGCTAATGTAATTATGATGTGCCTTGGTGTGTTCCTCCTTGGGTCCAACTTCTTTGGGACTCTCTGAGCTTCCTGGACTTCGTGGAAGTCTATTGCCTTTGCCAGACTGGGGAAGTTCTCCTTTATTATTTGTTCAAATAACTTTTCCACTTGTTGCTCTTCCCCTACCTCTATCCCTATAATTCGGATGTTGGGATGTTTAAAGATGTGGTTCCTAAGCCTCTCATTTTTTGAATTCTTGTTTCTTCATTCTTTTCTGTTTGATTGTTTCACTCTTTCTTCTGGTCCACTCCATTGATTTCAGTCCTTTCCCATCACTACTGATTCCCTGTACATTTTGCTTCATTTCACTTAGTGTAACCTTCATTTTTTCATCTAATTTGTGATCAAATTCAACCAATTCTGTGAGCATCCTGATCACCAGTGCTTTGAACTGTGCACCTGATAGGCTGGCAATCTCTTTGTCGCTTACTTGTATTTGTTCTGGAGCTTTGATCTGTTCTTTGGGCCATTTTTTTTTGTCTTGATGTACCTGTTACGTATGAGGGGTGAAGCTTTATGCATTCACCAGTGTGGGACAACCCATGTCTCTGCATTGTCATCCTGTATGTGGGTGAGGGATTCGGGAGAGAACAATGGAGCTTGCTCCACTCTCTGCTGGATCTCAGTCCCTTCCACCACTTNAACCTTCACTTTTTCATCTAATTTGTGATCAAATTCAACCAATTCTGTGAGCATCCTGATCACCAGTGCTTTGAACTGTGCACCTGATAGGTTGGCAATCTCTTTGTCGCTTACTTGTATTTGTTCTGGAGCTTTGATCTGTTCTTTCCTTTGGGCCATTTTTTTTTTTGTCTTGATGTACCTGTTACGTATGAGGGGTGAAGCTTTATGCATTCACCAGTGTGGGACAACCCATGTCTCTGCATTGTCATCCTGTATGTGGGTGAGGGATTCGGGAGAGAACAATGGAGCTTGCTCCACTCTCTGCTGGATCTCAGTCCCTTCCACCACTTCCCCCAAGCAAACTGGGCCCTTCTGGTGCTGATTTCCTGGTGGGTGGGCTTGTGTATGTTCTAGGGCCCTGTGGGTTTCTCCAACAAACTCTCCTGTGAGGCTGGAGGTCTCTCCCAGCATCTCAATCCCCACAGGTGATTTCAATTGGTGTTTTGAGGCTTTATTTCCCCCATGCTGGAGTCCTGGATTGTGAAGTCTGTCTTGCTCCCCAGTTTCCACCTGGTTTATCTGTGGGAGAAAGTTGGACCGCCAGGCCTGCCAGTCGCCTTGCACACTGCGCCTCTCCACTATCTGCTGCCTTGGTGGGTTCACCCACTGCTGTCACACACCCTGGATCCACCAGCCACTGCTTTTTTGCCAGGACCCCATTCCTCTCGGCCTCCTGACTCCGCTTCTCCTACTGATCTGGATGAATATGTCTATTTTAACTCTTTGGTTGTCATACTTCTATAAAGTTCAATTTTCTGTCAGTACTCATTGTTTTTAAATTTGTGTTGTCCTTATTTTGGTTGTGTGAGGAGGCACAGCATGTTTACCTATGCCTCCATCTTGGCCGGAAGTCCAATCTGTCATCTTTAATCACAAGTCTGTTTTCCTTACTTCTTATGTAACTGACATACCAGGAGAAGGTAAGGAATTTGTTGAAGTTCACAAAATCAGTAAAAAATAAAATCAGAATCTGAACTCAGGTCTGCCTGACCCTAAAGCCCAACCCTTTCCACGAGAGCGCACACCCTCCAGAGGAGGGCACAGCCTCCTCCCCCGGGAGCCTGTGCACCAGGAGAGATAGAAATCTACTCTGAATTGTGTACCAGGATAAAGACCACAAGACACTGAAAATTTAGGTGACACCTCAGTGTCCTGCTGCTACCACTCTCCTTCTACACCTTGTCCTGAATGTCCCCCCTACTCTTGCTCCAGGAATCCTGCCAAAAGCCCAGGCTTACCCCTCTGATCTTAGTTTGAAAGAATTCCTAGCAGGGAAGGGAATGGTTCCAACAGTGGGCCCTTGCCCAATAATACGAATGTCAACTGCTACCTTTTTCAATGATCAAAATATTTCTGAGAAATCAAAGAAACCCCTTCTCAGAAAAGGTCTGGGATATTTTTAAACCAAAAAAAGCAATGAGAGTGGCACTTTTTGGTCTTACTAACAGCCATTTATTTCATCTTATGTCAACCTTAGACCCCATGTGACAGATTTCACCTGTGGATTCCCATCAGGATCAATCCATTCTATATAGCGAATGGTAAGACCACAGGCTCTAGAATCACACAGGCTGGAGTCCAAATCCCAGCTTTGTCACTTAGTACTTGTGTGGACTTTGGACAAGCTACATAAATTCCTTAAACCTTGATTTTCTCATCTATAAAATAGTAATAGTCATAGTGTTTGCTTTATAGAGTTGCTATCAGTTCAAATGAGATACTGTATGTTAAGCATTAAGCATGATAACTAGTGGTTTACATTTAATAAGTGCTAGCTGATATTTTATTTTTCTTGTTATTACCACATTCAATAAATATTTATGCACAAGAAAAGAATTTGTAACTATGTGTAGTGACAGATGGTAACTAGACTTCTTGTGGTGATCATTTCACACTATATACAAATATCAAATCATTTTTGTACACCTGAAACTAATATCATGTTATATGTCAATTATACCCCAATAAAATGTTACAAATTCACTTAAGATTTATGAAAACAGCTATTATGTGCAGAGAGTTGTTTTACACTTTGTGGAGGATACAAAAATGAACAAAAAAAATCAACTCTATCTTTAAATGATTTGTGGTGTCTGGGGTGGTGTTACTGTGAATACATTTCCCAGCAGCCAGCATGCACAGCCCCAGGCCTGTGGCAAGCCTTGGGGACCACCAGAAGCTGGCCTCGTGTGTTTGTTTCTAGGGTTGCTCCTAGCCACTCAGATCTTGCAAACTATGTATACCGGAGACAGAGAGACTTTGGTTACATAAAAGTTTAAAAAAGTGAAATGATGAAAACTACTTGAAGGATACTGGACATCGATGATCTATTTATATTTTTAAGATGAAGATATAAATAAAAAAACAGCACCCAAAGAAATGTTCCTTCAAATATACGTACAATGTAGATGAGAGATACATATACAGAACAAACAGATGCTACCTATATACTTTTTCACATCAGCCAGAACTCAGCAAGACTAACTAATTCAAGGAGATTAACTAACTACCAATGTCATTAAAGAAATTAACCCTCTGACAAACTAGGCCATGGTATGGTTCAGTGTTTTTAAAAAAATTTTGTAGTAAGACTATTGAACAGAATGAGCAACTCCTAAACACCAGCCTTGATTGACTATTAACCCACAGATACTATAAGTACATAGGACAGTGTTGTTTTATATAGCATTTACTCATTCAGCAGTCACTGACTGAGAACCTACTGAGTACAAGGAATTGACTGGTCCCTGAAATTACAACACAAGCAACACAGATGAAGTTCTTGTTTCCATGGAGTGTGTCTGCTGGTAGGCATGCTAATAAATAATATTTTTATAGATCTAAAAATGCTATAAAGAAAGCAAAAATGGGTAGTGAGTTTGAACTATATACTTCAAATAAAGAGAGTTGTGTTAAAGAAAAAAAAGAAATCCAGCCTTAGGATTTAAATTCTTTGAAGAGGCAGGAGAGAGGGAGGAAGGGGAAGGAGAGAGGGAGAGAGAGAGAGACAAAGATTAAAAAAGAAAGTATCAGAGAGGAGGTGGAGGAGTTCTGGTGGTCATAAAATAGAAATCAAGAAGGACACTCACCTAGAGATTCGGGGTCTGAAAGAGCCTTATTTCCTTCTCTCGCCCTTCAACCTGCTGTGAATGGGTCCCCATGCACAGAAGAGAGAAGCAACCTCTGGCTCCTGCTCCAGGCACACAGAGCCCTGACACAGGACACCCAGGTGGAGAGAGGAATAAGCTGTGCCTGAACAGCTTGGTAGGACTGGGGTTCAGAAGCTCAGAGTGACACACAGGTGGCATGGATTTGGGGGATATCTCATATTCTTGCCAGCTAGTGAGAGCAGGGCTCAAAAGTACTACTTGGAAAGTCAGTCCTGTTTCTGAAGTTTCAATGAGGTAATGACATTAGTGAGTTGGTAATAGAGGCTTGCTGGCTGCTAAGAAATGTTAAGTTTTGCATTTAACTTGGTGAATCTACCCTGGGTCAGCATATGTGACTTTATCAAAAAGAATTTCTCTGAAAATATCCTATGTCTCTCAGACTACTTATAAACCAAACAATAGTATAATTGTTTACCATGAGAAATATAACTTGTTGAGATCAGAAGGCAGTGTGCCTGGCACTTTACATACATTAATTCATTTAATTCTCAGAGCAGAATGTAGTTGGAACTATTATTATCTCCATTTTGCAGACCAGAAAACTGAGGCACAGAAAAATGAAAATAACAGCAAGTGAGTGCTGAGTTGTAATGCATCCCAGTTAGTCTTGTTCCTCATATCATACTCTGCAATTAGGTTACAAGCTAATTGCAGGAGTTGCAAAAAGAGGGAAAGTCTAGAATAGGGGTATCAAACTCATTTTCACTGGGGGCTGCACCAGCCTTGTGGTTGCCTCCAAAGGGTCAAATGTAATTTTAGGACTGTATAATGTAACTACTCCTTAACTAGGGGCAAGGAACTTGGTGCTGCCGCTGGGTAGAAACAAGGTGCTGGGCCAGATAAAGCAAAGTAGAGGGCCAGATTCGGCCTGTGGGCCTTGTGTTTGCTACCTGTGCAGTAGAAGGTTGTTTGGATCACTGGATGTGTGGTGATATCATTCGCTGGTAATTCTGAAAAAGTTAAAGTGTATGTTTGTATTTTACCTGAATTTAATTCTACTCATTTCACCATCTGTCCCTTCCACAGGAGACATTATGCTTTATTTTTAAACTGTTTCTGTTCTATTGTATTCAAGGTGTGGTGCTTGACACCTTTCTTCTGGATGAAGAAAGCAGTTATTTGAGTGACTTTGATAGAATAAGTTACAAATTTTCCAAGATGTTATAGAAATCAGACGTGATCAATCCATCACCAAAACTTTTTAGATCACTCTAGTCAACATTTATTCATGCCCAGGATGGGAAATGTGCTATATTTTTCCTAGTTTAGTTTTTGTTAATTCTGTTTTATTTTGAGGGCCAGGTGGATTACGTTAAATTCCACTTTTAATTCCCAGTATTTCTTCTCATCTTCTTTGTCTTCGTTATGAACCAATGCACTCAACAAATATATTTTGATTATTTGCTACATGCCAAAGATGAGTAAGACGTTGGTCCCCATCAGGAAGGCAAGAGAAGAGGAGGCAAGAGAAGACAGGGGCAGGAGGAGGGATAAAAGTGAAGAACCTCTCTAGCCAAAGAATAGCCAGCAAGAGAACAATTGTACCTTCACTAACTATGGGCGAGGAACACAGCAAACAAAACTAAAACAAAAATAAATCTGGGTCATTGTTTTCATTCTCCTGCTTCAAAATCTCAAACTCATCAGTGGGAACAACAACCAAAGGAGATATCCAGGGTTCAATATCTTCTTGTCCTACATATTCTGTCATGAAAATATTTCTAAGGACTTAGGAAAACCATCATAGTTCTGGTAAACAGATTGCTAATCCAAATACTACTTTAAAAATCCTTCCTCTTTTCTACAGTAAAGGAGCCACTAGAATCTCAGGCCACGAGACACAAACCACTGAAGGGATATGCTGGGGTGGATATGGAGACTAGATCATCCCGCTCCCCCATTCCATAGGTAGAAAGTTGGTTCTCAGAGATAAGTGGTTTGCCCAAGGTCACACAACTACTTAGTGGCAGAGCCACTGCAACCTAGAAATGTTCTTTACTAATCTACTTATCATTGCCTTGATAGGAAGGGCAGCATTAGTCACACTCTGGAAACAGTGAGAGGTAACAGGAATAAACATAGCACTAAAAAAAAAAAAAAAAAGAATGACATTAGACTTCTGGTCAAGATGGTGGAGTAGGTAAATGCTCTGCTCACCTCTTCCAAAAACTACATCAAAATTACAATGAAATGACAAAACAGCCATCATTGAGAACCACGTGAAGACTAGCTTAACAGAGTTCCTATAACTAAGGATATAAAGAAGAAGCCATGTGGAGACTTGGTAGAAAGGATGGAATGGGCAGGTCCCAAACCCATGGTATAGCAGTTAAGAAACAAGAGGAGTATCTTGGCTTCAGTAGTTCCCCCTGAGGAGTAAGAAGTCCCAGTCCCACATCAGGGTTCCCCATGACATCTGACTGTGAAATCAAGTGGCTGAATGAGAAATAGGGCTTCTAGAGACATTGGTGCTGAAGGCCTTAAAAAGCCTGCACACAGACTCACTCACTCATAAATTCACTTGCTCAGAGCTTCAGTACTGGGGTAGCTGATTGTAAAGTACCAGGGACACCTATGGGGAGTAACTGAATTGACTAGCTTCAGGGCAGCTCTCTTTGGGGGGTCAAGTGCTGGCACACAGTGTTGTTCCTTTGTTGAATCCTCCGTACACCCAGCAGGCAGGCACAGGCAGGCACCAGATCTGGGCCATCCATTAACTTGCCTGACGGCAATTGCCTTGCCCTAATGACTCCCTGAGACCCCACCCCACCCAGTTCACTAGCCATGCCAGAACCTCTTCCAGTGGCTTTTCCACACAAGTGACCTTCTCACACTGCATACTTTCCTAAGATCCCTCCAAGAATCACAAACCCCAAACAAGCAGTGACTGGCCTCAGTGTGCCCTCTATCTCCTGCTAAGCTTGGCACTAGAGGCAGCAGCTTTGGTTGGCAGCCTAGCTTCTACCAGGTACCTCCAATCTTAGTATAGGTAGCTAACAATTGAGATCACTCTATAACTCCTTCCAGGTGGCCCTGGGCTGGACACAAGGAGCCACTTAACTTGGACTGTACCAGAGCTCCTCCTGAGGCCTGAGAACTAGCACACTTGGTGGCCAGCATAAGACTACACCAGAACACCACCCAATTAACTCCACAAATGACATACCCAAAGGGTTGGCTTAGCAGGTACCAGAGTCTTGCTAAAGTGACTCCCATGCTGTGGGGTCACCCCTACACAACATATTGTCCACTGCAAAAAACAACCATTGCTTATAGCTACTCAGCCTAAGGGTAAATCTCACCTGATGACATGCCTACATCAATGAAGATTTAATTGCAATAGGAGGGTACACACAACCCATACAAGAGACGCTCCTAGAGTACCCAATTCCTGTGACCCATGTGACCATGGAGATTGCACCACTGGGCCCCACAAGACACCTACTATATAAGAACATTCTGCCAAGACAGGGAGATGTACCAGATCTACCTGATAAATAGAAACAAACACAGTGAGGCAGTTAAAATGAGAAGACAAAGAAACATGTCCCAAATGAAAGAACAATAAAAAACTCTAAAAAAAGAACTAAATAAAATGGATACAAGCAATCTACCAGGAGAAGAGTTCAAAACACTGGTTTACAAGGACATTTAATGAAATTGAAGGATCAACAGATGAACTAAGAACTTCAAAAAGAGATAGGAAACATAATAAATGGAGATAAGCATAAGAACCAGTCAAAAATAAAGAGTCCAATAACTGAAATAAAGAGTACATTACAGGGAATCAACAGTAGATTACATGAACTGGGAGAGGTAATCAGAAAACTTAAGGACAAGGGAGCAAAAGACATCCAATCAGAACAGCAAAAAGAAAAAAGAACCCCAAAATAACAAGGTTACTTTAAGGGACCTCTGCAACAACATCAAGCCTACCAAAACTTCCATCATAGCAGTACCAGAACAAAAGAGAGAACAAGGGATTGAAACCCTATTTCAAGAAATAATGGCTGAAAACTTGCCTAATTTGGTGAAAGAAATAAACATACAAGTCCAGAAAGCATAGAAAGACCCAAACCAGATGAGCCCAAGGAAGCCACACCAAGACACATCATAGTTGAAATGCCAAAGTTTAAAGATAAAGAGTGAATCTTAAGAGTAGCAAGAGAAAAGCAGTAAGTTACTTACAAGGAGTTCCCATTAGACTTTCAGCCGATTTCTCAACAAAAACTTTGCAGACCAGGAGGGACTGGAACAAAATTTCCTAAATGATGAAGGGTAAATACCTGCAATCAAGATTACTCTAGCCATCTAAGCTATCATTTACGATTGAAGGAGAGATAAAGAGATTCCCAGAAAACAAAAGAATAAAAGTGCATCATTACCACAAAACCAGCATTACAAAAAATGTTAAAGGGATTTCTTTAAGAAGAAAAGAAAGGATTGCCCTGAACAGTATTGCTCACCTGCTTGGGTGTTATCTCACAAAGTGAGAGGTCACCAGTTTGATTCCTGGCCAGGGTGTATGCCTGGGTTGGGGGTTCAGTCCCCAGTAGGGACACATACAAGAGACAACTGATCAATGTTTTTTTCTCATATCAATGTTTCTCCCCTTTCTTTCTTCCCTCCCTTCCCCTCTGTCTAAAAATAAATAAATAATAAAATAGAAAGGATTAAAAATGAATAAAACTATATGAAAGAAAATATTCTTACTAACAGAGGCAAACACATATGAAAATAGTGGATCAACCAACTATAAAGCTAGTACAAAGGTCACAAGGCAAAAGTAGGAAGATCATGTGCAATTACAACAAATTAAAGCATATATAAAAACACTCACACAAACATAAACATGGAGGGGATAAGTACAAATTGTAGTGATTTCATAATGTGTTTGAATTTAAATGATCATTAATGTAAAATACACAGCTATAAACATACTTTGGTATATAGGAAGCATATGTTAACTACAAATCAAAAATTTATTAAGAGATATACAACAAATGGAAAGGAATTTGAACACAATAATAAAAAGGCATCAGAATACAAGAAAAGAGAGCAAGAGAATAAAAAATGAACAGAGAAAAATCTACAGAAGCAACCAGAAAACAATAAAATGGTGATAACCACATCTCTATCAATAAGTACTTTAAAAGTAAATGAACTAAATGCTCCAATGAAAAGACATAAGACGGGGGACTGGATTAAAAGAAAAAACAAGACCCATACACATGTTGCCTGCAAGAGACCCATTTCAGATTGAAAGACAGACATAGGGCATGGAAAAAAATATTTCATACAAACAGAAATACGAAAAAAATGGGGTAACAAAACTTATATCATACAAAATAGGCTTTAAAATAAGGGCTACAACACAAGACAAAGAAAGGCATTTTATAATGATAAATGGATCAATCCAACAAGAGAACATCGCTCCCATAAACATCTATGCACCCAACTTAGGAGAACCTAAATATTTTGTATTAAGCAAATACTAACAAAGATAAAGATATAGATGAACAGTAATAGAGTATTAGGAGGGGACTTTAACACTTCATTGACACCAATGGATAGATCAACCAGACAGAAAATCAAGAAAAAAATAGTGGCCTTAAATGACACATTAGATCAAATGGATTTAATTGATATTTTTAAGGACATTTCAATAAGTTTCAGTAAATTAAGAAGATTAAAATCATTTCAAGCATCTTTTCTGATCACAGTGGTATGTAACTAGAAATCAGCTATAAGAAGAACACTGAAAAAACACAAACACATGGAGGCTAAATAACAGGCTACTAAAAAATGAATGGGTGAACAATGAGATTAAGACAAAAATCAAAAGATACCTTGAGACAAATTAAAATAATGCAATGCACCAAAACCTGCAGGACACAGCCAAGCAATTCTAAGAGCAAAATTTATAGCAATATAGGCTTACCTCAAGAAATAAGAAAAATCTCAACTAAACACTGTAAACTTTTATACCTAAATGAACAAGAAAAGAAAAAGCCCAAAGTGATTTGAAGGAAGGAAACAGTAAATATCAGAGTGAAAATAAATAGTCTGTGAAAATACAAAATCTCAGTGAACCCAAAAGCTGGTTTTTAGAGTGGATAATCAAAACTCATAAACTTTTAACCAGACTCATGAAGAAAAATGAAAGCCCAAATAAATAAAATCAGAAATAAAAAAAAGAGAATTATCAACCAACATCACAGAAATACAAAGGATCATAAGGAAACACTATAACCATTTATATTCCACCAACTGGACAACCTGGAAGAAGTGGATAAATCCCTAAAAACATACATTATTCCAAGGGTGAACCAGGAAGAAACAAAAAATCTGAATGGACCTTCCAAGCAAATCAAACTGGTAATCAAGAAAATCCTAACCAGAAAAATCCTTGAACCAGATGGCTTCAGAGGTAAATTTTACCAAACATTCAAAGAAGAATTAGCACCTATATTTTCAAACTATTTCAAAAAGAAAAAAAAAACAAGAGAGGGAAGGCTCCCAAACTAAATTTATGAGGACAGTATTACCCTAAAACCAAAACCAGACAAATGCACTATAAAAAATTATAAGCCAGTATTCCTGATTAACATAGATGCAAAAATCCTGAAGAAATTATAAGGAAAGTGAATTCAGTAATACATTAAAAACATCACACAACATGATCAAGTGGAATTTATCCTGGGTGCAAGGCTGATTCAATATCTACGAATCAATTAATGTGATACACCATATAAACACAATGAAAGATAGAAATCATACTAATAGATGCAGAAAAAGCATTTGACCATATACAACATCCATTTGTGATAAAAACTCTCAGCAAAGTGGGAACCAAAGGAACATAACTCAACACAATAAAGGCCATATATGAGGCCTGTACAGAAAGTAGCCAGCCATGTACTATGAAAAATAGAGACACTTATTGAAGAAGATACTAGATACAAGAAACATTGTACACAAGACAATGATGCCTCAGTCCCCTTGGGGCCTCACACAGTTCTCCCAATTGCCATCAGTTGCCCTGATGTATTTTTCTGAATCTCATTGAATGTCTGAAATCTCTTCCCCTTTTTAAAGGTGATTTTAGTTTTGGGAAAAGCCAGAAGTCAAAACACATGGTGCCAAATCTGGGCTGTAGGTGGGCTGAGTGACCTGGGTGATTTCAAGTTTCACCAAAACACTCTGCACGAGATGTGATGCATGAGTGGGTGTATTGTTGTGATGAAGCTGCCAATCACCAGTTGCCCATATCTATGACCTTCTGAATCAAATGAATAGTTTCTGTTCAAGCTTAAAGCAAAATTTAATGCAGACTGGTTGCTCTACTCACTTAGTCATTTTGAATGCCATGGCCACACAATGCACATGCTCATTCAATGGCATCAGTGCCCCCACTGACTAGTACAGTGAAGTTATCATTGTTCATGCATGCACATTCCAGTCCACTCTCCCTGGCTGCCAGGTTACATCAATGTGTATGAAAACTATCCTCATTATGTTAACAATAGTTGGACTTTTTCTGGACAGACCTGGTATGACAAATCCACAAATAACATCATACTCAATGATGAAAAGCTAAAAGTTTTTTATTTAAGATCAGGAATAAGAAAAAAATGTCCCCTTTCATCATTTTTATTCAACATAGAATTGGATGCCTTATCCACAGCAATCAGAGAAGAAAAAGAGATAAAAGACATTAAAATTGGAAAGGAAAAGTAAAACTATCATTATCTGCAGACACATGATAATATACACAGAGAGCCCTAATATATCCACCAAAAACCTATTAGAACTAATATATAAATTCAGTAAAATATGAGGATACAAATAAATATTCAGAAATCAGCATTTTTATATACCAACAACAAACTATCAGAAAAAGAAATTAAGAAAATAGTTCCACTCACAATTACAAAAAAGTAAAATACCTAGGAATAAATTTAACCAAGAAGGTAAGGTGTATACCTAGAAAACTGCAAGATTTTGAAGAAAGAAAATTAAGAAGATACTAATAAAAGGAAGACTTTACTGTGCTCATGAATAGGAAAAATTAACATTGTTAAAATGCCCATTCTACCAAAAGTAGTCTGAAGATTTAATACAATCCATATCAAAATACCAATGACATTTTGCACAGAACTAGAACAAAAATAATCCTGAAATTTATTTAGAACCACAAAAGACCCTGACTAGCCAAAGCAATCTTGAGAAAGAAGAACAAATTTGGAGGTATCATGCTAAACTATACTACAAGGCTATAGTAACCCAAACACCATGGTATTGGTGTAAAAACAGACACATAGATCAAAGAAACAGAACAGAGAACCCAGAAGTAAACACACACTATTATGGTCAATCTATGACAAAGGAGGCAAGAATATACAATGGAGCAAAGACAATCTCTTCAATAAATGGTGCCAGGGGAAACTGGACACATACATTCAAAGGAATAAAATTAGATCACTTTCTTATACTGTATACAAGAATAAACTCAAAATACATAAAAACGTAAAGGTAAGACCCAAGAGCATAAAACTCCTAGAAGAAATCATAGTAGGTAAGCTCTTTGACATCGCTCTTAGCAATACTTTTTTGAATGTGTCTCCTCAGGCAAGGCAAACAAAAGAAAAAATAAATAAATGAGACTACATCAGACAAAAGATATTTTGCACAGCAAAGAAAACCATCAAGAAAACAATACTACTGAGTAGGAGAACATATTCACCAAAGATATAACTGATAAGGGGTTAATATGCAAAATATATAAGGATCTCATACAACTGACCACCAAAAAGAACAAATAACACAATTAAGAAAATGGGCAGACATTTTCTTAAAGAATAGACAGACAGAACCTGAATAGACATGTCCCCAAAGAAGACACACAAATGGCCAATAGACATTTGAAAAGATGCTCAACATCACTAATCAGGAGGAGATTGCCAATTTAAACCACAATATCACCTCACACCTATCAGAATGGCTATCATCAATAAATCACCCAAAAAATGTTGGTAAGATTGTGGAGAAAAGGAAACTTTCCCTCACTGTTGAGGAGATTGTAATTTAGTGAGCCACCATGAAAAATAGTATGGAGGTTCCTCAAAAAATTAAAAATAGAACCACCATATGATCTAGCAATTCCACTTCTGGGCATTTATCCAAAGAAATACAAAACACTAATTTGAATGAATACATGTGCCCCTATGTTCATCGAAGCATTATTTACAATGATATTGAAGCAACCTCAGTGTCAATCAGTAGATGAGTGGATAAAAAAGTAGTGGTACATATATACAATAGAATACTATTTGGCTATAAAAAGAGTGAAATCTTGCCATTTGCAACAACACGGATGGAACTAGAGGGTTTATGCTAAGTGAAGTAAGTCAGAGAAAGACAAGTGTTGTATATGGTTTCACTTATATGTGGAATCTAAAAAACAAAATAAATGTACAAACAAAACAGAAACAAATTCATAGATACAGAGAACAGACTGGTGGTTGCCAGATGGGAGTGGGGTTAAGAGGGTGGGTGAAGAGGGGGAAGGGATTAACATGTGCAAATTGCCAGTTATAACAAGTCACAGGGATGTAAGAGAAAAAAAAGACTTGTGACTGAAGTGTTTTTGTAAATATCGTTAAAAATTGTGACTCTGAAACGTTGGGAAAAAGGAATGACATTAAAAAGTCATAATTAAGGGCAAAAAGAAACCTGCAAGAACATCTTACCATTTTGATCTCGTGTTTCCCTACCGTTACCTCTCTGTCCTTAGTTCTGCCTTCCTATTCTTGTAGAACACTCTTAACTCTTATCTTATCTCGACCTGCCAAACCATTAAAAAAAAAACAAAACTAAAGCCTACAAACAAAATGGCCTCCTTGCATCATCCTATTCTTGTAGTTCCATTAAACCCTCACTTACAGAATGAAGTGTGAGACAACCAATCACCACAAGGCACTAAAAATAACAAAGCAGAAAAGCTTCTTTGTTGAAATGCATGCTTTATCCCACAGCATATGAGGCCTGTGCAATTAATTTTAATATTTCACACATGTCAATTATTTGAAGCACCAGGTCAATTTAACACAGCCACCTGTGCTAGACATCACAATTGCCAAGACAGCAGAGCAATTTAATTGGACTAAATCCCTGCCCCTGCTCCATTAGGCCCTCTTCTTCATCTTGAAAGCTTCCCCACACAACAGCTTTACTTTTGCTGCAGTTCACATTCATGGAGAGAATTTTGGAAGACAGTAAAGCAGTAAAATACTACAGAGCACTGAACAAAAGGCTCTTCTGCTTTAGTCTTGTCCTTCATAAATGAACTTGTAAAGCCTGGCCTGAGTACAGAGGGAGGAGTCTGGCACTCTTCTGTCCCTCAGGGTCTGTTAATCTCTTTATTTTTCTTCCGAGGTTATATTCAAATCAGCCACACAGCTCAATTTACTTGGCTTGTGACTAATTGAATAAATCTAAAATAACAACAGACATACTGGCCCAGAGTCTTGGCCAAAGTTTTCTTTAGATATTTGCAACACATTCTGGCTGTTTTAATTCCTCTGGCAAGTAGGTAAAGGTACTCTGGTGCAGTGTCTGATTTTATTTTATTTTAAAAATTTTTCATGACAGTTGACATTCAATATTATATTAGCTTCAGGTATACAGTGTAGTGGTTAGACATTCACATAACTTACAAAGTGATCCCCCAATAAGACTAGTACCCACCTAGCACCATACACAGTTATTACATTATTGACTATATAGGGTGGGGCAAAAGTAGGTTTACAATTGTGAGCACACAAAACACAAAATTTATTCTTTATTCTTTAATTTTTTTTCTTTTACTGATTCCAGAGAGAGGGGAAGGGAGGGAGAAAGAGAGGGAGAGAAACATGGATGTGAGAGAGAAACAATATTGGTTGCCTCTTGCATGTACCCCAACTGTGGACCAAACCTGAAACCCAGGCATGTGCCCTTATTGGGAATCAAACCTGCAACCTTTTGGTTTGTGGGATGATGCTCAACCAACAGAGACACATTGGCCAGAGCCAAAGTTTATTCTTGTATTATTACTTATAGTTATTGTATTATTTTCCATATATACTGTAACCTATTTTTGTTCCACTCTGCATTCCCTATGCTATACTTTCCATCCTCAGGACTATTTTGTAACTGACAAATCATATTTTTTAATCCCTTCACCTTTTTCACCCAGCCTCCCAACACCCCTCCCATTTGGCCACCATCACTTTGTCCTCTGCATCTATCAGTTTGTTTGTTTTGTTTATTCTCTCATTCATTCTCATTCATTCTCTCCCTCTTTTGATTCCACATGTAAGTGAAATCATATGGTATTTGTCTTTCTTGTCAGGTCTTAATATTACACCAGGGGCAGACTGACTGTCACTCACTGTTGCAAAGGTTGCTAATATTTACTGACAGGATAATTTAGGAAGAATTTAAGCACCCTTGAAGGTAGGAAGATATCTCATCCAAGTCGGTCAGTTTTCAGTGTTAAGATTTTCTTTAAGGTACTAACTATTCTGTGCTTAAATATCACTTCTTCTAAGAATCATAAAATCTAAGTAGGGGAGTTTAGTTTATTTTCTGTTACACTAAGGTGAATCTTCAATGATCCTGAGTTTGTAGCTATTCCTATTTGTAAACATATTCAAAGAACAACCAACATAATTAACCTGTCACTCAATCTAGCTTCTCTCAATCCTTTTTCAAAGGGAGAATTTAAAAAAAAAACATATTAGTACCTACTGGGAGTAGGAACGCAGGTTGAAGCCTTAGGAAGACTGTAAGATAAGCAAGCCATTAGTACTGAGTTTAAAACTGGTAGATCACACTTTGGAGCTTGCAAGCTTTTCTCTGGGGAGAGCATAACCTCCCAAGAATGCTTTCAAGGGAAGCACATGGCTAAGCACGCTGAGTGGCTTTTTAAGATTACATGCACAGAAACACTGACATTCTTTCAGTGATCTGAAGCTAGGCTAAAAAAAACCCCAATACACATGACTGGCACCTCTCAAGGGAGCAGGCTCAAGGGTGTTTGTATTGTGGCAAAATGACAATCCATAGTGGAGGGATCTTCTGTCTTACAAAGCATGGTAAGCTTCTCTGTCTGAGCATTGCCCCACAACAGGATGGTCATCATCATAAATATTTCTGCTTCTTGGCAGGCAGGTGTTTTCATTATGTGTTCATTGTATATTCTTAAGAGTTGGAAACTCTTTTTCAGGGGCTCAGTAAGTGCCCCAGCAAACATTTTGGGTCAGGGGCCTCTTTTCTCCTTAACAGAGTAGTCTTTACCTTTTCAATAATCCCACCAGACACTTGACCCTAGTCTCTTGAGTTTTTCTTTCACTGGTAGAATTATTCCAAGTATTTTGTTCCCTTTCCAAGCCACTGTGTCTGATCTTGGACTAATAAAGTCCATGTTCCACTACTGCTTAGGCTAGAGACTGTGTACCAAGAAGTCTACGCTAAAACCTGGCCCTCAACCCCAGGGAAATGGTGAGAAGGTGTAAGTGTAGTAGCCCAAACATGTCCAAACTCAAGCTCACAGCTTGAGAAAGTCAGCTGGTCGCCTTGTCCTTAAGTTGTTTGTGCACAGCTGTGCAGATGACTCTCCTCTACCCTGAAGAGCAGGCATGCAAGATCTGCAACAGAAGCTGGAGGTGCACAGGAGGAGTGAGGTGCACAGGAGGAAATTCTGGGTTTTGTATTTTCTGTTTTTTACATTCAAAAAATCTTTTTCCAGCCTTCTTCCTGAGGTACAGGGATGGATTCCACATGCACGGACAAAGACAGGATATGCTATAATGCCAACTCTCAACTACTGTTTTAAATGGGAAAAAAATCTTAAGATATTCTGAAAGTTCTAACTTGAGAATTTTTTTCAGAATAACAGTTTTAGCTTGGAGTACACCATCATTAGTCCTTATTCCAAACTCAGAATGCTTAAACAATAGACAAATTATTTTTTAAAAGACATCGAAGATTTATATTCAGAAGAGCACTATGTATGGATTGTTTTCTATAGCAATAAACTTGCCCCCTGCAAATAATAAGCTATAGGTGTCTAAAATATATCTATATTATATATGTAATATGTATTATATAATAAATATGTATTATGTAATATACACATTATAACATATAAGTATGCATTATATAATATGTAATGCATAATATAAATGTGTATTACATATGTGGATGTACACACAGATTATAACACATAATCCACATATGTGTTATAATCTGTATGTACATCCACATTTACACATACACATATGTATGTAGTAATAGTAGCAGTAGCATAAATCTGGTTAAGGGGAGTGTATTCATTCAGTGAATATTTATTAATTGTCCAATCATTATGGTAAGCCCCGAGGAAAATAGATCAGAAGACAAAATGCCTACTCTTGAGTGTATACTCTGGGGGGAAAGAAGAAATACTAAGTGCAACAAAATGTTAGTGGCTTTTTGATAATATAGATACATATAGACATAGTAAACTCAAAAGATGAACATCACTCCTTGGAAGACAGAGGTATCACAAAAGGTTTCCTAAGGAAAGTGGCCCTTGAATTGCACTGTGAAGGTTTCCTGGTGGCCTCCGTATTTGAACTTGGATATCTGGTAACCCAAGCTGGTTTGTGTGGTAACTCAAAGATAACCATTTTGGATAATTAGCATCTCCTATTTTAGTTCCCTGGGCTAAATAATTCTGAGTTTTGCATAAAGGAAATGCAGTCCGGGAGTGTGCTGTTCTTAGTACTGCTGATATACGAGATATAATGAGACATTCAGCATATAGAGATGCCTGTTAAACAGAATCAGTTGGCGTGCCCCCTCTGTGATTGTGTGGTAACACATTACTACAAGAAGAGCACCAAGGGGTATGATGGTGTTTTGAAAATGAGGACAATCTTCCAAAATAATTATTCATTCTCCTCACAGTACTCTTCCCAATATGAGAGAAGCTGGCCAGTCTCCAGCCTGTACAGGGAGCAGGGAAGTGGGGGCTCTGTCATGAGCCTCTGCTGTTTGCTGGTTATGCGAGCCATCCAGGCATTGTGTCTATCACACTGACCTGGAAAAATAAAATTCTGGGGCTTCAACTGGGGACGATGGCCAACTCCCAGACTTAATTTGATTGTTCTGCATGACATGAAGCAAAGTAGAGCTGCTGCGACTACTCTAAATCCTGCCACAACCACTTAATAGCCATGTTACATTAGTCCAGTAAATTAGACTCTCTGAGCCTCAGTCCTACAGAACAGGTACTCAACAGCATGTGTGTTTGCATGTACACACACACACACACACACACACACACCCATAAAGAGAAATCCCATGTGGAATTACAGGCAAAAGAGACTTGAAATAAGACACCCTCATGAAAAAGTTAAACACTATCTTAGAGATATAACCTTAGTCCAACAGTAAAACAGATACTAGCAAAATGGAGCACGAATTTTGTTTTACAGAATTATTTAGAAAGCCACCAGATGAGTTTAGAATTGATTAAAGAGACAACTTATCTTAGGATAAGTGTGTGGCTCTTAAATACTATAGCTTTGCAGCAAAGAGAAGAAAGCTGGTGACCCTTCAAAGACCTCTGTGTTCTAGCCAGATGCCCAGGACTGAAGCAGCAGGCAGGCAGCACAGCTATCGCAATACAGGGGCCCTGAGCACATCTTAATGGTGAGTGACAGACTGGTTCTGAAGGAGGACCTTGCTCATTGATTAGTGAAATAGTGCAAGTGTAACATGCCTTTTCAAGGCCCTACACTTCAAGAACCATCACTGGCACTGTTCTCAGTGACCCACACGCAAATAAAGAACCAAATGTTAATGAACTATAGAAATGGTCCCTGAAAATACGGTCTTAAACATCACTGTGTGGTTGCTTCTTGAGTGCTCTCTACTGGGGACCTGGCCCACAACCTAGGCCTGTGCCCTGACTGGGAGTTGAACCAGAGACCCTTTGGTTTACAGTTTGTCCTTCAGTCCACTAGAAGAAGGTCGGTCTAATTCTCCAATTCTCAATAAATGTGATCTTTCCAGGTACCACAGGGTTTCCCAAAGGTCACTGATTCAATGTTCCTCTACTTAAGCAAGAACCTACTTCTCATTCCCCCTGAATATTCTGACTGTATCTGACATGATTCCCAGATGAGCTCAAATCTTCAGGAGTTCTTGAAGTGCACAGTATAAACATTACAACCTTTCACACACCAATTTCAAATAACACTGAGACCAACATGGCTTCTGGTTAACTCCCATTACAGGACATGAAAAATACAAATGCACAGTAACAGGCACTGGGAACACACTGACAAATAGAAGCCTGAGAGAAACACACATTAAAATTAAAACTCAATCACCTTGCTATAAAATATTTGAATGTACTTCTGAGAACTTCATCTCATTTTAGGCTTATAATTTTGCTTTTAAAGTAGGGTTATTAAACCATTTTTTAAACGATGAAGCAGTGGCTCAAAGAGGCTAATTGACATGTCCAAATTGGAGAAAGTATGGGGTTAGAATATCTCTAAGATGCATAATTGCATATGCACCTTAGAGAAATTTCTTAAGAAGTAGGCTTATCTTTTTATAATGTTATATTTCAATTACAGTTGACATTCAATATTATATTAGTTTCAGGTATACAGCATAGCAGTTAGACATTTATATACCTTATGAAGTGGTCACCCTGATAAATATAGTACCCATCTGACACTGTACATAGCTATTACAATATTATTGACTACATCCTCTATGCTGTACTTTATATTCCCACGGTGATTTGTAGCTGCTAATTTGTACTTAATCCCTTCACCCCTGTCCCCCACTGCTTCAACCGTTCCTCTTCACCCCACCCTATCAGTCTGTTCTCTGTATCTATGACATTCTTTCTATTTTATTTTCTTGTTTAGATTTCACATATAAGTGAAAGCATATGGCATTTGTCTTAAGAAGAAGATTGCCTTTATAGTGGACAGGCTGTCTGAGCTGCCTGACAGTTATGAGTGCTGCTAGGGCAGGCGGCAGAGTGCCTGCTGCCCTCACTGCCCCTGCAGAAGTCTCCACACTCAGGCTACTCAACCCCATCGGCAGGCCTGTGATGACTGCACCAAGACTGGGCCCTGGTCATGCAGCAATGAGTGACCTGCGCTCTGCCCAACCGAGGCCCCCATGCTGGTGGTGACTGTGTGGACCAATCCAATCCTCTCTCCTGAGGAAGCAGGAAATACTACAGGCATAAAAAGAGTTTTTAGGAGCAAGTGGAGAAGGAACCACAAGGTGTCCAGATACCATAATTGTTGAGCCCTGCACAGGTGGTGCATAATAAAGGCATGAATAGGACAAGCTCCCTAGGTGCTAGCAAGGCACCTGATCCTGTGAAAGATCAGTTCTCAGTGACGTCTGCTCTGAGAAGACTAGGGTGGTTTTATGTCTCCCCTCCCATCTTATACATCCTCTCAGGAAGCCTGTGGTTTCTGAACTAATTCTTTTCATTGTAACCCAAAAGAGAAAGGCATGTGATTATTTTAGAGTCCTATATTAGAATATTGAATTGAAGAAAGACCATACAGCTCCATCTCCGTATACATGGTACAGCAAACCCAGGCAGAAGTCCTTCTGAAAGGGCTCTCCTTGAGCTCACTGCTCACCTTAGACATCACACTATGACTGACACTGAGAGCTATCCATTAAGATTCCTAGAGGCAGATGTTGTAGGACGAATGTTGAAATCCTAGTACCTTAGAATTTGGCTGTAATTGGAGATAGGGCTTTTACATAGGTAATTAAGTAAATAGGTCATATGGGTGGCCCCTAATTCAATATGACTGGTGTCCTTATAAGAGGAGGATATTGTGACATGCCCAGAGAAGACCACATGAATAGACAGGGAGAAGATAGCCATCTGTAAGCTAAGGAGAAAGGCCTCAAAAGAAACCAAATGTACTGCTACTTTGATCTGAGACTTCCAGCCTCTAGAACCATGAGACAATAAAGTTCTATTGTTTAAACCACTCAGTCTGTGGTACTTATTATTGCAGTCCTACCAAACTAATACAGAAGCCTTCAAGTTGGGTCTCTATAAAGACACCAAAGAGGCTTGCAAGAGATTAAAGCTATATGGTGGAGGCAATATAGTGATCTGGTGGAACACGTCCTGTGCTCAGACTGTTGGGGTTGAATTCTGGTTCTGTCACTTACTGGCTGTGTCTCCATTGAAAAATGCTTTACCTCAGCTGCCTGAGGTCTCAACGGGAGCTCAGAGCTCTGAGGGTGTAATGAGGTCGGCGAATAAACACTCAACGTATGCTGGAGCCAAGTGAATGGCGCCCTTGGAAAGGTCTGCTTTCACTCTCACACAGTTAATCCAGACACCGCTGAATAGAACTAGATGTGATATAGGGAGGATGGAATATTAGCATCTCGGTCCTCCTCTCCAGGGTTAGTCGAATAGCACTGACCTGATCTGGTCTTCTCATTCTGCTCTGGATCCCCCTCATTCCTCTTCCTCATGAGTTTGCCATACTCGTGGGAGCATCTCACACCACGGAGTGCTGGGGTGATGGCTGTGTGTGTCAAGTGTTTCTCTGTGCACTTTCCTGAAGCACCCTCTGACAATGTGTATGGGAAGATTCCACAAAGAGGCCTTGCTTCTAATCAGTGTGTTCTATGGAATTCTTAACATCTGGTGGCTGGAATGGTTTTTCCTGTCTGAGAGGCATTCTGCTTACTACCTGAGCTCTTGGACATGTGAGCAGCTTGTGCCAGTGCACCAGTCAGGAAGAAAAACTCACTGACTGAAGTAGACACTTTGGTTAACAAAGAAAGTGCCAAGTGCCAAAGTACTTAGTCAAAAAAAGAGGCTCTCAAGGGACAGCAATAGGACACCACTGTACTTTCAGAAAGCCTCTGCCGGACTCCTGGGGCAAGTAGAGAAATATGTTCCTGCTGCCTTGATAGGTAAGGGAAACTTGTTTCAGAGGGCCAAGAACAAGCATGCCTTCCAGACCCAGTACAGCATAGGAATAAGGGACCTGACTGTCATCTGTACTCCATCTTGTCCCCCCATCTTTACTTACTTCTATATACCTGCTCAACTCTCTTCTCTGTAGACTGCTGTTCTTTGCCTCTCTGCTCCAGACAAACAGAGATATGAAAGGTACCTTTGTCAAAATAAAGACTGAATCTGCCCTGGCTGGTGTGGTTCAATAGATTGAGTACCAGCCTGTGAACCACAGGGTCACTAGTTCGAATCTCAGTCAGGACACATGCCTGGATTACAGGCCAGGTCCCCAGTAAGGGGTGTGCAAAAGGCAACCACACATTGATGTTTCTCTCTTTCTCCCTCCCTTCCCTTCTGTCTAAAAATAAAATAAATAAAATATTTTAAAAAAACTGAATCTCTGCCATTCCTAATTATAAATTCTCTTCATGGGTCAACTGTCTGCCTGGGTCCAGTGAACTGGGACTAGGGTTCAGGGGCAGGAAGAGGAGCTGTAGAGAGGAGGCCTCACCATATAAGCAGCTGCCACGGCCCACTGCTCTGCTCTGTGCTGGGAGACAGGAATGGTTCACAGAGAAGGAGAAATCAGAGAAATCACTTAGAGCCAGAAAGATACCCTCAAAAGTATCCACTATGTTATCCAGCCTTAGCTATAAAAGCTCAGAGTCCTAGAGTGAAACTCACTATCATATGGACTATACACTTCCTCACAGAGACTTTTATATTCGGTTTTCCTTGTAAGTGTTGCCATTCTTTCAACTACATCCAGTGTTATGATTTCATATATGATTTTGAATTTTAGAATGCTGATTAGATATCTCCAAACAGAAATGCCGATTAAAAATATTTAAAAAGGCAAATCTATCACTTTTTTTAACTCAAAAAGAAATGCAATTGCTTTTTGTAAATTAGTGAAACAATGCTATTTTAAAATAGATGTCTAATAGCTGATGTGTTTTGGGAATGATTTTACCATGAAAGAGATTTTTAAAACACCAGTACATGATAGAAAAATTGTGTCATCTCCTAAAAATGACTGATATCCCTTGCTTAATAAACACTCACAGCAACCCTTTGGAATTCACTTACATCATCAAATCAACTGTTCATTGAATTTCAAATCAGAATGCAAAGCACTCCCTGCCTAGTGCAGGATCCCTCTGGTATTTAGATTCTACGGAGAAGACATTGGGCCTAAATCTAAACCTTGAAAAATAAAGGTATAGGTCCTGTCCAGAATGGAAGTCTCATCAAATACTGTCCTGCAATCAGATATGCTGGCTGCAAATTCCAATTCCATCATTTCTTACCACATGGCATCCTTCTCATTTCCTCTCCCGCATGTTTCTACCAGCATGGTACAAGACGTTTTGTTTTAACCCCCCCCCCCCAAAAAGAAAATGCAGAAAAAGCACCTGAAGAATAAGGAGGGAAGGTTCAAAAAATTAAACATAGAATTACCAAATGACTCAGCAATTCTACTCCTGGGTACATATCCAAAAGAACTGAGATCAGGTACTCAAATAAATGCTTTTATACACATGTTTATAGCAGGATTACTCACAGAAGCCAAATGTCCACTGAGAGATAAATGGGTAAACAGATTATATATATATGCATACAATGGAAAACTATTAAGCCAATAAAGAAGAATGAAGTGTCGATACATGCTAAAATGTAAATGAACCTCAAAAACATCAAGCTAAGTGAATGAAGCCATTCAAACAAAAGACCACATATTGTGTGATTCTGTTTTATATGAAGTATTCCGAACAGGGAAATCTGTAGAGACTGTGTGCAGACGGTGGCTGCCTGAGCTTTGGGGTGGGCTGGCGGATGGGAAGCAGTGTATAATGGGGCTGGGGCTGGTGACGAAGACACCTGCCACTAGAGAACCAGAGGGAGGTGGTGTTTGCACAATACTGTGAATGTGCTGGATGCCACTGCATTACTCCCTTGCAAAGGGCTGAATTTGCCCTGTGAATTTCACCTCATAAAAAAAATAAGACTAGAACTTCTACGGGGACACCATTTAAACGGAGACCAATTTTAAATAGACTTCCATCTGGATTCAGAGGTAAAATACAGTAGAGAAAGTAACACCTGTGGAGATAGTCTCTGCCATGGGTTATTTGGTTCCATGTATCCACAAAATCTGACCATGTGATATTTTAAATAGATATAATTTCTTTATTTTTATTAGGTAGCAGAATAGAGAATTGGATTTAAAAACATAATCTAAAGGTCCAAGTGATAAACAGATATAAAGTTTTGAAATTATTAATATTAACTTTTTTCCCATTTCTTGATGATAAAGAACTAAAACCACCATCTAAGTAAAATTATTAGCTACTCTAGGCAGCATACCAACAAATCATAATAGCTATTTTTCAGTTGCTTAAAAGTGTGTCAGAACAATTGAATGTATTTTTAACTAAACAAATTTGCAATTATGAGTATAATTATTGCCTTGTCATTCTTACATTACAGCATGAGCTAGAAGAAAAAAACACCCTCCCTGTACTAGGAAACCCAAGTTAAAGTATTAGTTAAAATAGTTAGAGTACAATTATAATACGTAAATATGGTCTTGTGTTATAGGGTCCAACTTCAGGTCTCCACTTTGCCCAGCCAGTGACTAAGCAAAGCTGTCCAAGGGGAAGGGCAGTACCCAAAACCCTAGTCCTGTAAAGGGAGGGAGTCAGGACTCCACACAAAGAGGACACAGAGATGTAGAGGAGCAGGCTTACCACTGCCTTGGGGACCCCCAGTTCAAATCCCTAACACATTTGTTTTCTGAGAAGCACTTAAAACAGATCTGCTTTGAAGGTTGGAGGGACCTTGAATCTTAGTTTTCCATTAACTATTAGTATTTTTCCATCTTTACTATCTACATTGATCTCTTTTACCTAAACTACACTAAGAACAGCTTCTATTCAGACGAGGCTTCTTGAGAATTCGATCTGTTTAATATTGCCAGATATATTCCTCTATCAGATATGATATAACATTTGGGATTTATATTTAAGTAAATTTTCTTACAGTAGGAATCCTGAAATGAAGAAGTTCAATGTATAGGTATTCATTGATTCAATCCAAGTTTTAAAAAAATCACGTTCTAAATATAATTAACTCTTTTCTGTTTTCCTTGCAATATGTTCCTCACACATTCCTTTCCTGACTTTTTTTCTTTCACTTTGGGGAGGCTATTTTTGGCTTGAGAGGCGAGCGGAAGTCGGGTCTAATTTCAAATACTGTGTGTACTTGGTGTTGTATTGCACTTCTATTCCTAAGGGGTGGACTCATCCTTTGGGGGAGGCAATTTCACACAGACCTAGATCCCCTGCCATACAAAACTAATAAGAATTATGTGCAACTTTAAGGAGTTTTTTCCCCCCGTGCCATTTGAAGAAATGCTGATCAAAGTATTGTTCAAATTCCCAAATCCATTCATATTTTCAGGCCTTAACTTGCATTCCATATTCTTTTTCAAGTTAAACACATTGAATTTAATGAGGTTTATCTTAAGTGCTGGGAGGTGAACTGATGATCTCTAATCATCTGCTTCTCAGAAAAGACCTAGAGATTTTTCAGCTGTCTTACTTCATCCTTTAACTGAACTATATAGGGAGGGAAAATAAAAAATAGATAAAAGATAGAAAAGTAAAAGTTCTCTATAGCACTGTTCTGAATGAAAATTACTGGACACACAGCTGTGAAGAGGCAGGTCTAGTTACCAGACTTAAAACATTTTGTTTGCTCATTAAAAGAGCAACCCTCTGTATAGATATCCATTGAATCAAGTATTCTTTATTTATTTTTCTGTGGAATAAATATAAGTGAAGGCAAAACAGGGGGGAAATGTGAAGAAATATAATTATGCAAAGTATTTTCTACCATTGAACTTAACATGAAGATTTCCTAATGGCCAAATCTATGTGGCCTTGGTGTACCGCCCACTGCCACTGTAACCTCCCTTTTACAAGACAGTACCTCCCATGGCTTTCATCCCTAGCCTCTGCTTTTCTGCCTCAACCTCTGGGATCACCCTTCTGAGTTCCTCCCACACATCCATCCCCTAAACCCTCCCTGGGGTTATTTCCTCTAATTCTTCTCCTGCTCTAGACACTTACTGAGCATCTCAGTCATGCCTGAGCTCCAACTGTCAGGTACATCTCTCTCTCTCATGAGCTCCTGTCAACATTCTGTGTCCTACTTAAAACTTAAGGAGTCCGAAAGTAATCAAACAATCCTCACTAAAGCATTGCTCCCCCTGCTTAATCCCTATCTCAAAGTCAACCACCATCCTCATAGCCACACAAGTCAGGACCCTAGGACTTATACTCATTTTTTCATCTCCATGTTCTCCTCCCTCAAATGGGCCCAACTTTCCTATGAATTTTAACTCCCAAATATCTTTTCTATTATTGGTCAGCTTCTTCCCACAAGGTTCTTCCCTGGCACTGTGTCAGCTCAGACTCTCAACTCTTCTCACTCAGACCACCCAGATGTGCTTCCACATCTTTCTCTACCACCAACCTATTCCTGGCCAATACTTTCAAGACAGGTGATTGTTTACAAACTGAAAACAGTTGAATTAGCTTAATGGCTCCCAACATGTTCTACCGGGTAGGTCCACATTTTTATAAGGGAATACAAGTCCTTTAAGATCTGACCCTTCCAACCTCTCCTGCTTCATTTCTTCCCTTTTTTAACGCTTCATATATATTGGTTACATTATATTCCTCTTATGTCTCTGTCGTCCTGTCTTTGTGCATGCTGTCCATTCTGCCTGGAACTTTGTGGCCCTTTCCATATCTTCAGTTCATTCAGCTGAACCACGATCTGTAAAAGTGTTTGAGCATTTAAGGTAAGGTAAGGTGTTAGGTACACCTTCTTTAAAATCATGGTCGTGCATATCTCATCTAAGACATTTTTCACATTGAACTGCAAATATATCTATGTGCACTGACTCACCAGACTGTAAGCTCCTTGAGGATGAGAGATCATTTAAAAAAATCATTTTTATAGCTCTTGACCAAATATCAGTTAGCACGGTGTGCCTCACCTATGATAAGTGTTCAATACATGTTCATTGGAATGAATGAGTCACAACTTGAGATAGCATTAATTTTTAATTTTATTTTTCCCTAGCTAAGAGAAAAATAAACATTTAAAATTCATACTGAAAAGAAACATTAGGAGCCTGAGGACCAAGCCTCATCTCTATGGTGCTCTAGAGTTTGCTGAAGTTGATCACTTCAGCCTGTTATTTCTTCCTTTGTGCCTGCTCGCAGTGCCAAATGTGTGTGAGTAATTACATGTGTCTTTGAACTCATTTGGTCTTAAGTAATGGAAACCCATATCAAACCATCAGGGGTGTTATACTCCCTTATAGAATCTGAGGACAACCGAGCTGTGGGAAGGGCAGGTTGCAGCTGGGCCTCAGAATAGGATGGAACCAGAGACTCAGCCACAGCAGCATTTTCTTTTCATCTCACATCTCTGTTGCTGTTTCCTTCTTTCTCTCTTCCTCTTTCTATCTCTCTTTCTGCTCACTACATTCTCCCCACTATAGGAAATATTGCCAGAGATGGATCATAGCTCTATCCCTCACACTTTAAGCTCTTTGATTTTTCCTCTAAATATCACACAGAAAAGGTCTTATTTGGCCTGCTCTGCTAGGTACTCCTGTAAAAATCAAGGAAACCAAAGGGCGGAGTCTCACTGCACCATGCGGAAGCTTCTCTATTAACCATGCATACGAGGGAAGAACTGCTTCTACAGAAGGATGGATGCCCACAGCCCTTGTCAGGCATCACCACCCCTATTGCTCTAAACAGGTGCAGTGGTTTGGAAACTCCATATTTGAGAGATCTGAAGCTTCTGTCTTTCTCATACAGACAGCTTTTTTCTTCCTTTCATGTTACCTTCTCTCAAACGTTTTCCTTGCTCCTCATTTTGTGGCAAACAAACACACAGAAACACATTATAGTTTGACTTCTTGAATTTCCGCCCAATCCTGTGGTTTCCTTTCTTCCAATCAGAAAACAGTTTTTTTCAGTAGTAAGCTTGCTTGTGAACACATGTGAAATACCCTTTGGGACTTTCAGAAATACATGAGAGGGTTTTCATGAGATAGATTGTGTGAGCTGGTGAATGATGACATGATCAGGATATCTGAATACAAGCACCCTAATTTGTTTCTTAGACTGCTTACTGTCACAAATGGCCCCCACCAAGTCAGGGTTCCTTTACCTGCACTACACTGCTTTGAGGTATCCTTCTCTTCATGTAAATCATATAGAACATTCCACCTTGCTCTTTCCTCACTAGAAACCTGATTAAATTCCCATCATGATAACACCTTCTCTGTCTCCAAACAACACTGGAATAATTAGATCACTGTGAAACTGTACACCACTGAAACAAAACAAAACAAAAAAACAAACAAGCACATTGAGGCTCCTGTAAAGAACTACTGCTCTCCTGGATTTTACAACTTACCTGCTCTCCATACCCTGCCACACACAGGACTTAGATGCAGCCTTGCTCTGGACTTCAAGCCCAATCCCAACTCTGACGAGGAGACAACCAGGAGCCCTGGCAGCAGCCTACCAGCACAGCCTCTGGCAGTGCTGCTCATGGTTCTGCTGTGACACAAGGAAAGCAGTGTCCACACCCCTCTGTGACTAAGCCTGCATTAGTAACTGAACTGCTGTCCCTAAGCCCGTCTTCTCTGTGACTGCTTGTCTCTTACACTGTGCTCACTGAGTGCTTACCCTTCTACCAAAGTCCCTGATAGGATTCCTTAGACCTTGGGTGCTGCTTGGACCATCTGCACACGCCACTGGCCCCTCCCCCTGGAGTTGACCTCTCATCCCATATGTTCCTGCCCCTCTCTTCTTTTGTACACCTAAGTTATGACCAAGGTAAGGAAAATAAGTAACCTGAGAGACAGACTGGGCCGCTACTGCACACTTACACTGTGCAAGTCATGGCTTTAGGCTGTGTGATATTGGAGCCCAGAGGGACTGGCAGCAGAAAAGGGCTTGTTTCTAGCTCAGAGGACACCAGCAAGGTAAGGCCCAAGTCTGCCATGGCCATCTCTGTTCAGAAATTTTAATTTTGAAGAGTGACACAAAGAAGTCTCACCTATAGATCCGTAAGACCTTTTTACAAGTCACTGGCCCATTGTTACAGATTCAACTCCAAAATCTATAATGAGGATAACGTTTCATCACCCTATGTACAATTCTGAGGTTGAATAGTGGTTTCATAAATCTTTTGGTTACTAGGACACATCATTAACTGTGATGGCCACTATACATTCAAGGCTAAGATTCTGTGAGTGTGACGAATAAAGTAGCTGACACAGGAACTGACAGTGGAAGTGGGTGGCGGGAGGGCAGACTCCCACTGCTGGCTATGGACATCAAATCAAAGTGGTAGCCAGTCAAAAGAAGTGACCCTGTGAACTGGGTTAACAAATTTAAAGACCCCAAACAATTTAAGGCCTTATTCATAATTGCCCAAAACGATGGGGCAGGACTGCCCCTCTCCATCCCATTTATACTAGCAATTCTGTGATTTATTTTCGCCTCACAGGTTGCCTTTAGTGTGCATTTTAATTTGATTTAATCTGATCAACACTGTTGAGTTTGGGACATGGAAACATCAGGGATATGAGTTACTCTTACCTTGCATCTTGGAAAGATAGCATTCAATCTCTCCACCACAAACGAGTACAAGGGATGCCAAGGGAAGAGAGTATCCAAAGACCACCCCCACCAACAAAACAAAACAAACAAACAAAAAACCCGCTAACGGAAAGTTAAAGAGGAAAACGTGATTTCATTGGGAATTCTCATGAAGGTGTGCTGTAAACCAGCAGCTCGCTACAGGTACGGCTCACCCAATGCCCGACTCTCTTGTCTGGCTGTTGCCAAGCAGTCTCTCTGCTCCTTTCTGCTCTGGGCAGAGATGCTACTCCCAGGGTCCTGCCAGATCAGTGCTGAAGGCAACCCAGAGAGTCTTTCAGCAATTGGTGACATGCTGGGGGACAAGGCACAACAAAGTGCTGAGAAACTGAACTAATTGTGTTTTCATTTGTCTAACTGGTGGCAAATAGGGCTGCTACGTGACAGCTATGAAATGCAACCTTCATGTACTGCTTAAAAAAAGAAAGAAGGTAGGGAGAAAAAAATATCCAGGCTGAAAATAGTTTTCTTAGAACTGCTTTCTGCACTGCCTGAACCGTAACAATAAAAGTTCTTATAGTTTCAGCACCAGCACTGCAATAAAAATGAAGAAAGAGAAGCAGCCAGGAGAGCTCTAAAGCAGCCCAGCTGTCTCTAGCCTTCTCCTCGGTAGTGTGTGCTATCAATTTAAAGGGGACATGACTTCTGGCAAGCCTCCCAAGATTAGCTGTGGTTAGCCTTTCATTGCTGACCAATCTTTAAGTTCAGATAACTGCACTTACTTGCCTCTGTCGAAAGAAGTACAAGACCAGGGAGTGATTTGCAAACCAAACATGTCATCCCACCTGCCACTGTCATAGCACTTTTCCAGTGCACAACAATCCAAAGAACAGCCACACTGACTATACAGCTCTGCTGACCAGCATCTATGCAAACTGAAAAAGTTTTTTCTGATTACAGTTTTACCCCTTAAATTGTAAGAAGAACATGGATCATTTCAGAATGACGGTTTTATATAAAGCCTCATTCTGCATTTTCATTATTACCAGAACATCCCATTCATCTGTATTTGGTGTCAAATCTAAAACTCCCAGCTGTATGGAGGTTATTCTTTATTTTACTAAACAAGAGAAGCTGATTGTGAAAGTTAATGCTTTGTACTCTGATAGCTAAATTTTTTCCTGATCTCTGAGCAGTTTTCAGAGCATTTCATATATATATATAGGCACGTGAAGTGTTTGCAGCTACTATTTAAGAATGCTATTAGAACTCTCAGTGATATATGAAAAAAACTGAGGCTCAGAAAGACCCAATATCAGACACCTAGGATGTGAAAAGTCAACATTCTACTTGTGGCTTCTGACTCTGAATTCTGAGCTCTTTCCACTGGACTACATTGCCTCTGTTTCTTATGTCATAAACTACTTCCAGTCCTTGAATGAAGAAGGATCAACTTACCATTCATCAAGCACCATGTAGTGAGCCTCCTTCCACTAACAGCAACATTGCAGGAAGATGGAAGCAAGCTACTATACCACAGTTCCACCTAAGGAGTTTCCATCAAGTGAAATAAACTAGGAAAGTTTACACATAAATAAAGAATAAAACAGATGAATGGGCCAATAATTAGGGGCAGTTACATAGAGTTCTATACATGGAGTAGGCTGGGCAGTAAGAGGAAGACAATACTTGGGTATTTGTTCCGAAAAACTGCCCGGTGAATCCTTCTGGTTGAAAATACCCAGGCTGCGGCTTCCTGTTCTGAAAACCAGGCTGGACTGTTTTATTAATGGTGCCTAACTAGATCAACAATGGGTCCTTGACCCAATTATGGTCAACCCACAAACTGCTCAGCACTTCAGAAGGCCTGGTGCAAGGGCTTTGCCCAAAAGGAATGATGTTTATCAGTCACTTAAGTTAGTTCCTTCCAGAATTTGTACTAGGATCATGGAGAGGGCTGGCCAGAAAAGACTTTCGCCAATGTGGAAAGAGGTAGAAACATTCACATGGGTAAGTTGAGGGAAGGGAGTGGAGGATACAGACACCGACCAGGAGGAGCAAGGAGAGGGACAAAGCCAGAGGCAAAAAGATGTAGAAGGTCTCTGGTCCTTAAACCTACCTTGGTTCTGAATAGCTTTCCAGTTCTAATTCAGGTGTCTCTTTAAATAAATCCCCCTTTCTTAAAGCATTCACTGTAAGTGAATCTGTCCTGGCAAAAAAGAATCTAAACACTCATAGTTCTTTTTATATAAACTCAAGTTTTCTACTAAAGAGATTTACTCAGATTAATTAGAATCAGAATTAGATGCATCTCATTCATAGGTATCAGAAAGTTGTCAGACATAAAGGGCTTGTCATGCTGCCTCCTTGGTAAATCTCCCCAGACCAATCAATGGTCTCTTCCCTCTGAATCTACATCCCTAGACATGTGCCTCTTATTTTAAGTCAATGCAAGTTTACTGAGCATCGATCATGTGCAAGAAACTGTGCAGGCTGTTGATTAGGCTTAACCAACCTTATTGTTACCTTATGCCTTTCATGGCTCCTGTGTTATTTGGCTCCATAAAAGTGGGATCTTGCCTCAACATTCCTGTGGTACCAAAAGCCCACTAATTCCCATAACAGAGGAACTCAAGAATCAATTGCTAAATATATTTATGGCATGCCTTTTCGCATAAAATTCAAGGAGATAAAAAAACCGATAGTGCCTGAGTCAAAAGCTACTGGGTCCAGTTTAAAAACAAAGAAATATCTATATAAACAGTGAATCTACAAACTTGTAAATTAAAGTCAGAAGTCTGTCCAAAATTTCTAGAAAAATATAATCACCCAAAACTGAATGAAGAAGCAGCAGAAAGCCTGAACAGACCAATAAAAGCTCATGAAATTGAAGCAGTAATAAAAAAACTTCTGGTAGGCAAAAGTCCTAAACTATATGGTTTCACAGAATTTTACAAAATTTTTAGGAAAGAGCTAACCCCTATTCTTCTCAGAATATTCCAACAAATCCAAGAAGAGGGAAGACTCCCAAACTCTTTTTATGGAGCCAGTGTCATCCTAATTCCAAAACTGGATAAAGACACAACAAAGAAGGAAAACTACAGGTCAATATTGCTGATGAACACAGATGCTAAAATCCTCAACAAAATACTGACAAACCACGTCCAGCAATACATTAAAAAGATCATATGCCATGATCAAGTGGGATTCATCCCAGGGATGCAAAATGATGGTACAACATTTCCAAATCAATAAACGTAATACATCACATAAGCAAAAGGAAAGACAAAAATCACACAATTGTATCACTGCTTGTAGAAAAAGCATTCCATAAGGTATAACACCCATTTATGATATAAACACTTAGCAAATTTGGAGAAGAGGGAGCATTCCTCAACATGATAAAGGCCATATATCAGAAACCTACACCCAACACCATACTCAATGGGCAAAAACTAAAAGCTTTCCCACTAAGATCAGGAAGAAGACAAGGATGTCTGCTTCTGTGCTTTCACCACTTCTATTCAATATAGTATTGGATGTCTTAGCCACAGTGATCGGATAAGAAAGAGAAATAAAAAGCATCCAAGTTGGAAAGGAGGAAGTAAAAAGAGCAGGGTTCAAAGTCAATATTCAGAAGTCAAAGGCATATTTATACACAAACAATGAAAAATCAGAAATCAGGAAAAAATCCCATATGCTATAGCAACAAGAAAAACAAAATACCTAGAAATAAACCTAACCAAGGAGGTAAAAAACCTGTACTCAGAAAACTACACGACACTCGAGAAAGAAATTAAGGAAGACACAAATAAATGGAAGCATATACTGTGTTCACAGATTGGAAGAATCAGCATCATCAAAATGTTCATACTACCCCAAAAAACAATTATAGTTTCAATGCAATCCCCATTAAAATACCAAGGACATATTTCACAGATATATAACAAACATTTCAAAAATTCATATGGAACTGTAAATGACCCCGAATAGCCATGGCAACTTTGAAAAAGAAGAACAAAGTAGGAGGGATCACAACAACTGATATCAAACTATATTACAAGGCCACTGTAATCAGAATAATATGGTATTGGCATAAGAATGGACACATAGACCAAAGGAACAGAATAGAGAGCCCAGGAATAACCCCAAGTCTCTATGGTCAATTACTATTCAACAAAGGGGGCAGAAGCATAAAATGGAGTAAAAGTAGCTTCTTCAGCAAATTGTGTTGGAAGATCTGGACAGCTACACACAAAAAAATGAAACTCAAGCACCACCTTACACCATGCACACAAATAAATTCAAGGTGATAAAAGACTTAAATATGAGTCACGACACTACAAAAATTCTAGAGAACATAGTCAGGAAAATCTCAGACACTTCACATAGCAATATTTTCATTGATATATCCCTTGGAGCAAGGGACATAAAGAATAAACAAATGGGACCTCAAAAATGAAAATAAAAAGCTTCCCATCAAAAATAAAAAGTTTCTGTACAGCTAAAGAAAACAGCATTAAAATGGAAAGAGAACCAACCTTATGGGAAAACATATTTGCAAATGATACCTTGGACAAGGGTCTGATGTCCAAAATTTATAAAGAACTCACATGACTCCACTCTGGAAAGACAAACAATCCAATAAAAAATGGGCAAAGGACTTGAATAAACAGTTCTCCAAGAAGGACATTCAGAGGGCCCAGAGACATATGAAAAGATGCTCAGCATCACTAGCCATCAGACAGATGCAAATTAAAACCACAGTGAGATACCACTTCACACTGGTCAGAATGGCCATCATAAACAAATCAACTAACAAGTGTTACAGAGGATGTGGAGAAAAGGGAACCCTAGTGCACTGTTGGTGGCAATGTAGACTGGTGCAGCCAGTGTGGAAAACAGTATGAAATAAAAATAAAAATGGAACTGCCTTTTGACCCAGCAATATCACTGTTGGGATTATACCCTAAGGATACTGAAACACCACTTCAAAAAAACCTATGCACCACAATGTTCATAGCAGCACAATTTACAATAGCCAAGTACTGGAAGCAGCCTAGGTGCCCATTAATAAATGAGTGGATCAAAAAACGGTGGTACACTTATACAATGGAATACTACACAGCAGAAAGAAAGAAGGAGCTCCTACCCTTTGTGACAGCATGGATGGATCTGGAGAGCATTACGCTAAGTGAAATAAGCCAGGTGGTGAAAGAGCAATAGCATATGATCTCACTTACAAGTGAAACCTAATCAACAAAACAAACAAGCAAGCAAAATACAACCAGAGACACCGAAATAAAGAACAAACTGACAATAACCAGAGAGAATAGGGAAGAGGGATAATGGAGGATAATAGGGGAAGAGCATCAAGGAACATGTATAAAGGACACATGGACAAAGCCAAAGGAGGTAGGTTGAAGGGTGGGAAGCAGGGATGGGGGGTGGGGGAGTGGTGTGGTGAAAATGAAGAAAACTGTACTTGAACAATAAAAAATAAAATAAAATAATAACTATGTTGAAAAAAAAGAAGTCTGATGACAGGTGCATAATGCATAATTTCATTTAGATAAAACTTTAGAAAATGCAAACTAATCTATAGTGACAAAAGGCAAATCAGCAAGTGTTCAATATGGGGAGAGGGGAGAGGTACGAGAGAGGCTACAAAGGGGTAAAACAACTTTTGGTAATAATGATGACTGTTTATTCTCTTGACTGAGGTAATAGTTTCCCAGGGGTATCTATATGTGAAAATTTATAAAATTGTATAAATATGTGCACTTTACTATACCTCATACCTCAATAAAGCTGTTTAAAGAATACAAAAAAAAGTAGTGTGTTCACTTGACTTATGAGGCTAATTAGACAAGGGCAGGCAAATGACTACAGTGGAACCTGTCCACCGGCTGGCCAGTGATCTTGAATCTACTGAGAAAAGTTGAGTTGGGCCTACTGGTTTGATTCGTCAAGAGTTAGAATTGAGCAAGGGACCTGCAGTTGACGCTGAGAGGTGGAACATGTAGGTCATTTAGAATTAGCAGCTAGGCAGGGTATTCTGAATTCTGCATGACATGAAAGAGCAGAAACTATATGATGGGAAGGTGGGGAGAAATAAAGTGGATGTGAGAAAGTAAAATGGAAAGAAAAGAATAAATTGGTAGACACACCACAGAAAGAGTAATGGTGATAGAGCAAGGTCATACCCTGCCTTAGTTCTTACTCTTATGAAACCTAGTTGGTTTGTCCAGATTTTCTTGTGCTTCATCAGGTGTGTTCCTTGGAACCACAAGGACTCCCACTGAAACACCTCCCCCTGTGAAGTCCTTCTATCCCTTCTCCCTGCTCTTCATAACATAAAAATAATGAAGAAAACTTTTTCAAAAGAAATTAAACATTTTCTGCTAAATGATACCTCGGTGGTTCTCGACAGGGCAATTTTGCTTGTCAAGGGATATTTAACAATGTCTGGAGACATTTTTGATTGTCATAGCGGGTGGGATTGGTTGTGTGCTACTGATATCTAGTGAATAGAGGTGAGAGCTGCTAAATATCTTACAATGCACAGGACAGCCCCACGGCAAAGAATTATCTGGCTCAAAATAGTAGAGGTTGAAAAGCCTTGCCCAAGAACCAATGGAGTGATAATACAAAGCACATACCATCTTCAGTATTCAAGGGTCAAATGTCATTTGATGTTCAAGTATGGAACAAGTCAAAACTGGGAAAACATTAAAATGTTGACTGTTGTTAGAGTGTTGAGATGATGGCTGACCTCTACTCTTTCTATTTTCAAAGTTTTGTGTGTTGGGTACTATTTGATAAAGCAAAAACACATAAACACATCAAAAAATAAAAATATATATATAAAAAAAGGAAATACTGAAAGTAGGGAGGAAGGAAGGTGGAGTCACCTGAACTGCCTCACCCACACCACATCATGAAGAGTTATGACCAGGCAACATCCACAACTCACACCCACTCAGAAGAGGGCCATCCACACTGAGAAAGTGCCTTTTACGGTTAAGTGTCTCTTCCGAATTCTGTTAAAAATAAAGACAAATGTTCCAGTATACTTACAGGCATATTTTGGAGATAGTGTATGTGTGGCTTCAGGCCACTGCAATAAAACGAATATTACAATAAAACAAGGCACACATTTTTTTGGTGCTCCGATGCTTATAAAAGTTATATTTATAGTATACTATAGTCTGTTAAGTGTGTGATAATATTATTGCTTAAAAACCCAATGTATATAATTTAATTAAAACTACTTCATTGCTAAAAAATGGTAACTATCATCTGAGCCTTCAGAGAGTCTTAATCTCTTTTGCTGGTGGAGGGTCTTGCCTCCATGTAGATGAAAGTGAAATATCTGTAAAGCACAATAAGGTGCACCACCATAAAAGAAGGTCTGCCTGTACTTTTGAAAAATTTTATAAAACATAATTGTGAGAAAGATCTACTAGGGCTGAGGGGAACTGAGACTCACCTCTGGTGTCCACAGGTCTGCGTGCTCACCTCTAGTGTCTTGGCCATAGTCAGACCCTGACTAACAGTACATGGATTCAGGAAATGTGCCCACAACTGTATGAAAAGGATGTAGCAAAGTCAGCAGCCCCAGGAACGAAGTGCAAAGAATTGCTTTGCTGACTTCTCCAGCCAGCCCCTGCTGCAGACACCGGGAATATTTTCCACTACCACTATTTTCTTGTGGTCAAATCAAATGGTACTTCTTTTAAAATCCATAATTCCAACTTTCAAAAAGTTCTGCCTTAAACTCAAAGCAAATCTGTGCTATTCAAGTTTACTTTATAGTCCATCTCCTCAGTTCAGAAGAGACTGGCTTGCTTCCCCAAATGAAGTGGTCAGCAGTTGAAGACAATGGTTAAGTTTTGTTTGGCTCTTTGCTATTTTTTTCTGCCCTAGCATAAGAAATATTTCAAGCAAATTTGCTTTCTTATTACACAGTACATGCATATATAGTACTATATTCCAAAGGTATCAAAGTATACACAGTAACACCAGCTCTTCTCTCCAGAGGTAATTAATCTGTGCTCTACTTTTTGTTGCATAAAATTTGGAAGTACAAGGACTCTTCTACACACTATGTGACCTATAGATTATGTGGCAAGTGTACTCTGGGAGAAGGTTCTGAATGATGAACTGGAAAAAAATGTCAGCTTCTTCTAAACTGAACAACTATCCTCCTTCAGACACAAACTGTTATTTGAAATCAACAACAAAATATAAGGCCCATTTGTGTAATTAAAATGGGCCCATTTAATTATAAAATTAGGTTCATATTCAACAGTTTATGTCTCTTTAAAATATCTTGGGATCTGTTCTTGTCCAAAAAATAACACTTGTCTATTTCAGAGAGTGGCTTTTCACTCAGCACTAGCATTTCTCAGGTTTGGATGTTAGGTAAAGACAGGGTCAGAACTCTTTTGGATTATCTGATAATGTTTAATTGATGTGTTTAGATAATAAATAAAATAAAAAAATCTTGAGGTCAAGGTAAGCCTTGATGAGTCAAGGTCAAGTGACACTTCACTTGCCACCACGCAAATGAGAAGAGACCAGGAGGAGGGTGCCAGGTGCTCAAGGAAGAATGACCTTCTTTGGGAGAATTTCAGAATGAGTAGGGGGTCTTTTAAAAAATTACATGTGTCTCCTTCCCCTTTAAGAGGGGTCAACAAACTATGGACCAAATCTAGCCTACCCCTAGTTTTTGTAATTAAAGCTTTATTGGAACACAGCCATGATCATTGGATTTTGCTTTTGCTATGGATGCTTTCGAAATGGTAGAGTTGAGTAGATGTGACAGACACTATGTGGCCCACAAAGGAAAAAGCTATTTACTATCTGTTCTTTAACAGCAGAAGTTTGTAAACCCTGCCCTAGATGCTTCCTGAGAATCATTACACATTACAATGAGCTACCATCACTTTATGATATGTTCTTTTCCTCAATGCTGTAACAGCAAGTTTTGGTTGTCCCGACTTTGGTTGTTAGTAACAAAGATTTGGAAAATAGTGCTTTAAACAAGATCCTTCTCTTTCACCTAAAATCCAAGGCTGAACTGACACAGAGACCCAGGCTCGACTCCACATAGCTTTCACTACCATGGTCACACGGTGGTCCAAAATGGCTATCAGAGCACCAGCCAATAAGTTCACATCCAGGTCACAGGAAGGAAAAAGGACAGCCTCAGCCCAACTTCTAAGGAAAGTTCTGGAAATGCCACTAAACACTTATAAACTACTGGCTAAACTGGCCACAGAGATATACCTAGCTGAAGTGTGGACTTTTCTTTGGCTGGCAAATTGCTTAGATTAAATATATATATATATCAATATTATGTTATTTTTAAAACGTGGGATTGGATGTTGAGGGGTAATTAGCAATCTCTGCCACAGGAACCTTACCTGAGTGATTAAGCCCTTTATTAATACAGGTACACTCTCTGGACAGGGTGATCATTTGGCACAGCTCCAAATAATAGGCCTTAAGTGTTTGTTTAATATTTATTTAAGAGACGGTGAGATCAGTGACTGAGAAGCACTTTTTGGCTGGTTGTTTTCAAATTTCCAATCAAAAGTATTGTTTCCTCCAGATGGAATTGGACACATTTTCCTTTCACCAGTTAGTAAAGGGCTTGTGTGTGTAGACCTGAGTTAACACAGTACTCCTGTATAGTCCAGTGATTTTCTTTTCAATGGACTGTCTGCTTGCCTGGCCTGTCCCTAAGTCCACAGGACCCTGATCCTACCCCCAATCTCTCCAATTAACATGCCCATTCCACTCACCTCATCACTACATACAGGGCAAAACATCGCACAGTAACGTTTAGACTCTGATAACCTCCAACCAAAAAAAAAAAAAGGATGCTTGTTTTGCTTTTAGCAATGGTGATACAAGAGGTAGAAGTGGATTTAAGGCAGTATCAGAAAGCAAGAACTTAGGAAGTAAAAAATTAAAAGTAGATTCTGATTCCTTGATTCCAGAAGGTTACCTGCATATTAAACAAGGGAAACACTGCCAAGTCACATGCTTTTGGCATGTCAGTTAATACTCAGCAGTAAGTCTTATTTTCCTACTTTTCAAAAGTAATTATCCAGACTTTCAGTATCAATATGTAAACTCCTAGAAACTTCTTTTTTCACATAAAAGCATAAGGCTGCATGGGTATTCTGTCATGTCAGGAACCCAGGCTACCCTGCAAATTCATTCTATTTTCTCTAAAGTTAGGAGACAGACATCATCTGCAAGTTCCAAAATATATTTAAAGGCTGCCAAAAATAGCTGAAACCAAGTAGAAGCCAAATGGGAGAAAGCAGAGAAGAAACACAGAGTGTCATATAACTGAACACATGTTCCCAAACATCAGCAAAAATATACTGCTCAGCACTGACAGTTACTATCTGAAATGCAAAGGTGATAACCAGTAAGTACCAGAAGTGGAGTTAGCAAAGGTAAATCTTCTGTTTGTAACAAGGGTAGATTTGGGGTGGGAGGCAGGCAGACCTGCACAAAGAGTCAAAGAGAAGACTGAGCCATATTTAAAGAAAAAGTTGGTTTCTTAGTAGTAGGGAAAAAGAAAGCCTCACGGTTGAGAAAACAACTAGCCTGGATGACTATGCGCCTCTCCCTGCCATGTGAACCCTCAGACCACACCCCTCAACCCTGTGTAAACAGCTGGTTTGGAAAATCCAGTGCATTCAAATATGAGTGACAAAGGCAATCACGTGCATGTCACTAACACATCAATGAATGAGAATAAAGAAAATGACAGTGAAGTTGTAAAAAATGCAGTTAATGAATTATATGAAGTTTCTAGTGAAATATTTTACAATGAATTTTAAAAGCCAAATGAAGCAACTTTTCAATAAAGGAAAATCACAAAGCAGAAACAGCTCAGAGAAAAGATAGCAACAAAACAGGAACTGAAATGTTAGCTTCTAGAACTCACAAAAGGGGAAAAACAAAGTAGCTGAAGATCAAAATAGAATGTGTGCAACGAAATGCAGTAAGGAGCAAAGCAGATAACACCTAGGATAATACTCAAAATAAAGTGGAAAACATTTAAAACACACGTTTAAAACAGTGAGAGACAATGATTGATGTGGACACCAGCCCGCAGTGTCCACGTCATTACGGATGAGACATGAGACATCCACACAGACTACCAAGTCTGGCAGAGGAAAAGGGACAGCATGGCTTTTTCTCTCAAGGGGAGTGAAAGCTATGGCCCTTGCCTCGACTGGCTTTATTGGGTTTCTCTGCACTTTACGTAATGGTCCTTGTTTACTATGCTCAGGTTTGCTTTAGGTGATTACCTTTTACAGAAAACAAAGGAACCAATGCCACTAATCCCATCACAAAGGAAGAATATTTGCAAATAAAAAGGGCAAAAGTGGTTGAACCCATTAAACTCATCCTTGGAAGGTTTAGCATAAATTTTAGGAAGTTACTTCAAGGCTTGCTATCTCAATTCAGGGTGAGGGAATTTTTAGCAAAAGCAAGTCCCAAAGTGGCCTAGGTACATTGCAGGCCTGATTCCCCATGGAAGAACCCACCCATGGGCATGGGTCCTGTGCATCTCTGAGTGGGAGCTGGGCCCATGCCATGCAGAATGGTCTCCTACAAATGATAGGTAGAAAAGTCAGGCAAAGGAGAGCCTCCTCATGTATGACTGCAATCCCTCCATCATGGATCAGTACAAATCCTTAAGTATATTCAAGAAAAACATTTCTAAAACTAAAGAAGAGTTAAACCTGATTAGTCTCTCTCTCTCACACACACACACACACACACACACACACATCAGGGAGAACAAATCAACGCTGAAATGAGTCTCGATAAAGTTATCAAACTTTACCTTAGGACCTAGTATAATTTTGGCGTGTGGTTTACGCTTAATAAATTTTCACCTAGAGCCTCACATAACAGCCTTTCTTCTACACACCCCTCTTTCTGTTGCATCCCCTGTTATATGATATGTGACAAAATCACTTCCAAAAGCAATACTGAAAAACTCCAAGAACTCCATAACATTCTGTTTCATATATTTTCTTTACTAAGGCAGGGAAAATTAAAAATGCATTTTAGAAAGATTTTCAGAAAGGATTGATATGAAAGCCTTTTTTGATAAATATATGTTCACTATAAATTGAGATGATATTTTGTCTCATATGCATTGGGTTGCAGCAAAATTTTATTATGTTTCCATATGCCACCTGTCACATAGAGAGAAAAAAGGATAAAATCAGAAAGTTTTTTTTACTTACTTTGGATGTTCAAACTTGTCTATAAGATCAACTTTTTCCACCAGGTCTCCTCCAATTGTCCGGACTAAGTCATAGAAATCGTTTTCTGTGTAATTCTCAGGTGGCAACCAGAATGAAATGTCATTTATCACAGCAGGGTATTTGCTAAGAGGCTAATAAACAAAACAAGAGAAGAAAATACAGATTGATCTGTGAGTTGGACAAGAACATTTAAATTCTTCATGGAAAGTTACACTTGGCTAATTAGAAAATGCTAGTAAAACATTATTTTAGCACTTGAATTTTCAGGAACAAAATGAAATTAAAAGATAAGTCAATATTCAAATTTGCAAATTCCATTATGAGTGCTATAGATTCTTAACATATTCATGGGTTACATTACCATTTGTTATATTTATATCACCATCAATGTTCAGTTTAGTATCAAGCATTTGAATTTATCATATTTCAGTTTGTTCCATTTTAATAGAAGGAGAAAAGTTCACACTTAATTAACAAGTGATTCGCTAACTTCTTGTGATACTTCCAGGAAGTCATTTTAATGAAGAAATAAAGGCTTGCCAAAATGGATATTTCAATTAATAATGCCATTATCTGTTAGTATTTCTAATTATTAAAATAAAGAAATGGTCATTTAGGAAGTTATTTTTCAAAGTATGCCTCTAAGGATGTGATAAACACAATGCAGCCATTTCTTCCATTTCCCCCCCAATTTTTCCAGTTTATTAGAGTTTATGAGTTCATTATTATATTGGATAGACATTTAAAATTACATAGTTTTAGAAGTTATTGCATTTGTTCACATGGTTAATACATATACACATAAATATTTGAACATACTTTTGGTCTATAAGTTACAAAAACATTTTATTAAATGTTTCATGAGATAACTATGAAGTCCTAGCAGGGGTGCCCAACCTCTGGCGTCTCTGGGCCACACTGGAAGAAGAGTTTTCTTGGGCCACACATTAAATACACAAACACTAATGAAAACTGATGAACAAAAAAAAGGTTTTAGGTAAATTTACAATTTTTATTGGGCCATATTCATAGCCATCCTGGGCCATATGCGGCCCATAGGCCACAGGTTGGATATATTGGAGATATTCCCTGTAAGGGAATATCTGCTAAACCAATAAATTTGTTAGAAGGGAAAATTTACAAATTGATTCATATCAAGTCTGATATCACTATAAACCCTTTGGTAAATCCCTGATCAGAAAATGTATAAAAGTTTTTTAAAACGCCAAAAACCTCTAAAAAACCAAAAACTCAAACATAAAGGATTACTCAACTTAAAATAGCAATGAAGTTGTCTAATAAATGCATCAGTTTAGAATACACATTCCAAATGAACATAATTACACTACCATCCAAGTGCTCCTGACAAAATACCAGTGCTTCTGAAAAACACCTGTTTTCTCTCTTAAAGTCAAGACACTGTGATAAATATTCCATGAGTTAATGCAGCAACTGGAAATGACAGGAGTTTGGTAGTTACAGTTTGGTAGAAAAGTTGCTTTTCCTTTGACAACACCCTTCTGTCACTCAATCGATATGGAAACTTAGAAAGACTAGCTAAAAGGTTGGCATTGCCAAGATTAGAATGCATTCTCCTCTCCACCTGATCAAGCTTGGGGGCCACCTTTGCTGAGAGAAGAAATGAGACAAGATGACAGAAAAGGGAGCATCTGCATCAGCAACCCATCGACCTGAGTAGGAAGCTGTCAGCCTGAATAGAGGTGCCCAAAACATAAAAAAATACGTATTACAGTACATAGTTTTTAAAACCATGGAGTAAACCCCAGACTATTGTACTGCAAACCTAGTTCAAGCTAACAAATTATAACAAGTTTAAAGTAGTGGTTTAAATAAAAGAATCAATCAATATTCTAATTAGTATGTGTCAGATGTGTGTTACCAACTACACTATCAGGGACTCTTGTTTTTTTAGAGGGGGACAATAAAACTTTGTTTTTTAAGGCAAGAGGATAACTATAGATATAATTGTTCCTAAAATGCAGGCTTTGGGTGCTTAATTAAAGGTAGTGTTAAAAACTATCCAGTGGTTTCCCACTGCTCTTAGGGTAAAGTCACCAGTTCTTAAAAGGCTGTACCTCTTTCTGCTGTTATCCAGGCTCGAAACAGCCCAGCTTATTTGGTTTCTTGAACATACACTATTTCCTGCACTCCCTATCCAACTTCTGGTCTTCTGCTACAAACACTCACTTTTTACCCATCCAGACCCTGTTAGTCCCTTGTTATGTAACCTTACACTTCTCTTCCATTGTACTCTACATGACTGCAATTGTTTGTGTAGTTACTTATTTAATGTATGTCTTCCCAGTATGTTACAATTTTGGAGGTGGGATGTGTATCTTTCTTCACCTGAGAATCTCTATCATTTTGCATAATTCCCATGACACTGTAGGTATTGAGTAAGAGTGAACTGCAGCGCTGCCTTGTGCGAGCAATGGCTACATCACAATAAATCAATTCAGCCATTCTTTCTTCTCTAACTGGACCAGCTAATGGACATGTCAAGCAAATAAGGCATAGAGACTTGCCTCCACCCCTGGCTACCCTGTGATGAGGAAATAGTGACCAGGGGAAATGACAAAGAGGCAAAGAGGCTCTATAGGCACAGGCCAAGTGACCTGGTAGGAACTTAATATTCCACAATTATAGAATTAGAATTTTAAAATTGGAAAAGAATTGTCAAACTAAATAAAGAGGTAGACTGAGGCAAGCTCAAATTACAAGAAATTGAGTTTACTCGTGTATAGCTGGGGAATAGCAATTCATGAAACATGCTGTAAAAAGCAACAGGTCCACTGAAGGTTTGGGGTGGGCTGTATTTACAGGCAAGTGTAAAGAGGGTGATGTCCAGCCAGCATCCAAGCAGTAAGTTTGCTGGCTTACAGATGGGGAGAGATTCTTCATAGATTTTCAGTGGTAGGAGATCAGTCATGGTCTTTTGGAAATCAGGCATATACTGGAAGTCAGTCTCTCAGTTCTTAAGTACTGAGGGTCCATGCATGAGGGTCTCCATTTCATATTCTACAGTGCCATTTTAGACTGAAATCCTTTCACAGACCTTAAGGAGCATTTAATATTGTTTGTGTTTTCTCTTTTCTTTTCTTGATCTAGACAGAGGCATGTCTATTTTATTGTGTATGTTACATCCTGTTGAGTCAGCTCTGACTTCTGGTGACCCTATGAATGAGTGATGTCCATAATGTCCTGTCCTCAACCGCCCTGCTCAGCTCCTGAAGCCTCATGCCTACGGTTCTTTGATGGAGTCAGTCCGTCTCATATTTGGTCTTCCTCTTTTCCTGCTGCCTGCTGTTTTTTTCCCACCATTACCGTAGTTTTAGCAAATAACCACCTACTGATGAGTTCTTCTAAGATCTTTTCTATAATCCTTATTTGTTTGTTTTTAGAGAATTAAAAGGGGGATCAATTCTGAAGTCACAAATGAATATTATGACCTACTTAATAATAATAAATTTGATAACTTGGATTAAATGGATAATTCTCACTCAAGACAGAAAATTTAAACCAACAACTATACCAAATTGAATCATTAGTCAAATCTTACAAGAAAAGTGCTCAACTCAGATGATTCATAGCATCACTTTATCAAACATTTAACATAAAGGTAGTTGCTTTAGTAACATAATTGTTTCATGAAAACATAAAAGGAGGAAAACCCAACTAATTTCATGAGGCTATATAAACTTTACTATATAAACTTTAAGCCAAAGCTAGACTAGCATAGATTTATAAAAAAATTTGTAGACCAATTTCACCTTACAAACCACATAAAAAAACCTAAATGTAACTTCAGCAAACATAATTTAATAGCCTACTAACAAAATATTACATAGTGACCAAGTGAGGTTTCTCCAAAATAATGGGAATGATTTAAAACCAAAACAACCTACTAATTGACAAACAGTATGAAAAAAATCATAATTTTTCATAGACAGAAAGCATTTGATAAATATAACATTTATTATAATTTTTTGGCAAAATACAAATAAAAAGGCAACATTCTTAACCTAACCAGGTATTTATTAAAAACCTACAGCAAACATATTTAATGCTAAATATTTTTAGGGGCATTCCAAATAAGGCTAAGAGTAAGATAAATCCACACTCATTCTTGCGCTGACTCATTGCAAATCTTAATCAAGATAATAAAGAGGAAAAGCTATGAACCAAATGAACTGGACTAAAACAGGAAAAATTTGTGATTCTAAATTCAAATCTTTCTTACTGTTTAATCTCTGCTTTCAGTTTTATCTAAAAATGGAGGTATTATTAGTATCTATCTCATATAATACTTTTTCATATATATATATATGTATGTATATGCATACACACACATACACACACAATGCATAAGATTTAAAGTGAATGACATGCATATATCACTGTGGCCAAAATTCAAAAGCATGTTGAGTTTTTTAAAAATGTAAATTTTAATGATATATACAGTGTGATATCTATATAAAGTAAAAAAACAGGATAACAATTATTTATCTGTGTACATTGTATTAAAATACATGTCAGAAGGCTACATATACTAGACTTTAGAACAACGATTACCTCTGGGGAGGCGGGGGAAAGTAAGCAAGAAGGGTATAAAAGAAGTTTCAGCTTTATCTTTAAGATACAAAAGAGTTCAGGTTCAACTTTGATTTGTGCAGCTAACACACTGAGTCACTTCTGCATGCTGAAGGAGTTGGTTGCATTTGGGTAAAGGTGGGTGGTACTGTACGCCCCAGAGAGTAAGGTCAGCCCAACTTACACTGTATTCTCTTTATGCCGATCGAGGGTAAACATCCTTGTAATTCTCCCTTCTTATTGGAGGATAGCAAAATATGCTACTTTGGGATAAGGATTATTTTGAACTAAAGACAACTGAGAAGCTGGTACAAGAAAAGCNCATTTAACATAAAGGTAGTTGCTTTAGTAACATAATTGTTTCATGAAAACATAAAAGGAGGAAAACCCAACTAATTTCATGAGGCTATATAAACTTTACTATATAAACTTTAAGTCAAAGCTAGACTAGCATAGATTTATAAAAAAGTTTGTAGACCAATTTCACCTTACAAACTACATTAAAAAACCTAAATGTAACTTCAGCAAACATAATTTAATAGCCTACTAACAAAATATTACATAGTGACCAAGTGAGATTTCTCCAAAATAATGGGAATGATTTAAAACCAAAACAACCTACTAATTGACAAACAGCATGAAAAAAATGATAATTTTTCATAGACAGAAAGCATTTGATTAATTTAACATTTATCATAATTTTTTGGCAAAATACAAATAAAAAGGCAACATTCTTAACCTAACCAGGTATTTATTAAAAACCTACAGCAAACATATTTAATGCTAAATATTTTTAGGGGCATTCCAAATAAGGCTAAGAGTAAGATAAATCCACACTCATTCTTGCGCTGACTCAATGCAAATCTTAATCAAGGTAATAAAGAGGAAAAGCTATGAACCAAATGAACTGGACTAAAACAGGAAAAATTTGTGATTCTAAATTCAAATCTTTCTTACTGTTTAATCTCTGCTTTCAGTTTTATCTAAAAATGGAGGTATTATTAGTATCTATCTCATATAATACTTTTTCATATATATATATATGTATGTATATGCATACACACACATACACACACAATGCATAAGATTTAAAGTGAATGACATGCATATATCACTGTGGCCAAAATTCAAAAGCATGTTGAGTTTTTTAAAAATGTAAATTTTAATGATATATACAGTGTGATATCTATATAAAGTTAAAAAACAGGATAACAATTATTTATCTGTGTACATTGTATTAAAATACATGTCAGAAGGCTACATATACTAGACTTTAGAACAACGATTACCTCTGGGGAGGGGGGGAAAAGTAAGCAAGAAGGGTATAAAAGAAATTTCAGCTTTACCTTTAAGATACAAAAAAGTTCAGGTTCAACTTTGATTTGTGCAGCTAACACACTGAGTCACTTCTGCATGCTGAAGGAGTTGGTTGCATTTGGGTAAAGGTGGGTGGTACTGTACACCCCAGAGAGTAAGGTCAGCCCAACTTACACTTTATTCTCTTTACGCCGATCGAGGGTAAACATCCTTGTAATTCTCCCTTCTTATTGGAGGATAGCAAAATATGCTACTTTGGGATAAGGATTATTTTTAACTAAAGACAACTGAGAAGCTGGTACAAGAAAAGCCCTCATCCTTTCCCTGATTTGCTTAAGAGAAGGACATAAATTTACAAAGGTATCCCAACTCCCCCTCTAACTACCAAGGACAGAGATTAATCACTACAGACAACTCTAGCCTTTTACGAGCCCAGAGAGAGTGTCAGAGGAATCTACATAACAAACTTCACTAACTAGTTCTTATCTTCAATAAGTTGTATATATTTATCTTTCTACAATTTGCCTCCTCTATAGATAGACTCAAAGTACTTTTCCTTTGTCTCATCACTTCTCTAAAAATTTGTTGTTCTTTTTCTAAGTTGCTATGTAAGCCCAAGTTCTAACCAAATGTTTGGGTTACTCATCTCTGGATACTCCTATGTGTCACATGTATAATGCACATGTTAATAAACTTGTTTTTCTCTCAATCTATCTTGAGAGAAAAAGACCTAGTCGAGAGAAAAAGACTTTTTCCTCTCCTACATTATCCTTACATTTATTGCATTGTGACTACCTCTAATGGTCTTGGAATAATATTTTGTTAGGTTGGGCCAATCCTAGGGATCTGTACATGTGTTTCACAGTTTGCTCATCTTTATCTTCTATCTCTCTCACTTATTGACATTTCCAACCCAAGAACTGTTTTCTTCCCTGTTGAGGGTTGGAGTAATCCTGGAGTTAAATGCTTCCCTGATCTCAGGCCTACCCCAGGCTCCACAAGTGCACTAAGAGTCCCTTTTAGGCTCATTTCTGTCACTGTGTCCTCCAGGACCAGCACTGATGTCTGACTCATCTATGCAGTCCAGCAGCAGCACAGTGCATGGCTAAAAAATACCAATTAAAATGTTGTTGAACTGATTGCTATAGGGTCTGTGTCCACATTTACCAAGTTTTCCAGGAAAGTTTGGATTTTTAAAAAATAAATAATTATGTTTCCAGAAAGGACAAATCTCCATGTTGTCTAGATCACATAACTTTTATTTTCAAAGATGTTGTTATTCTTCCCCTTCTCTTTTCACTGAATCTGCTTTGTTCACTAAGTTTTGCTCCCATGACCCTTTACTCTCCCGCTGGTCTTGCCCTCCCTCCCTTTGAAAGGCTCACACATCCCTTTAGATCTGTCTCCCGACTTGCAGGTAAGACAGGTAGCAATTTAAGTGCCAGAGTCCAGTTATTTAACAATGTCTTATTTAATTGGTTTTATTCTGTTCTTTTTCCAGATTATTTAGGTAGAAGAATAACTCATTTATTTAGGGTCTTCTTACTTTAAAAAAAGCATTTAAGGCTATAAAGTTTCCTTTGCCCACCTGTTTAGTACCTCTTTAGATATATGCACAAGCTTATTCTTTCCATAAATTTTCTTTCTCATATTCTATTGGATTGAGCAATATTTTAAAATATTGTAGTATTTTCCCTCTTTGGTTTAAAAAACTCTAAGTTGTATTTCTATTCTTTAATACAGACATACTTAGATAAATTGTCCTAAAGCCTAAATTTATTTAGGGTTTATATCCAGCTCTTGAATAAAACAAGAGCCTTAGTTTCATTTAACAGACACTATTAAAGTGTCTGTTAAATGAAATGTCTATAAAGTGTTTGTTAAAGTGTCTATATCTAACAGACCCAACAATTAAAGTTTTAACTTTTAAAAAGCACACACAAAATAATGTTATCTAAGGCAACAATTAATTTTAAGTTAAAATTGTTTTCTAATTCTATGTTTCTTCTTTTTATCCCACCTGTTTATTGGGAGACTTCTTTATGGAAGGTCTACACAACTTGTACTGGCCTGCATAACAGCCTTTAAAGACAGAGGTAGTCCCTCCCTTGGGGATAGAAAGCAGATTTGTTTCTCCACCAGGATAATAAAGATAACGTCTTCCTCAGGGCTTTCTAACAACCTCTTTAACAGATTGGTTAAGAAAACAAGCAAACATACAAATGAACAAACAAAATACTGAAGTACTCCTCAACTCCAGGGTTTTCGGCTGTGCTCTAGGCCCAGCGTGTGAGCCAGTGTACACCAGAGCTGCTCCGCGTCACCCCCATGGGATTTGGGGGGTTAAGAGAACCATCGGAAACAGGAAACTCATGCTGCCTCTGTGTTGTAAGTAATAAAGTCCTTTGTCTCTGACCTAGGAGGCTCATGTCATTCTGCCAGCAGTCATGAATCTGTGGCAGGCCACCTTGTTAACTTGCAAGTATGATGAAATTTTAGACCTCTAACAGGTTCTGACACAGCCTTCCTTCTCACTTTTGTTCTTGCAGATGAATATTCTTTACTGGTTTTTTCAGTGACAGCATGTGGGAGGCAAACCTCTCTCATAGTTATATGTCTGAAACCCTCACACAAATAATTTGGCAGGGCACAAAATTGTAGATTTATAGTTGTCTGCCCCTAGCACTTTAAAAATATTTTTCTGCACCTATTAGTAATGATGGCAAGTCTGGTGCCAGCCAGTGCTGTTTCCTCCTAGGGTACCTGTCTTTTCTTCTTTAAAGAGTGTTATCTTTATCTTTGAGACTCTGCACTTTGATTCTGATCACGCCAGGCCTGTGCTTATCTTTCTTTATTGTGCTCAGTATTCAGAGTTTGCTTTCCATCAGAGGGGTCATGTGTTGGCCAATTCAGAAAAATTCCAGCCATTACTTTACTGTGATTCCTTTCATTGTCTTCTTAAACTGCAATAATATGTATTGCAAAGCCTCTTGATCTACCTTCCATTTTTCCTAACTGATCTGTTTTAGGTTTTTAATTTGTATGTATTTGTGCTGTATTCTGGGTGAATTCTTCAGTAACGGCATCTTATTTACTAATTCTCCCTTTAACTGAGTCTAGCCCCATCTATTTCTTTTCTTCATTTCAGTAAGTCTATTACTCATTTCTGAGATTTCTAGTTTTTTCATATCTAATTACATTTCATTCTTGTCTATCTTTGTCCCTTATCCAGAATTTCCTCTTCTTCTTTTTTTTCTTTTAGTGGTTATTTTTCCTACATCAACATCTTTGAGGGCATTATAAACTTTAAATAGAATGCTTTCTGATTTTGCTTTAACCTCCAGTGAATTCAGATTCTGATTTTTGACTTGGTTGTCTCATACTAAGGTCCGAGTTCTTCATGGGTTCTGGAATATGTGTATACAGGCCCACTTGTGTGGGAGAAAACTGCTAATGTTGACTCACTAACCATCCCTCCTTAATCAGAGTTTTTTGCAGTTCCTCTGCTTGTATTCATAATCCAAGAATCAAGTTGGTAGTGTCTGGGTTCCTGCCCAATGGTGATGCTGATGATGAAGCAATAGAGGTGATTTATCTCACTTTCTGATAAAGAGATCAAGTCTCTGTCACCCTCCTGCTCTCTTCCTAGGATCAAAGCTTCATAAGCCAGAGGTCACAGCAGGCAGCAATTTACAGCAGTTACGAATGCCTGCCTTCTAGAGTAGGGAAGCAGGGCTACCACTAATCCTGATTTTCAAGTAGAGCACGTGCTCTGGCCCAGCACACTGTGCAGAGCCCTTTTAGTCCTGACACTCCACCACGGTAAACCACTGGTTTCTTCTCCCCTGTTTTGATTCTGGAGCCCACAGTGTCTGTCTTCAGTCTCACTCTATGCTTTGTGTTTGTGGTTGCGTCTTGTCCACAGATATATATATTAAGGACAAAAGATGAAGGCATGGTTCTGACTTTTTCATGTTCTCTTTTTGGATTTTTATCTACCACTGCTGAGTGTTTGGAACAGGCAAAGAAGAGCTTACAAAGGAACATCAACTTGACTCTCCGTATTTCCTTACATACTGGTTCTTAACTTTGTGGGGGAGGGGACATAGTCCTCTCTGAGAATATGATGCAAGATTCAAATCCTTGTTCCAGAAAAGTGCATATTCTTGCAAACACAAATTTTTACATAGAACTTCTAGGACTCACAAACCCAGTAAAAGTCATTCAAGGAGTCAGAATAAGGATCCCCATCTTTAACCTATATTCAAAATCATGTCATGAGTTCAAATATGAACAATTGAGATTATTGGTATAAGGGAGCTAAAAAATACCAAAATAATTCTTTACTAACATAAGATATATACATATATGTTTGTATACTTTGCATCCATATTAGAAATGTGTACTGGTGTCCTTATAAAAAAGGGAAATTTGGTCAGAGGAATGGTGGTAAAAGATCCCTTTGGTCTCTCCCCCTGAAATTTCAGTGAGTTGATCAGGTATAACTCAGCAAAGGATTCCCTGCTCAACACACTGGCATGCCTGAGAAATGAATGTATTAAAGCATCTAAAGAAGGAGAGGTTCTTTCGATTTGTTTGTTTCCAATGGGAACAGACAAGGGAGGTGAGAAAGGAAGAGGAGACCTCAAATAGGCCACAGATGCAGCCCCACAGCCTGGAGTTCTCAGTGGGGTCAGCTTGGAGGGGAAGTAGCTGGTTGTAGCTGGCACTTCCTTCAACTAGCCTGGAGCAACAGAGTCTTGGTGGGCACTCCTGCAGGAAGAGAGAGGTGTAAATTTCGACTGAGCCAGCTGAGAGAGAGGCCCAGGCAAGGACAAAGCACAGAGACTCTTCCACCACTGTTGGCTGTTGGGTGGCTGGTGTTCCAAACAAAGAAATGGAGCCACAGAGCCCTGATACTCACCTTTTTGACTCCTAAAACTCACCTTCTGTAGCCCTTGGTATGGGGTTTTGGAGCACATTATTGGAAAACCCCAGAACTATTGCGTCAGAATCACTATTTCCCTCTGTGACTGATCCCCAATTGGGGCATGTGGGTGGGGACCCTGTGAAGATTGGGGCTTGTCATTACTGAGAGGGCAAAACAAACCCCACCCAAACATCACTGCTACACGTGGCTATCCTGACACTGACAACAGCTGCAGAGGTCTGGTTTGGGATTTCACAGAGCTTAAAACACTGTGATTCCTCACCATCTACTGGATGATAGTAGAAAGACCTCTTCATAGAAATCTGCTAGTGAAGCACAATTAACACAAAGATGCCTAGACCAATAAGGATCCCATCCAATACCATGAACAACAAAGGGAGCGAGGCAGCTCAGAAAGATAATGAAAATCTGCAGAAAGCAAAGTGGAACATATGGAAATATATGATGTAAATGACAGAGAATTCAAAATTGCAGTTCTGAAAATATTCAATGAGATGGGAGAAAATACAGACAGGAAATATGGTGTACCCAGAAGACAAATTAATGAACAAAAAGAAAACTTCAGCAAAGAGACTGAAAGTTTAAAAAGGAATTGCCAAGAGAAATCCTGGAGATAAAGCACACAATACGGGAAATCAGGAATGAACTACTGAGCAGAGGAAAAAGAGCCAACAAGATGGAGGAAAGAATTAGTGATATCAAACACTNTGCTACACGTGGCTATCCTGACACTGACAACAGCTGCAGAGGTCTGGTTTGGGATTTCACAGAGCTTAAAACACTGAGATTCCTCACCATCTACTGGATGATAGTAGAAAGACCTCTTCATAGAAATCTGCTAGTGAAGCACAATTAACACAAAGATGCCTAGACCAATAAGGATCCCATCCAATACCATGAACAACAAAGGGAGCGAGGCAGCTCAGAAAGATAATGAAAATCTCCAGAAAGCAAACTGGAACATATGGAAATATATGATGTAAATGACAGAGAATTCAAAATTGCAGTTCTGAAAATATTCAATGAGATGGGAGAAAATACAGACAGGAAATATGATGTACCCAGAAGACAAATTAATGAACGAAAAGAAAACTTCAGCAAAGAGACTGAAAGTTTAAAAAAGGAATTGCCAAGAGAAATCCTGGAGATAAAGCACACAATACAGGAAATCAGGAATGAACTACTGAGCAGAGGAAAAAGAGCCAACAAGATGGAGGAAAGAATTAGTGATATCAAACACTGGAATCCAGAAATGGTGCAGAAAGAAGAAGACAGAGAACTGAGCATTAAAAAAAGAAAAAATGAAAGAGCTCTATGAGAACTGACTCCATCAGAAAAATCAATGTAAAAATTATGGGTATACCAGAAGAAGAGAGGTGGAAGGGAACGAAGAGTCCATTTAAACAAATAGTGGATGAGAACTTCCCAAACTTATGAAAATAACTAGATTCTTGAATCCAAGAAGCAGAGAACACCTAGTTACTTCAAGAAGCTCTCTCCAATGCACATTGCATTAAAATGGACAAAAATTAATAAGAAAGAAAAAATTCTCAAAGCAGCCAGGAAAAAAAAGAAAGATCTACAAAAGGAAAAGATCTACAAAGGAAAGCCCATCAGACTTCTCAGTAGAAACTCTACAAGCCAGAAGAGAGTAGAACCAAATATTTGACATAATGAAAGAGAGAAACTACCAGCCAAAAATAACATATCCTTTAAATACGAAGAAGAAATAAATACCTTCCAGACATACAGAAGCTTAGGGAATTTATCACTAGAAAAATCTCCACTGCAGGAAATACTCAAGAGGTTATTCTACCTGAAACAAAGAGAAAAAGGTAAAAACACTACAAGTAAAATCATTTTAAAAATTAACAGCATAATTTATGGCAACAAAAACAGAAAAGGTGAAAGGGCAAAGGTTTCAACTGGCAAAGAAGGATGGAAATTAGATGCACTCAAAAGAAAAAGAAAACTACTGTATATATGGAACATTTTTAATAATCCTAATGGTAACCACAGACACACACACACACAAAACCCCCAAAACTGAGACACACAGCTTAAAAAAGAGGAAACAGAGGCAAGGAGCATGAAATACCACCAAACAAAATCAACAGACAGAAACATCAAGTAAAAGAACAAATGGAAACAGAGAGCTACCAGAAAACAAAGAGTAAAATGGCTATAGGAAATCTTTATTCACCAATAATTACCATAAATGTAAATTCACCAATTAAGAGGCACAAAGTAGCAGACTGGATCAAAAAACGAAACCCAACTGCACACTGCCTTCAAGAGACACATCTAAGCTGAAAAGACAAAGGTAGATTCAAAGTGGAAGGGTGGAAAGTGACCACCCAAACAAACAACATCCACAGAGAAGCAGGTACAGCCATACTTATTTCCGACAAAATAGATTTCAAGATAGCAAAGGTAACAAGAGACAAAGATGGACACTTTATAGTGATAAAGGAGATACTACATTAATAAGACATAATACTTCCTAATATATATGCACCCAATTAGGAAGCACTGAAATACATAAAGCAATTACTCACAAAACTAAAGGGAAAAACAGGCTGAAACACAATCATTGTTGCGGACCTTAATTCTCCACTGACAACTCTAGATAGATACAAACAGAAAGTCAATAAAGAGATATCAGCCTTAAATTATATATTAGACCAAATAGACTTAAATGACATATACAGAGCCTTTCATCCCAGAACATCAGATTATACATTCTTTTCCAATGCAAGGATAGACCAAATGCTGAATCACAAAGCCAGACTCAACAAATTCAAGAAGACTGAAAAATATACCAAGTATATTTTCTGACCACAATGTCTTGAAATTACAAATCAACTGCAAAAAGGAAGTAAAGAAACCCCCAAATATATGGAGGTTAAACAATGTACCACTAAAAAATAACTGGGTCAAAGAAAAAATAAAAGGTGAGATAAAAATATATAGAAATAAATGAGAATGACTATATACCATATCGAAACTTCTGGGATGCAGTGAAGCAGTAATAAGTGGGAAGTTTATATCATTATGGGCCTATCTCAAGGAACAAGAGAAATTCCAAGTAAACAACCTAACATCACATTTTAAAGCTCCAGGAACAGAATAAAAGCAACCCAAAGTAAGTTGAAAAACTGAAATAATAAAAATTAGAGCAAAATTTAATGAAACAGAGAACAAAAAGACTATATAAAATTAATACACCAAAGATCTGGTGCTTTGAAAAGATTAATAGAATTGACAAACCCTTGGCTAGACTCACTAATGAAAACAGAGCAAAGACTCATGTAAAAAAAAATCAGACATGAAAGAGGAGAAGTAGCACAGACATCACAGAGATACAAAGGATCATACTAGAATACTATGAAAGACTATATGCCACCAAGTTCAATAACCTAGAACAGATAAGTTCCTAGAAACATATAATCTTCCCAGACTAAACCATGAAGAATTGAAAAATCTAAGCAGATCCATCAACAGTGAGGGAATGGAAGCAACCATCAAAAACCTCCCCAAAACTAAAAGTCCAAGACCAGACAACTTCACCAGTGAATTCTACCAAACATTCAAATAAGTTTTAAAACCTATCCTTCTCAAATTCTTCCAACTTCTTAACAGATTTTATAAGGTCAATATAACTCTAATCCCAAAATCTAGCAAGAATAACACAAAATATAAAAAACTAAAGACCAATATCTCTGATAAATACATATGCAAAAATTCTAAACGAAATACTAGCAAACAAATACAATAATACATTTTAAAAATGTATCATGGTCAAGAGGGGTTTGTTCTAGGAGCAAAAGGATGATTCAACATACACAAATCAATCATTGCATTATACTACATTAACAAAAGAAGAGATAAAAGTCATATGCTCTTATCAATACATGCAGGAAAGGCATCTGATGAAATTCAACATCCATTTATGATTAAAACTCTCAATAAAATAGAAATGGAATGAAGGTACCTCAACATAATAAAGTCCATGTATGACAAACCCTCAGTCAATATAATACTCAATGGTGAAAAACTGAAAGCTTTTCCTCCAAAATCAGAAACAAGACAAGGATGCCCACTTTGACCACTGTTATTATTCAACATAGTTTTAGAAGTCCTAGCCAGAGCAATAAGGCAAAAGAAATAAATAAAAGTCATCCAAATTTGGGAGGAAGAAGTAAAAGTGTAACTCTTTGTAGATGGCATGATTCTGTACATAGAAAACCCTAAAGGCCCCACCATAATATTAGAAACAATAAAATATAGTAAAGTTGCGGGATACAAAATCAATGTACAAAAATCCACTGCTTTTCCTGTATACAACAAAACATGAGAAAGTGAAAAAAAAAAAAACTATTCCTTTTGCAATTGCAACCAAAAGAATACAATCAATACCTAGGAATAAACCTAGCAAAAGATGTGAAAGACCTATATACTAAAAACTACAAAGCATTATTAAAAGAGACTGAAAAAGGTACAATAAAATGGAAAGATATTCCATATTCATGAACTGGAAGAATCAACACAGTTAAAATGGCCATATTAGCCAAAGAAATATAAAGATTTAATGCAATTCCCATCAAAACCCCAATGTCATTTTGTAAAGCAATAGAACCACAAAAAATCATTAGATTTGCATGAAACCACAAAAGATCCTGAAAAGCCAAAGCAATTCTGGGGGAAAAAAAAAGAACAAAGCCAAAGGTTTCACACTACCTGACTTCAAATTATACTACATAGCTATGATACTCAAAACAGCAAGGTTTTGCCAGGAAAACACACACAGAGATCAATGGAACAGATCTGAGAGCACAGATAAAAGACCACGTGTACATGGACAGACAGTATTTGATAAAGGAATCAGAAAAGCACACTGGAGAAAAAAAAGTATCTTCAATATATGGTGCTGGCAAAATTGGAAAGCCACATGCAAAAGAATGAAATTAGATTATAGTTTGTCCCCATGTACAAAAATTAATTAAAAATGGACCAAAACCTAAATATAATATCTGAAACAATAAATTACATAGAAGAAAAACACAGGTACTAAACTTATGGACCTTGGTCGTAGAGAACATTTTATGAATTTGACCCCAAAGGCAAGGGAAGTAAAGGCAAAAATAAATAAATGAATGAGACTATATCAAATTAAAAAGCTTCTACACAGCAAAGGAAGCCCACAACAAAACAAAAAGGCAGCTGACCAAACTTGCAAACAACAGCTCAAATGAAGGTTTAATACCACAAATATACAAAGAACTCATAAAACTCAAACAAATAATCCAATTGACAAAATGGGCAGAGCATCTGAACAGACATTATCCCAAGAAGACATACAAACAGTGAACAGATATATGAAAAGATGTTCAACCTGACTAGCTATTAGGGAGACATAAATCAAAACTACCATGAGATCCCACACTTCACACCCATGAGAATGGCTATTATCAGTAAGACAAGTAATCCCAAGTGTTGAATTGTGGAAAAAAATGAAACCCTCATTCACTGCTGATGGAAATGTAAACTGGTGCAGTCACTGTGGAAAACAGTATGGAGGTTCCTCAAAAAATTAACAATAGAGTTACCACGTGACCCAGCAATCCCTCTTCCTGGGTGTCTAACCAAAAAACTTGAAAACATGTATTTGCCAAGATATACACACCCCTATGCTCATTGCAGCATTATTCACAGTGGCAAGGATATGGAGACAGCCAAAGTGTCCTTCGATAGGGGATTGGATAAAGAAGATGTGGTAGATACATACAATAGAATACTACTCAGACATGAGAAGAGATGAAATTCTGCCATTTGCAACAACACTGACGGACCTTGAGAATATTAAGCTAAGTGAAATAAGTCAGAAAAAGCTAAGAACCATGATTTCACTCACATGCAGGATATAAAACTGTAACTGGTGGTCATAGACAGCAACGTAGTGGTTACCTGAGAGAAGGCATTGGGAGGTATGGGGAGGGTGAAGGGGAGCCTATTATATGGTGATGGAAGATGCTTTGACTGTAGGTGGCGGGTATACAGTGCAATGTACAGATCTGGTATTATAGAAGTGTACACTTGAGACCAACATGATCCTATTAGCCAATGTCACCCCAATAAATTTAATAAAAATTAATTTTTAAAGGGGGGATTTGGACACAGAAACATACACACAGGGAACAAAGCCACATGAGGATGCTTCTACAAGAAAAGGCATATCAAGGACTGTCAGCAAACCACCAAAAAGTAGGAGAGAGGCCTTGACCAGATTCTTCCTCACACCATATGATTTCTCAGAAGAAATCAACCCTGCTGGCACCTTGATCATGGATTTCCAGCCTCCAGGACTGTGATAAGAGAGTCTATCCAGATCCCAGTCTGTGGTACCTTATCAGAGAAGCTCCTGGAAACCAAGACAGCCCCTTTTGTTCCTTTCCTGGTGTGTGGGACGAAGACAATGGGGAGTGGGCACCTGTGGCTACTCCTCTTATGACAGTCTGTGTAAGTGACAAACTTTCTACATCTCAAGGAGATTCACTGTCTCTCTCTCTCTCTCTCTCTTATTGTTGTTCAGTTCACTGTATCTTTACCAGCCAAATCAGTCAGGCCTGGGCCTAGGCCTTGCCTGGAATGTGCACATGCCTGAGCCACTCACCTCATAGCTTCTTCATCTATAACATGGAGATAGGGCCTATGTCAGCAAACTGCAGAGAAGATGACATGAAGTAACACTCACAAAGCACATATCATTTTCTAGCCAAAACACTGACTCGAATGGTTCGACCAATACACAATTTCAGCAGTTGTCCGTGACCCAGTTATAAATCACAAACTTGCCAAAGTGACTGTTGGGAGTGGGTAGAGGAAGGGGTGTCTAAAGAGTGAGATTTTGGTTTAACTACATTGTTGCATCCTAACTGGCCTCTTGTTCCAGGCTCACTCCCACCCCCATATTTAAAATAGAAATGTTTCCATGTACCTTCTAAGGTTAAAACCCTCAAAGACTTCCTTCTTATCTTTCTATAATAAAATCAGAATTCTTCACTCCCCTGTACCTATTCATAAATATTCAAGGAAGATAGCCTTACACTGTCGGTGAGTAATGCAACCCAGTATAATAATAGTATTTTTGTTCCAGTGAAGTTTGTTTCTATGTCAAAACCTTCCTCTTAAATGCTCCTCTCTTTTCTAACATCACTGAGGCAGGATAACAGAGCATCATCCTCCCTAACGAAGGTTTTCTTTTCTAGTCAAGTATTATTCAGTCAGCCTCTGCTTTCCTCCTTTCAGGCAAAGCTATTTCACATATTTATACACATATATTTATATGTTCTTTTAAGATTTTTTATTTATTTATCTTTAGAGGGGAAGGGAAGGAGAGAGGGAGAGAAATATCAATGCATGGCTGCCTCTCATGTGTCCCCTGCTGGGAACTGGCCTGCAACCCAGGCATGTTCCCTGACTGGGAATCGAACCGTGATCCTCTGGTTCGCAGGCCCATGCTCAATCCACTGAGCTACACCAGCCAGGGCTATATTTATATATTTATTGGGGAGAGTTAAAAATTATTTTGACAGTCACTCTAATAGAGTTCTGACATTGCCAAGGTGACTTTCATTCAGCTTTTAACCATAGCCAAGTCTAGGGGAATTTTTGCACCTCTGGATGTTGCTTCTCTTTCTAGATTAGAACACATGTCCCCTTGGTTTTTACTGTGATTATATTAGTAATAGTTACTTTTCATGGGGTACTAACTATGTGCCAGGAACTGTGTTAGGCTCTTCATACATATCAGCTCATTAATGCACAGCATGATGCTAAAATGAGATGGCCACTATTCCTTCTGTGTCCATAAGGAAACTGTGGGTTACAGCCCAAGGTCAAACAGCCAGTAAGTAGCAGAGCCGATATCAAATGCAGGGCCAGGCTATGCTCTTAACCCCTAGGCATTAAGGCTTCCCGTTTAAAACTAAGAGCTCAAAGAAAATCAGTTTCTCTTACCTTTTCCAGAAGCAGTCTATCAGGTTAATTAATAATTGTGTAAATAAAACAAAAACTAACATTTATCCCTATGGTGCCTTCCATGACATTTCCTTTTCAAATGATTCACTTAGCTTTTAGATTAATTATCTTGATTTATAAAGCACTTCCAGTCGATTTACAGTTCATGTGATAGTTTTCTTATCTAATTAACTTAAAAATCAGTTTTATCTATAAAAATAGTATGCTCAATCAATTACTTTACTGTATATTCAAATGCTTGATGGCTCTTACTTTAATTGCACCTATCCATTTTATAAGAAAAAACTGCTTATCACATTTGGCAGGCAGGTTTGCACTTTGCAAATTCAGGTTGTTCTAACTCATGATTCCATGCTGCCTTGATGTTACAGATTTTCTCACTTTGTTCCAATGTTTTGTTTTAATTCTTATGTAATTTCACTGCATGGCAGGAGCACACAGTGTTGGTCAGAAGTGGGCACATTTTTGGTACTTCAGTGGGAAACCACGTGAGACCCACCGAGTTCTAAGCATTCTTCTAAACTTTAAGGAAGTTTCCCATATTTGTTCCTAACTTGATAGAATTTCAGTTCTGTTTGAAAAGACACAGGAAACAAAGTATTTCCATAATAAAATCACGAGGAACAATCATTTTGTTAACCTTGCATCAAATTAACTTTTTGTGTTTCTATACCATGACCACGACAACTATCCACTGAACTCCTCATGAGCAGAAACAGAATTTCAAGTATTTTTGAATCTTAAATTTACTTTTAAAGCTCTGGAACTCTTTATTTAAAACTAAATCATATGCCACTATGCATCCCAACAACACAGCTGCACTCTGTAGGCAGTTCAGCAGAGTGGGTGTGGAGAGCACCACTGCCTGCTTCCCACATCTTCCATGGGGCCTTTGGGATCGAAGCAAGGGTTCAGGGCCCTGCCTGAATGTAATGGTTTTTAACCTAAGGGAAAAAAAGTAAGCCTCAGTAATCCGTGTTCAAAAGAAATGTTGTCTGTGCCTCTGGTTAAAGAAGGCGTTGCACAGAGGCTGGCGGCCTGTAGCCTAGACCATGACCCTAAAGCACTGGCTGAGTGACACAGAATACCAATTCTAAAGATGAAAGAATAACTTTTCAGGGTGATATGATGTTCTAAAATTGATTGTGGAGATGGCTGCACATATCTGTGAATACACTAAAGATTGCTGAATCACACAATATAAATAGATAAATCGTACAGTATATAGATTATATCTCAATAAGTTATTAAAACAATAAATGGATAAATAAACTTACTGATGGAAGAAATAAGGTTCTTTAGAAATGGGACACTGCTATTTTCTATTGTCTCTATTTCACCTTCAAATTTAGCAAAGACTTCATCTCTTAAATTCATTTTTCAGATTAAATAATTTAGCCTTTCTAAACCAGCATTACTTTTGTACTCTAGTTTTTCTTCTCAGAAGTAAAATATTTGTGGAAGTTTGCCCAGTTATTTAAATCCTCCATGAAATTTATTGTCTGTATCTTAAAAGCCTTATAAAATCCCTGTATTTTGTGAGATCACATACAGATTTATGATTATAATTTTCCAGTTAATAATATTTAATAGAAGATACATTTCCATTCCATATGGTTCAAATATGTGAATGGAGGCCTTTGATTTAAAAATGCATAGTGAGAAACTAGGTCTATTAACCCCTAACCAAAAATTTAACCCCCAAATAAATGCTCTGTGTTTAGAGCACGGACTCCATGAGCTGGCTTGCCATTTCTTTTCTCATTCTATGTCATTTTGCAATCTCTCCGAGTCTCTCATTCTGTTTGGGACTATATGTGCTCTGAGGTAAAACTGAGGGTCAGTTTGAGAAAGTAAATTGAACTTGCTTGACTATTCCAGTGTTCAGGAGAAAATGAGCAAGTCAAAAATTAACCTGAAGAACTTAAGACATCTGATTTCCGATGGTTTGTTCAAAATTGTAATAAAGATGAAACATTGGACTCTCACAGACAGGAAGCCCTTCTTCCTTACCCTACCCTCTTCACTCTCCCCCTTGTCTACTGATCCTTTCAGGCTAGATCCCTTATACTACATATTTCAGTATTTCTTCCTGACCCCCCATAATGCTAAATTATCAACATGGTTTCAGTGGCTTCTCAGCAAAAGACCCCACTGGACAGAAATCCATCCGGTGACTTGTGTCTAAAGTTTTGTTCTCCATCCTGTTTAGTGACATTAGTGCCCAGGGGAAATGGGTTAGGCTAATCACTTCCGAAAACATTGACTTGATTTCTCTAAGAGACAGTTCAATATCAACTCCTGGCCATAGGGTAGACATAGAAAACAAAAAGCTAACTGTGACCACTTAAATTTTTAAGACAAAGTATTGCGGCTGTCTGAGCAAGGAGAGGGGAGACAGAGGATGGGATGGGGATGGTTTGGGATGAGGAAGGAAACACATGAGATGCAAAATACTTATGACCGTCATCCTAGCTGGGGGGTGGCTTCATGGGTATCTATTCTATTATGTTCATAATTTAAGCATATTATTTTTCAAATACCAAGAATGAGATAAAAAGAAAAGGAAAGCAAAAAAGATACCAATGTTTAGTCATTTACTTAGAAAAATCATGTAATGGAGGGAAACACTGGCTCCAGTTTGTGCATGCGCATTTTTAAAAGAAATTGCTTTTTCTTTATTTAAGATTAAATTCTACCTGTTAATTTTAGGTTGTATTGACTCGGCCAAAAACTTCCATTTAGTTTTTTCCATAAAATAAGACATATTTTTCTTTCACGAATAACTTTATTCATTTGGATATTTTGAGTATGTTGGCCATCTCCTGTGTGGTATAATGCTGATTGTTCTCAATGTCTCGATTTGATCACCATCAACTTCCAACTGGTCTACCCAACCAGGGAGCATTGTCCAGTGAGAAATCTCCAGCATAAACCTTTGCAAACAACTTTTGACACATTTGGTCAGTCACAGCACCTTCTCCATACACTGCAAAAATCCTTCTTTTTGCATTTCAGTTGCATTTTTATCTCTCTTGAAATAATAAAGCATAATATGCCCAAAATGTTGGCATATTTTCTTCCACCTTCAATACTAAAATAGCTACACAGAAATCTCCAATTTTGATGTTTTTTTAAATGCACACTGATATGACAGCTGTCATAATACAATTTAACAAAATTGTTTCAAATGAAGTTAAAGATAACTAAATACTATTAGAGCCATCTTATGGGAAAAACCAAAGCAATTTTTTTGGACAACCCAATATTTTAACAAACAAAACAATGAGTTCCACTACCCTCATTTCTTCTTTAAGAAAAAATGTGAAACATTATTTTCTTTTGCACTGAATCCAAATGAGTCCAACCAAGTCCACAACAAAGTTCACAGTGGGCAGATGTGATACCTTAATTAAAAGCAAATGAAATGTTGCCCTAGCTGGTGTGGCTCATTGGATTAAGTTCCAGCCTGCAAATCAAAGGGCTGATGGTTTGATTCCCAGTATAGGGCACATGCCTGGGTTGCAGGCCAGGCCCCTAGTAGGGGGCACGTGAGAGGCAACCACACATTGATATTTCTCTCCCTCTCTTTCTCATTCCCTTCCCCTCTCTAAAAATAAATAAATAAAATATTTAAAAAACAGAAATATTATTATTAAAAAAATAAATAAAAGAATACAGAGCCCTGATAGAGAAATCCCCATTCTCCTGAAACTAGCAGAACTTAAGTGTGATCAGAGCAGAGAACCAGACAGCCAGTATTTTCCTAGGCACCTACTATGTATCTCAGCATTTACTATGTGTCTTGCCTGTCTTGGTTGCTCTGGCTACTTAAACACCATTTCTGGGACCAAAGAGCTCATAGACTAGGAGGAAGAAGGCCACAAAAAGCAATATATACACAATGTAGTAAGTGCACTGGAGCCAAAGAAAGACCCCATGTGATGTGGGAGCAGACACGGTCATCTTTGTAAATATTGCTAAAAGCCCGGATGGGGTCATTAGTTTACCTTCCCCTTCCCAGAGGAAAACACACCTTCCATCCATTAGGTGAAAGTTTCACTAAGATAGCATTAAAACAATGAAACAGGGAGAATACAGGAAACAGTTTTGGGCCATCTGTCTCATCAAAAGTCAAACCTGAAAGAGAGAGAAAGGTGGTAACTGACTCCCTTCTGGTGAAGACGCTGCCATAACGGGGCAGAGGCAGCAGTTTCAGAATTCTGCTTCTAGCCATGGACAAACTGCCAGCTCTTGGGGCCCGAGTTTCCTCATCTACCAAAGAAGGCACCTTTAATACCTCATACACTGTTGTCTGATCAAAACTGCACCAGAGGACGTCATCAAGGGTACCTCGAAAAACCTGGCCATGTCAAGTACATCTGAGAAATGCTGGGTTTAACCAGGTTGGGAAAGGGGAACCTGATAAAGATTATCAGTGCAGTTCGCCCATACTAAATTTTCGAACAAAAGACTAAGTGCAACCCAAATTTTCGATTCTGCTGGTTTCTGGAGCCATGCCACCCTGCCTCTCAGAGCCAGAAGAGAAGAGGCAGAGGCAGAGGCAACCAATCCAGTGGGCACATCCACACTCTCACTTCCAGGGTGCCTCAGTGTCGCCTGCACTCAAACCACACTTCCTGCCATTCCACATGACCCTGGGTTTCTTGCCAGTTTAAAACTTTAACTATTTAGAGGTGGGAAAAGAAGCTTTTCAGAGTTCCATCAAATAAACCTTAGGCAATGTGGCTGAGGTATGAGCAAGCAATATTTTATCACAGAAGAGATAACATTCTATGTTAAATATTGATTAATTTCCCTTATGCAAAGTGAATCAGAATGTTTCTGTACACAGGACCAGCCATGAAACCAACCTTTGGTATTTCTTCTTCAAAAACTACCATATATGCCGGTTCCCTGTACAAGACATAAGGTTTTTCACTTGCCTTTAGCCACCCTCACAGTAGCGTGAGGCAGACAGTGTTGTCCAGATTGCAAGGGTGGGGAAATTGGAGAGCAGAAGCTGCTGTGCCCAGGGATGCCCAGGTAATGAGAGAGGTAGTGTGTGAACACAGGTGCATGTGGCTCCCAAATCTTTAACTCATCCATTATATCATACCACACCTAATGAAGGGCCCCTCTTCCTCAAGGCCCCCCTGAACATGGAGCGCCCACAATGGCTGTGCTGCCCTCCCTATGTCTCTAAGAATCCCTCTATTCCTAGCCGAAGCTTGTCCCTAACCCCAGTAGACTCTGTAAACAGAAAATACACCCTTACCTCACTGAATTATTATGAAGATTAAATGGGATAATGTATATTAAAAACCCTTATAAGTTACAAAACACTATGTAAGGTAGGGTATGATTAATTATCCCTTTCTTTTTGTGTTATGAGCTTTAAAAAAATTCATCAGATTAACAGCATAACAACGGTTACCACTCAGTGCTCACCTATGACAGGTACTGTTGCCTCAGCCAGTCTTCAAATGAAGCCTATGGGGGAGGTCACTCAGCTGGTACAACTAGGCCCTGCCACTAGCTCATTCCTGTGACCAGGAGCAGTTCCCCTGTGGCTCAGTTTCCCATCTGTAAAATGCTGCATCATGGTATTGCTGTGGGGATTTGTAAATACCTAAGTGTTTACTGCTTTATTCCTGCTCCTACCTGGCTAAACCATAACTGAACTCAGATTCTGCTGATTCTGCTATCTCCACAAGCTGTGGCACCTACTGTGGTCAGTAATCTGTGAAGAGTTTACCTATCTCTTTGTGTTATCTGATTTAAAATGTCTCCAGGGTATTGTAATTCAGGTGACACATTTTCTTCCTCTTTACATGAATAGCAGTGCCTGCCACACAATGGGAAGGACCAACACTTGTTGAATTAAATTAGAAAGCTTTGTGGTTCTTTTTGTGGTAATTGGTTTCACCAGACTTGGTCTGGTGCAGGGATGTTGGTTCTCAGAGCAGGGAACCAGGAAAAGGGTGAGAAGGGTCTCCAGGAAAATGCTGAGAGATGACCAAAGCTACTGTGAAGACGGGGAAATTCGGGGGTAGAGCTGAACCATCATTGTCCTGGGGGTACAGACATTGGGGGATTAAGGGTAGAGCCCTTTCGGCAGAAGGGGTTGAAGGAATTAGAAACTGGGCACATGTTAAAGCTGAGGGCTTTTTTAGACCTTTGTTCTGGAGAACTAAGGGGTCAAGTGTGAAGCTGGAGAGGAGAAAACAAGAACAGGATGCTCAAGGCTCACAGTGACTATAAAAAACTCAGATTCCCTTTTAGGCTAATGAGGCACTTTACCTGACACACCAGTTACTAAACTCCTGCCTCCCAGCTCCTCACCCACCTCCATGCACTCTGCTGTGTGAGGCTGAGCTGGCCTCTGCAAACCACATCTCTGCTCTGCTAGGGCCTCCCTGGAGGAAAACTGCAGGTAGGAGGGCAGAGGAGAAATGGCTCCTCCCTGCTGGCTTTCTACAGTGAGGGCTCCAGCAACACTGCTTCTGTACCCAGTAATGCCAGTTTGACCAGCAGCGGCTGAATCCGCAGTGCAGTTTCTCTAACACCAGCAGAACCAGTGTCGATGTACTATCCCCAGGTACCCCAGCCCCCAGAGTGCCTCTTCTAAGCTCAGAGACACCTGCCCTTCCCCCTCTTCAGAGGTCCTGTTCTTAGCTTTGGGGAACCCCTAAGCTTTTAAGCTTCAAGACATTCAACTTCTTCCTCTGTTCCCTCAGCTTTAGAGGGGCAGCTGCATCCTGCAGTGATTCTATACACGAAACCTTAGTGTTTTCCTTTTCATTCATTAGTTGCCTCCCTCAAAAAAATAACGTTTCTTAGATCAGATTCTCATTACTTAAAAACAAACAAACAAAAAAGTGGTGTAGTTTCTGTATCCTGCGTGGATCCTGACTGATACACATACTTAGGAAGGATGGGAGAAAGAGATTTACCAAGAGTCAGTGGTCCCTATCCCTGGCATCATGCCAGAGTCTCATACACCACAGGAATAAAATCCAGAATAACCAATTCACAACATAAATCGAAACAAAGCAATGAAAAAAAGGGTGTTTATAAGTTGCTCAGGGGAAAATGAAATTTTTTTAAAAATATATTTTATTTATTTATCTTTAGAGGGGAAGGGAAAGAGAGAGGAAGGAAACATTAATGTATGGTTGCTTCTTGTGCATCTCCTGCAGGGAACTGGCCCCTGCCAGGAACTGACCTGCAACCCAAGCATATGCCCTGACTGGGAATCGAACCACGATCGTCTGGTTCACAGGCCCGCGCTCAATCCACTGAGCTACACCAGCCAGGGCGGAAAAATGAAATTTTTGAAAGTACATATCCTCTGATCATTTGGGGAAATTTCCAAAGATCCCAGCCAATAAAGTAACACTCCAAGTACTGCACCCTAAAGTACCTCTGTCCCTGCAAAGATATCAGACCTATGATCCTTCCAGTTTCTTTCCATTCCTTTATCAAATAAAACCCAGTGGTGTCAGAAGGTGAGACCCAAGCAAGGTGAGGGCTGGAGGAATGATCATAGGGGGTGGATCATACTTCTAGGTTGATGGAACAAGGCTGGAGGGGGACATGCCACTGAGGCCAGCTACATGGCAATGACTCCCTTCCTGGGTCCTTAGCCAGGGATTCAGTCTCTGTGTGTCCACCCACCTGCTACCCTGAGGGCCTGTCATTAATTGTGTTCAATAAATAGCAGTGAGGCAGAAAACAGGCCCATACTCTCATCTGCATGGATTCTTCCACTGTCCTCCTGTCTTCTGTGCTATCTTCTGCCCTGCAGTGTCATAGGAAATTCAGCCTGATCCTGAATGAAATGGAAACAAACATTTTCCTACAGGCTGTTTTTCAGTGACATTATCCCCTAAAACGTAGGATTCAAATGGTTTGCAATGTTTCCCTGTTATCCTCACTTCACAAGTGACATGGAGACCTTCTTTGTTCCTATGGAAGGTGTGAAGAACCTGAATTTGACAGCCAGACAGGAGGTAGTTCCATCTTGGCAGAGGTTTCCAACATTCTGAATTTCATTTATTGAACTGTTTATTTTTTGGAAAGGGAGGCTGAAAAAGGTGGGGATAAGGGAAGAAGACTGGCTCATCATTTCAGCTGGAGGATTGTTATTTCTTCATTGTATCTATTCTGTTACCTGTCTCACGTAGTCCCTGAATTATGCTAATAACTGTGTTGCTGGGCATGAGTCCATGGGTTTGGAAAGGTGTTGGCAGAGGCTGAGGAGGGGAGGAGAAGCAGTTCCTGCATGGAGGTGCTACAGTGGTGAACCTTCAAGAGAAATGACAGGAGAGTGAGCTGTAATACCTTGAATTTCCCTTGAGCTGATACACTTGTTATGGGCTCACTGTCAGGAAGGATTCTGCCTGTGCTGTCTGCCCCTCCTCGCTTGTTCTGTGTGCTGCTAATAACCCAGAGCCATGTCAGTGCCCAGGAAGGCTTTGGTTGGCTCACCCCTTCTCAGACTGTGTTAAGGAGATAAGGCAAGGAAGCAGAGATGAGAGGAGGGAAAGGGCTAGATGGAGGATTTGACTGCTGGGGCAGAATAGACAAGAGCCCACAACTGCCTTAAGAGACTGTGAGCAATACAGCTCAGCACTGGGCCAGCCTCAAGGATGGTCTCTCATACCATCATTACCTTTAAGAGGCCCATGTACCTGAAATGTCTGCCTTTCTGGGTTTCTCCCACTGTGGAGGCTGGTGTGGCAGGCTGGGAGTACTGGCTGGTGATGAAGAGGGAAGTGAGGGGAGACACAAAGCAGGATATGTCAGCATCAGAGACACTCTTATCACCTACTGATTGTGGATGGGTGAAATATGGGATTCCTCCGGGTGACTGGCAAATGCCCTCTCAGCTCTAAAGCAAAGGCACTAGATAAATCCAATAAACAGAGAGTCTGTGAGGCAGCTGAGTCTATTTTAGGGCTGGCAGGTTGGTGAATTTTCCACTGTTAGCTCTCACTACTGTTTTCAACTGTCTTAAAAATATATATATTACAAGTGATAGTAGAGGTCAGATCTCTTAAAGATTGGAGCCAATCAAAGCAAAAATGGCACATTTTAGAAAGGCTAGAGAAGTGATACAAAATACAAATGTCTACAAAATGCACTGCCTGCAAACACTTTGGAATAAACGAACCCAACTTTGTCAGTATTTCTTTTTTCTTCATTCATTCTTTCTTTTTTTTTTAAGATTTTATTTATTTATCTTTAGAGGGGAAGGGAAGGAGAGAAGGAGTGAAATATCAATGTATGGTTGGTTGCCTCTCGTGAGTCCCCTGCTGGGAACTGGCCTACAACCCAGGCATGTGCCCTGACTGGGAATTGAACTGTGATCGTGTGGTTCGCAGGCCCACACTCAATCCACTGAGCTACACCATCCAGGGCTCATTCATTGTTTCAACAAACATTTTTGAACACTATATGCAAAGAAAAACGAAAGGCAAACAAGAGAAACCAAGATTAGTAAAATATTCTTTTCCCTAAGAAATTTACAAGCTGATAGGGAGATAAGTATGGGCTAATTTAAATATTTAATTTAGAGACTTCCAGTCAAGATGGAGGCGTAAGTAACCATGGCTCGCTTCCTTGCAAAACCACAGCAAAATTACAACTGTCAGACTACACAACAAACATCATTCAAAATCATCAGAAAATCAAGTTGTACAGAAGTCCAAAAACCAAGGAATTAAAGAAGCCACATTCATCCAGACAGGTAGGAGGGATGGAGTCACAGAGATGCACAGACAAGGGTGGAGATTCAGCACTGGAAGTCCCACACCGACATGTGGTAGATAAAAATTGGGAGGGATACTTCAGGCACAAGGGATCCCAGCCCCACACTAGACCACCTGGCCCAGAATTCCAGTGCCAGGAACATAAGTCCCCACAACTTCTGGCTGTAAAAACTGGAGGGGGTTGGGGCAGCAGAAGAAACTGAGATTCTCAGGAGTCTCCTCTTAAAGGGCCCACAATGGACTTAGGACTTACACAGACTCACTCCTTCTGGGCTTCAGCAATGGGGCAGCAGCTAGAAGGGCACCAATGGCATATGGGGAGAAATTAAAGTGTCTAGCACCAGGGCGAGTGCAGGGGGACAGCTTCCTCCTGGGCAAAACTCCAAAGGCCAGGCAGTGGCACTGTCCCCTTCCTGCACTCTCCCCGACAAAGAGCCACAGAACATGGGTTGCCTCACGCTAGTGATTACATAAGGCTCCACCCTATTCAACTCACAGGTACGTGTTTCTACAATAGGCTACAATACTAAGACAGGGAGTCAAAGCAGCTCTACCTAATAAAGAAAAAGAAACACACCTAATCAATTAACTTCTTGTAAGTAGCAAGACAATTTTCTCTTTGTCTTTTCTTTCCAATGAAGCTAGAGTACTTATTTCCACAAAATATTTGATGTTGCCTCTTATCTATCAAAGAACCACATTTTGTTGGTAAAAATGTATGATGCTTTCTGTTTTAAAAAAATGTTTGAGGTGTTAAGATGGTGACAGAGTAGCACGGAGGGAACCCAGCTCCCGTGCATCTGGTAGAAAATCCGGGTGGATCTGATACAGGGTGCAGCCAAAGGGGGGTGCCCAGGAAAGATTTGGAATGGTGTCCAGAACTCAAAGTGTACAGGAATATTGGAGGAAATATTAAGATATCCTCACCCCACCCCCAAGGTGTGAGTTGGGGGAAGGGACACATAGACCAGGAACATGTAGGGCTGTTTTGTAAAGCCACAGCCCTGCAGCTAATCCATGGCCTGGTCATTTAACATATCTATAGCCTTTGGCAGGTCACTTGGATATGTTAAATGGCTGTGGCCATGCTTGGAGCCAGGGGAATGAAGTCACTCCCCCCCCAAGATATGACTGGGGGGCAGATCCCCTGAGTTACAGCGCCTGCGTGGGGGCTTGGAGGAGATTGGCTCTAGGACATAGGACCATACCTGCCCAGACAAACAATGGCAGCCCAGTAAACTTATAATAATACAGAAATACTGGCAGGCGTAACTGATCGTGGGAGGAGTCGGAAATAGGGGTACAGAGGAAGATGGGCACTGGGGGATTAAACCCAGACACGGCAGCCATTAGGGAGAGAAACACGAGGTTTCAGCAGAGTGAGGACCCTCTGTAGCCATTAGGAGAGAGAGAGCCACACGGGTCTCAGCAGGGTGCAGACCCCCTCTTGGCCAGGTGAAAGGGAAGACCACGCAGCTTTGCCAGAATGGAGATCCCTGCGGCCAGGTGAAGAAGAAAGATGCGCTTTGGGTGGAGTGCGGCTTTGGTAGAAGAGGCCCACGCAGCTTTGGCGTGCTCCCTTTGGCTGAGTAGCCTGGAAACCAGGAGAGACTTTGACTAGGACTTGGTACAAAGAACTCTTGCCAATGAAAGGTGCCACATGACTTTGGATTAATTGGAGATCCTGCCTGGACAGGCAGGCGACACAGCTCACGTGCCAGCGACCTGAAAACGGACGTGTGCTCTTTTCCTGATTTACGGTACCCAGAGTTGGGACAGTGGGAGAAGGGAGTGCTGTGTGTGTGTGTGTGTGTGTGTAGGTGTATACCCTTAAAGACTTTAATATTTTAAGGAAGGTATTAGGCCTGAATAGCATTAAATAAACATTTTGTTTCCTTTTCAAAAATCTCTGGCATTGAGAGATGTGTTTCCAATTGGCGGCGGACAGAAGAACCCTATAGATATTAATGTACCGTCCTTGGGAGGGGCCCCTGTTTTCTGCAGCAGTTTTTGGCATCCCTCGGTGGGCCAAGTATTGCCCACCCCCTCGGACCCTTTGTTCGGTAACAGATCTACCGAAGAACAGCATAATCAACCAACAATTCCCCAACATTTATGAAAATAAGAGACCGGAGAGTGTGACAGAGGAAACAGACAGGACTCCAGAAGGCGAGTGAGGACAAAAGCTGCTGCGCGCCCGCAACCTCCTAGGCTGCAGGCTGAGGGCTGCGCCTGCGGCGCACCCAAGGCGGGCAACCTCCAGCGGAGCGTGAGTATTGACGAAAATTGGCAAGCGATCTGGGCCGGCACCACCAGTGGGAAATAGAAGCCCCGTCTGAATCAAGGGCCGGGGCGCCTGTGGCGGAGGGAAATCCAGAGGCCCAGTACCGGTGGGCCGGCAACAGACTCCATGGGAGAGAACTGACTCCCCGCCTCCCCATCTAGGCAGGCAGGTTAACATTGGGCAGAGACCTGTGGGCTTAAGTTAACGTAAAGGGTGGCAACTGTGGACTCTGTGGTTGCCAGCCCTCTAGCCCACCAGCCCGCCAGCCCCGGGGAATTTAAGAAGGACACTGTCATTGCCGGTCTTTTGGGATTGGGCTGGGCTGACAGGCAGGCTTTGTGGAGAAGTCTCTATTGGAAATTGAACTGAGGTACTCTTCGGACAGCAGCTTGCCTCACGGCCCAACCACTAAGCAGCCATCCAGGGAAGGGGTAGGAACACCTGGGTCCCGCCACAGGACTGAGAAGGACAGTGCCAGATACCGCAGGAAACAGGCAGCCTCCCAGGGGTGTGGGCACCCACATCCCAATCAGGCACCCTGCTCGCGAGTGTGCGCGACTGCATACCTGCCCTCAGAGAGGCCACAACCAGAAAAACCGGTTTGGACAGTTTGAAACAACAAAGGAAGGGTGGTTTTTTGTTTTTTTTTTAATGTGTATGTGTGTGTGTGTGTGGGGGGGGTTTCCCCTTCCCTCTTTTTTTTCTCTCTCAACTTCTTTTGTAAGTAATCTTATATCTTTTAAACTGTATTGTTCCTCTATCTTTCAATACTCTGTCCCTCTTTTCTTTTTCTTTTTGTCTGGTTTTAGTCCTTCCGTTCTTCCCAAATTTTCCACTTATTCCTCTTTTCTCCTGACTTGTGTGTGTGTGTGTGTGTGTGTGTGTGTGTTGGATTGTTTGTGTGTTTCTTAGTTTTCTTTTAGGTGTATTATATTTTTTCATTATTCTTACTTCTTTTTTTAATTTTAAGAATATCTTTGTATCCCTCCTCTTTCTGTACAGGTTTCTTAGTCCTGGCTGGTTATATTGTACTACCTGACAGGTTCCCACTGCTCTTTCCTCCATAGTGTATTGCTAATTTTCTATACTTCACTTGCTTTCCTTTGCCATACTACCCAAGCTCTATAACCCCCATTTAGACAGATCACATAGAGTCTATCATGTGAGTGTTACTCTAATATTATTGTAAATAAGAGTTGTTCTATACAACAGTAATACTTCATGACACATCTCTTGGATCTTAGACCACCTTACAGGTGCCTGAATTCTATTACTCTATTTACTCACACGCTACACCTAGTTACTAACCTGTACTCTCACCTTACCTCAAATCTGACCACCCACAACCACACAGCTTTCTAGATAAAACTCACAAGCCCTCCCTTCCCAACAAGAGACTTAACTTATGTCCATCCTTTCCTAAAAGTGGCAAGCTGGGTCGAAGAGCACAGTTAACTCTATACATAGCCTAAAGATTGTCTATTTCTTCTCTGCCAACTGTGTCAGTAAATAACATAAAATAATCTTCTGTTATCATAAACCATTTTGCCTCCCCCTACAACTGATCACACATGCACAATAAAGAAAGAAGTAGGTGGAAGCGGAGAACACCAAGATACCTGCAGGAGACTGCACCACTGAATTTCACAAGTATCCTACCACTGAAGTTCACACCATAAACCCAGGGAAACAGAACAGATCACTTTAAGAAGCTGAAGACAACAAGAAGAGTATCACAAACAATGGGAACACAAAGAAACAATCCCCAAATGAAAGAAAAGGAGGAAGCCTCAGAAAGAATATTAGATGAAATAGAGACAAGTCAACTATGAGATGTGGAATTCAAAGCACTGGTTATCAGGAAATTCAAAGAGCTTACAACGAGCTACCAGAAACTACAGGGGAGCTACAATGACCTCTCTGCAAACTATAGCAACAAGACAAAGGAAACAGAAACCATCAGTAAAGGCCAAGAGGAAATGAAGAATGGAATTTCTGAACTGAAGAACACAGTAGAAGGTATTAAGAACAGAATTGATATGGCGGAAGATCACATAAGTAAGATCGAAGACAGGATAGAAAGAATCTCCCAGACGGACCAAATAAGGGAAAAGAGAATCAGAAAAAATAAGGAGAATTTAAGAGAAACGCAAGACAACATGAAACGTAATAATATCTGAATAATAGGAATACCAGGAGGAGAGGAAGAAGAACAAGGGATAGAAAACCTACTTGAAAGAGTAATAACGGAAAATTTTCCTAAGTTGAGGAGAGACAAAGTCACACGGATCCAGGAATCGCAGAGAGTCCCAAGCAGGTGGAACCCAAAGAGCCCTACTGCAAGACACATCATCATTAAAATGGCAAACCTCCAAGACAAAGAGAAAATCCTAAAGGCAGCAAGGGAGAAAAAGGAAGTAACATACAAGGGGGTCCCAGTAAGGTTGGCTACTGACTTCTCAATGGAAACATTCCAAGCAAGAAGAGAATGGCAAGAAATATTCCAAGTAATGAGAAACAGAGGCCTACAACCAAGGCTACTGTACCCAGCAAGGCTCTCAATCAAGATAGAAGGCCAAATAAAGAGCTTCCCAGACAAAAGAAGTCTAAAAGAATATGTGTCCACCAAACCAGCTCTACAAGAATTACTAAAAGGGATGCTTTAAGGAAAGGAAGGAAAAGAGAGAGACGGAGAGGAACACAGGTACATAAATGGCAATGAATAAGTACCTTTCAATAATAACCTTAAATGTAAATGGATTCAATGCACCAATTAAAAGACAAAGAGTAGCTGAATGGATAAGAAAGCATGATCCACACATATGCTGCCTACAGGAGACCCACCTCAGGTCAAAAGAACGTCACAGACTAAAAGTAAAAGGATGGAAGCAAATTTTCCAACCAAATGGACAAGAAAAAAAAGCCGAGGTAGCAATTCTCATATCATACAAAATAGACTACAAAAACAGGGCCATAAAGAGAGACCCAGAAGGTCACTTCATATTACTCAAGGGAAGAATCCACCAAGAAGACATCAACATCGTAAATATATATGCATCCAACTCAGGCGCACCCAAATATATGAAGAAAATCCTAGAGGACCTCAAGTAAGATGTTGACAGCAACACAATTATAGTAGGGGATTTTAACACCCCACTGTCAAAAATGGACAGATCTTCCAAACAAAATATCAACAAAGATATTGCAGCATTAAATGACACTCTAGATGAAATGGACCTCATTGATATATATATAGACCCCTTTATCCCAAAGAAGCTAAATACACATTCTTTCAAATGCACATGGAACAGTTTCCAAGATAGACCACATGATAGGACACAAAATGAGACTCAACAAATTTAGGAAAATAGAAATCATACCAAGCATCTTCTCTGATGACAAGGGACTGAAATTGGAAACTAACCCCACAGGAAAAAACCCAAAACATCCAAAATCATGGAGACTGAATGGTATGCTATTAAACAACGAATGCATAAAGACAGAAATCAGGGAAGAAATAAAAAAGTTTCTGGAAACAAATGAAAAGGAACTCACAACAATCCCAAACCTATGGGACACAGTGAAGGCAGTCCTGAGAGGGAAGTTCATAGCAATACAGGCTTACCTAAAGAAATAGAAACATTTCAAACAAACAACCTAACCTGACCCCTCTAAGAACTCGAGGAACAACAACAAAGACAGCCCAGAACAAGTAGAAGGAAGGAAATAACCAAGATCAGAGCCTAATTAAACGACATAGAAACTAAAAGCACAATTCTAAGGATCAATGAATCCAGGAGTTGGTTTTTTGAAAAGATAAAAAAAATAGACAAACCTTTAAGTAGTCTCATCAAGAAAAAAAGAGAGAGGACACAAATAAACACAATCAGAAATGAAAGAGGAGAGATTACAACCGATACCACAGAGATAGAAGGGATTGTAAGGAACTACTATGCAGAGCTGTATGCCAAGAAATTTGAAAACCTAGGTGAAATGGACAAATTTCTAGAAAAATATAATCTTCCAAAACTCAATGAAGAAGAAGCAGAAAACCTGAACAGGCAAATAACAGCAAATGAAATTGAAGAAGTAATCAAAAAACTCCCATCACACAAAAGCCCTGGACCAGACGGTTTCACGGGAGAATTCTACAAAGCTTTTAAGGAAGAACTAACCCCAATTCTTCACAGACTATTCCAAAAAATCCAAAAGGAGGGAAAAGTCCCCAACTCTTTTTATGAAGCCAGCATCACCCTAATTTCAAAACCAGACAGAGACACAACAAAGAAAGAAAACTTCAGGACAATATCGCTGGTGAACATAGATGCTAAAATCCTCAATAAAATATTGGCAAATCACATCCAACAATACATCAAAAACAGCATACACTACGACCAAGTGGGATTCATCCCAGGGATGCAAGGATGGTTCAATATTCGTAAATCAGTAAATGTAATACACCACATAAACAAAAGCAAAGACAAAAACCACATGATCATATCAATAGACGGGGTACAAAAGCTTTTGATAAGGTACAATACCCATTTATGATAAAGGTACTCAGCAAAGTGGGAATAGAGAGAGCATTCCTCAATATAATAAAGGCCATATATGAAAGACCTACAGCCAACATCATAGTCAATGGGCAAAAACTAAAAGCTTTTCCACTAAGATCAGGAAAAAGACAAGGTTGTCCACTTTCAGCACTTCTATTCAATATAGTATTGGAAGTTCTAGCCACAGCGATCAGACAAGAAAAGGAAATAAAAGGCATCCAAATTGGAAAGGAGGAAAGAAAACTGGCATTGTTTGCAGATGACATGATAGTGTACATGGAAAATCCTATAGCCTCTACCAAAAAACTGCTCGAACTGATAGATGAATTTGGCAAAACAGCGGGATACAAAGTCAATATTCAGAAATCAAAGGCATTTTTGTATACCAAGAATGAAACAGCAGAAGCAGAAATCAAGAAAAAAATCCCATTCGATATAGCAAAAACAAAAATAAAATATCTGGGAATAAATCTAACCAAGGAGGTTAAACACCTGTATGCAGAAAACTACACAACACTGAAGAAAGAAATCAAGGAAGACACAAACAAATGGAAACATATACCGTGTTCATGGATTGAAAGAATTAACATCATCAAAATGTCCATACTACCCAAAGCAATTTACAGATTCAATGCAATACCTATTAAAGTACCAATGGCATATTTCACAGACATAGAACAAACACTTCAAAAATTTATATGGAACCAGAAAAGACCCCGAATAGCTGCTGCAATGTTGAGAAAGAAGAACAAAGTAGGAGGGATCACAATACCTGATATCAAACTGTATTACAAGGCCACTGTAATCAAAACAGCCTGGTACTGGCACAAAAACAGGCACATAGACCAATGGAATAGAACAGAGAGCCCAGAAATAAACCCAACTCTCTACAGTCAATTAATATT